>NC_069504.1:951892718-952635218 GCF_027579735.1 Bombina bombina
TTAATACACCGAAATTTGAATTTACTGTTGAAAGAGCTGAAAAGTATGATAAGTTATCTTCTGAAAATCCTGGGCAACTAGAGTGTGATCTGTTTCCTACAAGAACTATGAAGCTACAGTGTCATCAGATGGGATTGCAGCCAGTAGGTATATGCATATATTCATTTCTTTAGTGAAGAGATGGCAAAAAAAAGGCTTCAGACTGCAGAATTAGGCTGTTTGAGGCCCTGGATTTTTTAGAGAAAAAGTGCAACACACAAATATCACTGCAAATCCAGACGTGTGTTGCCTGTTGCACACATACGTAGTAGCCAGCATGATCTATTTTGCAAGTGTGTGAACAACACATTCATTCTCTGTAGTTCAGGGGGAAGATTTAACCTAATAAATATACCAGATTTATGATGTAATAGGAACGACCACAACCTGAAGAAGTTCTGGTGAAAAGCTCTGCTCTTGCCCTAGTACAATATATTGCTATTTCTCTTGAAGTGTGAACCATGGAGTAATATTGTTTTAAACATACTCAAGCTTATTATCTCTATCACTTTTAATCCTATACTTATTTTTTTCTACTATGGAGTCATATTAATGGCTTGTGTTTTTCCCCAGGTACTTCTCAAGAGTCTTTGAAAACCTTGAAATATCCCTTTAGCTAAATGAATAACAGAGAGAAAATATTTTAAAATTATGATCACACTATTCCAGACTACGCTGTCCAAAGTGTCCACTACTGTACAATTTGTAGGGAATAGAAATATGAATGTAAAGTGACCTGTAAATATATGAATATGTGAAAACTGTACATGTATGTTTATTTATTCATTAAAACATAAAGACCTATCAAAATCACTTTATTTATGAGTAAATGGAATTGAGAGGGCCAGTTTAAATTTCCTATTATTATAACCAGGTCATAAAGAGTAGTGTGATTTGCAAGAAAATGACTGATCTGTTTAATATTTTTCTTTTATAATAGTTTATCTCAATACAATCTTCAAAAATAAAAAGGAAAAAAGCAGAAAAAAAAGTTGGAAAGGTGAAAAAATGAATTTAAATATGTGCATGCGCATAATACCGAATACTGTATCTAAAATAAATAAATATATTTAAAAAAAAAAACCTAACAAAAAATGCACCCCATCAACTAAAGTTACTGTTTACATGGATCTTCTTACTCCATTATTTTGCAGCCACAGGAACATGCAGTGTAAGTTTTCCAGTGTGTTATATAGCAGCTCAGCTTGTGGACAGATTAGTAGACATGATATATTGGGGAGTATAAAGAATGATGTATTCTTCAAGCGTTGCCCATTTTGAAAGTTACTTACCACATGCTCTGACAGTTTTCCAGAGGCGAGCTCTTCCTGCAACTTCTGAGCTTTCAGTGTACGTTTTGCCTGTTAGAACAAACATATAAGCAAATATAGCAATTCACATACAGCTTAAAGGAACACTGCCTATGTGTGCTGGGTTGAAGGGGAATCAAACAGTACTGAAAGACTTCAATAGCAATTTTAATACCTAATTTGCTACTATGTATTGCATAGCTCCTGCACTGTAAATAGGAATAATGTGTTCTTAAATACAGAAGACCACCATGGTTGCACCTAATATTGCTCACTCTCCTTTTTTACGCTTAGATGGTGAGGAATCAGCAACATACAAATGATGTCCCTGATGTTGTCAGTCCCTCAGAATCTGCATATAGTGATAAGAACTAGAATACTTATGTTCCAGCATGGCTGTCTCCAGTACCTAAGAGCCCATGATTTGTGTTTTTATGTTTAAAAAAATAAAAAATAAAAAAAAAATAATGAAGTGTAGGATTAATGCAGTCAACACTAGCAGGGTAAGTACTGCACATGACATTACTACTACTGTCTTAATGTGTGTGTGTATATATATATATATATATATATATATATATATACACACACACACACTACTGTCATATATATATATATATATATATATATATATATATATATATATATATATATATATATATTTTATTAATTTTTTTTTCCACCATTACACAGTAAAGCCTTTACATAGAAAGGCATTTACTGTTTGATTTGGGTGCTAAGTAAACAGCTCTAACATATGTTTGTATGAAAAAGGGTGTTAGCATGTTAAAAATGATACCCTTTCAAATTGCATAATGTTTTTGTAAAAAAAAGTTTAATGAATTAGATCATGTAATTTTTTTTGACTATGATGGCCCTATAACTCCAACAAATGGGTTAAACCCATAGTTAAAATCCAGTCAGCAGGGCAAATGCATTTCAGCTTCCGAGCAGACATTACCTACATGTTTAGTCACTTGTGGAGATAAATACAATTAAAGCAAGCATAATAAAATAACCCAACAGCTACAAGACTGACTGATGCATACTATGCAGGAATATCTGCAAAACATAATGGGGATGGAAACACTTTAACTGTTTTTCATTTGGAGGAAAAAAAATAATAATAATAATAAAAAATTAAAACTTACCAAGTCAACCTTGGCATGCTCTTCAACAATTCTCATATGTTCTTCTGGGTTGTAACCATTCCACCTATCCCTCTTCCCGTCATAGTCCAACATTAGCTGAGGTTGATCATATTCATCTGGTGCAATGTTACTGCCTGTAAATTTTGCGCCGACTCTCCGGGGTCTCTGCAATAAAAATATTTTTACCATCATAAGTAGAGACAATGAAGAATTCAGCATGGTTCTAAATTTTAAAGAATGTTAGTAAAAAATGGTAGAAAATACATAAAGCAGATGTGCAAGAAACCTTCAGCAATATAAATGATCAGTTAGTAATATAAAAACAATATCTGTATTAATTCACAGTAGAACATAATACAGACTTACTTCAAAGCAATCTTTCTTCTTATGTGTCATGGACCCGCAATTTTCACACGCACCCTGGCGATATTTTATTGCTATAGTACCCTGCAAAGAAAATATAAAAAGGCAAAACAAAAAAAAAAAACTAGTTTATTATTTGTCTGAAAATAAACTTACAACAGTAACTGAGAAACTTATATAAAATTTAAGAAAACGCCCCAAATAAGCTTAAAATTTGCATATATCATGATATCCCCAAAAAACAGGAGTCATAAAAAAAAATACTCAAAAGATACCTGGGTCCTGTTATTTCTGCAGCATAACAGTAATTTATGAAAATAATAATCAGCAAAATACTTCTTTATATTACTAAAAACAAAAAAAGACACCCAATATGTTTTCAGAAATGCTAACAACTTTATTTGTCCTATTTGGCATTAAACATAATCCTATCATGTTTAAAAAAAAAAATAAGAAAAAAGAAAAAAGCTTGCAAGCTTACAACTATACACTCTGCCAAAAGGAAAATAATTCACTCACTGTTTGCATTTTTATTACCAGGGTCATATATTTTAGAAAGAGAATGCTCTACGAATGACTCTGTCAGAGTACACAATCCTTAAAGTCCCAATATAGAAAAAAAAAGTTCTAATCCATTAAAGCACGTCATTTTAAGACTTGACCCTAGACTACTGTATATTTAACCCCTGAAAAGGGATTAAAAACACAGTAGAAATACCGCTTGAGACTCGCAAAACATTCCTCTGATCTTATCAGCAGCGCTAGTTCCACATCTGAGCAGCACTTCTACTGTGTGTTTAACCTCTTTGCGAGGGTTCAACACACAGTACTAGAGGGGCGATAATCTTAATATTACATTCTCTAATGGATTAGAGAAAGTTTTTGTTTTTTTCCCTACGATGACCCTTTAAAGAAATTCAGACAGTTACCTCTTGTACTCCTTTTCTGTACCACATTCCCATTGTGGTGAATTGTTTCTGTTTTTCATCCTGAGGCCTTTGGTGTTTTAATGTTGGTCGTTTAGAAGGATCCACATACCAGGGGACTGAAGAAATGTACTGAGGAATGTGAGGATTAATGTCCCTGAGAAAAACACACAAAAAAACCCCCATTTAATTTGACATAGATTTTTGTATTTACTAACCGGGGATCTCTTACAATATGGGGGAAAAAAATATATGTTTCTAATATATTTTGAAATCATTATCAGCAAGGCACAAGAGCACACAAGGCCACAATATAATAACAGTGTTCTCTCCAGGACCTATTTACTGGGCACATCACCTGGGTGATTTTACTGACCAGCCGACTAAAATGTAAGCCAACATTAAAGGGACATTGTACACTAGATTTTTCTTTGCATAAATGTTTTGCAGATGATCCATTTACATAGCCCACCTGGGAGTGTTTTTGTAACAATGTATAGTTTTTACTAACATTGTGATGATTTTCAGACTCCTAACCAAGCCCCAAAGTATCTCATGTAGACCCAGGTCCACAGATTCCTGCTGCTATTGTTTGTGTAATCTGTCTTTTCATATACAGGGGGGCAGTGTCTGCTCTTTCTACTATCCCAGCCCCTTTTACTTGGTGTCCTAACCTAATCAACAGTGCTAAACTGGGAGCTTCCAAGTAAGTTTTTAAAAGGTTTTATACTGGATATTTAGATCTGTATCTGTGCATATTCTTCTTTATAGCAGTGTCTATTATATGCAGTTATATGCAAATTGGTGTACACTGTCCCTTTAAACTAAAATGAACTAAACATTAAAATGTGTGTTTGTTGCGCAAATGACCATTACATCGATTTATGTTAAATAATGCAATTAAAAATAGTCATTATTAACAATTCAGTGCAAGTGGACATAAGCATCTTTATCTCCTAAAGAAGATTGATAACATTGCTTATTCCATAACTAGAATCTCCCTTTGCACAGATCCAAATGGTCAAAAACGGTCTTAGTGGGACACTTCATTATTGTATCCAACTGCTGTTGTTCAAGTGACAATATATTAGCAGTACTTACTTTGACATAATTAAGATTTACCTGATAAAAATAAACAAAAAACCTTAAAGAACTAAAAAGTGTTTAAAAAAAAATTTGAAGGAATTAGCAATGCTAAAACTATTAAAATTAATCACTTTCTTCTACTAATATTAAAGGGACAGTCTACGTAAAAAAGGTAATTGTTTAAAAAGATAGATAATGCCTTTATTACCCACTCCCCAGTTTTGCATAACCAACACTATTATATTTATATTTACCTCTGTGATTACTTCACATCTAATCCTCTGCAGACTGCCCCTTATCTCAGTGCTTTCACATACTTGCTTTTTAGCCAATTAGTGCTGGTACAAACATAACTCCATGGGAGTGAGCACAACGTTATCTATATGGCACACATGATCTTGCACTGCCTGGCTGTGAAAAGCTAATAAAATGTACTGAGAGGTGGTCTGAGGAAGGGGTGAAAGCTCTGAAACATCACAATAAAATTTGGAGTTCTTAAATCCAGTGTGATTTTTCTTGAAGATTTATACGATTACAGATTGCACCTTGGTAATATACCACTGTCTGGCGCCTAAATATTCTTACTAGCATCTAACTTTTAAAGAGATTTGTCGATATCTGTCATATATAAAAGACAAACACCTAACATACCCAAATCCTCCAAAGAATGTCTCCCCTTTAATAAAAAAATATAGTAATCTTTCCACTGTAGCTTCATATTCTTAGCATGAAAATCTGCTTCAAATTAACTCTTCATTAAAAAACAATACAAAAAAAAAAAAAAAAAAACTTACTTTCCTTCTTCATCCACTTCAGCTGGTGCATTACCCAACTTTCTCTGTTCTTCCAACTCCTTTTTTTTCCTCCAATCTTCTCTCGTCATTTTTTTAGGTTCTTCCAGCCCAGCAGGATCACCACTTCCAGGCGGAACAGACATAACCTCTGTACCTCCAGACATGTTGCTTTACCCTATGAGACAAAACAGATATGGAATATTAAAAAAAAGACAGACTTCACCAAAAGAGTAATATCATTGATGCTTAAAATACACTAATAACCAACTGGCTTAAAATACAATTCAGTTTAGAAATGTGCCTATACTCGCTCCCAAACTACTTTGTATTACTCTTCATTGCTTCTTATCTGACTTGTCTCTACTCCAAACTGAAAACCATATGTCTAAACAAGAGATATTGTACAACAATTCACAAGAAATGCCTGTAACCCCAATATTTCATAAAATCAGCTGGTAATTTATTTATAACTAAATATAGGAGGAAACCCAAACCACTGGTGCATTTAACTTGTCAATATTCATCAGCTTCCATATGCAGCCTGTGCCCTCTCAGACTCCACGAATGCAGCTTGTACCCCTTTCAAACAGACCCCATGAATGCAGCTTGCTCCCTGAATGTACTTTATTCACTAAAAGAAAGGCCATAAAATGCAGCATGTTCCCTCTGAAACATACTCCCCAAATCCAGCTTGATCCCCAGCAGAAAGGTCCCCCTGAAAGCAGCCTGCTCCCCCGGCAGAAAGGTCCCCCTGAAAGCAGCCTGCTCCCCCGGCAGAAAGGTCCCCCTGAAAGCAGCCTGCTCCCCCGGCAGAAAGAATGCAGCTGACCACTGAAAGACAGGCCGGCCCCTGAATGCAGCTGACCACTGAAAGACAGGCCGGCCCCTGAATGCAGCTGACCACTGAAAGACAGGCCGGCCCCTGAATGCAGCTGACCACTGAAAGACAGGCCGGCCCCTGAATGCAGCTGACCACTGAAAGACAGGCCGGCCCCTGAATGTAGCTGACCACTGAAAGACAGGCCGGCCCCTGAATGTAGCTGACCACTGAAAGGTCTTAAAATGCAGCATGATCCCTAGCAGAAAGGACCACGAATGCACCATTGGCTACTGAAAGAAAGGTCTACTAGCTTGCAGGTCCCTGAATGCAGCTAATTACTAGAGGAAACATAAGCTTGCATTGGAAGGACTTATGTCAATACTTTCAAGGATGAACCACTGGACTATTTATAATTGCCCATAAGGAAGAGTAAGCTATTCAGCCCCCACACCCACTCAAACGCGACCATAGCCAACTGATAAACTCCTCCTTATTTACGACCACGCCACATATATAAACACATCTACATTAAAGAAACACTTCTCACTCACCGGTGAGCGTATCCAACACCGTCCACGTTAAAAATCGGCAACTTTACAGCGATTACCCGGAAGTGACGACGATTACAGCAACAACAAAATACGTAACCCCTACGTCATTCCGTAGGACCATATGACCATAAAGGTTCCGAAATTTTGCGCATGCTCAGTATAATTGTACTGTATAACTAACTTGGTGTTGATGTTTGGCAAAGCGCTGATACACTGTACGTAAGTGACGCGTGACACGCACCCGTAGGGTTTGTAGTGCCGCTGAGGTGCATGGGACATTAGTCTCTGAAATAAGCAATATAATGTATAAGTCTCAGTTATTGTCAGGTGTGTGTTACTGCTATGCTAGCCATGCCTGCGTTGCACCTTTTTTTGTGGGGGAGTTGTAGGATCATTAGTGCCATAGCAAATTAGAGCATGGTTGCACTACAATTATTTTGCTAATAAGGACGGAAAGTAACAGGTGATACCATGTTACAACTTAGATATGTTGCAACTTGCAACGCTTCCACCGGCTGAGTCTAGTAAGTGCAGACATCCCAACTCTCCCTGAACTCCCTGATTGTGATAGCGGCTCTCTGATGCCAGCACATAGAATGCAATCTCCCTGAAACTCCAAGTACCATGATCCAATGTGGCCCAAATCCGGAAAAGTGTTTCTAAAGTTTAAGGAATGCCTTTAGTTGCTGGGGCGTTAAAGAACCCTCAAAGCATGCATCAGTAACCAACCCCCACACACACACTGATTTTAATAAAATAAAAACACAAATACTACCTTATTTACTGCACGTAATTAAACTTCGTATTTTAAAATATTTGAGCATTCAACAAGCGTACGATCACTGGAAAATAGGTTTGTTTTGTGTGGTTGTGCAATAAAGCTATATATAATGGGGGCGCAGTAGCGGGTGAAGCCACCTCCCTGAAATGAGTTTTTGCAGGTTGGGATGTCTGTAAGTGACAGTTATAATTTGACTACTAGAAAAAAAACTTGGGAAGCATAGTTATACCCAGAAGTACCGCAGTCAAAACTAAAAATGTAAACGTTTTCAAAAATGAATTATTGCCCCCAGGGCAATATGGTACCTGCCAAACTATACCAGCCATTTTATCACAGTGACTACAATTTGCAACAAAGTTGCCTGTGTCAGAATTGTTCCAGCCTTTCAGTTCATTTCCACTGCTTACATTGATACTGAACCCAATTTTATTCTTTCATGATTCAGATAAAGCATACACTTTTAAGCAACTTTCTCATTTACTCCTATTATCATTTTTTCTTCATTCTCTTGCTATCTTTATTTGAAAAGCAAGAATGTTAAGCTTAGGAGCTGGCACATTTTTGGTTCTGGTTTATTTACTCATCCCAACATTTTCATGATTCAGATTGAAAGTTGCATAAAATTGCATGCTCTTCTAATTCACTTCTATTATCTATTTCGCCTTGTTCTCTTGGTATCCTTTTTTTAAAAGAATACCAAGGTAGGCTCATGAGCTGGGACCTAGCTGCTGATTGGTGGCTGCCCATATATGCCTCTTGTCACTGGCTTACTGATGCATTTAGCTAATTCCCAGTAATGCATTGCTGCTCCTTCAATAAATCATACCAAGAAAATTAAGCAAATTGATAATAGACTTAAATTGGAAAGTCGTAATGCTCTATCTGAATTATTTTAGGTTTCAAGTCCGTTTAAGGATGCAATTGTTTATCTAAAGTTTAAAAAACATTTTTTATTTCATTGTGCAATTCAAGTATGTTTGCAATAGATTTGTTCTCATTTTGCTGCAGTGAATTCTAATTAGTTGAAATAATTTTTATTGAGGATATATTGAAAGTTACAAGTCAAACTTTACAACAACATTAGGTACAATGTGTAAATAATTATCCTTCTTTTTAAACATCTTATCCATAGTTCCTATCCCTTCACTTAGGATATTAAAGTAGGTTTATAGAAGTCTTTTAAGATCTGGTCTGTAGTCATTTTGTCAAATAAGTACTTTGTCAAATAATAAAGCCTGGTTTGTTTGTCCGAATTTCAGCAAGTTTATACGTTAGGCTTCTGTTCTTCCTTAGCTCAAAATAGAAATGTGTATCCAAGGCCAGAACAACATAACCCTAAGTTGTTGTGCATTGTAATCCCTTTTTAGTCCTGTACTTTACATGAAAGATTATGGGGCATATTTATTAAGCTCCATATTGAGCTTGATGCCCCATGTTTCCGGCTAGCCTGAAGGCTCGCCTGAAACAGAAGTTATGAAGCAGCGGTCTAAAGAGCTCCATAGCCTGTCCGCCTGCTCTGAGGCGGCGGACAGAAATCAAACTGATCGGGTTGATTGGCACCCCTTGCTAGCGGCCGATTGGCTGCGAATCTTCAGGGGGCGGTATTGCACCAGCAGTTCACCAGAACTGCTGGTGCAATGATAAATGCCGGGAGCGTATGCTGTTGGCATTTATCGATGTGCAGCGGACCTGATCCGCAATATCGTAGTACAGTAATAAACTGGCCCATATATAAGACAATACAATAACATTTTTAATAATTTATACAATTATTGACAAAATAACAAACCCTAACATGCCTGTTTCAACTGTCATCATTATCAACTAGATCTAGGAGGAAAGATATGACCATACTTAACCAAAGTCAGTCCGATATATGTGCCTATCCGAGTCATATGAAAAAGGAGACTTGTCATGTATCATCCACGTGGTATTCTTCCGAAAAGTGAAGGGAATTGCCGTCGC
Organism: Bombina bombina; assembly: GCF_027579735.1. Taxonomy (NCBI): domain Eukaryota; kingdom Metazoa; phylum Chordata; class Amphibia; order Anura; family Bombinatoridae; genus Bombina; species Bombina bombina. The sequence goes on from NC_069504.1 coordinate 951,902,505, forward strand.
CCTTTGTTTTTGTTTATGAATCTCTTTTCATGATCCAGTAAAACCAGATCTTAAGGAATTGGTCATTGGTGCCTTGGATGTGAGAGGCACTTTCTGACATACTGTATGTGGTGTTAATTTTTTCCAACACTTCCACCCATTCGGGTACTCCTGTTTTCCAATACCTGGCAATACAGTTTCTAGTAGCTGTACAAGGGTTCTAATGAATGTGTTTATAGCTGAGTTATATGGTTTTATGTATTCATTCAATAAGGCTTGTGATGCAGACAACACTGTGCTGAGCAGAGTGGATAATTTACTCCATATATATTGTACTTTGGGGCAATTCCACCTTATGTGGATATAGGTCCCTACTTTGGCACATCCTCTGTAGTAGTTCTTATTGCTCTGTGGGGTGTAGTGTGATGTTATTATAGGGGTTAAATACCATCTAAAAGTGGTCTTTATGCAATTTTCCTTGAAACCTGCACTAAGTAATCCTTTTCTCGAGGTTTGAAAAATCGAAACCCAGTCTTCCTTAGTGTATTCCCTTCTGATATCCTTTTACCTTTTTACCAATAGGGGTGTTTTGTAGGTATATTTCGCCCTTTGTACATCATCGCATTATACACATTCCACAAAAACATATGTGCATTTACAAACTCAATATGAGCATGCGCAAATTAAAACAACTAATACACATTGCACACATACAAATCAAAAATAAACCAAACCTGGATATTGTTTACTTTGCAAACCGGTACATCATTAAACATTTACATAGGGTATATAAGCACGCTAGAAACATGGCTTCCTTTACTGTATTGCTTTTTCGAGTTAGGTGCAGGTCTAGGCATTGTAGGGTTTGCAGAGATTAGAGAGAGAGAGAGATTAGAGAGAGAGTTAGCGTGAGAGTTAGTTTTCGAGAGAGTGAGTTAGTGAGAGAGATAGAGAGCGTTAGTGAGCGAGTGCTGTTTTTTGGTACATTCCTTATATAAAGACATTTACACACAAACACATTCAATACATACATACATACACTTATCACTAACACTACATACACTCCATACCCCATTAGCTTTCATCCTACACTCCATACCCCATTCCCTTTCATCCCATACCCCATTCCCTTTCATACCATACCCATCCCATAGTTAGATTTGGTTTGATTTACAAAAATTTATTGTTTACATATCCTCATTTTCGTCTTTTTTAACATATACGTTTGTCTGTTAAATACTCCTTACCCTCTTTTTTTTTTATCCCATTCACACTTTGAGCACTTTTTACCTTTAGTTCATTATTTTGACACCCTTTCATTTGGGCACATTCACATTTTGATTGAGGATGGCGGGAGGGAGGGATAGGGGGCAGATTAGCCCGGAGCTACTAGAGCTCCTTAGGGATGAGCTTAGGGAGGAGGTTATGCAGGAGTATAGGCAGGGGAGAGGAACTAGAGAGGAATGGGGAGAGAAAGGGGTGGGTGGACCCAGCCACATTGTGGAAGATGAACAAGTGGCTGGGCCCAGTGGTGTGCAGCGTAGACAGGGCGCTTCACAGTCCGGAGAACAGAGGCTCACATTGCAGGGGAAGCCCAGGCAGAGGGAGGAGAGATATACCATGGAGGAGAAGGAGGCCCTTATAGAAGCTTTGGAGAGGGCCACCCCTTCGGATAAGAGGAAGTTGTGGAATGAGATCAGGGATGCCATTAATGCAGTGGGGGACTATAAGAGGGATGTCAAGTCTATCCAGCACCGAGCTGAACTTAAGAAGAAGCTCACAAGGGACAGAGAATACCATTCAGGGACCTGTGGCGGTCCGGAACAAACATTTGTGTACTGCCGCTAGGAGCAAATGCTGCGCCCCAACATCTTTGAGGTGGCCATAGTCGGTATCGGAGGAGTTGATACCAGGACCCTGTGCCTCTCATCTGCTGGTAAGATCATTCAATAATCGCTTTACATCCACCTCATAACCCATTCACACACAAAAAAAATACGGATAGGACTAACGCAATAAACCGATTTTAAACATTATTACATAAATGCATTCACAATTACATTACGAAGGTTGCATTTGAAGAAAAGCCATCACATTAGTAGCTAGTCTACAGATTAGGTGTGCATTTCAAAAGATTTAAGACAAACGCAAAAAGACATTCAGATTGACCATATAGATATCAGAAACACGGGTTTGAAAAAACAGAAATCGTATTGATTGCTTTGGCTTACAATTCAATTACGAAGGTAGCCTCATTAACATTTACATCTTTATTCGGAACTGTGCTAATATCTCGATTTCTTTCTTTTTACAATATACAGAGTCTGAGGCCGGGGAGGAGGAAGCACAGCACCATCAGGCTCCTCCTTCACCCAGGCATTAGAGGGGTGCAGATGACTTGCCACCTCGGGGAGAAATGGAAGACATCCCTGAAGAAGCCCCCCCTGCAGAAGAGATCCCTGCAGCAGCCCCCCGTGCACCAGCAGCCCGTCGTGCACAAGCTCCTCCAGAGGTGACAGAGCTGGAGCTCATTAGAAACTTCCTCGAAGAGATGCATGCCTCCCGGAGGGAACAGGCGGAATACAGGGTGTTCATGACAGGAGTAATGAACCAACTGCTCGAAGGACAGGCGGAATACAGGGTGTTTATGACAGGAGTAATGAACCAACTGCTCGAAGGACAAAATAATATCTTCAATACTCTAAATAATATGTTGCAGGTCCTCCGGGAGGTGCCAAGTGGAACGGGGGAAAGAGCGTCTGATCCTGGACCATCTTCTCCTGGGCCTCCATCTTCTCCTCTGCCTCAATCTCCTCCTCAGCCTTATGATCCCTTAACCACTCATAGTACTCCTCCTCCCCTTCTTCCACAACCATCTCCTAGGAGAACTCGTCGGAAGGGGCAGTTGCCTTCCACACAGCCTCCGTCTCGTGGGAAGAAGGAAAGGAAGAGAAAGTAACTATGTATATAGATATATTTTATTTTATTTAATGTGTAAAGGATAGGTATGTGATGATGTTGTCTTCTTACACTTGTGGAGCACACTCTGTATTTAATAGGTTTCTATGGGACCGGGACCATGGAGGAATATTGTTTGCAGAGTGTGTTTTACATGTGTGTGGAGACAACATCATCACATGCTGTTCTTGTTGATTAGATTGATTGTTTTTTGTGTTGTGATGTCCAAACTGTTCTCCTAATACAAAATATTGACCATTACAATTTGATAATAAACCTGTATGCCATATTTCTCTCGATGTGTTAAATAAAGTGTATATTTTTCAAGCTACATTATAATGTTTGACTCATTTATAAAATCTATTTAATTTAAAACGTGTATGAAAGCAGAACATTCACTTACATTATTTTGACAGAGCATAACATTTTAAACAACATTCACGTTTACTCATATTCGGACAAGTTATCTTGTTAGCCTTTGCTGAAAAGTTTATCTAGGAAAGCTCAGTAGCAGTCAAGAACATAGCTTACATCTGCTGATTGGTGGATGCATATATCTACCGATTGTCATTGCCTCACCCATGTGTTCACTTAAAGGGACATTATACACATTTTTTTCTTTGCAGAAATGTTTTGTAGATGATCCATTTATATAGCCCATAATTTTTTATTTTTTTTTAAATGTATAGTTTTGCTTATTTTTAAATAACATTGCTCTGATTTTCAGACTCCTAACCAAGCCCCAAAGTTTTATGAGAATACCGTCAGCTACCTTCTCCAGCTTGCTCCTGATTGTATAAAGGGTCTTTTCATATGCAAAAGAAGGGGGGAGTGTCTTATTTACCACTTGCAGTGGGCTTTGAAGCTACCTTTTCAACATAGCTAAACTGAGAGCTTCTAAGTAAGTTTTTAAACAGTTTTATACTGGATTTTTATATCAGTATCTATCTGTGCACCTTATTCTATTACATGCAGTTATATGAAAATGAGTGTATTCTGTCCCTTTAAAAACCAGTAGTGAAATGGCAGACAATCAATCATAAGAAACAGAAGATAAAGGAAACAAGAGGGAAAATCTCCTAGAACATTCTACAAACAACTTACAATTGCAAGTATAAAAGAGCAGTAGGCTGGGACATTTTCAGATGGCCTCCGAAACCATTAGGAGCGAGACTCTTTGGGTCCCAATCTATCACAAACACCTTCTCACTGTTACTTACTCTTAATGACTTCACGTTAAGATGTAGATGCAAAAGCATCCCCAGTGCACTATGTTTTTTAGTTTTCTAGTTTACTTTTATGATGTTTTACAAGTTATCCTTTAGCAAGCCTCCGATAGAGGATTTAAAACTATTGTTTTTTATGTTAATGTCAATGTTTTCTCTTTCCAGCTCCCTTTCCCTTCCCAGTGACGACATATTACAGAACACCACTTATAACCCTGATTATCCACAATCTATACGGCTAAAGCTCCAGTTCAGAGACTCACAGGTAACAAAATTCACTCTGCAACACACTAACATAGACATACTAACATGACCCCTAGCATAAAGATATTGTCCCACAATGTCAGGGGCTTAAATACAGATGTAAAAAGGAGAATGGCGATGTCACAGTATACATCCCTACACGCTAACATCCTGTTCCTCCAGAAGACCCATTTACTTAAGGATAACATCCCAAAATATTGGGCAAAATATTTCAACACCCATTACCACTCGACAGCAACATCTAAAAAAAGAGGCACATCCATTCTTATACACTCTTCACTTAATTTCATACCAGAAGACATAATCACACTGAAGGAAGATATATCATAATAAAAGGGCGAATATTAGACTCAGAAATTACATTATGCAATATCTATGCACCAAATGAGAACCAACACAATTTTTTCCAACACATCTCACACTTGCTCACACAATGGTCTCATACCAAAATATTTTTAGCAGGGGACTTCAACATTACCATGAGGTCTGTTGGCCCAACTGATACCAAACCTTTAACCAATAAACAAATTAGGCATAACCGCATCGTTAAATCAATAAAGGAAAGTCTATTGCCTCACTCCCTGATAGAGACATGGGCTACATTGTATGGCTTAACCAACGACACCACATTCTACTCGGCAGCACACAAGTCTTACATTAGACTAGATTATATATTTGTTAGCCAGGTATTACAGTCTTTACTAAACAGTTCTCAAATCCATGCATGCGTATGGTCTGATCACTGGATCATCACCCTACAGGTAGAGGGACTGTGCGACCCGAGTAGGAGTAAAACGTGGACCTTTGACAAGACATATATTAGAAACCCCCAAATACATGACAACATACTTAATTTGTTAACCGAATATTGGCATATAAATACGGACACTGTATCTAATCCAGGGATTACATGGGCAGCTCATAAGGCGGTGTTAAGAGGGATACTTATCAAAGAAAAAAACGACGCAGATCAGGAAATATAGACAAAACTTAAAACAACTACATACAGAGATTGAAGAACTAGAAAGACAACACAAACTCACTAAGACAAAAGCTATTCAACAGACTCTCCAATCTAAAAGAACTGCATTGGTTACACTCCTCCAGTCACAAGCCACTAGAGCCAGTCAGAAACTTCAGGCACAATATTTTATATTTGCAAACAAACCAGACCGATATATGGCATATAAAATTAGAGAAAGATGTAGGGCCTCAGTGATTCCCCTCATTGAGACACCAAACAACAGCATGACCTCACACCCACAAGAAATAGTAGATACTTTTGCGAAGTTTTATGGGGCCCTATATGACGGGAGAAAGGTCCTACAGAATGCGGAGACAGAAACACTGACCTCAACATTCTTTACCCACAATCTATTACAAACCATATCTAATGAACAAAAGGAAGTACTAAATGCACCTATAGCCACTATAGAAGTATTAGGAGCAATTAAAGATCTCAAACCAGGAAAAGCGGCGGGTACGGATGGCTTTCCGGGTGAATATTACAAGCTCTTTAAAACAGCATTAATTCCACACCTCCTTAAATTCTGTAATTATATTATGGAGGGAGGGGACATCCCTTCTGAATTGCTAGCCGCTAAAATAGTAGTAATTCCCAAGCCTGGAAGGGATCACAAAAAATGTCAAAATTATCGCCCGATATCCCTGATCAACCAAGATCTCAAAATCTTCACCAAGATAATAGCAAACCGACTTAAACACATTTTGCCCCACTTGGTCCATCCAGATCAAGTGGGTTTTATTAAAGGTAGGGAAGCCCCAGATAATATACGTAGAGTTACTAACTTAATTCAAATCCTGAAGGAGACACAAACGCCTTCTCTGCTCCTATCACTGGATGCGGAGAAGGCGTTTGACTGCATTGATTGGGACTATATGTTCCTGGTATTACACAAGATGGGATTTGAGGGAGCAATCATTAAAGCTTTGAAGGCCATCTATTTCTCCCCAATAGCACAAGTATCATCGGCAGGATATAAATCCCAACCCTTTCCAATTCGTAATGGGACCAGACAGGGGTGCCCCTTGTCTCCACTACTCTTCGCCCTATGCATAGAGCCACTAGCCGCCAAAATTTGCTCGCAGGTAGATATAACAGGAGTTAAGATAAAGGGAGAGGAATATAAATTAACTCTTTTCGCGGACGATATACTATTGTCCTTAACGAACCCATTGATATCGCTGCCTAACCTTTACCAAACCCTAGCAACCTTTACTGCCATTTTCTCATGGTTAGGTAGAGTGGCGGCTATTAAAATGAACGCCTTACCGAGAATATTATACTTATTTAGAACCCTACCCATTAAAATTATAAAAGCAGATTTAGAGACATTGCAAAAGGAGATTCAAATATTCATTAGAGGTAATAAGACAAACAGGATATCAAAATCGATCTTAAATAGACACAAGAAACTTGGAGGCATTGGGGCCCCTAACTTAATAGATTACTATAATTCGGCCAGACTAGCGCAAGACGCTCTATTACTGAAGAGATCTAAAGAAGTTATATGGCCTAATCTAGAAGCAAATTTAGGTGGGTGGGTGAGAGTGATACAATCCTCTGGGATCCAGAGAGCACACTAACTAAGGGAGAGGTACTCAGGCCTTACACTACAAATCTCACAATAGCCACATGGAAATTAGCGAAAACTAAACACAAATTAATCCCAAAATACTCCTTATACATACCCATCAGATTCATCTTACCTAATGAACTTAGGACTCAACTTAAAAAATGGGAAAATAAAGGCTTATATAGAGTGGCAGACTTTTTAGAGGGTAAAACTACACTATCATTCACCCAACTCCAAACAAAAATAAGCCCAATGAAACTACATTGGTACCTGTACTTGCAAATACAGTCAGCTATACAAACATATCTAAGAAATCCGATAGAAGGCAACAGGTGTGGCGAAATAGGTACATATAGACACATGTGGTGGGATTGCAGGGCAATCACAGGGATTTGGAGACAGTTGTCTACCTTCCTCAGTCAAATCCTGGACGAAAATATTGACCTCACAATCCAACAGGCCCTCCTACATGAACATATTAACAGATACAATAAATATATTAACACATTTATTAAGATCCTATGCACAGTTACACAAACCTGCATAGCCAGACATTGGAAAACTGGCAGCCCAACCTGGACAGAAATATATAACAAAATTCAACATACATACACAATATATGAGCTGGCATTGAATATATTAGATAATAAAGAAACGGTACAAGCGGTATGGTACTATTGGATAAATAAATGAGCTTTATATATATAGAAATATTAGGAAATGTTACCTAAAGTGGTTAATACAACTTCAACCATCTTCACCTATTAAGGCACATATAGCATAGACTAAGAAAGGAATATGTCGTCACTCCCTACCCCCTCCCTACCCTTTTTACTCTCCTAGCCTAGTTCACTTAAATTTACCTTCTCTGAATAAGGTCTTCAGCAATTTAGAGCTCCCATAGACGGAGCAATTATCCTCAGAATTACTGAATTACTTTACTACATGTTTAGATAGGAGGAAGACGAAACCAGGCACTACAAAAGTACAACTCTTTTTTTCTTTTCAAAAAAGAAGAGAGAGGAGCTCTGGAAATAAAATAGAGCGATAGACGAAACATCATCAAAATTTGGGGACTATAGGACTTTATTATTACCTCCTAACTTTTTTTTACCTGAGAAGATTCATGTGAAGATAACTAACATGCAATAAGTTGCTACAAAGTTTTTTTTCTCTTTTCTTTCTTCTTTGAATCAAAGATTGCATAGTAATATTATATTGTAAACCTTATCTCGGTAACACCAAATACAAAAGATCAACGGAGAGGAAGGCATATTTAATGTTGTAACAGTTTATTTTAACGAAAATTAATAAAAATTATTCAAACATAAAAACCAGTAGTGTATTGATGCTCCTTCAAAAAATTATACCAAGAGTCTGAAGCACATTTTGAGATTAGAAGAGGATTTGGAAACCTGGTTATAATTGTATGTTTCTCGTAACTAATGAAAGATACATTTAGGGTTTCATTTTAAAGATATGCTCACAGTACTATATTTGGATAAAAACAATGTGGAATCGATACATGACACAATATTGAGCATTTACATTAAGAAGAAATATCAGGACATAACATATAGAAATATAGCTGCAAGCAGCGATAGAGGTGGCCATGCGCATCGACATTGCAATGGCATACAAGCAGCTAAGTCAAAATATAAAGCTTTATATAAGTTTTTACAATTCTAACATTAGCAGTTGGAAAGAAAACACATTTTCGAAATGTTTGCGTTTTTCAAGATGGCTGCCCCACCATATGACCAATACTTTCATCATGATCAGATGTAACTTTAGGTGACAATATATGGTTATACAGCAAATTTCACAGCTTTAACATAATCGGTTGCAAAGAAAACACATTTTCGAAATTTTCGCGTAAACCAATATGGATGCCACAGCTTGTGACCAATTCTTTCAACATGAACAACTGTGACTCTAGGTCAAAATATAAGGTTATACAGCAAGTTTCACAGTTATAACATAAGCAGTTGCAGAGAAAATAGATTTTTCTAAATATTCGCATAAAACAAAATGGTTGCCAGATCATATGATATGCAGCCTCCATATTATGCACAATAATTGTCACCATAGATGTCAATAAACATGGCAAAAATAAAGCATTTTTGTAAAACGTTTTTTGTTTTATTACTAGTTTAAAAATATTGTTAAGCGTTTTTTAACAATTCAAAATGGCGGCCAAATCACATGACCTATCAACTTCTCTTGAACAAATGTGAATGTTAGTCATAAGATAACTCTGTAAACAAAATTTCAAGTCTGTGCCATAAGCGGTTTCGGAGAAGAAGATTTTTGTAGTTTTTAAAAACAGCGCATACGAAACAAAATGGCCGCCAAGCTATGCATTGTATGGCTTTCAAATTGCACATACTAATGCTCACTATAGACCTCTACAATTTGCAGAAGTTTTATGAAAATTTGTAAATGTTTAATTTCACGAAGGCGATGGCGAAGTGCAAATTTTTACTGCAATATTGTCTTTAGGGGTCATGACTATGTGTACTCATGTGTCTGCTACACTGTAATATAGTTAAATAGTGTAAACATAATGTATAAAGTGCAAATTTGCACAATTAAACAGCGATTAAAAGGCGAATGGCTCATAGCACCCATGTTGATTATGGAAAATTCGCAGTTTGAACAAACTTGGTAGAGGACCTTACAAGGAGCACATGTGCAAAATTGCACTTCATTGCACTTAGCGGTTGCAGAGAAGAAGATGTTTAAAGATTTTCGCACATTTCAAAATGGCAGCTAGGTCATGTGACTAAAGCACTTCTCTTGAACAAACTTTATTGTAGGTCAGTACAGCAGTACACACAGCAAGTTTCAAAGCTGTAACATAAGCGGTTCTGGAGAAGAAGATTTTCAAGCGGTTGTCGAAATTTGTCGCAAAAAACAATATGGCTGCTAGATCACATGACCTATGAGATTTATGTTGCATAGGATTATGCACAGCATAGATCTTTAGCATTGTGCCAAGTTTCATGAGTTTTTGAGTTATGCTGTTGTTTTTATAAGCACTTGAAAAAGTGGCGGAATAATAATAATAATAATAATAATAAAAAAAATAATAAATATAGCTGCAAGCAGCGATAGAGGTGGCCATGCGCATCAACATTGCAATGGCATACAAGCAGCTAAGTCACAATATAAAGCTTTATAGAAGTTTTTACAATTCTAACATTAGCAGTTGGAAAGAAAACACATATTCTAAATGTTTGCGTTTTTCAAGATGGCTGACCCTCCGTATGACCACTACTTTCATCATGATCAGATGTTAATCTAGGTCACAACATAAGACTGTACAGCAAATGTCACAGTTCTTACATAAGCGGTTGCAGAGAAAATAGACTTTCGAATTTTTCGCGTAAACCAAGATGGCTGCCCGATCGTAATATATACAGCCTCCTTATTACGCAGAATAGTGGTCACTATAGATGTCAATAAACACGGCAACAATAAAGCATTTTTGTAAAACGGTTTTTGTTTTATTATTAATTTAAAAATATCGTTAAGCGTTTTTGAACAATTCAAAATGGCTGCCAAAGCACATGACCTATCAACTTCTCTTGAACAAATCTGAATGTTAGTCATAAGATAACTCTGTAAACAAAATTTCAAGTGTGTGCCATAAGCGGTTTCGGAGAAGAAGATTTTTGTAGTTTTTAAAAAATGCGCATACGAAACAAAATGGCTGCCAAGCTATGCATTGCATGGCTTTCAAATTGCACATACTAATGCTCACTATAGACCTATACAATTTGCAGAAGTTTTATGAAAATTTGCAAATGTTTTATTTCACGAAGGCGACTGCGCAGTGCGAATTTTTACTGCAATATTGCCTTTAGGGGTCATGACTATGTGTACTCATGTGTTTGCTACACTGTAATATAGTTAAATAGTGTAAACATAATGCATAAAGTGCAAATTACGCAATTAAACAGCGATAAAAAGGCGAATGGCTCATAGCAGCCATGTTGATTATGGAAAATTCGCAGTTTGAACAAACTTGGTAGAGGACCTTGCAAGGAGCACATGTGCAAAATTGCGCTTTATTGCATTTAGCGGTTGCAGAGAAGAAGATGTTTAAAGATTTTCGCACAATTCAAAATGGCAGCTAGGTCATGTGACTAAATCACTTCTCTTGAACAAACTTTATTCTAGGTAAGTACAGCAGTACACACAGCAAGTTTCACAACTCTAACATAAGCGGTTCTGGAGAAGAAGATTTTCAAGCGGTTGTCGAAATTTGTCGCAAAAAGCAATATGGCTGCTAGATCACATGACCTATAAGATTTATGTTGCATAGGATTATGCACAGCATAGATCTTTAGCATTGTGCCAAGTTTCATGAGTTTTTGAGTTATGTTGTTGTTGTTTTTATAAGCATTTGAATAAGTGGCGGAATAATAAAAATAATAATAAATATAGCTGCAAGCAGCAATAGAGGTGGCCAAGCGCATTGCCTATGCAATGGCATACAAGCAGCTAAGTCACAAAAATAGCTATAAAGCACGTTTTTGCAGTTCTAAGATAAACAGTTGGAAAGAAAACACATTTTTTAAATTATTGCGTTTTTAAAGATGGCTGCCACACTATATGACCAATACTTTCAGAATGAACAGATGTAAATCTAGGTCACATTATATGGTTATACAGCAAATTTCAAAGCTTTAACATAAGCGGTTGCAAAGAAAACACATTTTCGAAGTTTTTGCGCTATTCAAGATGGCGGCCATACCATGTGACCAATACTTTCAACATGAACAGATGTAACTGTATGTCACAGTATAAGGTTATACATAAAGTTTCACAGTTCTAACATAAGTGGTTGCAGAGAAAATAGATTTTTGAAATTTTCGCAAAAAAACAAAATGGCTGCCAGAATATATGATATACAGTCTCCATATTATGCACAAAAGTTGTCATCATAGATGTCAATAAGCATGGCAAAAATAAAGCATTTTGGTAAAACGGTTTTTGTTTTATTATTAATTTAAAAATATCGTTAAGCATTTTTGAACAATTCAAAATGGCTGCCAAACAACATGACGTATCAACTTCTCTGGAACAAATCTGAATGTTAGTCATAAGATAACTCTATAAACAAAATTTCAAGTCTGTGCCATAAGCGGTTTCGGAGAAGAAGATTTTTGTAGTTTTTAAAAACAGCGCATTCAAAATAAAATGGCCGCCAAGCTATGCAATGTATGGCTTTCAAATTGCACATACTAATGCTCACTATAGACCTCTACAATTTGCAGAAGTTTCATGAAAATTTGCAAATGTTTTATTTCACGAAGGCGACTGCGCAGTGCGATTTTTAACTGCAATATTGCCTTTAGGGGTCATAACTGTGTGCAATCATGTGTCTGCTGCACTGTAATATAGTTAAATAGTGTAAATATAATGCATAAAGTGCAAAGTTACGCAATTAAACAACGATAAAAAGGCGAATTGCTCATAGCGGCCATGTTTATTATGGAAAATTTGCAGTTTTAACAATCTTGGTAGATGACCTCGCAAAGAGTACATGTGCAAAATTGCGCTTTATTGCACTTAGCGGTTTCGGAAAAGAAGATGTTTAAAGATTTTCGCACATTTCAAAATGGCAGCTATATCATGTGACCAAATCACTTCTCTTGAACAAACTTTATTCTAGGTCAGTACAGCAGTACACACAGCAAGTTTCACAACTGTAACATAAGCGGTTCCAGAGAAGAAGATTTTCAAGCGTTTGTCAAAATTTCTCGCAAAAAACAATATGGCTGCTAGATCACATGACCTATGAGATTTATATTGCATAGGATTATGCACAGCATAGATCTTGAGCACTGTGCCAAGTTTCATGAGTTTTTGAGTTATGCTGTTATTATAAGCATTTGAAAAAAACGGCGGAAAAATAATAATAATAATAATAATAATAAAAATAATAATAATAATCTGAGCAAAAACAATAGGTGTCCAGCACTATAGTGCTTGGCCACCTAATAATAATAATCCTGACAATAACAATAGGTTGTCCTGCAACTTCGTTGCATGGCCACCTAATAATAATAATAATAATCCTGACAATAACAATAGGTTGTCCTGCAACTTCGTTGCATGGCCACCTAATAAGTAGATATCTTATATATATTTATCAGATGATAAAGGCCAATGCATAGTAAATAATTAAAATCCAAAAGCGCATGTTTTGGAAATATATATGTTGAAAATTAAACACAACACAATAATTATTTGGTAATTTTAAAATATTGTTGGCAAACATATTAAACAAGATGGAGTATATTCATTGTTGAACATTCATGGATTAGCACTTGCCTCAAAATATATTTGGGATCAAAAACACATTGCCCTCATTTGTTTCTTCCACGAGACAGCCATCAATAGATATTTATTTGCTCTTTATCCATCTATGTTTCAACAATATAAATGATTGACACAATCCATAATCAAAAGAAAATCATGGTTTCAAACTTGTGTTCTCATTCGCAAATCAAATATTGCGGGACAACGTCATCCAATAAAAGGACAGATTTAACACCTTTGCATGAGACGTCTTATGAAACATGGCGCATCCAAGATCGGGTAAAAACTTAATCCAATCAAAGGCTGGATTTAACACCTTTGCATGAGACGTCTTACGCAACATGGCGCATCCGAGATCGTGTAAAAACCTCATCCAATCAAAGGACGGATTTAACACCTTTGCATGAGATGTCTTACGCAACATGGCGCATCCGAGATCGCGTAAAAACCTCATCCAATCAAAGGACGGATTTAACACCTTTACATGTTAATAACAAACGTATTTATATTTTTAAAAATTGAGTATGTGCTATATTGTTATCTATGAAGCGCGTTTGTTTCATGTAATGCACAGCTTCACATAATGTAACGCTAGATAGCGTAATACTTTGGTATTACTTTGTTGGTAAAAAATATATATTTCATTACAATAGGAAGATTAGGAAATATTTTGGAAGCAGCAGGGTTTAACAAAAATAATGCTACTATATACATTACGAAAATGTGGATTGTTTATACATTCTATGTTACCTATGTAGAAATATATTGTTGTATAATTAAATATAATCACAAATAGAGATTAATCATCTCAAATGTGTGCATTACACACAGTGATTTCTTTGGTTATACTACTACAATAAGATTTAATGAACATTTGAATATATGTGTTGTCAACATTCAGATACGTCTGTTTTAAAGATATTATAACATATTAACATACATTAACATATAGCACTTTTGCAGGAAACTCACCTCACTGATATAGAACATGAGAAATTAAAAACTAGATGGGTGGGACAAGTATTTTTCTCTCCCACAACGGCCTGGAGAAAAGGGTGGCTATTTTGATCAGAAAGGCCCTGCCAGTACAGATAACAATTGTTGAGACAGATCCTAACGGCAGGTCTATCCATAGCAGCCCTGCAAATGGCTGGGCAATCCTACCTAATTGGAAATATATATGTTCCAAATCGCCCAATACTGCAATTCTGGCAGACCCACCAAGCCATCTTATTATTACATGCAGATAAACCCATTCTTTTAGGGGGGAGATTTTAATCTAGCACAGACACTTCCCGTAGATTGTAAATCAGGAAGGGTTAGTCTAAACCAAGGTAAGACAGCCAATAGGAGACATAGAATGGAAACTAATACTATAAATAATTTTAAAAACATATTAGGTCTTATAGATCCCCGAGATCTCAACATCCGAAGCAGAGAGACTTCACATGTATATCTAAAGCACACAAGTCCCTCTCGCGTATAGATTATTATTATTTCTTTCTAATGACACGATGAGTCCACGGATCATCTAATTACTATTGGGATATTCACCTCCTGGCCAGCAGGAGGCGGCAAAGAACACCACAGCAAAGCTGTTAAATATCACCTTCCTTCTATCCAACCCCAGTCATTCTCTTTCCCTACGTTAGTATAAGGAAGTGGTAAAGTTAGGTGTCTGAAAAGATTCTTCAATCAAGAGTTTATTATTTTATTTGCAGTACAAGTAATGTGCTGTTTTTACTCCAGGGTGTAGCTGTAGTCCATTTCAGTCTCTTCAGTAGAGCATTGGTGGCTTTTAAGCAAAGGGAACTTGTGGGACATAATTCTCACTGCGCCTCCCTCATATTTAAATAAAAGTTGCAGCCCTTATTTTTATTTTCCACAGGTCCATTAGAGGGAAAGGACCTCTCAAACCTAGTGAGCTGCCTTGCTGCCAGGCAGATTTTATTGAGGTAAGTGCTAATTTATTTTCTTAAGCTGCTTTAAGGAAAAGACATGGCACTTTACTATTTCCCTGACAGGGATACTTAATACATTACTCCTAGTGTTGTAAGGGGGGGATTATGTATGGCAGTATTGCAGGCACTGGGGACTTGAGGAGAACTTAGCTCATTTTGGTGGTTTTATTAACGTTTTTGCATTAAGATGTCTGCTAAGATGTTATTTTTGACACGCCCATGATGGGCGGGGCTTGTGTGAGGTAAAAATGTATCTCTTGTGCATTTTTTATTCTCTCACTTCCTGTGTATGGAGGAGAGATATCTGCATCTTATCGTTTTTCAAGTTTAACTGTCATTTGTTAGCCTGTCATTACTGAAACAGCTCTAGTTTACATTCAGGTTTTAAAAAATAAAGCAGTTTCTTTTTAAATAGGCACCTCAGCAAAGCTATTGCTGAGGTGTAGAGGCTGTTTAAGGTGTTATTAAGACGTTTTTATTACTCAATATCTTGTAAAATAAAGCATTCATTTTTGCATTGCATCAAAAATAAAGCAGTTTCGTTTAAAATTTAAAGAAACAGTAAAGTTTGTTTCTTTATTTAAATTGTTCATAATTTAATTATTTATATTTATTCCGTTAAGATAGCCCAAGACTCTGTTACAGATTAGAGATGTCCTTTATGTTTAAATGCTAATATTGAACCACCAATTCCTTTTTGTTCCTCATGAGAACATTAAATCTTAAGGATAGATTTTTTGAGCCTATGTTGTCTAAGACGGATGCTGTCCAGGAGTCTTCTGACAATGTGCAAGATATGCCACATTTTTCACCTCAACTTTACAAGTATTATGATGTACCTTCCATGCTGGAATGTTTTCCCGTACCAGATCGGGCTTCAGAAATTATCGTTAAGGAATGGGAGAAGCCGGGTATTCCTTTTTCTCATTCTCCTATTTTTAAGAAGATGTTTCCCATTGATGACTCTATCAAGGAGTCTTGGCAAACGGTCCCCAAGGTGGAAGGGGCAATTTCCACTTTAGCTAAGAGAACTACTATTCCAATAGAGTATAGCTGTTCTTTTAAGGACCCTATGAATAAGAAACTGGAGGGTTTTCTTAAGAAAATGTATGTTCACCAGGGTTTACAATGGCAACCTGTGGTGTGTATCGCTACTGTTTCTAGCGCAGCATACTGGTTTGATGCGTTGTCTGATTGCTTTCAAACAGACATTCCCCTTGAAGAGATCCAGGACAGGATCAGGGCTCTTAAATTGGCCAATTATTTCATTTCTGATGCTTTCTTTCAAGTTATCAAGTTGGGAGCAAAGATTTCTAGTTTTGCCATTCTGGCTCTAAGAGCTTTATGGCTGAAATCTTGGTCTGCAGATGTGTCGTCTAAGCTTTTGTCTATTCCTTACAAGTGTAAGACCTTGTTTGGCCCAGCTTTGGCTGATATTATTTCTGACATTACAGAAGGAAAGGGTAATTTCCTTCCTCAATATAAGAAATCTAAGCAGAAGGGACGTAAGGGTAATTTTTGTTCCTTTCGAAACTTCAAGGGTAACACTTCCTCTCCCTCTACAAAACATTCAAGACCTTTCCCCCCAGGGGCAGATTTCTTCTCTCAAGATTATCTGTAGACCAGATAAAAAGAGAGGCGTTCTTACGTTGTGTTCGGGATCTATCCGAAATGGGAGTGATAGTTTCTGTTCAGACCAATCTTGGATCTCAAGAGTCTAAACATATTCCTCAGAGTACCGTCCTTCAAAATGGAAACTATTCGTTCCATTCTTCCCTTAGTTCAAGAGGGTCAATTTATGACAACAGTAGATTTAAAGAATGCATACCTTCATGTTCCCATCCACAGGGATCATCACAAGTTTCTGAGATTTGCTTTTCTCCACAAACACTTCCAGTTTGTGACTCTTCCTTTCGGACTAGCTACAGCTCCCAGAATTTTTTCTAAGGTTCTGGGATCTCTGTTGGCAGTGCTCCGGTTACAGGGTATTGCAGTGGCGCCTTATCTAAATGACATTCTGGTTCAGGCTCAGTCTTTTCATCTAGCAAGCTCCCACACAGAGATGCTTGTATCCTTCCTGCGCTCTCACGGTTGAAAGGTGAATCTGGAAAAGAGTTCCTTAATTCCATCTACAAGGGTAGTGTTTTTGGGAACCATAATAGATTCCGTTTTGATGAAAATATTTCTGACGGAGGTCAGAAAATCCAAGATTTTCTAATCTCGTCTGTCTCTTCAGTCCTCTCCTCAGCCATCATTGGCTCAATGTATGGAGGTAATCGATCTCATGGTAGCCGCCATGGATATTATTCCTTTTGCTCATTTCCATCTCAGACCTCTGCAGTAATGCATGCTCAGACAGTGGAATGGGGATTATGCGGATCTGTCTCCGTGAATTCATTTGGATCAGATGACAAGAGATTATCTTCCTTGGTGGTTGTCTCAGGATCATCTCTCCCAGGGAACCTGTTTTTGCAGACCTATCTGGGTGATAGTGACTACGGAAGCCAGCCTGACAGTTTGGGGAGCAGTCTGGGGCCTTCTAAGGGCTCAGGGGACATGGACTCGGGAAGAATATGTTCTCCCCATAAACATTCTAGAGCTAAAAACAATCTTCAATGCTCTTCTGGCCTGGCCTCAGTTAGCTTCTGCTCGGTTTATCAGATTTCAGTCGGACAACATAACCTCAGTGGCTTACATCAACCATCAGGGTGGAACTCGGAGTTCTTTGGCCATGAAAGAGGTGTCCAAGATTATTCAGTGGGCGGAGACCCACAACTGTTGTCTATCTGCGATCCACATTCCAGGAGTGGACAATTGGGAAGCGGATTTTTCTGAGCAGACAGACCTTTCACCCGTGGGAATGGGAATTGCATCCGGAAGTGTTTAACAACTTGATTCTCAAATGGGGACAGCCGGATCTAGATCTCATGGCATCTCGTCAGAATGCCAAGCTCCCGAGGTACGGGTCGAGGTCCAGGGACCCTCAGGCTGTTCTGATAGATGCTCTGGCAGTTCCTTGCAATTTCAATCTTGCATACCTATTTCCTCCATTAGCTCTCCTTCCTCGGGTCATTGCTCGGATCAAGTAATAGAGGGCGTCGGTGATTATCATTGCTCCAGCGTGGCCTCGCAGGATTTAGTATGCAGACCTAGTGGAGATGTCATCTCTTCCTCCTTGGAAACTTCCTCTACGAAAAGACCTTGTACTTCAAGGGCCCTTCCTTCATCCAAATCTAGTTTTCTCTGAAGCTGACTAATAAAAGATTGAACGCTTAATTTTATCTAAGCGTGTTTTTTCAGATCAGGTCATTGAGACTATGATTCAGGCTTGCAAGCCTGTTACCAGGAAAATTTACCATAAGATTTGGCGTAAATATCTGTATTGGTGCGATTCCAAAAGCTACTCTTGGAGTAGAGTTCTGATTCCTAGGATTTTATCTTTTCTCCAAGAGGGTTTGGAGTAGGGGTTATCGGCAAGCTCCTTGAAAGGTCAAATTTCTGCCTTATCTATTTTGTTACATAAACGTCTGGCAGAGGTACCAGATGTTCAATCATTCTGTCAGGCCTTGGTCAGAATCAGGCCTGTGTTCAAACCTGTTACTCCTCCCTGGAGTCTTAATCTTGTTCTTAAGGTTCTTCAGCAGGCTCCTTTTGAACCTATGCATTTCTTAGAAAGTTTTGTTTCTTGTTGCTATTTCTTCTGCTCGTAGAGTCTCTGAACTCTCAGCTTTACAGCATAAGTCTCCCTATCTTATCTTTCACTCGGATAAGGTTGTTTTACGTACTAAATTGGGTTTTCTTCCTAAAGTAGTTTCAGATTGGAACATTAATCAGGAGATTGTTGTTCCTTCTTTACGTCCTAATCCTTCTTTTCATAAGGAACGTCTTCTGCACAACCTAGACGTGGTTCGTGCTCTGAAATTCTATTTACAGGCGACTAAGGATTTTCGTCAGTCTTCTGCTCTGTTTGTAGTTTTCTCTGGGAAATGTAAGGGACAGAAAGCTACGGCTGCTTCTCTTTCTTTGTGGTAGTATAATTCGTTTCACCTATGAAACTGCTGGACAGCAGCCTCCCGAGAAGGTTACAGATCATTCTACAGGGGCTGTTTCCTCTTCCTGGGCATTCAAAAATGAAGCTTCTGTAGAACAGATTTGCAAGGCTGCAACTTGGTCCACTCTACATACTTTTTCAAAATTCTATAAGTTTGATACTTTTGCCTCGGCTGAGGCTTCCTTTGGGAGAAAGGTTCTTCAAGCAGTGGTGCCTTCTGTTTAGGTTCCCTGTCTTGTCCCTCCCTTATCATATGTGTCCTCTAGATTGGGTATTGATTCTTAATAGTAATTAGATGATCCATGGACTCATCGTGTCATTAGAAAGAAAATAAAATTTATGCTTACCTGATAAATTTATTTATTTCTTGACACGATGAGTCCACGGCCCGCCCTGTTTTTGATTACAGGATATTTTTTGTAATGTTATAAACCTCAGGCACCTCTGCACCTTGTTATTTCCTTTCTCTCTTTTACTTCGGTCGAGTGACTGGGGTTGGAAAGAAGGGAGGTGATATTTAACAGCTTTGCTGTGGTGTTCTTTGCCGCCTCCTGCTGGCCAGGAGGTGAATATCAAGAAAGAAAAAAAGAAAGAAATTTATCAGGTAAGCATAAATTTCGTAGTTTTTTTTTTTTTTTAAATAATCTTTTATTGAGATTTATGATAATAGACAAAAACAGCATGTGCACATTGACAGTAATGATAACAGGTACAATACAGGTACTCTGGTATTAGGAGTGAGTATAGGTTAATACATTGTTATCGATCTTCAAATAGGTACAAGTAGAGTGATATGTATAAATAATTGCTGTAAACGTATATGTGTTTAACATATTGGATTATCTAATCACTGTGCCAATTAAAATATTACATTAAAATCTCTTTTTTAAATATTAGAAATTTGTCTATTTCCCATTTTGACAAACGGCCACTCTTAGGCCATGACTATGGAAAGTATGAAAAAATAGGGAATGGTATTGTTGAACATTGAGGGGGAAGGGGATAGTAGTGAAAGGAAGAAGCATGCAGTGGTTTCCACGTGAGGTTAGCTAGTGACATGTAGGGACATATAGAAATCTGTATCTCTCATTAGTGGAACACAGTAAACAAGAACATTATCAAACGTGCTCATTCAGGGGCCTATGGTGACTGAGTGTAATGTGATAAAAACATAAATGCTACTATATTCCTGTATATATTCTCAGTACCTGGTTTGAAGTATAAGTAGGAGTTGTGTCACTGCATGCATATCACAAGCTATCATATCACTAGATTAAACTAAAATAAGTATACGCTTCTAAAAGTAATATCTATATTTTAATAATGTAAGGGAAAGGTCAATGGGATATATTTTCCTGGGTTTATCCAATAAACCATACTTTGGAGGGGGGGTGATGGCCTAACGAGAAGAGGGTGGTCGTCTTGATAGGGTAGGGGTAATGAAATAAGATAAAGTCTAGTACTTAAGAATTTTCCATTACCCATCTAGAAATATTTATATAAAATATCCTTTTTGTTTCTATACCTTACTATAAGTAGTAGGGGGTCTGGGACACTCAATCAAAATTAAACTTTCATTATTCAGATAGAGCATGCTATTTTAAACAACTTTCCAATTTACTTCCATTAACAAAATGTGCACAGTCTTTTTATATTTAAACTTTTTGAGTCACCAGCTCCTACTGAGCATGTGCAAGAATAAGTGTGTATTCATTTGTGAATGGCTGATGGCTGTCACATGGTATGTGTATGCATTTGTGATTGGCTGATGGCTGTCTGTAATGTATGTAATGTTTCTATTGAAAAGTATATTTCCAAGAGAACATGCACAAAATAAACTTCAGTATGAGATCTGAAAATCCACCCTGCCTCACACCAAACTTTGGACTCTTAGATGAAGTTAAGAATCCTGTTTTGCTCACTGACTGGGGGATGACTTTTCAGTCATAGACTAATAGGGAGAAGAGAGATTGAGTCCCAATTCAGGATCCCTATATACTCATGAGTAGCTGTATAAAATATAGTGACACTCAAATACAAATAGAAAGGTATGCAAAATGAGGAGGAACATACAAACACTATATTACAGGCAAATAACAGTGAAAGCGAGTACTAGAATCAAAGTCACAAGTAGAGAAAATGTATATGATAAGCTGTTAGCTCATGACAATGAATATAGTTAATAGGATTACCGGTACATTTACTTGACACAGATCACTCAGTAAACCTTTCTAAAATGCTTAGCCTGCGGTCTTGGAGCAAAGGTGGAAAGCAGAATATAAGCCTGGTTTAAAAGGCACAAACGTTCAGTTAAAGTAAATTAGAATACCGTGTGTTGTTTGCTGATGCAGAACAACTCCGTGTGGAAATGCTTCCTAGAGAGCCCGACGGCGTCTGATGACGTCAGGAGATGAGAGAAGAGCTGTGGCTGAGTTAGGCTGTGAGGGAGAGGTGCGCTGCTGAAATCCGTGCTGCAGCAGTACAGCTGATGATAGCGAGAGAGAGAGAGGCAGGCTCCGTTTTCACTGAGGGTTGAAATATAGACAGGTGAGACTCAAAACAACAGCTATGTGTAAATCTCCCAACACTTAGTAATATAAATATCTAGTAGAGAGCGTGGAATGCACAGTTCTTAGTGCCAGAAATCTCCTTTTAGCAAAGATTCAAAAACTATAGTCAACGACTAGAGGTATACTGTGAAGTCCTAAGACAAACTTAGCAAATTACCTAGCAAAGAGGCTGTAGAGGAGGAGCCTTAAAGGGCCACTAAACCCAAAATCTTTCTTTCATGATTAAGATAGAGAATAGAAACTTAAACAACATTACAATTTACTTATATAATTTATTTTGCTTCATTTTTTAGATATCCTTGGTTGAAGAAAAAGCAATGCACATGGTGAGCCAATCACACGAGGCTTCTATGTGCAGCAACCAATCAGCAGCTGCTGAGCATATCTAGATATGCTTTTCAGCAAAGAATATCAAGAGAATAAAACAAATTAGATAATACAAGTAAATTAGAAAGATGTTTAAAATTGCATTATCTTTCTAAATCATGAAAGAAAAAATGTGGGTATCATGTCCCTTTAAATAGGCAGTGGTGTGTAAATCTTTAAAGGTACATACACATTGTTATGACACAGTCACATGGTACATGGGGAGTGGAAAAAGACAACTTCTACTACTCAAAAATCTACTACTCAAGTTCAGACTAAGTGCTATTGCATTGTCTTGTTATCTTGCATTTGTTGATTATGCAAATCTACTGTGTTGACTGGTCCTTTAACCCCTTAACGACTGAGGACGTGCAGGGTACGTCCTCAGAAAAAAGGCAGTTAATGCCTGAGAACGTACCCTGCACGTCCTCAGTGTGGAAAGCAGCTGGAAGCGATCCTGATCACTTCCAGCTGTTTTCCGGTTATTGCAGGATGCCTCGATATTGAGGCATCCTGCAATAACATTTTTTACCCCTCCGGTGCAGAGAGAGCCACTCTGTGGCCCTCTCTGCACCGGACATCGATGGCCGCATTCGTTGGTGGGTGGGAGCTGAAGTGGGAGGTGGGTGGGCGGCCATCGATGGCTTCTTGGTAAAAGAGGGGGGCGGGATCGCCGGGGGCGCGCACGGGGGGTGGTGGGCGGGCGCGTGCACGGGGAGGGAGCGGGTGGGAACCACTTACACTACAGAAAGGGTTTTTTTATTATGGGGAGAAAGGAGGGATAAAATCCCTGAATAAAGTAATCTAAGGGATCTGGGAGGGGGTGGGGGATTAGTCTTGGGGGGGGGGGGGGAAGCTAAACTGCAGAAAAAACAAAAATAAAAAAAAATAGACATTTTTACATGCAAACTGGGTACTGGCAGACAGCTGCCAGTACCCAAGATGGCCCCCAATAAGGCAGAGGGGGAGGGTTAGAGAGCTGTATTGGGGGGGATCAGGGAGGTTGGGGGCTAAGGGGGGAATCTTACACAGCAGCATATGTAAATATGCTATATATAAAAAAAGGATACCTTTTATTTTAGTACTGGCAGACTTTCTGCCAGTACTTAAGATGGCGGGGACAATTTTTGGGGTGGGGGAGGAAAGAGAGCTCTTTGGGAGGGATCAGGGGGTCTGATGTGTCAGGTGGGAAGCTGATCTCTACACTAAAGCTAAAATTAACCCTGCAAACTCCATACAAGCTACCTAATTAACCCCTTCATTGCTGGGCATAATTCACGTGTTGTGCGCAGTGGCATTTAGCGGCCTTCTAATTACCAAAAAGCAACACCAAATCCATATATGTCTGCTATTTTTGAACAAAGGAGACCCCAGAGAAGCATTTACAACCATTTGTGCCATAATTGCACAAAATGTTTGTAAATGATTTCAGTGAGAAATCTAAAATTTTGAAAAATTTAACGTTTTTCTTTATTTGATCGCATTTGGCGGTGAAATGGTGGCATGAAATATACCAAAATGGGCCTAGATCAATACTTTGGGATGTCTTCTAAAAAAAAATATATACATGTCAAGGGATATTCAGGTATTCCTGACAGATATCAGGGTTCCAATGTAACTAGCGCTCATTTTGAAAAAAAGTGGTTTGGAAATAGCAAAGTGCTACTTATATTTATTGCCCTATAACTTGCAAAAAAAAGCAAAGAACGTGCAAACATTGGGAATTTCTAAACTCTGGACAAAATTTAGAAATTATTTAGCATGGGTGTTTTTTGGTGGTTGTAGATGTGTAACAGATTTTGGGGGACAAAGTTAGAAAAAGTGTGTTTTTTTCCATTTTTTCCTCATATTTTATATTTTCTTTTATAGTAAATGATAAGATATGATGAAAATAATGGTATCTTTAGAAAGTCCATTTAATGGCGAGAAAAACGGTATATAATATGTGTGGGTACAGTAAAAGAGTAAGAGGAAAATTACAGCTAAACACAAACACTGCAAAAATGTAAAAATAGCCTTGGTCCCAAATGGACAGAAAATGGAAAAGTGCTGTGGTCATTAAGGGGTTAAACTTTGTATCTGACAATGTAAAGCATATAATACTGGATAGCTATAGTATAGAGTGTTTTAAGTCCAAGTAATGTTAGGCAAATACACTTTGTACTAGGGCTTCCAAATCTAATAGTGCATAACTCTTCACAAAAAATACCCTACTTTCTAATGAGAGGTACTATCTAAACTTAAAAGAATAAAATAAAGATAAAATAGAAAAAATAAAAACTGACGATAAAAAGATTAGATATAATATGACCAAAAAAGAAAGAGATTTTTTAAGCAATTTACAAAGCGATAAGGACATAACTATTAAACCGGTCAATAAGGGCGGTGGGGTAGTTATTATGGATACAGTAAAATATATAGCAAAAGCTAATCGCCTCTTAAATGATGTCGATACATATAAGAAATTAAAATTAAATCCGACAAAAAACATAAATACAAAGTAATACACTATTTTGAAGAAAGCAAAGGATGAGAGATTAATAAATACAAAATAATTTGAGTTCATATATCAAAAATACCAGAGAATGGCAATGTTTTACTTTTTACCAAAAATCCACAAGAACCCAATAGATCCACCAGGACGCCCAATAATATCAGGGATATCCTCTATTTGCTCTAACCTTTCTCAATACATAGACAAACAGTTACAGGGATATGTGCAACAATTACCTTCTTATTTAAAAGATACTACCAATGTCCTAAATATACTCCAGGCCCTTGAATGGCAAGATGAATATATATTAGCCACTAGTGATGTTAGTTCCCTCTATACCAGTATTAAACATGATAAGGGAATTTCTGCAATTAACTGGTTTTTGAAAAGTGAAAATGAAACACAATTTAAACACAATCAATTTATCTTGGAATGCATTAACTTTATTCTTGCCAACAATGTATTTGCCTTCAACAATAACCTGTATCTACAGGTTCAAGGGACTGCGATGGGCATGAGGTTTGCACCTAGCTATCCTAACCTTTTTATGGGGAAATGGGAACACCAATTTATCCAGGAGCATAGGCTAGGTGCAAACCTTGTGCTATTCAAAAGATATATTAATGATATCTTGATCGTTTAGAGAGGTAGTGAAGAAAGTTTGGTGACATTCTTTGAAGATATGAACCAAAATGATTTGAATATAAAATTCACATTTAATATAAATAAACAAATGATAACTTTTCTCTATCTAGATATATTAGATCAAGGGGAATTAAATACAAAAAATCACTTTAAAACAGTGGACGCCAATAATTATATTCCGACAAATAGTTGCCACCTAAAACGCTGGATAGACAACATTCCCAAAGGGCAATTTCTTAGAATAAGACGGAACTGTTCTAAGCTATCCGATTATGATTCTCAAGTAGAGGTCTTGGAAAATAGGTTCCTACAAAAAGGATATACCCCAGATAGCTTAAAAACAACTATTTCTACAGTTAGAAATTTAGAAAGAAAAGACACTCTTAATAAAACTCTACCCACAGACACTATAACTAAAGAAGTGCTAAAAATACCATTTATCACTAATTATAACTGCCAACATAAGCAATTAGTAAAAATTCTTAATAAATACTGGTATCTTATTAGATCAGACCCCATTATAGGTGGCAGTATCTGATAAACCAACTTTTATCTACAGGAAAGCCACAAATATAAAAAGTATCCTTGCACCTAGTGATTTTACCAAAAAAAGTCAACAACAAAAACTATCTGATAGGGATCTCCAAGGGAATAAACTGTGTGGTTACTACCCATGTTACAGTTGTAAAGCCTGTCAGCATAGTACTAAATGTAGGGGTTACTCCTCTACTAATACTGGCAAAGAGTATCAAATCAAAGACACAATTAGATGCAGTGATAAAGGGGTCATTTATTTGATCCAATGTTCATGTGGTAAACAATACTTAGGCCAGACCTCTAGGACCCTACGTACTAGGATAAGAGAACATCTAAATCTAATTAAAAAAGGAGACCAAGATACTCACCTCTATGAACACTTTAGGATAAAACATCAAAATGACATCAATGATTTGAAATATTGGGGTATATGCAAAATTAAAAAACCCTGGCGAGGAGGTAGTTTCGACCAATTATTATCAAGAAAAGAGGCAGAATTAATTTATGAATTGAAGACACTGTACCTAGGTCTAAATTAAGAATTTGATCTTAACCCTTTTATTTTGGATTAATTCTCACTGATTATATTAATCCTCTAATTTTAAGTAGATGGGTCCTATATATATGTTTATAGGTACTTGTGTCAATATCGATTTAACTCCTAGTAAGATGTCTAATTTTTGACATACATTGCTATAGCCAGATATATATTAACATAAATACCTAAATTATTTCTTGCTTTTATTATATAACTTTCATTCTCTAGAGTATTAATATTTTGGTTCGCATTTACTTATTATAGTAATTTTTTTGATTTGGGGACCAAGATATTTAGATACACTATCCACTATTTCCCTATAGGTTAAATATAAACTGACTAATATTTAACATGTTAATATAATACTTAAAGTGTCAAAAACATTTACACATCTTGTTCACATCTGTGTACAGTATATGTGATTTATCACAACAATCCACTTTTAATAAAGTTTCCACCTTTACACAAAGTACTGGATATGAAGTAGATTGGTCAACCAATCACCTGCAAAGTGCATGTTTATAAAGACATTGTAAATAGCTTCTAACCATCTTGAAAAAGCCCTGTATAACGGCGAAACGCATTGATGGTACAAGTTCAGCTTGCTGACATTGAAAGATTCTAATATCCGTTGAGGATTGACACGGATTCGTTAAGGGACTTCTTTCCTGCAAAAGAAACTCATACACCCTGCACAGAGTAAGGATACACTATCGTCACAGAACTACTTTCCATAGTAGTACACGGAGAAACCAACCTGGAAGAACCAACTAGACGGAGCTAGAGAGACACCTGTGCCCTGCTGAACTAACGGTAACTTTAGCTGAAATAAGGTAGGCACACGGGGTGTAATAGCCGTGCTAGTGTGGCATCTATTGGAATTGTTAGACAACAGTTTACTGGACATTGTGGTGTATTACTAATACTTATACTTGTAAGTCAGCCAGAACTTGATAATGACTTCAGACACTCTGTCCACGCAAATAAGCTGGATTTTCTTCTATTCACTACATCATTACTAATAAGAAGAGAACAATACCTTCATATCAGGATTTTTATACAATTGCCTTTTTATAATAAGGTTTTTTTAAACACTTGCAATAACCAAGTGGCTAACACTTAAGGTGGAAGTCGTTTTATTAGAGATTAAATAGATATATGAACCTGACGGCAGCCATCTTGTTCCCCGCAGCCATCTTGTGATGATTAGCATCCATTTTGTAATGATTAGACTTTTATTATAGTGGTTTATTATGTAGTAAGAAATATGCTGATGTTAGGGAGACTTGCATAGATATAATAGCCCTGAGAATGACCCTGTCGATGTGCATTGCTATCTCTACAAGATGTCAAACGGCTGTGATTTGTGCTGGGCTAGGAGGCCCAGTTACTGTGTATTCCTGTAGAAATGACTCCCTAACACTCCTTTTATTCCAATTATATTTTCTATGAGTTTCTTTGTTCTTATAGAAATACCATGTGAAATGATGTAATTATGAATACGTCACTTGTTAAACCTATATGCTGTAACTCTTATTGTAAGAATATTATAATATCTAGGGAGTATATATATATATGTATATTTTATATATATATAATGTTATCCACACTTTGTACAGCTCATGGCAAAGAACATTTTTTAGATTACCTTTCTCTCACTATTACAAGACACCCTCCCCTCTGTTACAGGCATAGGTTGCTCCACGGCCACCTGACCTCTTAACAGCCATTCACTTACTTCAGTCCTCTGTGTTATGATCTGACTACTGGGTGGTTACCAGCATTTACACTGGAACATAGATGAACGCAAATGAAGCAGCCAGCAGTTATTCAGCCAATCACAAAACTGCTGAACGGAAAAGGACCAACAAGCAATTGCACAGACCGAAACAAACCAGTTACAAACCAGAGCGTGCATAACGGTTTGTTTTGTGTGATGTCATCACATTGAAAAAAACGGTATGCACGCTCTGATACTAGATGAAGAAATTACCATATTTATATTGCCGTTAGTTGCCGTAGGTTGAACTTCCGGGATAGTCCAATTGATTTGCGGGCGTCAGGGAGCAGCTATTTCAATGCAGTAGACTCCTGGAGCTTCCAGGAGACTTGGGATGTCTGTCTAAGTATCTCACTACTCTGGTCGCTTATTCTGTACCTCATGTAATCCAACATGACACTCCAATTTTATTTCACTACAGAGGCATTGAAAAAAAATTGTGTCTTTTAAATCATGTTCCATGAGTAGTTTTAATCTTGAAAAGTTTGAATTAATTTAAGAACCAATATACTTGTTTGAGCATTGTAGATTTCCAGCTGTTTGTAGAGGATGGATTTGGATGTTTTAAAGTTAGGCAAGATCAAGCCTTAAAGAGATATGAACCCCACATTTTTTTCTTTCTTTCATGATTCAGATAGAGCATGCAATTTTTAAACAACTTTCTAATTAACTTTTATTTTCAATGTCTTCGTTCTCTTAGTATCTTTTGTTGAAAAGTAGGGACATATGCTTAAAAGCCGGTCCCTTTCTGGAGCACTATATGGCAGCAGTTTTTCAAGAATGTTATCCATTTGCAAGAGCACTAGATGGTAGCCCTATTTCCTGCCATCTCCCTAACATCAGCATATTTCTTACTACATAATAAACCACTATAATAAAAGTCTAATCATTACAAAATGGATGCTAATCATCACAAGATTGCTGCGGGGAACAAGATGGCTGCCGTCAGGTTCATATTACCCCTAACAACCGGTCATATTTGTGTGTTTAACTTATTTTTTTTACATTGCACCTACTTAGCAGTATATTTTATCTATTTTATAAGATTCTTTTTGTATAGTAATAAATAATTATACTTTTATTATATCCAAATTTTTTCTGTCTCCATATAATGTTTTTAAAAGTCTAGAATATAGGTAATATACCATTTTAACTAGTTTATCATTAACCCCATAGCTCTGTAGCGCACATGGACACCCTTTTTGTGTTTTTTTTTAGGTATACATTTTTTCTGCATTTTGGGAGCAGATAAGTATATGTGCAGGGGCACATTTTCGCACCACATAACACTTTTTTTGTCTTTAGTATTACACTTCAAACTATTGTTTCTGTATAAATATTAAAACATATAAGTATTCATTCAGTATATATAAACCATATTAAGAGTCCCATAAGTTACTGGGGATCTGTTCTGTCTGTAGCCTGGAGCACAGTGTAACATGGTGTAAAATTGCAGGTGGTAGGTAGGAAAGTCGAAAGCACTCCAGGCAGGCATCTGCACTGACCAAAGTATATATTTTCCCCTAGACGTGTTGTTAAGGCCTATCCTACTCCAGCTCTTGCAGGTCTCTGTTCCAAAGGAACAGCTAGGAATTACATCCCGATAAGTGTCTCAAACCCTTCAAACTCCTGGGAGTAAAGTTTTAGCCGCCAAGCCCATGTAGTATCTCTTATAATCATCGAGGAGCATATAGTGATCGCTTCAGCAATCAAGTTAATGATCCATTGGTAATGTGGGGTCACGGAGCTAGGGCCCTTCACTCCTGACCACCCTATATTTGGCTTGTATATGGGATCATGTTGCTGGTTATAGCCCATATCTATCGGAGGTGAACTCCGCTGCGTCAGACTTACTGTAGCCCGCCCTGCAGGGTTGGCCGCATCCCATGGAGTCGGGAACGTCAAGTCAACTGCTTGATCCTGGCTCACATTGAAGCTTGCAGTTGGGAGATCGCATATTGGAGTAGTAAATCCAATGGCTTGGTTCTGTTGATCTCCATATGTTGCAACTCCCAATATAAGTTCCACGTGTTATGTGGCAGTCTTGTCCTTGGCCAGAATGGTGGCGTCTAGGCTATAAAGCATTGCGCTTTCAAATTCAATAAGAAGAGAGTGTATCCCTAGCGAGATGTTCTCCATTGCAGGTATTGTGGGTCAATTTTAATTAGTCGAGCTGGTAATCCAGATAGCTGGAAGAAGGTAGGATGTAGCTATCCAAGCTATACTCTCATAAGATGACCGCTTCTAGGTTCCAGTAGTAGAGAACGCCATACAGATTTTAGGTTGTTGCATCGTTCCCCTTCGTCTTAGGTTATTTTTCAATGCTCAAGGCTAGTCAGGAAATATTCTTATTGTTAGCCCTCTTTCTTGAACGATTTAGGGTAAGATTGAACAACCGAATGAGTAGTCTATATATTTTATTTTATGGAGCTCTAGGACTATGCAACCGTTCTGATTCAGAGCTTGCTCCACCCCCAATAGATAATTTTTTATGCTTACCACAATTGTTTATATGTATCTTGCATACAGATATTAGTGATATTGTTATATCTGATCATGCTCCCATAAGCTTGCAATTATAATCTACTTTAAATAAGCCTCATCAAAGGGCCTGGCTGTTCCCTACATATCTATATCCAAATCAAGAGTTTAGAAAACATTTACAGACACAATGGCATGAATATAACAATTTTAATTCTCAACATATGGAAACCCCTAGTTTATTTTGGGAGGCCTCCAAGGCAGTCCTTAGAGGACAAATCTCTAGCTTTACAGCTCACTATAACTCAGAACGCCGACGGATGGATCACAATACCGCTACTGCTATGGCCAATGCATATAATGCCTATCTCAACAATACGTCATCTCAGACTAGGAAACAATATTATGAGAAAAAGAGACTGCGGGACTTAGCTATGAAACAACAAAATGTATTGTTCCAAACCCATAGGAAGGGACACTTTTATAGGTTCAGCAACAAGACAGGGAAAGTATTAGCAAACACAGTTAAAACAATATCGCCTAAATTGCTAATCACATCCATAGTCTCCAATAATATTACCTACACAGATAATAAAAAATATCATGGAAGAATTTGCACACTTTTATAAAACATTGTATTCTAAAAATCTGACTACACCAAGAGATAAAGAAAATGTTTGGTCTCAAATTAAAACCCCTACTTTAAATGTAGATCAGCTGAATTAATTAAATGTGCCAATAGGAACTATAGAAACTCAGAAAGTCATCCAAAAAGGTAAATTAGGTAAAGCTGCAGGACCAGATAAAATCCTGATAGATTATTATAAAATTCTACAAAAGGAGATTAGCCCAATATTAGCGACTATATTCACTGCTTTATTAATATAGATCGGCAACATATTCATGTAATTTTGCTGATGCCCATATCTGTCTAATATTAAAACCAGACAAAGATCCTACCTCTACTACCTCCTATAGGCCTATATCGTTGTTGAATAACGACTATAAATTATCCACAACCATCTTAGCAAATAGACTGGCTGGAGTAGTGGACAATATCATACACAAAGATCAAACAGATTTTATGAGGCATCGGTCGTCTGTATCAACGCAGAGAAGGCGTTCGATCTGGTTGAATGAGACCACTTACTAACATCCCTAGATCATTTTGGAATTAAAGGAGATTTCCAGAAATGTATTCAAACATTATACACAAATCCACATGCTGTAGTTATTGTTAATGGAGAGGTCTCACAATCTTTTACTCTTCAGAAAGGCACCAGACAGGTATGTCTTCTCTCACCTTGAGACCCTTACGGGTGAGTAGCCGTGCTTTACAAGTACCCAATACATACAATACAATACATACATACCTCTCCTATTTCATTTAGCTATTGAGCCACTGGCCATTTATATTAGGAAATCATTGGAGGGTGTGAAGATTGGTCCCTACTCCCTCAACTTATCACTAGATGATTTAATGCTGTATTTACAAAACCCAGGTAATACAACACCGAAACTTTTGTCTATACTGGAATTATTCGGGAAAATCTCAGGCTATAAGGTAACTATCTATTTGCATAATTCATCTGATCTTACCTCAGTATACTCGAGGTTTAAGACCAATCCTGGATCATTTAAATATCTAGGCATATGGTTACATACCAACTTGAATCTTATCTATAAATTAAATATACCCCCGGTAATGGCACAAATGAAGTTTTTATTTTCTGGTTGGGCTAAATTACCAATCCCTTTATCAGGCCAAATTAATCTAGTAAAAATGATGGTTATGCCTAAACTTTTATACCCCCTACAATTATTACCCATTTTGTTAAATCGAGCAGATGTGACTGCTATTTCAAATGGATTTTCCAGATTTATCTGAAATAATAAGAAGCAGCGCATAAGTCGTCTTAAATTATCTCTTCCAACAGACAAAGGTGGACTTAAATTCCCAAATATAGAATGGTAATATGGTATAGAATTGGGCAACGTTGAGTAAATTGATTTTTGAATGACTGACAGGCACCTCAGTATTTAATGATCGTAACTTAGAGGAAGCTATAGTACATCCGATGCATTTAGCCTTCTTGCCTCATGCTCCATTACATTCTCTACCACTTCAAATAAAAAATAATATTCTATTTAGAGATCCCTTAAGGACATGGTCTAAACTGTGTAGATGGTGGGGATCACCATATAAAATCACAAAATATCTGCCACTCTGCGGAAACCCTACCTTTATACCAGGTATGACCACCCGAATTATTGAGTCATAGGAGGAATGTGGTTTAAATACAATAGCCCAATTAATAAATCCTATAACTAACAATATTAAGTTAAACACAATTACAAGAGAAATTTAATCTACCCCTATATAGTAAGTTTGCTTATCTTCAAAGTTCGCATTATACAAGGCAGTTGATAACCGAGGGACTTAACTGTAAAATTAGTAATAATATTGATAAAAATTTGTATCTTGACTAAAAAAGGAAATCACTCCATCTCTCATATCTACAATTTAACTGCTATAGTTAAAGTTCCATTTGTAATGCAGAATCTAAATGCAAGATGGAGTAGATTATTAAATCAGGATATCTCTGAAGAGACGATAACAAAAAGAATGCAGAATCTAAATTCAAGATGGAGTAGATTATTAAATCAGGATATCTCTGAAGAGACGATAACGAAAAGCTTGATACTTACATCCAGAGCCACTCTTACCATGGACTATAGGGTCTGCCAGAATAGATTAAATCTATCAATTCAAGATACTTTTTTCTTGATAGGGCAAAATCACCTTCCGCATTATGATCGATTTTTGAACACCGCTATTCTCCTAGTCAGGAAACTGATCCTTAAAAAATGGATATCGTCAACCCCCCCAATCTGACACAATTTACACAAATGATCCATACTCAATGTCTCATGGAACAAGCAGATGTTAAAGGAAATATTGATTATAGGATTAGGGCCTTTCTGATCAAATGGGACTTATACTTGACACTCTTACCCATCTCAACTCGTACACAAATACTTTCTCCTTTTAAAAACAATACTTACTTTATGATGGAACAACTTAAAGGACGATGGTCGACAACATTAACTGAATCAGCCAGACCTTATAACGATGTATAATAGGAATTTTATATGCACTTAAATAGTTTAAATTTAATCATAAATAATTTAGCTGGATGAAGCTTTTACTTACCTAGCTGATTGTGTTCTTAATGGTCAATGACCATTTCAATGGTTGGGAGTTAAGTGACAGCATTCCAGCGAGTGTTTCACATTTAAGATTTTCTTCACCTCACTAGGTCTTCCCTTCCTTTTTTTCTCTTTTTCTCCTTGAATTTTTTATTTCTTTTTTAAAAAAAAGAAATATTTTAATCATAATTAAAAATCACAATCACGTTTTATTTATTTTCAACACATCACGTTTAAGACAATTTTTTCACAAATAATTTATAACTCGCTGGTATTGAGTTTTCCCTCAGCTTGAAGTTTATTTTTTTATGTTATGTAATGTCTATATGTAATGCTTTAGAAAGAACTGTCAGAAGCGAGATAGGCAAGAGCAACATTGAAGCAGTCCTCAATATAGGAACCAAAGAATAAACAGTCTATATTGACTGTATATTTTGTTATATAACATGATGTTTATATGCCAATTCTAAAGCTTATATGTCTCTTTTTTTGAAACTATAAAGAAATTGTTATTTTTTTAAAACAATAATAAAATACTGCAGTATACACATATATGTAGGTATAGACATATATTGTACCAAAATACCATCAGAAATATGTATTTATGAATAAATAGAACATATTCTGCTATGTGAAAAACATTGGAATGTGAAATATTTATATTTTCATGTCGGGTTAGCGCACTTTAGAAAATATGATCAGGTTTGTGCATGAGTAGGGTGTGTTTTTCCCCACTTTTATCGCTCCATCGACTCTACGTTAATGCGATCACAATATTAGAAATTCAGCTTTTTATGCGTTGGGTTAGCGCGTGAGTGAAAACTTTTTACTTTCAACTTGTAATATGAGCGCTACCTGACGCACGCAAAAGCTTACATCTAGCGGAGTGTAACAGGTGTGTGACAGTTTATTAGTAACACTGTTTTCAACAAGTCTATTGTGAGCATAATTCATGAATAGATTTTCCAATATATTAAAAGTATGGTTACCAAATAAAAACTTGAGTGAGTGTTTCATTTTTAAATATATGTAATAACTCATGGCTTAGGGTTTTACATATATTTTATTATGATTTTAATATACTAGTCAGTTGTCATGAAAATATGTAGAACTATTTACCCCTGGCAACATATGGTAGTTCAAATTTAGTCAGACATGACTATAAAAATAACAAATACCTTCATTGCAATGAATAAACAAAATAAGCAGCTAAAGCTTAGAAAATATGGACTGGAAACAATAAAGACTCAGCTTACCGAGTTTTAAGTAACAAGCAGAGGAATATTGAAGAAAAAGCTTGCAGTCAGAGAGGCACAATCCTTTGCTTGGGAGAGAGAGCACTAGGCAGAGACGCTGCAGCAGCTGCTGGGAGCAGCGTGTGTGAGACACAGCAGATGAGGCTTGTGGGAGAGAGAGCACAAGGCAGAGACGCTGCAGCAGCGGCTGAGAGCAGCGTGTGTGAGAGACACAGTGGATGCGGCTCGTGGGAGTGACGTCACCCAGTAGTCGGCTGGAACTGAATGTCCACTACAGAGCAGGTGAGAGTAGCAGGGCTCCAAATCCAGGGAGAGAGAGAGGTAGGCAAATTTCCCCAAAATCCACAGGGGAGAAACTAGCTTCACAGGTGCAAAAGGGATTAGCTCACAGGAAGTTAATCCAGGCTGGATACATCAATACCAAGCATTGGTGTGATGTATCCAGTGTAATTTATATGCACCTGAGGTAACCGCCCCTTAAAGGGGTATACTGTTACAGGACCCCCCCTTAAGAGCAACCACTCCGTGGTTCAAGGTCTGGGACGATCCGGGAATCTCCTGTGAAAAAGAGAGACCAACCTGGGAGCGGAGAGATTAACCGAAGGTTCCCAAGAATCCTCCTCAAAATGGATACCCCTTCCAATGTACCAGGTACTGAAGACGACCAGAAACCTTCCTGGAGTCAAGGATGGCAGCAACCTCATATTCCACATCCGGAGCTATAGGCAGCACAGGAACAGAAGAGTCCAAAGGATTCTGAAGTGAACTGTAGGGTCTGAGGAGTGAGACGTGAAACGTGGGGCGTACTTTAAGAGAGGGGGCAATTGGAGAGTAACAGCATTCTCATTTACTATTTTAATGATGGGGAAAGGACCAATAAAAAGTTTATGAAACTTCTTGCTGGGCACGGAAATCCGTAAGTTCCTCGTAGAGAGCCAAACAAGATCTCCAAGAACATATGAAGGAGGAGGACGATGCCTGAGGTTGTAGTATTTCTTTTGCCTCTGTTGAGAAATGTTTATATTGTCATAAAGTTGAGAGAATGTTTCAAGCATAGTGTTAGTAAGATCATCAATGACTGGGCAGTCAGTGGTGACTTTGGGGTGTAGATGAAAGCTGGGATGGTAGCCATAATTAGCAAAGAAAGGAGTAGCTTTTATTGTTGAATGGTAAGTATTATTATGTGCGAATTCTGCTAGGGGAAGTAATTTTGTCCAGTTGTTTTGTTGTTGGTTAGTGTAACATCTTATATATTCCTCCAACCAATGGTTTGTACGCTCCGTTTGTCCATTGGTTTGGGGATGGAATGCGGTAGAAAGCCGTTGTTCAATATTAAGGGATAAACATAATTGTTTCCAAACCTTGGAGGTAAATTGTGAACCTCTGTCAGATGTTATAGTGTTCGGTAAGCCGTGTAGGCAGATGACATGTTTTATAAGGATATTTACAGTTTCTAGGGCGGTTGGTAACTTATAATAAGGCACAAAGTGTGCCATTTTAGTGAAGAGATCAACAATGACGATTATTGTGTTATTCTTTTCAGATACAGGTAGATCAACAATATAATCTATAGCAATGTCTTTCCACGGTCTGTCTGGAACTGGTAGGGAGAGAAGAAACCCTGTGGGTTTATTCCTATCAGTTTTACAGGTTGTGCAAACTGGACATGATTTTATGTAATTTCTTATTTCTGTGTTTATGTGGGGCCACCAGTAGGATCTTGTAACTAAGTCATAAGTTTTGTTCATACCAGGGTGACCTGAAAGAGGAGAGAACTTGTTCTCTAAGTGAAGGGGGTACATAGAGTTTTGTGTCATGGTAGTATAACCCATTCTCTCCTTGTGTTAAGTTGTATAGCACTTTAGTAGTATCAGTTAGTTGCTTCTCTTTTAATTCAGTGGTTGATAAGTCCCCACTATGTTATCTAATGGAAATAGGGGTTTACTCATCTGAATCTTAGGAGGAGGAGAAGGAAGCCTAGAAAGTATGTCGGCCTTGGTATTCTTTAAAGCCGATCTATAGGTTATGATGTAATTAAATCTTGAGAAAAATAAACTCCAGCTCACTTGTCTAGATGTTAACGTGCGAGATGTTTTTAGGTACTCTAAGTTGCGATGATCAGTGAAAATAATTATAGGCTCTATTGTACCTTCTAAAAGGTGTCTCCAAGTTTCAAGAGAGCTTTTAACAGCCAAGAGCTCTTTTTCACCGATATGGTAATTTATTTCAGAGGTTGTTAACACTCTTGAATAATATGCTACAGGGTGTGTCCTATTTGTTTTGGGATTCTTTTGGGACAATACAGCTCCTATAGCGTAGAATGAGGCATCAACCTCTAGTATGTACTGTTTTTGTGGATCAGGGTATGCTAGAATAGGTGCTGTAGTAAAGGAATTTTTTAGAACATTGAAGGAGTGATTTGCGTCATTGTTCCATTCAAAAGGAACATTGGCTTTTGTCAAGTTAGTTAGGGGTTTAACTATTGCTGAAAAGTTTTTAATACATTTTCTATAGAAGTTAGAAAATCCCAAAAACTTTTGTATATGTTTTCTGGTTTTTGGTATAGGCCAATCAAGAATGGTTTGGATCTTTGTTTTCTCCATATATATCCCTTTGGATGATATCTGATACCCAAGGAAAGTGATTTCAGGGGAATGAAAGGTACACTTTTCAGGTTTCACATACAGGTGATGGGCTAACAGTCTTGAGAGGACTATCCTAACATGTTTTATATGATCTTTTTCATTATCTGAAAATATAAGGATGTCATCCAAGTAGATAACTAGAAAAGTGTCAAGGAGATCACAGAACACATCGTTGATGAACCTCTGGAATGTGGCAGGTGCATTGCACAATCCAAAGGGCATTACGGTATATTCATATAACCCGTACCTAGTAAGGAAAGCAGTCAACCACTCATCCCCAGAACACACTCTTATTAAGTTATAAGCTCCTCTTAGATCAAGCTTAGTGTAAATGGATGAACCATGTAATCTTTCGATTAATTCAGGGATGAGTGGAAGAGGATAACGATCTTTTTTTGTTATTTTATTCAATTCGCGATAGTCAACGATTGGCCGTATGGTTTTATCTTTATTGGTTACGAAAAAAAAATTCCTGCCCCTGCAGGGGAGGTGGAGGGTCTAATGAATCCCTTCCTGAGATTCTCATTGATATATTCTTTTAACGTATCAAGCTCAGGTTTAGAAAGTGGGAAGATGTGTCCATATGGAACTTTTGACCCAGGGATTAGATCTATGGGGCAATCATACTCCCGATGGGGTGGCAAGGTTTCTGCCTCCTGTTTGTCAAAAACTTTTTTTAAATCTGAATAAACAGGAGGGATGTTAGTTTCCAAGACAGATAGGAGAGGTTGTATAGGGTAACATGTGGTAGTACAATATTGTGAATTAAATTAAAGTGTTTTTTCTGATCAATGTACGAGGGGCTGATGTTTATTCAACCAGTGTAGACCTAATACAACAGGAAAAATGGGTGAAGGAATAACGTCAAAAGAAATTAACTCTTGGTGTCATGAGTAGTGACTAATAAGGGAATTGTTTGATGTGTGATGGGACCTGACTCTAACTGTCTTCCATCAATTAATTGTACAGAAACAGGTTTTTTCTTTGCAATAATAGGTATTTTATTTTCTTGTACAACTTTTATATCTATATAACTAGCGTAGGCTCCCGAATCCAAAACGGCCTTAAGACTGTGTCGGTTTTGTCCCCACTGTAAAGAGATAGTAATAATGAAATATGCAGGATTTTGTGCTGTTAAAGATAGTAAATGATCTGAGGTAAAATTTGTCTTACCTGATCTTTGTATCTTTAAAGAAGGACAGTCAGAAACAGAATGCTCCTTTGCGGCACAATAGAGGCAGAGTCCCAGTTCTTTTCTGCGTGACTTTTCCTCAGGGGACAGGGGTCCTCTAATGAACCCTATCTCCATGGCTTCATCCTGACTCTTATGAGAGGGTGTATAAGCTTTAGGGGTGGTAACCTTGGTATAGGAGTCTGGGGAATATCTTTCCTGTTTCCTTTACCTAATTCTTCTGTCTATTTTTATAGTTAAAAACATAAGTGAGTCAAGTGTTTCTGGGAGATCTAATCTAGCAAGCTCATCCTTAATATTTTCAGACAACCCTATTCTAAATTGATTTTTTAGGGAAACCTGATTCCATTGGGAATCCCTTTGCCAAATCTTAAATTCAGAGAAATATTCCTCAACAGGCCTCTTATGTTGCTTTAAGTTACGCAACTTAAAATCTACTGTGAGTTGCCTGTTGGGGTCCTCATATAAATCTGACATGGCCTTGAAGAAATCATCAATTGAATTTAGAATAGGGTCGTTATTTTCTAAGAATAAATCTGCCCATTGTCTGGGCTCACCTCTTAGGAAAGAAATGACAGTTAGTACTTTTATACGGTCATTAGGAAATGTTTTTGGCTTAAGTGTGAGAAATAATTTACAGGCATTATGAAACTGCCTAAATGATTTCCTATCCCCAGAGAATTTTTCAGGAGGTGGAATTGGGGGGTCAGGAGTGTTAGTGTCAGGGGGTTTAGCTGCACTTAACCCTTCTTTAATAATATTCCTAAGTGTCAGGTTTTCTACCTGAAGTTCTCTAAGTCCCTGACTTAAAAGGTCAACTTTGTTGGATAATTCCTGGAAGTGAGCGTTTATGTCACCTGGATTCATCATCGTAGTTAAGTCAGCTGGATAAGTTTGGCTTGGTATTCTGTAACAGGTGTGTGACAGTTTATTAGTAACACTGTTTTCAACAAGTCTATTGTGAGCATAATTCATGAATAGATTTTCCAATATATTAAAAGTATGGTTACCAAATAAAAACTTGAGTGAGTGTTTCATTTTTAAATATATGTAATAACTCATGGCTTAGGGTTTTACATATATTTTATTATGATTTTAATATACTAGTCAGTTGTCATGAAAATATGTAGAACTATTTACCCCTGGCAACATATGGTAGTTCAAATTTAGTCAGACATGACTATAAAAATAACAAATACCTTCATTGCAAT
Source organism: Bombina bombina (assembly GCF_027579735.1). Classification (NCBI taxonomy): domain Eukaryota; kingdom Metazoa; phylum Chordata; class Amphibia; order Anura; family Bombinatoridae; genus Bombina; species Bombina bombina. The sequence goes on from NC_069504.1 coordinate 951,942,799, forward strand.
GAATAAACAAAATAAGCAGCTAAAGCTTAGAAAATATGGACTGGAAAAAATAAAGGAATGGAGGAATATTGAAGAAAAAGCTCGCAGTCAGAGAGGCACAATCCTTTGCTTGGGAGAGAGAGCACTAGGCAGAGACGCTGCAGCAGCTGCTGGGAGCAGCGTGTGTGAGACACAGCAGATGAGGCTTGTGGGAGAGAGAGCACAAGGCAGAGACGCTGCAGCAGCGGCTGAGAGCAGCGTGTGTGAGAGACACAGTGGATGCGGCTCGTGGGAGTGACGTCACCCGGTAGTCGGCTGGAACTGAATGTCCACTACAGAGCAGGTGAGAGTAGCAGGGCTCCAAATCCAGGGAGAGAGAGGTAGGCAAATTTCCCCAAAATCCACAGGGGAGAAACTAGCTTCACAGGTGCAAAAGGGATTAGCTCACAGGAAGTTAATCCAGGCTGGATACATCAATACCAAGCATTGGTGTGATGTATCCAGTGTAATTTATATGCACCTGAGGTAACCGCCTCTTAAAGGGGTATAATGTTACACGGAGTGAGCCTGCGAGCAGGAGCGATAAATAGTGCTCCACTCGTAATCTAGCCCAATATCGGTTATAAAACAAAGAAAAAAACAATTAGTATAGGTTAGTGATTAACAGTACACTTCCCTTCTGGATGAGGACTCTGTATAGTGGTGTTTACCTCTTCTGGGGATAATTCCAAATAGGGGAACTTGTCTTCCAACATTCACCCTCTAACGAAAGAAAATTCTGCCATAGTGTAATACGTCAATATGCACCAACATACTAAAAGGAAGGTATTCACAGACAGAATGTGAAGTAAGTCACCTCACTTTATTGGAAGTTCCAGATATAGAAACACTGCAATTCAGTGACTTCCAAGAAAAACCCTGTTTAATTTAAACAATAAAAAATGCTCTTATTACACAAGGCGCTAGCGACATACTTGCCACATTATCTGATTGGTTCTGCTACCTGTCCCTCACGGACACATGGGCCAATCAGATAATGCAAAAATGGCTGAGGGCAGATACGCTCCAAAGCGTTTTGTTCTAATCAGAGCCGCGGGCGCCGCAACCGCCTCTGGGAACCTAACCATGGGTTCCATCCCCCACTACTGTGCTTTTGCAGGTTCTCAGACAGAATGCGGGTAAAAGCACGTCGTGGGGGGGTGGGACCCATGGTTAAGTTCCCAGAGGCGGTTGCGGCGCCCCAAGGCTCTGATTAGAACAGAGTGCTCTGGAGCGTATCTGCCCTCTGCCATTTTTGCATTATCTGATTGGTCAGTGTGTCCATGAGGGACAGGAAACTGAACCAATCAGATAATGTTGCAAGTGTGTCACTAACGCCTAGTCTTTTTACAGCTTCAAGTCTCTCTCCCTACTTCCTTGCCAAATGCATATCACATAATCTATATATCTATGCTAGAACACCAGATTTGCCCTGTATGGATTATTATTCCAGGTGTTATTGGTCTCAAAATAATACATAAAAATATTAGCATAGCTTGGGGAAAATCTGGTGCCCATGGCCGTGCCACATATCTGTAAAAAATATTTTACATCAAACCAAAAGTAATGATGAAGAATAAAGTTTATCGAATCCATAATAAATCGTTGAAAAATATTATTTATATCTGAATCTTCAGACAATTTCCATGTGATAGCTTTAATCCTTTTTGAATGTTCAATTATAGAATATAAAGCAGGGACATCCATAGTCACCCATATACAGTCATGTTAAAAAAAATATTGGCACCCCTGCATTTCTGTCAGTTAATGCACCACTTTGCCCAGAAAATTGTTGCAATTACAAATGTTTAGATATCCTCATGTTTATTTCTTTTGTTTGTATTGGTATGACACAAAAAAGTGGAGAAAAAAAAGCCAAATCTGACACATTCCACGTAAAACTCCAAAATTGGACAAAATTATTGGCACCCTCAATTTAATATTTGTTAGCACACCCCCTGGGAAAAATAACTTAAATCAACCGCTTCCTGTAACCATCAATAAGTTTCTTACACCTCTCTATTGGAATTTTGGACCAATCTTCTTTTGCCAACTGTTCCAGGTCTCTCATATTGGAAGGGTTCCTTTTCCCAACTGCTGTTTCGAGATCTCTCCACAAGTGCTCTATGGGATTGAGATTTGGACTCATTGCTGGCCAGTTCAGTACTCTCCAGCACTTTGTTTTGAATCATTTCTGGGTCCTTTTTGACATGTGCTTTGGATCATTGTCCTGCTGTAAGACCCATGACCTCTGACGGAGACCCGACTTTCTGACACTGGGCCCTACATTGCACCACAGAATTCTTTGGTAGTCTTCAGATTTCATAATGCCATGCACACAGTCAAGACATCCAGTGCCTGAAGCAGCAAAGCAATCCCAAAACATCATTGAACCTCCACCATGTTTGAATGCAGGGACTGTATTCTTTTCTTTAAAAGCCTAATTTCTTTTTCTGAAAACAGTAGAATTATGGGCTTTACCAAAAAGCTGTAATTTTGTTTCGTCTGTCCACAGCACATTCTCCCAAAAGGATTTTGGCTTCCTCAGGTAAGTTTTGGCAATCTCCAATCTGGCTTTTTTATGTTTCTGTGTCAGCAGTGGGGTCCTCCTGGGTCTCCTACAATAGCGTCCTTTTTCATTCAGATGGCAATGTATAGTGCAAGCTGACACATTTGTTCCTTGTGTCTGAAGGTCAGCTTGAATTTGTCTGGAAGTTGATCAAGGTTCTTTATCCACCATTCAAACAATCCTTTGTTGCAATCTTTGATCAATTTTTCTCTTTCGTCCACGTCCATGGAGATTAGCTACAGTGCCATGGCCTGTTTTTAATTTCATTTCCAAGAATATTATAGGCCTATATTATACTCTGCATGCTATGTTCCCTCTAATTGTTTTGAGCGGTTTGCTCCATCCAAGTGACTAAAATGTGTGTGCATATTTGAAGAAGTACAAAATTAGTGCCTTCCTCAGAAGAAAATACAGTACAAACACACACACACACACACTCATACAAACACATATACAGACAACACACAGATTCACTCACATATACATACACACACATACTCTTACTTACACTGTCACAATACACATACACACACACATATGCATACACACAGCTAGGGTGTCCCATGGCATAAATACAAATAATAACTATCTGCAGTAATTGTCTTTTATAAACAATGTTATATGAAGAGTTGAAGACAAAATGTAATGTACTTTTGAAGAACAAGCGTATGTTAACAGCAATCTCCTGTTCCTTTCTGCCTAGTTGCTTTACTGCTATTGTTTGGTTAACATTTGCAGCCTACCGTTGTACCAGGGACCCCTCCTGCTCTCCTGTTCCCTGTGCACAGTTCATTATCAAATCTTGTGGGAACCCATAACATTTTTAGAGGATCTCCCAGGGGGTCACAACCCCCAGTTTAAAAAGCACAGACCTCTGGGACAATGCAGTAAGGATATAGCACAGGTAATATAAATATATATATATCTATATACACACACATATACACATACCATGTTGTAAACTGTAATAGTATTGGTTTGTATTTAACTACCCCATTCTTATTCATTATAGTTTACCAAGTGAACACTCTGTATTAATCTTGAGTGTTTTTTAACTTCCTTTTCTATGGCATTTAACTCTGGATGTCCATTTGAATTAGTTAAAGGAACATTAAACCCTTTTAGATTGTCAATCAACCAGCTCATTTTTAAATTTTCCCTAACTGGGTTAAGCAGGGTAGATTAGATAAGAAGAACATGGTAGCTTAGTTACCTTAGTTACAACATTACTTTATCAAAACTAAAACTTGACACTTTTTCTTCAATATTTAAGCAAGTAATTTAAATTGTAAAATTATATCGTCATATTATTCTTAGGCTAATTTTTGTTTTGGATACATCCCCCTAGCATTTAGTTACTGATCAAAGTCCCTTTTAGCCACAACAATTAAATAGTTTGGATTATTGACACTGCAGTATATATAATAAGAAAAATTAAAAAATAAGAGAGGACGCATACACTATATATACACTGTACAACTTCAAAAAAAACAACAACATACACACCTCATTCAATATATGGCACTTGTGTCAGGGAACATCACTTATTTGTGTTGCACACTTTACCTATGTACTTATTTTACGTTATCTATAATGTTATGCACTGATGTATTTTTTCTGTACTCCATTCGTAATATCATTTTTTCTGCACTCCATTCGTAATATCAGTTACATTTGCAAATTTCAGTTGCTGATCTGTCTGTGTTTCAACAGGAAGCAAGGTACTTTTTTCAAAGCCAAACAAACTTAGGTTCTTTTTGTAAGCCAAAACCACAACTGTTACAAATGTTACCCACCTACATTATTTCCTGTAAGCTGTAAAATATACATTTTTTTCTCTTCTTCATGTCTGTTCTTTTTTCATATATGTTATGCTGCATGCCAAATAAGGCCATTAGGAAATATATTACTGTATTATGAAGATGATGTTACGCACCAGAAATGCCCACGTGTATCCATGTCTATATATTGTGCTTTTGGTCCCAGAATAAACGGAACATTTGCTAATGATAACCTGCCTGTGTGTGTTATTTTGGTAATTGTTTCCCCGGACGTCCGAGAAGGTCACTGCTTTCCTCCAAGACTCATCTTCCAATATTGCCCCGGGATAATTCCTAACAGTCTGGTGATCAGAAGTGGGATCGATCGAGAGCCTTCAACAGGGTGAGTAATTTTGTCTATATATTGTGGCTTGATTTCTGTGCCCTGTAGAAGGCCCATTAAGATCGATATCCAGTTATTTGGGAAATTTTTTTTGTCTTTGGTAGAACCCGGGTGGGTAAAAAGTGTCTAGGGAGACCTCCGCGGAATTTAAGGTTTAGGTTTAAGGTTTAATTTGGCCCTCTGTAGTCTTGGTTGAGACCAGTACCTTATTGCTGCTATTTATGTTTTGTCTTGTCATTGCAACTCTATTATAAGTACATATACGCAGGTGTAAGACGCACCGTTTACCGTGTCGAAAGTCACCGCCTAATGATACACGGATAAACGATAGCACGGTGACACCTGTATAGAATGTGCACTTTTGCTTCATATTGTAATTGTTCTGTTATTTGAGTCATATGTATCATGAAATTATTTGTCTTATATGTTCTGTACTACTCATATTGTATACTGTTTGTATTTTAATATTGCAATTCTATTATGAGGACATAGACACAACTCGTGTCCTGTGTTTACTATCGCTCACCATTTCTTATTGTATTTTCATTGTATATTTCATTGCTGCTATTTTATTATAAGGACATAAGGTTCATCCTGTGTTTACTATTGCATGAGTTAGTGGAGACAACAACTGACTTTAAGTACTAAGATACTCTGTCCTGGCTAGCAGTTTTGAAGACTACATGTAACAGTGTATGAAACAGCTGTTGTTGGTGACGGACTAGTCGGAACTTGCCTCCATTAGACGCTAAATCCTTTTGATTGTGTGTGTGTGTGTGTAAAGCTATTACTGGTCAGGGGTCATGGGGACCGGTCAAAGTAAACAAAGCCAAACTGAGGGAGAAACACTTAAACAATTTGTGGCTAGACAGGAGGATGTAGGGTGGGCAATGGTCATCCCATTTTTAGATGACGTCACTGGATGGACAGAGTATATAGACCCAAGAAATGCATTTCCTAGGGGTGGTTGTAATTGTAAATTTCATAAAGACATGTTAAGAGGTTTGTGTTTGGGAAATGAAAAAGCATTTGATTTGTATACAGGAGATCCCGATTGGGACATGCAATACATGAGACAAGCTGCTGAGTATTGGTTAAAATATTGTGACAGATATAAATCCAGTGGCAATAATAGACACAGTAAAATAGATTAATCTAAACTTTCTAGAATTATTTTACGTCCTCCTCCAATAGTCTATTCGAAAAATGTCCCAAATACAATAGCCACTGCCCCTATGGCTGCGCCACCGCCATATGCGGGAATATATCCAAGTGTTACTAATTATAATGACGATGATTTAATTGTGGCTTACAATACAACCAGAACACGTCCACCCCCTCCACTTCATGGAGATGTACAGGGGGCTGAGGCACCTGATGACGTAAGTGTCCAGGAGCCTCATAGAATTGAGCCTGCAAGAGAAGCACCAAATTTTGTAGTTACATCTAGTGGCCGTGTTAGTACTCGCCCAAGGAGATATAGTGACTCCGACTACCGCCCACGTCCGAATGTAACTTTGCCAGTCCATGGAATTCACACTCCCGAGTCTCCGGACGTCTCTGTCCGCAATGAGACCAAACAACAATTAATGCCTTGGGCACCACAACCTATTCAAAAACATGAAGATGCAAATTGGGCAGACCCCCGCTGCATCTCTGGCACCAGTGCCATAAGTACTATGCCATATTTAATTGCTGGGGACCAAATGATTATCAAACCCCTCACGGCAGGTGAATTAAGTGATATTACCAGGGACTGCCCCGACCCTTTAAGACAACCTGCTGCCTGTATCCTTCACCTTAAACGATATTTACAGGGAGCCATGTATACACAAACTGACATTAAAATGATAATTGATAAATTGTATAATTATCACGAGAATGATGATAGGAGTAAGGATTGTAAATACTGGAATGCTGATGGGTGGGATGCAGATGCAGGCCTTAGATGGGGAACTATTATATTAACCGAGAAAGATAGAAATAGGAGATCCTTAATGGAAAGAATGAACCTTTCTAAGTCTGGAATTTGCCTTTCGGCAGGTAAACCCGGACAGAGTATGAAACTTACCTTGACTATTGAAAACCCCAGTCCAATTGATAGTGGCCCTTATATGCTCTCTTTTTGGGAAAGAGGGGCCTTATCCGAAGATAAGGGTAGTTTCCAGCTTCAAGATATGGTTAATTCCTCTGAATGGAACAAAATTGTCACTAAAATTTATCAAAACCTTGGTCAAAACCTAATTAATACCCAGTCCCCATCTCAGGGCATGATTGCTATGGCTGATCCCTCACCAAGAGATACTATGGCCTTAGAAACAGGTTATTCAGACAAAAACCTTTGGTTAGAATGGATGGCCTTTTCGGCCAAACAATATAATAGATCAAATTGTTATGTTTGTGGTAATGCCCGTCCCCATTTAGGTACTGTCCCCCTTAACATCCCTAGTAACGCTGAGTCCTGCTTTCTCAGCCTGTATACTAATACCATTGTTAATCAGTCAACCTGTATTGCATGGAAGGAAAAATACCCCATTATTACTAAAACCCCACACCTCAGTGAGGGAATTACTATATATCCTGGTAACTACACTTGTTATAGGGGCACAGGAAAAGGTAGATTCTTAGGTAACTTTACATCTGGGTACTGTTATAAGTATAGTAGTCTCAACACCCATAACCACATTCAGTCGTTAGGTGACATATATTGGATTTGCGGGGATATGAAAATCCACATTAGGCTAGAGGGACAATGGTCTGGGGAATGTGCTCTAGCAAAAGTTATCATGCCTCTCCACATTTTAGGTGTAGATGACATACACATACACACTCACCGCACCTCCTCTCATCGTACACGGAGACAGACTAAGGCTATCCCAGGTAGTTTTGACCCCCATGTATACATAGACGCTATAGGGGTCCCAAGGGGGGTCCCAGATGAATTTAAGGCCCGTGACCAGGTTAAAGCTGGATTTGAATCCATCTTCCCCATCATAACTGCCAATAAAAATGTAGACTGGATAAACTATATATTTTATAATCAACAACGTTTTGTTAATTATACCAGAGATGCCCTTAAAGGCATTGCTGAGTAACTCGGCCCAACCTCTTACATGACATTCCAAAACCGCATGGCCTTAGACATGCTTTTAGCAGAGAAAGGAGGGGTGTGTAAAGTAATTGATGATCAAACTGGTGGGTCTTGCTGTACATTCATACCAGATAATACAGGTCCCACTGGAAAAGTAACGCTTGCTATTAAGAAATTGGAAGAATTATCCATTGAATTAAAGAAAAACTCAGGCATTGATAACCCCTGGGATAAATTCTTCACTGGCTTAGGCTTCCTTGAGTGGCTAAAAAATATTGGTACCTTTATTGTTTTCATTGCTTTGTTTATATTATTCTGTTATTGTTGTTTTAAGATAGTTGTTTTCTGCATTGCTAAACATACACGCCTGCCACCCCCAACCCCTATCTCCCAGTGTGCACAATACCTACAGGTTCTACCACACCAACCTAATCGAAATCGACAACATCGTCGATACCATCCTGCTAATACCACATACAAAAATGTCCCATTCCACTCCAGACGTTAGTCCAGTAGTAGTCATTGTTATGACTAAAGAGGGGAATTGTCAGGGAACATCACTTATTTGTGTTGCACACTTTACCTATGTACTTATTTTACGTTATCTATAATGTTATGCACTGATGTATTTTTTCTGTACTCCATTCGTAATATCATTTTTTCTGCACTCCATTCGTAATATCAGTTACATTTGCAAATTTCAGTTGCTGATCTGTCTGTGTTTCAACAGGAAGCAAGGCACTTTTTTCAAAGCCAAACAAACTTAGGTGCTTTTTGTAAGCCAAAACCACAACTGTTACAAATGTTACCCACCTACATTATTTCCTGTAAGCTGTAAAATATACATTTTTTTCTCTTCTTCATGTCTGTTCTTTTTTCATATATGTTATGCTGCATGCCAATAAGGCCATTAGGAAATATATTACTGTATTATGCTTAGCCAATAAGATCATGTTACGCACCAGAAATGCCCACGTGTATCCATGTCTATATATTGTGCTTTTGGTCCCAGAATAAACGGAACATTTGCTAATGATAACCTGCCTGTGTGTGTTATTTTGGTAATTGTTTCCCCGGACGTCCGAGAAGGTCACTGCTTTCCTCCAAGACTCATCATCCAAATATTGCCCCGGGATAATTCCTAACAACTTGTATCTATTAACATAAAATTATATCAAAGTTCCATGTTGAAAGTCACTATGATAGTGCAAAAAATCAGGTATGTCCTCAGTGTGAATGATGGCTGCACTCCTCTTCACAGAAGATACTGGAAAAACTGTAAAATAGATGAAAGAGAGGGGCGCCTCATGTGTAGAATTACCAAATCATAAAAGCCAAAACTTACGCACTCAAGCCAAATTGGTACTCACATTTAAAATAAGCACCCCAATGTGCTAATGGAAGCAGACTGACATAATATGGTGTGTCAGTACACCCACTCCAGGATATCCCGCCAGGTGTGTCTGTAATGGAGAGTCAAGACAACAAAGGAAACCACGTGCAGATCAACCAAATAGATGGAACAATGGCGAAATTATGCCAAATGGGTACTCACAATGTCCAATAGCACACCTATGTGCTGGTAGATGCAGACTGATAATTTTAAGTTAGGGCTTATTAGCTCACCCACTCCAGGTGTTACCCAATATTGGGAAATGAGAGGTAAGGTAGACACCACTATACTTCTGTTATAGTAAAAAACATTTTTATTAAAAGACTGAAAACAAAAATTTAAATTAAAAATTAAAATATTAAAAGAATATAACAACAAGTAGTGGTCAAGCGGATAAACCCCTCTAATACAACGCGTTTCTCAGCACGGAAGGGCCGTTTCCTCAGGCATGTATACACCTTACTTCTATCCTGCTATTTAAACCTTTATGCTACCAATACACAATTGATTAAAGAACAACACCCACAATAGGTGTGTCCATAAGACACATGTTATGCATTAATCCAAACAAACCAAACATATTATTCTTATAAATAAAGCATTGTGTTTAGAATATTGAAATACATCATCAGCATCCTGTTAGTTAGTCAAACTTTAAGTTGCAACCATATCTCTCTCCACCATAATTAATTTCTCTGTTAACATAGCTACATTCCCCATGTTTTCTATATTGTTGTTTTTATTAAAATGTACCTATCAGTTTGGTGTCCTATATTGACTGAGTGTTCAGTATTTCAATAAAATTGTCTCATTTTAAACAGTTATCATTTGAAAATTCCTTTTCATGTACCATAATTGTTTGTTATGATTTTAACTCCATTTTATAAAACTATTTATAAAACAAAAAGGATTTGTTTTTTACTTTAATGATTTCCATAATGCAGGATTCAGATCTTCCGTGATATCTCTCTAAATAATCATTGATCAATTGCATGTATTCTACATACAAACAAACAAACAAAAAAAACACAAACTTCCTGCTATACTTCTATAGTTAATGACTAGTAGCCAATCCTCACAGACTACACTCTCTGAACAGGTCATATCTACCAATAATGGACGAGTTCTCATTTTAACAATTGTTTGTGATTGGGTAGACCGTTTTAATAGGTAACCAAAACCTTACACTTCCTGCTATACTTCTATAGTTAATGACTAGTAGCCAATCCTCACAGACTACACTCTCTGAACAGGTCATATCTACCAATCATGGGCAAGTTCTCATTTTAACAATTGTTTGTGATTGGGCAAACCATTTTAATAGGTAACCAAAACCTTACACTTCCTGCTATATTTCTATAGTTAATGACTAGTAACTAATCCTCACAGACTACACTTTCTGAACAGGTTATATCTACCAATCATGGACGAGTTCTCATTTTAACAATTGTTTGTGATTGGGCAGACCATTTTAATAGGTAACCAAAACCTTAAACTTCCTGCTATATTTCTATAGTTAATGACTAGTAACTAATCCTCACAGACTACACTTTCTGAACAGGTCATATCTACCAATCATGGGCAAGTTTTCAACTATATAGATGGGTGGGATGTGTTGGGCTCTGTTGTGGGGCAGTCCCTGGAAACCCAGACATTTGCCCTGAGGCTAGGGTTGCCACCTTTTGCCCAGGAAATTCCTGGACACTTTTTAAGTGGGCGTGGAGGGTGTGTGTTTCATGGCGTGGCTTGGGGGCGTGGCCGGGGCGTGGCTTCTCGCGGCATCAAATTTATTATGAAATCAATTTTTATTATACATATATATATATATTTTATATATATATAAGTATATATATATAATAAATATATATAATATATATATATATATAATATATTTATATATATATATATTTATATATATATATATATATATATATATATAATATATACTGTATATATTATATATATATATATATAATATATACTGTATATATTATATATATATATATAAAATACATAATATATATATATATATATAATACATAATATATATATATATATAATACATAATATATATATATATATATATATATATAATACATAATATATATATATATATATAATACATAATATATATATATATATATAATACATTATATATATATATATATATATATATATATATATATATATACTAAGTTGAAACGCCAATACCAAGTAAAATAGTGCTGTACAGGAGCAGTGTCTTTTTTTTTGTAGTCTGCTGTTAGGTTGATAATTATCCTGGGGACATGATCCTGTGTGTTGTAAGACCACCGATGACTCCTTTATAGTTTTAGCTGCTGACCTCATTACTAAAACCTCTTGTGGGACGCGATTAGCCATATTAACAAACATCACAAACTATCAATATTATTAGAGCAGTGTTTGGCGCATTACCTTGCTTCTAGGCTTCATGAACCTGTGTGACTGAACTCGGAGTCGGGGTAACTGGTGGAGGTGGGGCCAGGGGACGCGCGCAATCTCGATGTCCTGCCTCTCTCTCTGCTGCCTGCAGGATGTGACGACTCCCCCGCTCTGACCCTCTTCCCCCCTCCCACTGTGTCACACTAATCATTTGTACTCCGTCTCGAGTCTCCTGAAGTCTGCAGACTGCCCGGTTAGTAACCCGGGGCTAAGCGCTCCTCTGGCCATCTAATATTTTGTAAAGTTTGTGCTCAATGCGCCAGGGGAGCGCTTAGCTCGGGGCATTTGAGGCTAGTTCCGGGACACGGGACACAGAGCCTCAGACCGGGACTGTCCCGGTGAAACCGGGGCGGGTGGCAACCCTACCTGAGGCAGAAGAGAGGCGTCCCAAACTGTAACAATAACGGAAAATACAAGGCATGCGTTGGTGCAGTGGTTCCCAAACTGCAAGAGTCTTATATACCACATTTAGGGCCAGATTACAAGTGAAGCACTACATTTTTATTTGTTCACTTGGTATCTTTTGTAGAAAAGCAGGGAGGTAAGTTTAAGAGCACACACATGTCTGGAGCACTAAATGGCAGCAGTTTTGCAAGAATGGTATCCATTTGCTAGAGCACTAGATGGCAGCACTCTTTCCTGCCATGTAGTGCTCCAGATGTGCAAATTTGAAAATAGAAGTAAATTGGAAACTTTAATTTAGCCCCTTTAATATTAACAATACATGCTAATGTACAGCACTAGTAAAACAAAGAGTATGGGCCTTCTGTACAAGTTTACAAGTCTTTGAAGTTTACAATTATTATTATTTGATAAATAACCTTGAGTGCTGAATTCCCTTGCTTTTTGGACGGCACCATCTACTCATGCTCAAACTTCTTAAGGGTCTGCACCATCTTATAATACTGAAAATCCTAGTAGTATTTTATTGTCTACTTTAAGTATATCTCCATACTTTATATCACAGTTTTTTATGTGTCCTCTTTCTGAGGCACCAGGTTCTACTAAGCATGTGCAAAATTTCACAGTATATGCATATATAAGTCTGTGATTGGCTAATGGCTGTCACATGATAGAAGGAGCAGGGACATGGGCAAAACTTAAAATTTTGCGTGTTTGAAAGAAGATGGGAATGAGCCGGTAGAAAGAGAGAGGATGACAATGTGGGTAAGAGCAGGAGTGAGGGTGGAAGATAGGGAGGGTATTAGATGGGAAGGCATAGGATCAAGTGGGCAGGTAGTGAGGCGTGAGGAAGATAGTAAGGAGGAAACTTCATTTTCAGTGGCTGGATGGAAGATGCAGAGGGAGTAACTGGACCTGTTGATGGAATATTGCAGGTTGGTGTTGGGATGTTGCTCCAAAAAGAATGTGTTTTGTTTAAAAAGTAGTCTACCAGGTCTTGAGCACTAAAGACAGATGAGGGGGGTGGAGCAGGGGGTAGAGGAGAGAGTTAAAGGTGGAGAAGAGACGTTTAGGGTTTGAGAAAAGAGTAGATATAAGAGAAGTAGGTTTGCTTGGCTAAGTGAAGGACAGAAGTATATGAACAAAGAATAAACTTATAGTGTATGAATTCAGGTTGAGAGTGAGTTTTCCTCCATACACGCTCAGCAGTACGGGAGCATTTTTGCAAATAGCGTGTTTGCTGAGAGTGCCAGGGCTGCAACTGACGGCGTGATGTTTTGCACAGCTGGGGAGGGGCAAGTGTGTCTAGAGGGGAGAGTTTTGTTGTAGTGGGTTGTTGCGAGATCAGGGCAAGTTATAGTGGAAGTGTGAGGGAGTTGATCTTGAATCATTTTTGAAAATTGGAGCAGATCCACAGCATGTAGATTTCTACAGCTGCGGGGGCGGGATGGAGGAGTGGGTTTAGCTGTTGCATTAATATTAGAGGTGACCAGGTGATGGTCTGAAATGGGAAAAGGGTGACAGGTGAGGTCAGATATAGAACAGAGGTAGAAAAAAAACCAGGTCGATGGAGTGTCCATCACGGTGGGTAGGGAATAGGGTAGATTGTGAGAGACTGAAGGAGGATGTGAGTGAAAGAAGTTTAGAGGCAGCAGGGACAGACGGGTTTTCAATGGGAATGTTGAAGTCCCCAAGAATTAGGGTTGGTATATTTGTAGAGAGAAAGTGAGGAAGCCAGTCAGCAAAGTTGTCAAGGAAATGGGAGGTAGGTCCAGGAGGGCGATAGATGACTGCCACTTTGAGGGAGAGGGGGAAGAACAGGCGAATACAGTGGACTTCAAAGGAAGAGGAGAGAGATGGGATTGGAAGTAGGTACTGATAAGTGCAGGAGGGGTAAAACAGGATCCCAAAACTGCCGCCACGTTACTCACCTGGCCTAGGGGTATGGCTAAAGTGAAGACCACCATGTGTGAGAGCAGCAGTGGAAATGGTGTCGGAAGGAGATAGCCAGGTTTTGGTAATTGCTAAAAGGGTGAAAGCATTTGAAATAAACAGGTCATGAATGGTTGTAAGTTTGTTGCAGACAGAGCGAGAGTTCCATAGTGCACAAGTGAAAGGATTGTGTGGGTATGGGATGCATTTGATGGAAATGAGGTTATGTGTGTTGCTGTTATTAAAGTTACTAAAAGGAGTGCATGATTGGGTATTGGTGGGAATAAGGGTGGGCCCTGGATTTGGAGAGATGTCACCTGATGCTAATGAGAATGGTGAGAATGAGATTTATAGCAGCAATCTTCTTCAATCTTGTTCAATTCTTGACTAATTCTTAGCACTGCCACTTAAAGATGTCACTTAGAGATGGTGTTCTCTGCAAATGCTAAACCCAGCAAATGCTATCCCTAAAGCTGATCTTAAATTTATAGGGCTTCTGCAGACAGCTGAGTTATATTCAGAAAAAGCAGATTATGAGTTAAAATCAGCATGGTTTTTATGAGTAATAGATTATGTCAAACAAATCTAATTAGATTTCATGAGGAGGTAAGCAAAATATAGATAAAGGTGAATCAGTTGATGTGGTTAACTTAAGTTTTTGCAAGGGCTTTTAACCCCTTAATGACAACTGACGTACCAGGTACGTCATGCATTAACAAGCAGTTAATGACAATAGACGTACCTGGTACGTCAGTTGTCTAACAGAGTGCTGGGAGCGATTGCGATCGCTTCCAGCAGCTCTGAGGGTATTGCAGTGATGCCTCGATATGGAGGCATCCTGCAATACCCCTTTACAAGCCTCCGATACAGAGAGAGGCCACTCTGTGGCCCTCTCTGCACCGGAGCGTCGTTGGTGGGTGGGAGCGAAGCAAGGAGGCGGGTGGGCGGCCTGCAATGGGCCTGTGATCATGTGGAGGGGGGCGAGATCGGAGGCGGGAGTGCCCGGGATGTGTGCACGTGCACGGGGGGCGACAGGCGGACGCGTGCACGGGGCGGGAGTGGGTGGGAACCGCTACACTACAGAAACATTAAATAATAAATTGGGAGAAAAGGGGGGAATTTTAATTTATGAAGCAATCGAAGGGTTCTGGGAGGGGGGGGTAGCTACACTACAGAAAAGGGCAAATAATTAAAGCATCATTTTTTTACTAAACTGGGTACAGCTGCCAGTACCCAAAATGGCGCCCATTAGGCTAGAGGGGGAGGGTTAGAGAACTGTTTGATGGGGGATCCGTGAGATTGGGGGCTAAGGAGGGATTCTACACAGCAGCATATGTAAATATGCTAAAAAACAAACCCAAAAAAACAAATATACCTTTTATTTTAGTACTGGCAGACTTTCTGACAGTACTTAAGATGGCGGGAACAATTATAGGGTGGGGGAGGGAAGAGTGCTGTTTGGGAGGGATCAGGGGGTCTGATGTTTCAGGTGGGGGGCTGATCTCTACACTAAAGCTAAAATGAACCCTGCAAACTCCCTACAAGCTACCTAATTAACCCCTTTACTGCTAGCCATAATACACTTGTGATGCGCAGCGGCATTTAGCGGCCTTCTAATTATCAAAAAGCAACACCAAAGCCATATATGTCTGCTATTTCTGAACAAAGGGGATCCCAGAGAAGCATTTACAACCATTTGTGCCATAATTGCACAAGCTGTTTGTAAAAAAGGAAACAATTTATTTTTATTTGATCCCATTTAGCGGTGAAATGGTGGCATGAAATTTACCAAAATGGGCCTAGATCAATACTTTGGGTTGTCTACTACACTACACTAAAGCTAAAATTAACCCTACACGTTCCCTACAAGCTCCCTAATTAACCCCTGCACTGCTGGGCATAATACACGTGTGGTGCGCAGCAGCATTTAGCAGCCTTCTAATTACCAATAAGCAACGCCAAAGCCATACATGTCTGCTATTTCTGAACAAAGGGGATCCCAGAGAAGCATTTACAACCAGTTGTGCCATAATTGCACAAGCTGATTGTAAATGATTGCAGTAAGAATCCTAAAATTGTGAAAAATGTAAAGTTTTTATTATTTTAACGTATTTGGCGGTGAAATGGTGGCATGAAATATACTAAAATGGGCCTAGATCAATACTTTGGGTTGTTTACTACACTACACTAAAGCTAAAATTACCCCAAAAAGCTCCATACATGCTCCCTAATTAACCCCTCACTGCTTGGCATAATACACGTATGTGCACAGTGGCATATAGCGGCCTTCTAATTACCAAAAAGCAACGCCAAAGCCATATATGTCTGCTATTTCTGAAGAAAGGGGATCCCAGAGAAGCATTTACAACCATTTGTGCCATAATTGCACAAGCTGTTTGTAAATAATTTCAGTGAGAAACCAAAAGTTTGTGAAAAAATTTGTGAAAAAGTGAATGATTTTTTGTATTTGATCACATTTGGCGGTGAAATGGTGGCATGAAATAAACCAAAATGGGCCTAGATCAATACTTTGGGTTGTCTACAAAAAACAAATATATACATGTCAAGGGATATTCAGGGATTCCTGAGAGATATCAGTGTTCCAATGTAACTAGCGCTAATTTTGAAAAAAAAAAATGGTTTGGAAATGGCAAAGTGCTACTTGTATATATTGTCCTATAACTTGCAAAAAAGCAAAGAACATGTAAACATTGGGTATTTCTAAACTCAGGACAAAATTTAGAAATTATTTAGCATGGGTGTTTTTTGGTGGTTGCAGATGTGTAACAGATTTTGGGGCTAAAAGTTAGAAAAAGTGTTTTTTTCCCATTTTTTTCCTCATATTCTATAAAAAAAATTATAGTAAATTATAAGATATGATGGAAATAATGGTATCTTTAAAAAGTCCATTTAATGACGAGAAAAACGGTATATAATATGTGTGGGTACAGTAAATGGGTAGTCTTTCTAATTGTTTAAAGTTCAAATGTCAGCTTCTTTATTGCAAAACAGGCAGGATCTGTATAGGTTGAACTCAATGGACTTCTGTCTTCTTTTAACTTCATCTACTATGTTACTTTTATTAATATGTATGTAATATGAATGTATATCTCAACTGGAGAAAAGATAAAGGGCAAACATAGTAATTATTTCTGCCTGAACAACAGTGACCAAGATTAAATAAACAACATGTAGTCTAACACACCACATATAATCATACTTTGCACATCAAATATAACTGATACTATACACTGTACCAATGTAGAAACTGATGTACCAACATAATTACTTGATATTTATCTGAATGCACAGGGGATGTAGCTGAACACTAGGTTACACAGTGATTATGCTCAGAATACCCTGTTATGTATAAGGTACTGGGATACTCTTGTACACAGAAATGTATACCAGTCTTTATGTGGTTTCTCTCCAGAGGACAAGACCCACAGTAGCAGAAAGGAAAATGATCTGCCCGGCAAAAGATAAAATAAAGCTTATATGCCCATGTGCCAATCTCATGTGGACATAGCCCATATATTATGTATCTGCTGCACACAATATTATCCTCCCTGCATGTTTCACTCATGCTCCATAATCCTATTCCAAAAACAGCCAAGGTAGATCCATCATACATCACCAACAAAAATAGATAAGTGTTAAGGTGAAGCTCAGTGAAAAATTTGCCTGACTCCTATTGCCAGTGTCCTGCATTCAAGACTCATTGATGAAATGTTTTTTTAATAATTACCTATCAAATGTCATACTAACATTTTACATTAATAGCGTAAAACATTTAGTAACATAGTATGAATATTTAAGAACTATATTGATAGCTATAAATATGAATATAAAATGTATTTACTGAAATGTTATATATTAAATTGGAAAAAAAATCATATTAACATAGCTTCAATCAGACTCTTTTTCTGCTATTTTTTGGGCCCAAAAGGTTACTTTTTAATTTTACACAACAAGAGCATGTTTTCGGCTGATTCCCGCACTTGCAAACAGGTTATCAGATACTCAATAAAAGCCTTATTTCTCCTATAGGGCGAAAAGTTCTCGCCAATCAAGTCACTTTTCAACAAATTTCTGAGCCCAGTTTTTTTTTTCTTTGAATTTGACACCTACAGGGAGTGCAGAATTATTAGGCAAGTTGTATTTTTGAGGATTAATTTTATTATTGAACAACAACCATGTTCTCAATGAACCCAAAAAACTCATTAATATCAAAGCTGAATAGTTTTGGAAGTAGTTTTTAGTTTGTTTTTAGTTATAGCTATTTTAGGGGGATATCTGTGTGTGCAGGTGACTATTACTGTGCATAATTATTAGGCAACTTAACAAAAAACAAATATATACCCATTTCAATTATTTATTTTTACAAGTGAAACCAATATAACATCTCAACATTCACAAATATACATTTCTGACATTCAAAAACAAATCAGTGACCAATATAGCCACCTTTCTTTGCAATGACACTCAAGAGCCTGCCATCCATGGATTCTGTCAGTGTTTTGATCTGTTCACCATCAAAATTGCGTGCAGCAGCAACCACAGCCTCCCAGACACTGTTCAGAGAGGTGTACTGTTTTCCCTCCTTGTAAATCTCACATTTGATGATGGACCACAGGTTCTCAATGGGGTTCAGATCAGGTGAACAAGGAGGCCATGTCATTAGATTTTCTTCTTTTATACCCTTTCTTGCCAGCCACGCTGTGGAGTACTTGGACGCGTGTGATGGAGCATTGTCCTGCATGAAAATCATGTTTTTCTTGAAGGATGCAGACTTATTCCTGTACCACTGCTTGAAGAAGGTGTCTTCCAGAAACTGGCAGTAGGACTGGGAGTTGAGCTTGACTCCATCTTCAACCCGAAAAGGCTCCACAAGCTCATCTTTGATGATACCAGCCCAAACCAGTACTCCACCTCCACCTTGCTGGCGTCTGAGTCAGACTGGAGCTCTCTGCCCTTTACCAATCCAGCCACGGGCCCATCCATCTGCCCCATCAAGACTCACTCTCATTTCATCAGTCCATAAAACCTTAGAAAAATCAGTCTTGAGATATTTCTTGGCCCAGTCTTGACGTATCAGCTTGTGTGTCTTGTTCAGTGGTGGTCGTCTTTCAGCTTTTCTTACCTTGGCCATGTCTCCGAGTATTGCACACCTTGTGCTTTTGGGCACTCCAGTCATGTTGCAGCTCTGAAATATGGCCAAACTGGTGGCAAGTGGCATCTTGGCAGCTGCACGCTTGACTTTTCTCAGTTCATGGGCAGTTATTTTGCGCCTTGGTTTTTCCACACGCTTCTTGCGACCCTGTTGACTATTTTGAATGAAACGCTTGATTCTTTGATGATCACGCTTCAGAAGCTTTGCAATTTTAAGAGTGCTGCATCCCTCTGCAAGATATCTCACTATTTTTGACTTTTCTGAGCCTGTCAAGTCCTTCTTTTGACCCATTTTGCCAAAGGAAAGGAAGTTGCCTAATAATTATGCACACCTGATATAGGGTGTTGATGTCATTAGACCACACCCCTTCTCATTACAGAGATGCACATCACCTAATATGCTTAATTGGTAGTAGGCTTTCGAGCCTATACAGCTTGGAGTAAGACAACATGCATAAAGAGGATGATGTGGTCAAAATACTCATTTGCCTAATAATTCTGCACTCCCTGTATAGGCACTTGATAAACCATTGAAAGGGCATTTTAAATATATTTACAAGAGTTTCATGGCTATTTATAAAGACTATTATCTTGCACATATGTAAACACCCTGACATGGCCAAAGGTGACATTCTAGAGGTTTATTAGCATACATGGAATTGATTCATTAAAGCACCATTCAGGCTGTATACAGGGAACAGAGTGTATTTACATATGTTTAGGTACATATACATATGTAAATGTGTTGACTACATGATATCCTGAACAGCTAAGGGGATCTGTCAGGATGGACAGACTATGCACTGTTTTTCTATCGCTATATGGTCGCTTTTCAACAAGTATTTTATTTAAGCATTATTTACAACTATTGATAAAGCACCGTTTCCATTTTGGCATGAACTGAAACAAAATGTCGACTACAAGTTTATATGCGCTGCGGAACCTGTTGGCGCTATACAAATACCTGATAATAATAATAATAATGCAAAGGACTTCTTTTAGCATTTATTTTAGCATTCTTTAAACAGTACATTATGACACCACTGCCTTGCAACATTGTATTTTCCTAAGAGACCCTTAAACGAGATTGCGCCTTCATGACCAGGTGTTTATAGGAGACGCGCCTCCATGTACGCCAAGTCCAAACACAGTCATGAGAGTGAGTTTTAAATTGCCTGCGTCTACAATATGGAACATGAAACTGGAACAAACATTTGTGACCAAATCGCTGGTAGATTGTGATTGAGGCCATATTGTTTAAAATCATGAAAAATATTTATGAAATAAACATAGGAGTGTGACATACATGTAAATTAAATAGTTTGTTAAATATTTTAAAATATATATGTGTGTCTATCGTTGCTGTACTGATCAGCTGACATGTGCAAAACACTTCTTTTATACCATGTGTTTGAGCTGCTTCACAAAATACTAATTTTATTACAAGACCAGAGACTCATATTTTGCTTTCTTTCCTTGTCTACTTAAATGCAGTTTTAAAAGTATACATAAATAAATATAAATAACTGTCAATATTTGAAAAAGACAGTTAAAACAGAGTACAGATCAGTGACCAATAGCAATGGAGAACTGATTAGACCAAAACAAAGTAACCAATCAGGTTGATAATATATCCTATAAACTGTCCAACATACAGTAACAAATCCTCTTTCTTTTACTGCTTAAGGAAGATAAGTATTGTACTCAAAGTGTTAATAAATAAGATTTTCTTGATATTATTTATCTCTTTAATTGTTCGTATATTTTCATTGTTGTGTATTGATTTTTGCATTCTGTTTTATTTTGACAATATATTCCGTTTTTTATTATTTATTTCATTTTCGTTGGTAAATATTTTCCCCCCTTTTTCTTATCTTTACACTTGTTCCACTCTCCGCTTTCGTTTTCTCTTAATTTTACCTTTTTTATTTTAGCCCTTTATGCTCTTTTTGTATCAGCAATTCCTACCCGTTGCACTGTGCTGGTCCCGACGTCCATCTTGTGACTGTCGGCCTCGGTGCGCATGCGCAGTGATCCTCCATTTTCACTGCGTAGTTCCGTTTCAGTTTTCCCGCCCTCTTTACCTCAAACAGCTGACTGCCGTCTGACACAGTTGCAACTTTGTTGCGCTCCGGATCAAAATTATTTGTTCAAGCTGTCATTATTCAACACTTTATTTAATACATGTTACTGGTCTCTGTCTCCATCTTTTGACCAAGTATTATATTACACTTACAAAAGTTTTTTAATTATATTAAACTTATTGTTTGCTCATATTCTTTGGGGTCAATTTTAAAATATATATAAAAATATTTTATTTATTTTATTATTATATTTAAATAGTCCTCTTTTTAAATAAGTATATATTTAAATATAGTTTTATTATACTATATATTCTCAATATGTCTCAAACCTCAGATTTAAACCCTTCACTTAATTCTGAAGGTGTTCAAAAAATGATTGACATTTCCATGAATTCAATGCTGGAAAAAAATAACCTTTTTAATTGATAAATCCTCAAAAAAGGCTATAAAAAGGAAAATACCTATTTCTAGTGGTATTAAGGCAAGTAAGAAATTGGTTAAGAAAGCACGCCAGCTTGTCTCTGGCTCTGCTGTTCCTTGCAGGAAAGGAAGGAAAACACCTGCTATTTCCTCTACTCCCAAGAGGTCACTAATGGGAGAGGCTTTGGCCAATGATGATAATTTTAAAGTTTGCTCTGATACAGAATTTAATTCCGATTCCTCTCTGGATTCGGTTAAGTCTGAGGATTATTTTTCTCATTCTTCATCTGAAGATTCTTCGGCTTCTCCGAAGATTAAAAAATTCAAAAAATGTTTGAAAAAATCTAAACATCTTGATTCTAAAAAAGTGAAGTTTTATTTGATTGTCTAGGTAACCCTAGGTTTAATGCTGATGATTTGCTTCATCCTAGATCTGCGGAGTGGTGCCCTTCATCAGATATTGCAGATTTTATTGATTTCCAACTTTGTCAACTTTTTAAAGTTTCTAAAAGGGATTCTAGAAATAAAATGAGGACAGAATGTCCTAGACCGATTCTCCCTAACAATGCAAATTGTACCCCTGAAGTTGATCCAATTTTTTTTAAATTTATAGGTTCCCCAGGATTTAAACTTAAAAAAGGGATGGATAGGGCATGGAAAATTTGTCAGGACAAAATGTTAGACACCGTTGGCCCACTTTTTGATTTGTCTGAACAAGCTGTGTATGACAATTCTTTGTTAGATCCGGTCATTGTGAGAGAATGGCTTCAGAGAATGCTCAGCTTTTTAGGGAATGCCAATTCAGCAATGTAAACAGAGCGTAGACGTAACATCCTTAGAAGAATTGACCCCAGAGTGTGTGATTTTGCTATAAACAAAATTCATACTGATACAAATGGTCTTTTATTCGGAGACACTTTTATCAAAGAACTAAACAGTTATGTTAATACTTTTTCCAATTTAAATAAAGTGAGAACATCTATGAAAAAGATCTTTTATCAAGATCATTTTTCTGAACAGGCTGGGAAAGGTAGAGGCCACTTTCCCGGCCGTGCTTCATACCTAAATAGGTCTCAATTCTCCAGTCAACAATTCCAACATCAAAGACAATTTCAAAATCCAGTCTCCTCAGGCTTCTTCTCTTCCAGAGGAAGATTTTGGAACCCAAGACTTCAACGTTCAAGGCAAAGATCCCGCACCCCTCAAGGTAAATCTTTCTTTTCTTCCTTCTAAGATTTCTTTCCAAAACATAGTAGGAGGCAGATTATCTCTCTTTGCACACAATTGGAACCTGATCACTACAGATCAATGGGTTCTTCACACTGTTTCAGGTCTTTTTATAGATTTTATTTCTCCTCCATCTCAAAACTCTCTTCCTCTTCCAATAAAATTTTCAGTTTCAGACAGAAATTTGGTTCAAAACGAAATTTCAAACCTTTTATCAAAACAAGCAATAGAACCGGTTTTAAATCCTCAAAATTGTTTTCTCAGCAATCTTTTTCTGGTAAAAAAGAAAAATGGCCAATTTTGCCCAGTTATAAATTTAAGATCTCTAAATGCCTTCGTTGTCTATCAACATTTAAAAATGGAAGGTATCCATGTTCTCAGAGATTGCCTTCTAGACAATGATTATCTAGCCAGATTAGATCTGACAGATTCTTATCTTACAGTTCATGTAGCTCAAGAACACAGGAAATTTCTCACTTTTGTTTGGGAAGGAAAGATTTGGAGTTTCACTTTTATGCCTTTCGGCTTATCTTCAGCTTCTTGGATCTTCACCAAACTAATGAAACCTATAATTTCTTGGCTTCGCCTTCGAGGCGTTCGTCTCATTATCTATTTAGACAATATCTTGATTATGAATCAGAACTCTGTCATTCTAAATTCTCAACTCCATCTTACTATATATATTCTAGAAAATTTAGGTTTCTTAGTGAACAAAGAGAAGTCAGTTCTTTCACCAACCAAATCTTTAACCTTTTTAGGTTTCCAAATAGACACATTGAATTCTACACTCAGACTACCCAGAGAGAAAATTGTGAATATCAAGAAAGAGATTTCAAAAACTCTCTTTATCTTTGGTTCCCATCAGGACTATAGCCAGAATAGTTGGGTTACTCTCATCCTCTATTCAGGCTATTATCCCTGCTCCTCTTCACTACAGGGAACTTCAACGTTTAAAAATATTTCATCTTCAGAAAGGTCTTTCATATTCCCACTTAATTCCTCTTTCTTCAAAAGCCAAAGAGGAACTTTCGTGGTGGCTCTCCCATATAGATGCTTGGAACGGGAGAGCCATTTTTGGGAAAACTCCGGATCTAATTATAGAATACGATGCCAGTCGTTCGGGCTGGGGAGCTCGTTGTGGTCCTTCAATCACGGAAGGAAAATGGTCTTCAGAAGAAAAACGTTTTCATATCAACTGCTTAGAACTTTTGGCAGGCTCTTTTGCAGTCAAGAGTTTTGTAAAAGATTCTTTTCCTGTGTCCATTTTACTCAGAATGGACAATATTTTTGCAGTACGTTATTTGAATCGTCTCGGTGGTACAAAATTGAGAGATTTATCAATTATTAAGAAAGATTTCATTCACCTTTGCTTGGACAGAAATATTTCTGTCAGAGCAGAATATATTCCAGGTTTAACCAATGTCACAGCGGATTGGGGTTCTCGGTATCTGATAGACTCCAGCGATTGGAAACTTCATCATCAAGTTTTTAATTTGCTGCAGTCTCTCAGAGGTCCCTTTTCGATGGATCTGTTCGCTTCGAGACTGAATTTTCAGATTCGTCCATATTTCAGTTGGCGTCCAGATCCAGACGCTTTAGCGATCAATGCATTTCTCCAACCCTGGCCCCTTCAGACAGCTTATGCGTTTCCTCCATTTTCTATGATTCAGAGAACCATATCGGTAGTCCGTCGAGATCTTCTGTCAATTCTCCTAATGACTCCCCTTTGGCCATCTCAACCCTGGTACCCATCTCTTCTAGAATTGTCTGTCAACCATCCTGTTCTTCTTCCTGTTTTTCCCCTACTCTTGTCTGATCCAGAAGGTCATCCTCGCGATCTTATCCTTCAAGGATCTCTTTGTTTCATAGCCTGGTCAATTTCGGGCAATCTTCATCTCTCCAGGGTTTATCACAACAAGCTCAGGAACTCCTTCAAGACTCATTGGCCCCTGGGACCAAAAAATGCTATTTTTCCGCATGGACCAGATGGTCTAGCTGGTGCTTGGAAAGAGGTTTGGATCCCCTTTCAGTTGATATAACTTATATTATTAATTTTCTTACATCACTTTTTGATTCAGGATTAGCTTACAGAACTATCAATGTTTCTAGATCTGCCATTTCTGCTAAATATTCTTTTATTAATAATTTTCCTGTGGGTCAACACCCTTTAATTTGCAAATTAATGAAGGCAATTAAACTTCAAAGACCTCCGGCTCCTAAATATTCTTCTTTTTGGGATGTTGACCTTATATTTTCTCTTTTTAAGTATTGGCCTTCAAATGAATTTTTATCCTTGAAACAACTTTCTGCTAAATTAGCTACCCTTTTATGCTTAATTTCTTTTCGTAGAGTTTCTGATGTCAGAGCTTTAGATTTTAATTCTAAATGTTTTACTCCTGAAGGTGTTACTTTCTTTATTTCTAAAAGAACTAAATCTTTTTCAACTTCTATATTCTATCCTTATTTACCTTCTGAACCTCTTCTTTGTGTGGTTGTATGTCTCAAAGAGTATGAACGCAAAACTTCTTCCTTTCATACTTCTGCTTCTAATCAACTTTTGTTATCTTTTATTCCTCCTCATTATCCTGTGTCTTCTACATCTATAGCCAGGTGGGTTAAATGGGTTATGAGTGAAGCAGGTATTGACATATCTTTTTCAGCTCACTCTGTTAGAGGATCAGCCGCTTCTAAAGCATTTTTGAAAGCTGCTACCCTTCAACAAATTTTGGATGCAGCTGACTGGTCTTCAGATTCTATTTTTAAACAATTTTATTTCAAACCCATTGAACATGCCTCACTTAATTTATTTTGTTAGTTGCTTTAAACTAGCAAAATATGAGTCTCTGGTCTTGTAATAAAATTCGGATTATCCTAAATTATGAAGGTATAATCTAGATTTTACTAAAGACACAGAGACAAGTATTTTCCCTCCTCTGTTTTATGTATATATATATATTTGTCCCTCCCTTTATTTGTAATATTATATTATTAATCTTTTTATTGTACATTTGTTTTAGTTACCAACCAATAACAGAGATATCCTTCTAAGTGGTTTTGCCCTTCTCATCTGTATGATAAGACGAATCTTCAATCAAGTTTTTCCCAACTTATCCAGAGTTCCAGTTTTTCATCAATCTCTTCATATGATTTGGATATTTCTTCGTGGATGGTCTTCTTCTTCAAGATCCTACTCGTCAGTTTTCTTTGTTGCCTTTTCATCTGGAGTTATTTCTTCATGATAGACTTTATTTTTCCTTCATCAGATGCCAAGAAAGAGGATTTGTTACTGTATGTTGGACAGTTTATAGGATATATCATCAACCTGATTGGTTACTTTGTTTTGGTCTAATCAGTTCTCCATTGCTATTGGTCACTGATCTGTACTCTGTTTTAACTGTCTTTTTTCAAATATTGACAGTTATTTATATTTATTTATGTATACTTTTAAAACTGCATTTAAGTAGTAAAGGAAAGAAAGCAAAATACTCGTCTCTGTGTCTTTAATAAAATCTAGATTATACCTTCATAATTTAGGATAATACGAATTTTCTTCCAAAAACTACAAATTCAATTAATTTTAAATTACAAATTTCCATGATGTGTTTATAGTACATAGTACAGATGGTTATAAATTATTTGTCAGTAAAACGTAACCCTTTAGATAACAGAAAAGGCTGTGATGAATGTCAAAGCAGTTCTTTGCTGGTCTCTGGCATTTGAGCAGTTAATTTACCATAACATACTGTCTCATTATGTTTCCTCTAATTTACAGTGTGTATGTATTCAAAAATTCTTAATGCACATCTGGTGTTTGCAGTTGCTCAATGTGTAGCACAACGGTCTGACATTTCTGAAATGCAAAGAAAATGTTAAGAGTCCCCATTCAACAGGGCTCCTGGAAATTAATAAAACATTTTGCCTTTTCTGCATCTTTTGTAGATTAATTATACCTCAGATCTTAGGTTTGACCTAAGTTTTAACATCTACTGTTTTATCTATCTATCTATTTATTAGCCATCTCTCTATCTATCCTCCAGGGTTGCCACCCGTCCCTTAAAATACAGAATACTTATAAGTTACACATGCTGCAGGGTGTGCAGGGAGGAATATGAATAGTGCGGTCCAGAAACACAATACTTGTTCCTCCCTGCACACCCTGCAGCATGTGTAACTCATAAGTGTCCAGGAAGACATGGCTGAGGTGGCAACCCTGATTTGTATACAGTGTATCACAGCAGCATATTTGTATACAGTGTAATACAGCAGCATGTTTGTATACAGTGTAACACAGCAGCATATTTGTATACAGTGTAACACAGCAGCATATTTGTATATAGTGTATCACAGCAGCATATTTGTATACAGTGTAATACAGCAGCATGTTTGTATACAGTGTAATACAGCAGCATGTTTGTATACAGTGTAACACAGCAGCATATTTGTATATAGTGTATCACAGCAGCATGTTTGTATATAGTGTATCACAGCAGCATGTTTGTATATAGTGTATCACAGCAGCATGTTTGTATATAGTGTATCACAGCAGCATATTTGTATATAGTGTATCACAGCAGCATGTTTGTATATAGTGTATCACAGCAGCATGTTTGTATATAGTGTATCACAGCAGCATATTTGTATATAGTGTATCACAACAGCATATTTGTATACAGTGTATCACAACAGCATATTTGTATACAGTGTATCACAGCAGCATATTTGTATACAGTGTAACACAGCAGCATATTTGTATATAGTGTATCACAGCAGCATATTTGTATATAGTGTATCACAGCAGCATGTTTGTATATAGTGTATCACAACAGCATATTTGTATACAGTGTATCACAACAGCATATTTGTATACAGTGTATCACAGCAGCATATTTGTATACAGTGTAACACAGCAGCATATTTGTATATAGTGTATCACAGCAGCATATTTGTATACAGTGTAACACAGCAGCATGTTTGTATACAGTGTAACACAGCAGCATGTTTGTATACAGTGTATCACAACAGCATATTTGTATACAGTGTAACACAGCAGCATGTTTGTATACAGTGTAACACAGCAGCATGTTTGTATATAGTGTATCACAGCAGCATGTTTGTATACAGTGTAACACAGCAGCATGTTTGTATACAGTGTAACACAGCAGCATATTTGTATATAGTGTATCACAGCAGCATATTTGTATACAGTGTATCACAGCAACATGTTTGTATATAGTGTATCACAGCAGCATGTTTGTATATAGTGTAACACAGCAGCATGTTTGTATACAGTGTATCACAGCAGCATATTTGTATATAGTGTATCACAGCAACATGTTTGTATACAGTGTAATACAGCAGCATATTTGTATATAGTGTATCACAGCAGCATATTTGTATACAGTGTAATACAGCAGCATGTTTGTATACAGTGTAATACAGCAGCATGTTTGTATATAGTGTATCACAGCAGCATATTTATATATAGTGTATCACAGCAGCATGTTTGTATATAGTGTATAACAGCAGCATATTTGTATACAGTGTATCACAGCAGCATATTTGTATACAGTGTAATACAGCAGCATGTTTGTATACAGTGTAAGACAGCAGCATGTTTGTATACAGTGTAACACAGCAGCATGTTTGTATACAGTGTAACACAGCAGCATATTTGTATACAGTGTATCACAGCAGCATGTTTGTATACAGTGTAACACAGCAGAATATTTGTATACAGTGTATCACAGCAGCATGTTTGTATACAGTGTATCACAGCAGCATGTTTGTATACAGTGTATCACAGCAGCATATTTGTATACAGTGTATCACAGCAGCATGTTTGTATACAGTGTATCACAGCAGCATATTTGTATATAGTGTATCACAGCAGCATGTTTGTATATAGTGTATCACAGCAGCATGTTTGTATACAGTGTATCACAGCAGCATATTTGTATACAGTGTATCACAGCAGCATATTTGTATATAGTGTATCACAGCAGCATATTTGTATATAGTGTATCACAGCAGCATATTTGTATACAGTGTAATACAGCAGCATGTTTGTATATAGTGTATCACAGCAGCATGTTTGTATACAGTGTATCACAGCAGCATATTTGTATATAGTGTATCACAACAGCATATTTGTATATAGTGTATCACAACAGCATATTTGTATATAGTGTATCACAGCAGCATGTTTGTATATAGTGTATCACAACAGCATATTTGTATATAGTGTATCACAGCAGCATGTTTGTATATAGTGTATCACAACAGCATATTTGTATATAGTGTATCACAGCAGCATGTTTGTATACAGTGTATCACAGCAGCATATTTGTATATAGTGTATCACAACAGCATATTTGTATACAGTGTATCACAGCAGCATATTTGTATATAGTGTATCACAGCAGCATGTTTGTATACAGTGTATCACAACAGCATATTTGTATATAGTGTATCACAGCAGCATGTTTGTATATAGTGTATCACAGCAGCATGTTTGTATATAGTGTATCACAGCAGCATGTTTGTATATAGTGTATCACAGCAGCATATTTGTATACAGTGTAACACAGCAGCATGTTTGTATACAGTGTAACACAGCAGCATGTTTGTATACAGTGTAATACAGCAGCATATTTGTATACAGTGTAACACAGCAGCATGTTTGTATATAGTGTATCACAACAGCATGTTTGTATATAGTGTATCACAGCAGCATGTTTGTATACAGTGTAACACAGCAGCATATCTGTATATAGTGTATCACAGCAGCATGTTTGTGTATAATGTATCACAGCAGCATGTTTGTATACAGTGTAATACAGCAGCATATTTGTATATAGTGCATCACAACAGCATATTTGTATATAGTGTATCACAACAGCATATTTGTATACAGTGTATCACAGCAGCATGTTTGTATACAGTGTATCACAGCAGCATATTTGTATATAGTGTATCACAGCAGCATGTTTGTATACAGTGTATCACAGCAGCATATTTGTATATAGTGTATCACAACAGCATATTTGTATATAGTGTATCACAACAGCATATTTGTATATAGTGCATCACAACAGCATATTTGTATATAGTGTATCACAACAGCATATTTGTATATAGTGTATCACAGCAGCATGTTTGTATACAGTGTATCACAGCAGCATATTTGTATATAGTGTATCACAGCAGCATATTTGTATATAGTGTATCACATCAGCATATTTGTATACAGTGTATCACAGCAGCATATTTGTATATAGTGTATCACAGCAGCATATTTGTATACAGTGTAATACAGCAGCATGTTTGTATATAGTGTATCACAGCAGCATGTTTGTATATAGTGTATCACAGCAGCATGTTTGTATACAGTGTATCACAGCAGCATATTTGTATATAGTGCATCACAACAGCATATTTGTATATAGTGTATCACAGCAGCATGTTTGTATACAGTGTATCACAGCAGCATATTTGTATATAGTGTATCACAGCAGCATGTTTGTATACAGTGTATCACAGCAGCATGTTTGTATACAGTGTATCACAGCAGCATATTTGTATATAGTGTATCACAGCAGCATGTTTGTATACAGTGTATCACAGCAGCATATTTGTATATAGTGTATCACAGCAGCATATTTATATATAGTGTATCACAGCAGCATGTTTGTATACAGTGCATCACAGCAGCATGTTTGTATATAGTGCATCACAACAACATATTTGTATATAGTGTATCACAGCAGCATATTTATATATAGTGTATCACAGCAGCATAATTGTATATAGTGTATCACAGCAGCATATTTATATATAGTGTATCACAGCAGCATGTTTGTATATAGTGTATCACAGCAGCATGTTTGTATATAGTGCATCACAACAGCATATTTGTATATAGTGTATCACAGCAGCATATTTGTATATAGTGTATCACAGCAGCATATTTATATATAGTGTATCACAGCAGCATATTTGTATATAGTGTATCACAGCAGCATATTTATATATAGTGTATCACAGCAGCATGTTTGTATATAGTGTATCACAGCAGCATGTTTGTATATAGTGTATCACAGCAGCATATTTGTATATAGTGTATCACAGCAGCATATTTGTATATAGTGTATCACAGCAGCATGTTTGTATATAGTGTATCACAGCAGCATATTTGTATATAGTGTATCACAGCAGCATATTTGTATATAGTGTATCACAGCAGCATGTTTGTATATAGTGTATCACAGCAGCATATTTGTATATAGTGTATCACAGCAGCATGTTTGTATGTAGTGTATCACAGCAGCATATTTGTATATAGTGTATCACAGCAGCATATTTGTATATAGTGTATCACAGCAGCATATTTGTATATAGTGTATCACAGCAGCATGTTTGTATATAGTGTATCACAGCAGCATATTTGTATATAGTGTATCACAGCAGCATGTTTGTATATAGTGTATCACAGCAGCATATTTGTATTAGGGTTGACACAGTCCCTTAAAATACAGAACACATATAAGTTACACATGCTGCAGGGTGTGCAGGGAGGAATATGAATACTGCATATAACAAGTGCTGTCCAGAAGCACAATACATGTTCCTCCCTGCACACCCTGCAGCATGTGTATCTCATAAGTGTCCAGGAAAACATAGCTGAGGTGGCAACCCTATATCTATCATCTATCTATCTCACTATCTATCTATCTATCATCTATCTATCTATTATCTATCTCTCTATCTATCATCTATATATCATCTATCTATCATCTATATATCATCTATCTATTTCACTATCTATCTATCATCTATGGAACAGAAAGATCAGAATGTTATTCAGGCAAACATTAACACGATGCACCTCTTATTATTTTTATTATTATAATTATCAGTTATTTGGGGAGTGCCAAAAGATTCTGCATCGCTAAAGACATGACTTAAAATAGTTTATTTTGCATTATAAGGTACTACAAACTCTCCAACCATCTGTTAAAAGTTTTATTTCTTCTGTGATGTAACTTGCATGAAGGACCTAAGGCCAATTACAACATTAGAAAAATATGTGTTGGCAAAGACAAACCTTAGAGTTCAGGCTAAGGGGAAACAGGGAATGAGGGGATGGGACCAAATAACAAATATCTTGCAGGCTAGTTCTGCAAATGTGCAATATTGTAATCAGCTGAAGGGTTTCATCTAGTATTGTAGTAACCAGCGGAAAATTGTACAGCTGTTCACCTATAGTTTTCCGGACCATTCAAATCACTGATCAGTGTGAGTATGACGAGCACTTGTAAACAGTCTTCTTGTGTAGGTTAAGCCAGCATAGTCTTAAGAAATCTAATATAGCTGTGTCTGGTGTTGCCGAGGCCCATGGTTAGGATGCAAGAAAATATCTCATTTACAATATGCTTTGGTTTAGAGCTCTGATTAATATGCCTGTAAGTCAACGATATTTAACAGGACAAGATGAGATTTTATTCAAATTCTTTAAATTAATGCATTTATCTCACCTTTATTTTGATAGTATTTATATTCCTTTTTTAATTTTACCTTTGAATAACTGAATATAAAATATTTACTCAGTAAATAATCTTTTTTTTTTTATAATGTATTTTTTTTTATATAATGTATTTTTTTTTATATAATGTATTTTTTTTATAATGTATTTTTTTTATATAATGTATTTTTTTTTATAATGTATTTTTTTTATATAATGTATTTTTTTTTATAATGTATTTTTTTATATAATGTATTTTTTTATATAATGTATTTTTTTTATAATGTATTTTTTTTATAATGTATTTTTTATATAATGTATTTTTTTTATATAATGTATTTTTTTTTTATAATGTATTTTTTTTATATAATGTATTTTTTTTATATAATGTATTTTTTTTATAATGTATTTTTTTTTATAATGTTTTTTTTTTTTTTGAGAAAGAAATGTTTCTTCTTTAAGAGTAAAATATACTTTATGCTTTCTATATTCTTGAATTTTGAGCCTAACTTTGACAAAAGCTGCTTTTTTTCTGCATTATATTATTTATCATTTATTATTGAATTATGAGAACCATTTCATCACATAATTGCTTCAGGTTTTATAACCTTTAGCCTTTGTGGGGAGAGACCTTTTCAGGTATATAAGTCTATAAGTCAGGTATAGAAGAGCAGTATGGACAATCTTTTTTTATAATGTATATGGAAAACAAGCTTGTGACACATACTAAAGAAAGATATATTGAAAAAAAGCAAACACACTTATTTCTTTGATTATTTTGTTATTGAATTATTGCATAGAAAGGGGTTAAACACATAGCTAAATCAGTTGCAAAGTAGCAATGCATTACTGGGAGCTAGCTTACCAAAACTGGTGTGACAAATGACATCCATAGCCACCACTCAATAGCTACCTGCCGGTAGAGCATTGCTGCTCCTGAGCCTAGGGATGCATGTAAACAAATCATTCTAAGAGAACCAAGTACATTTAAAAAAAATAAGTAAATTGCAGTCTCTTAAAATTGCTCTATCTGACCCATGAAAGTTTAATTCTGAGGTTCGTGTCCCATATTTAAATATTGAGTTTTTTGCATTTAAAAGGTGATGTTGATGCTGCTTAAACTGATATTGAAACAAGCTAAAAATGCACCTTTGTGCATATCTACTACTGAAGTATCCATGGCTTGTTTGCTTATAGAGACTATTGCCACAACTCTGAAGGCTGAAAAGGACAAAGACCAACAGGCCTTAAAAAGTTATTCAAATAAGCACAGGAACACCCACAATAACTGTAATACATTTAAAGAAAACATATTTGTGCACTGAAAAAGTTGGGGGTTTTCGACTTTGACACTAACAGGAAGAAGTGCATAATTATTTGATAAAAATAGAAGCACTAAACATCAGTAAATACCTCTTTCATGTCTCCCAGTATTCACTGATCAATGTTTAGGATTGGAGGGCTGGAGGTGGAGTCAGATTTCACAAAGTAAAGAAAAAGAAAACTTATGTAAAAAAAAATATAATCTTAAATACAAGCATAAAGTAAAAGCAAAACTGGGTACTGAAATATTTTACATATATAATGTTTATGAAAACAGAACATATTTATAGGATATATGGCCTGCTTTCTCAATGACTCTCTAAGTAAAATTGTGACATTTATAGGGTAGAGACAGAGGTTTTAGTCCATCACAATCCTTCATAATGTCGGAAAGCTGGGAGCTCTGCTATTGTAACAGAATTTCATTATATATTTCTTTCGTATCCTATTATTGTCATTTTCATCATAAAATAATATTCTCATTAAACAGTACTACTGAAAAGTGATGATAGGATTCTACTTCACAAAGCGTTAAAGCCTAGATCAGGAGTATTGCCACAAAAAAAAACAAAACAACAAAAAAAACAGTATACAATAACAGAAAACACATGCTCCATCCCTGTGTATTTTTAAATCTGCTGGATGTTTATGACATTTATTGTGTAGGGTTAACAAGAGTAATCATATAACATAGATCCATGAGCACGTGTATGAGGTCTAAAAGGTAAAGTATTAGGGGCGAGATTACATATGCGGTGCAGGCTTCAGCGTGACTAATAATAAAAGTATTAACCCCTAAACCGACAACCCCCCACAATGCAATATGCCTAATTAAACTATTAACCCCTAATCCTCCATTCACCCACATTGCGATCTACCTAATAAAAGTATTAACTCCTAAATCCGCCAACCCCAACATTGCAAACTACCTAATAAATGTATTAACCCCTAATCCGCCATTCACCCACATCGCAAAGTCCCTATTAAAACTATTAACCCCTAATCTGCCATTAACACACATCACAACAAACCTTATAAATCTGTTAACCCCTAATCCGCCAAACCCACACAATGCAATAATCCCAATAAAACTATTAACCCCCAAACCGCCAAACCCAAACAACGCAAATAACTAACCTAACACCCCCTAAATTAACCCCAATTACCTAAATTAAAAAATACTAAGTTACAATTAAAATAAAAAAGCTAACATTACTTAAAAAAAAATAACATTAAATTAATCTAAGATTACAAAGTAAAAAAATTCTAACATTACATAAAATAATAAACCAAATTATCAAATTAAAAAAATTAAACCTAATCCCTATGAAAATAAAAAAGCCCCCCCTCAAATAAAAACACCCGCTAATCTAATGCTAAACTACCAATAGCCCTTTAGGGCCTTTTGTAGGGCATTGCCCTAAGTTAAACAGCTATTTTACCTTAAAAAATACTAAGTCCCCCCTCTAAAAGTAAAACCCCCCACCCACCAAACCCCAAAAATAAAAAAACCTAACACTAATAAATCCTAAACTACCCATTGCCCCTAAAGGGACATTTGTATGGGTATTACCCTTAAAATGGCATTCAGCTCTTTTTCAAAGTCTCATTAAAACCCTAATCTAAATTTTTTTTAAAAAAAAGCCTAAGTCTAACCCCCAGATAGGTACTTACGGTTCCGATTCCTGAAGTCCAGCGTTAAAGTCTTCTTCCAAGCGACGATATCTTCTATCTTCTTTCAGCCTTCGTGGAGTGGAGAGCGGAACTGAAGACTGGTGACCACGGAACTGAAAACCGGTGATGACGGAACTGAAGACCGGCGACCACAGAGCTATGGAGCGTGGAGATCCTCTTCATACGATCACTGCCGCTGGCTAACTTCAGTAGCTCTCATCCTATTGGCTGATTTGAAATTGAAGACTCAAATCAGCCAATAGGAATGCAAGGTACCCCATATTTAATTGTGTACCTTAAATTCAGTCCTCAGTGTGGGGCGGTGATCGTACGAAGTGGATCTCCATGCTCCATGGCTCAGAGGTCGCCGGTCTTCAGTTCCACCATCGCCAGTCTTCAGTTCCATGCTCTGCTCCGCGCCGGCTTGTTCCTGGAAGAAGATAGAAGATATCGCCACTTGGAAGAAGACTTCACCGCTGGACTTCAGGAACCGTGAGTACCTATCTGGGGGTTAGACTTAGGCTTTGTTTTTATTTCTTTTTTTAGATTAGGGTTTTAATGGGACTTTGAAAAAGAGCTGAATGCCCTTTTAATGGCAGTAAAAGAGCTGAATGCTCTTTTAAGGGCAATTCCCATACAAATGTCTCTTTAGGGGCAATGGGTAGTTAAGAATTATTTAGTGTTAGTTTTTTTTATTTTGGGGGTTTAAGGTAAAAGATCTGTTTAACTTAGGGCAATGCCCTACAAAAAGGCCCTTTTAAGGGCTATTGGTAGTTTAGCATTAGATTAGCGGGTGTTTTTATTTTGGGGGGGCTTTTTTATTTTCAATAGGGTTTAGGTTTAATTTTTTTTATTTTTGATAATTTGGTTTATTATTTTATGTAATGTTAGAATTTTTTATTTTTGTAATCTTAGATTAATTTAATTATTTTTTTTATTTTTAAGTAATGCTTTTTTTTTTAATTGTTTGTAATTTAGTATTTTTTAATTTAGGTAATTGGGGTTAATTTAGGGGGTGTTAGGTTAGGGGGCTTAGAATTTAATTAGCTATTTGCGTTGTTTGGGTTTGGTGGTTTAGGGGTTAATAGTTTTATTAGGATTATTGCGTTGTGCGGGTTTGGCGGATTAGGGGTTAATAGATTTATAAGGTTTGTTGTGATGTGGGTTAATGGCAGATTAGGGGTTATCAGTTTTAATAGGTACTTTGCGATGGGGGTTAATGGCAGATTAGGGGTTAATAGTTTATTAAGGTATATTGCGTTGTGGGGTGATTGCGGTTTAGGGGTTAATAGTTTAATTAGATGTTTTGCGATGTGGGGGTTGGCGGATTAGGGGTTAATATAGTTTATTAGTTATTGCGGTGGGGGGATGATGGTTTACAGGTAAATAGATATTGCCCATGCGTTAGGTGTTAGTTATTTTCAGGAGGTAGATAGATATTGCGCATGCGTTAGGTGTTAGTTACTATTTTCAGGGGGGTTACGGTGCTCACATACTCAGCGCAACTCTTGCTGTGCCTGCCTATGTGTGGAGAGGTGAAAATGGAGTAAAATTTCTCAATTTTTGCAGCGTAAGTCCTTGCGCTGAATATGTGATACCGATTTGTTACGCGGTTCTATGTTCGCTTATGGGAGTAAAAATTGCGGGTGACGGGTGAAATATACACGCCACATTTATATGCGGTGCTGTATACGTGATACCGAAAACGTGTAAAAATGTATTGCTGCGCAAAAAACGCGTTTCTCTGCAACAGTGCCGTTTCATCAGGCTGTTGAAACGGCACTGTTGCGGAGAAACGCGTTGCTGCACATTTACTATGTTTTAATTGTGTTATTAAAAAAAATTATTCTTGCACCTTGCTCTTGTCCTTGGGTTATTGCCCGCCACGTACTTTACTCCTTCTAGTGGGATCACTTGAACCTATCATAGGTTTTACCATCTGTCTGGTTCCCATTTGACCGGAGTTGGAGACGTCACCTGAGACGCTTCTTACGCAGCCCAGCTGTTTGCTTTGGTTTTCTGAGGCAGCCGAATGGCTCTGAAGAGTCAGCCTGCTGATTATTGCACTGGAAGTGAAACGCACTTTGTATCTAGTTGTCGTTATACCATCCACATTAATGGTCTTTACAATATAACACCATCAAGCGCCTCTTGTTGTTCCTATTTTTTAGGAGATTTTTTTTTATATTTACCTATCAAAACTATATTTATTTTTTTAGTAGACAACAAGTATTGATCTAGGCACATTTTGGTATATTTCATGCCACCATTTCACTGCCAAATGCAATCAAATAATTTTTTTTTTTAACTTTTTCACAATTTTAGGTTTATCACTGAAATTATTTGCAAATAGCTTATTCAATCATGGCACAAATGGTTGTAAATGCTTCTCTGGGATCCTCTTTGTTCAGAAATAGCAGACATACATTGCTTTATGGTTATAAGAAGGCCGCTAAATGCTGCTGCGCACCACACTTGTATTATTCCCAGCAATGAAGGGGTTAATTAGGTAGCTTGTAGGGTTAATTTTAGCTTGAGTGTAGAGATCAGCCTCCCACCCCCAGATCCCTCCATGACCCCTCTTAAACAGCTCTCTTCCCTCCCCCACCCCACAATGGTCACCCCCATCATAAGTTCTGGCAGAAAGTCTGTCAGTACTAAAATAAAAGGCTTTTTATTTATATTTTCTTTCTGCGGTGTAGGATCCCCTCTTACCCCCCAAACTCCCTGAACCCCCCAAAAAGCTCTCTAACTAGATCCACCATCTTAGGTATTGGCAGCTAGGGTACTGTCTGCCAGTACCCATTTTTCCCAAATTTGGCCATTTTGTTTCTTTAAAAAAATCCCCACACATTGTTTCTGTAGTGTTAGCTGCCCCCCACATCATTTACCC
The DNA here is from genome assembly GCF_027579735.1 of Bombina bombina. Classification (NCBI taxonomy): domain Eukaryota; kingdom Metazoa; phylum Chordata; class Amphibia; order Anura; family Bombinatoridae; genus Bombina; species Bombina bombina. Next base: position 951,981,143 of record NC_069504.1, read on the forward strand.
CCTCCCCTCCCAGATTGCTTTCCCACCCTCCACTGTATGATTTCCCCTCTCCCTCCTTCCCTGCCGCTCTGACTGATTTTTTTTTGTATAGCGTAGAGGTCTGCTCCTTCCGCCCCCTCCAGCGATGGGCCGCCCACCTGCCTCCCTCCTTAAATCCCACCCAGCACCTCTCTGCATCGGTAACTCTGCCTGTCTATTTCTGCACTGAAATAGTGCAATCTCGCTATTTTTAGCGAGATTGCGGCAGAGAGAGGCCCAGGACAGCAGCGAGGTACAGGGTACGTCACTGGTCTTTAAGGGTATAACGACCAGCGTCGTACAGGGTATGGCGCTGGTCATTAAAGGGGTTAATAAAGGAAATGACCTGGCTGTAAAAGTGTATTACTTGTCTATAGCTGAGCTAGGCAGCAAGTGCCTTCAGTGATCAATCATAATATGTATGATGTAATGATAACTTACAGTTACCGGGTACCCAAATCGATCTGCTCCTCCTGAATCTTGGCCACTTGGCTGCTGCCTCAGTATTGCATGCGTCCCGCTTCTTCCTCTGTCCTGCACTGCTGCTGCCTGGTCAGACTCTTGCTCCTCTCACCTCCCTCTTTATCTCCGGTCACGTTCCTCCTGATGTGCTGCTGTGTGCTGCTGTGTAACTATAATTTGAAAAATGTGACTGGTCTGGAGTGGCCATGATGGGAGGGGGGTTGCCATCCAAACCAGCAGGTGGATGGGGGAGCCAGGCGCATGTAGGGTCATGCATACACAGCGCACTATTTCCAAAGAACCTAGGTTCTTTGCTGCTCCTGAACTTTCCTAGATAAAGCTTTCAGCAAAGGATAGCAAGAGAAGGAAGCAAATTAAATAGAAGTAAATTGGAAAGTTATTTAACATTATATACTCTGTCTAAATCATGAATATTTACTTATGACTTTACTGTCCCTTTAAGAGTGAAAGGGCCTTAAGTACTTAACACACAAAAACACCTTTTTTAGAAACTTTTCTTTTAAAGACACGATCAGGGCTATGGGCTTTTAATGCATGGATCCATTTTGGATTGTGATCACCCAAGAAACACGCTGACCAATTTGGAGAGAAACTAAAAAACCTTAACGAGAGCAGATAACCAATTGATTGTGATCCCCAAAATTTTCATAACCATATTTTTAAAGCATTTTTCCTTATATCCATTCTAGTACTGTACAAAATGAGAGGATAACTGAGTACTAACTTAATACGACTCCAACTCATTTGCCTTTTATACATTTCCAACACTCCGAATCCATTTTACAGATACTGGGCCAGATTTCAAGTGGCATGCTAACTACATTTTTTGCATGCACACTAACTGCGCTCAAAGTAAAATTTCATTGCAAATGTGCGAGTGAAAGTTCAATACGAGATATTTTCAGGACTTCAGATATAGCGACCTAGCTAACTTCTTCCCTCCATAGACATATATTAGGGATGGGCGAATGTACTGAAAGTTCAATTAGATTGGTGGAACGAATAGTCCTGTGGACATTCGTTTTGGACAATCAAATGTTGATAAAAATGAAAATCCATTAAAATTCAGTAATTGTATGTTATTTACATTTTCGAATGTTCATAATGAAATTGAATATCCACATTTGAAATATCCAATGTAACAAATACTATTCAGAAGTTCAATAGTTCATGTGGTAGAGAATTTAGTAAATTGATACATAATAGATACGAATATATCAATTTGAATGTTTCTATTTCGAATATTGCATTATTCGAATATTACATTTAAAGTAAAAGTAAATTTTAGCCCTTTACAACACATCCAAGTATTGTATACATTCAAAATATTAAGATCGCTATATTTTTATTTATAAATGTGTAAATTTTTACTTTTTAATTTTATTTCTCCTACCTTTATCCTTCATGCTCCTCCCATCTTAAACTTCCTATGATTTTGTGCGTTGACGTATAGAGCGGTCCCACCCACTCTATACGTAGGTCAAATGCACGTTCACAATCACAATCACAGAGCGCATTGCGTACAATGCACATGCGATTCTGTGATGAGCCAGTGTACAACGCACGTGTGTGAATCGCGGTGGAAACATAGTACTCAATTAATGACACAGTGTATTCATTCAGTACTATGCTATTTGCGCAACTGACAGCTGCATTTGTGACAATGGGAGCCGGTTTGAAAAACTCTAATATTATTTTGATTGTAAGTATTTACAAATTCCATGTATACACAATACTATATTATTAATATATATTACTAGTATATCGATTATTATTATTACTATTAGTAAGGTCAACAACTAACATATTAGAATACTTTTATAAAATTATGTGCAAAACTTTTCGTAGATCGTTATTATTCTGCATCTGGACATCGAGTACATCTCCTATGATATGCACAACAATTTATATGTCAGGCATAAGATGAACATTATTTTGATAGAATCTAACTAAATCTAACTAAAATTATTATTAATATTTCATTATTACGTTAAAAATCTGATCGACAATCTTGACATTTTTAAAAATATCCTCATTGTCTCAAATTATATTACATTACTTTATCAAACTATGAATTAGTTTACATTGATTATTCTATATTTTATGTTTGTATATGTAATAACATTTGTTTTCAAATTATTAATTATTCTTAATTTACTTTCATTTTTATTAACTTTATTGGTTATATTTTATTGATTAGAAATTCAACATCACATCTATATTGTTTCTGTAGATATTAATATTATCTTTAACAGAATTTTTAAACTATATATAGATCAGAATATTTTCATTTTGTGTAATATATAAGTATATTTTTAAAAAAAGGATTCAAGTATTGGATTTTAAATAGTTTAATTCTAACTATAAATTTAATAATTTCTAACTATATTGAAATCTAGACAATCAAATTCATTGTTTTAAAACATCTACAATACTGCAACATCAAATCTAAATACCAAATTAATTGAATTTTTTTATGAAATGAACTCTAAATATGTTTTCTTTAAGAAAATATTTTTTTTTCGTTTTGTTATAATTAGTAGAGATATGTTGCTCAATGTATGTAGAGCCAGACATAGAGATAATGTATGCGAGAATTAAAAGTAATAATAAAGACAATACAGTAAAAAAATAATTAAGAAACAATAATAATGATTGACTAATATAGTGAGACATACATATACTTTATCCAAATAAAAGATAAATAATTAGATATAATATGTGATTACATTGTGAAGTCATAAACTGTGCAGTGCACAATCGGTACAAGGATATTTCCATAGCAACCATATCAAATTGTCAGCAATGTAATTTATAAAATATAATACTGGTGCTTTATGTTATATACAAAATATTTGGTCTCTCTTTCTCTTTTTATCGCTCTCTCTTTTTCTCTCTTTTTCGCTGCCTTTTTTTCTCTCTCTCTCTTTCTCTCTTTTTCTCTCTCTCTCTTTCTCTCTATCTCTCTCTCTTTTTCTCTTTCTCTCTTTCTCTCTTTCTCTCGTTTGAATTAAAAATGTATAAATACTGTAGAATAGATAACATCGTTATTCTTCTTATAATTAATGTTTTTGTTTGTATAATTTTACAATTGGTATTTATTTTATAGCCTAAACCTAACATTGGACAATAAGTTTTATGTTCGATATCATAAATATAGTTTGCAAAAATCATAATAGGTAAAAAAAAAAAAAATAGCTATGACACAATAGCATCGCTGTTGAATTGAAGTAAAATGGAAATATACTTTTTTTTTCTATGGTCAATTCACATATTCGTTACATTTAGATCATAGTAATAAATAGAATGCTGACAAATAAATCTTTTTTTGGGCAAGCTAAAAATGATTGATAACATTATAAGTATTACGCATTGACATTGGTTCAATAGTAGATGTTCTGATTGTTGTTTAGAGCAGCTATATACTTACTTCTAAATAGTGATCGCTATTAATGCGATGTGCTTCAATGTTGCCGAGACGCAGTCTAAACTGCTATCATCCTTGGCTGTTCCAAAACAAAAGGTGTGCGCATGCGTGAATCGTGAACGCGCGTTCTAAACAATGAGCACAAAAAAGAATTGCAGCATACGCAATTCAACACATAAACGGATGACGTCGGCTCGCAACCGCCTAATGGCCAGAAAGTCAATTGGTCTAGTTAAAAACGTGATCAGGAAGTAAAATGAGAGAAAATAAAACGGGTTAAATTGTAAGTCGGAAATTATAGAGTTTATTTGCGGCGAAAAATGCATTTAAATCAAAATTTGTACAAAATCATGAATGAAACTCCTAATGATTTTAAATCAACTATGTGACTGAAGAGAGTGAAGCGCCTAACTTTACTTTCACTTTAAAGAGAGCATAAGAGATAACATTACAAATAGATTAAAATTTTCAAATTCGAATATTGCATAATTCGAATCTAATTATTAGAAAAATGTGAATAAAATATTACATTTTAAAAAAGCATTGGAAATACTATTACATAAAACGAATGTTAGAATGTTGTGCAAACATTTGAAATTTGAAACAAACGAACGAACGAACGAACCAATGTGTTAAAATTAATTTCATTTTTCGAATGTTGCAAAACATTCGCCAATCTCTAAAATATATGGTTAAAAAAGCCTAACAGTTATCGCTCGCAGGCTAACCCGACACCACGTTAAACCAACTAAGCTAAACTTGAAGGTAGTTATGAATACTTTAAATTCCGTTGTTCTTCACAAGGAAGAAAATTTTATTTTTATTTTAAAATATATATTTATATACTGTATATGTAATGCTCGTGGGATATTCCACTGTCAGACCAAACTTGGCCAGTAGTCTTCTTATCCCTGCGTCAAGTGGAATGAAAGGAAATATCCCAGAGCAGAGAGAGAGTTTGTAAAATGAGGTAAGCAGTACTCACAGCAGGCAGGGCAGTACTCAGTGGCAACAGGAAAGTAATCCAGAAGTATGGCAGTTCAGGGGTAATCCAATAGAAGGACTGGGAACAGGCAGGAGTCAGCAACAAAAGGATATCCAGCAGTATAACAGTTCAGGGATAAACCAATAGAATGGTCAGACAGGCAGAGTTCATCAACAGTTAAGCAATCCCGCAATGCAGAAGTTAAGGCAAGCAGAGTAGTCAAAACAGGCAGAGTTCATCAACAGTAAAGCAGTCCAGCTATTCAGGGGTGCAAGCAGATAGTCAAAACAGGCAGAGTTCATCAACGGTAAAGCAATCCAGCAATTCAGTTGTTAAGGCAAGCAGCGTAGTCAAACAGGCAGAGTCAACGGTTAACCAATCCAGCAATGCAGAGTTTAAGGCAAGCAGCGTTGTCAAACAGGCAGAGTTTATCAACAGTGAATCAATACAGCAATTCAGCATACAGATATACAGCACCCAGGAGCACAAGAAGTAACACCTATACTTGGGCACAAGTGAGAGAGACTGAGGCCTTTATATAGGGAAGACATGGCGGGCGGTGATGATGTCATCACTGTGCTGCAGTTACACTGCCGTATCCCTAGCAACAGGAGGTGTGCCTGTGTCCATGGCAATGGCCACAGCAGAGTAGAGGAGTAGCGTGACAGTATATATATACGATTATTTATATTAAGATATATATATATAGTGTAGTTCTGTGTTCCAAGCACTCACTGTAATCGTAAATTGCCTGGGTGCTCTCTATGGTGTATAGGTAGAAACTTCAAAGAAAGAAGAGGCACTCACAGGACTTAATAGTTTCACAAAATATTGAACTTTATTTTTATTAATAATTCATCAAAAAGGTTCAGTCAACTGAACCTTTTTGATAAATTATTAATAAAAATAAAGTCCTGTGAGTGCCTCTTCTTTCTTTGAAGCTTATATATATAGACAGATAGTTTGACATACTGTAAAGGGCTCAAGTGTATATATTTGTGTATATGAGTGTATGCATGTATATTTATGTATTTATATGTGTGTGTGTGTGCACATACATATTTAAAAATATAAACACATAAAAAGGAAAATTATGCTTACCTGATAAATTGATTTCTTCTACGATACGACGAGTCCACGGATTTCATCCTTACTTGTGGGATATTATCCTCCTGCTAACAGGAAGTGGCAAAGAGCACCACAGCAGAGCTGTATATATAGCTCCTCCCTTCCCCTCCACCCCCAGTCATTCGACCAAAGGTTTAAGGAAGAGAAAGGAAAAGCTAAAAGGTGCAGAGGTGACTGAAGTTGAAAATAATAAAAAAAAACTATAATCTGTCTTAAATTGAGAGGGAGGGCCGTGGACTCGTTGTATCATAGAAGAAATCAATTTATCAGCTAAGCATAAATTTCCTTTTCTTCTACAAGATACGACAAGTCCACAGATTTCATCCTTACTTGTGGGATACAATACTAAAGCAACAGGACATGGATGAAAGGGAGGGACAAGAAAGAGACCTAAACGGAAGGCACCACTGCTTGAAAAACTGTCCTCCCAAAAACAGCCTCAGAAGAAGCAAAAGTATTAAATTTGGAAAATTTGGAAAAAGTATGAAGGGACAACCAAGTTGCAGCCTTACAAATCTGTTCAACAGATGCATCATTTTTAAAGGCCCATGTGGAAGCCACCGCCCTAGTAGAATAAGCCGTAATTCCTTCAGGAGGCTGCTGTCCAGCAGTCTCATATGCCAGGCGGATGATACTTCTCAACCAAAAAGAAAGAGAGGTAGCCGTAGCTTTCTGACCCCTATACTTTCCAGAATAAACAATGAATAATGAAGATGATTGACGGAAATCCTTAGTTGCCTGTAATTAAAACTTTAAGGCACGGACCACGTCCAAATTATGCAACATACGCTCCTTCTTAGAAGAAGAGTTAGGACATAAGGAAGGAACAACAATTTCCTGATTAATATTCTTATTTGAAACAACCTTAGGAAGAAATCCAGGTTTGTTACGTAAAACCACCTTATCAGAATGAAAAATTAGATAAGGCGAATCACACTGTAACGCTGAAAGCTCAGAAACTCTTCGAGCAGAAGAAATAGCAACCAAAAACAGTACTTTCCAAGATAATATTTTAATATCTATGGAATGCATGGGTTCAAATGGAAACCCTTGAAGAACACAAAGAACTAAATTTAAACTCCAGGGAGGAGTAATAGGTCTAAATACAGGCTTAATTCTAGATAGAGCCTGACAAAAAGACTGAACATCTGGCACATCTGCCAATCATTTGTGAAGCAAAATAGACAAAGCAGAAATTTGTCTCTTTAAGGAACTTGCTGATAACCCTTTCTCCAATCCTTCTTGGAGAAAAGACAGAATCCTAGGAATCCTAACCTTACTCCATGAGTAACCCTTGGATTCACACCAATAAAGATATTTACACCATATCTTATGATAGATTTTTCTAGTGACATGCTTTCTAGCCTGTATCAAAGTATTGATGACCCAAACAGAGAATCCTTGCTTCGATACAATCAAGCGTTCAATCTCCACGCAGTCAGCTGCAGTGAATTTAGATTTGGATGTTGGAAAGGACCCTGAATGAGAAGGTCCTGTCTCAAAGGAAGTTTCCATGGTGGCAGAGAAGACATGTCCACTAGATCCACACACCAAGTCCTGCGTGGCCACGCAGGCGCTATCAGGATTACTGAAGCTCTCTCCTGTTTGATTTGAGCAATCATGCGTGGAAGGAAAGGAAACGGTGGAAACACATAAGCTAGGCTGAATGACCAAGGCACTGCCAGGGCATCTATCAGTTTGGCCAGAGGATCCCTCAACCTGGATCTGTATCTTGGAAGTTTGGCATTCTGTCGAGATGCCATCAGATCCAATTCCGGTCTGCCCCATCAGAGAATCAGTGAGGCAAACACCTCAGGGTGGAGTTCCCACTCCCCCGGATGAAAGGTCTGTCGACTTAAAAAATCCGCTTCCCAGTTCTCTACTCCTGGGATGTAAATTGCCGACAGATAACAAGAGTGAGCCTCCGCCCATCAAATTATCTTGGATACTTCTACCATCGCTAAGGACCTCCTTGTTCCCCCCTGATGATTGATATATGCCACAGTCGTAATGTTGTCCGACTGGAATCTGATGAATTTGTTCAAAGCCAACTGAGGCCATGCCTGAAGTGCATTGAATATCGCTCTAGTTCCAGAATATTGATTGGAAGTAGAGACTCCACCTGAGTCCAAACACCCTGAGCCTTCAGGGAATTCCAGACTGCATCCCAGCTCAGAAGACTGGCATCCATTGTCACTATCGCCCACGAGGGTCTGCGGAAACAAGTCCCCTTGGACAGATGATCTGGCGACAACCACCAAAGAAGAGAGTCTCTGGTCTCCTGGTCTAGATTTATCTGAGGAGATAAATCTGCATAATCCTCATTCCACTGACCGAGCATGCACAGCTGCAGTGGTCTGAGATGAAAGCGAGCAAAACGGAATGATATCCATTGCCGCTACCATTAATCCAATTACCTCCATACACTGAGCCACTGATGGCCGAGGAATGGACTGAAGTGCTCTGCAAGTATTTAGAATCTTTGATTTCCTGACCTCCGTCAGGAATATTTTCATGTCTACCGAGTCTATCAGAGTTCCCAAGAAGGGAACCCTTGTCTGTGGAACTAGTGAACTTTTCTCTATGTTCACCTTCCAACCGTGAGTTCTCAGGAAAGACAACACTGTGTCCGTGTGAGATTTTGTCAGTTGATAAGTTGACGCCTGGATCAGAATATCGTCCAGATAAGGCGCCACTGCTATGCCTCGTGGTCTAAGAATCGCCAGAAGTGACCCTAAAACCTTTGTGAAGATTCTGGGTGCTGTGGCCAACCCGAAGGGAAGAGCCACAAACTGATAATGTTTGTCCAGGAAGGCAAACCTTAGAAACTGATGATGATCCTTGTGAATAGGAATATGAAGGTAAGCATCCTTTAAATCCACGGTAGTCATATATTGACCCTCCTGGATCATTGGTAAGATTGTTCGTATAGTCTCCATCTTGAACGATGGGACTCTAAGAAACTTGTTTAGACACTTGAGATCTAAAATGGGTCTGAAAGTTCCCTCTTTTTTGGGAACCATGAAAGGATTTGAGTAAAATCCCTGTCCCTGTTCCAGTTTTGGAACAGGACAAATTACTCCCATGGTAGAGAGGTCTTTTACACAGCGTAAAAACGCCTCTCTTTTTATATGGTCTACAGATAATCTTGAAAGATGAAATCTCCTTGAAAGTCCTTGAATTCCAGTTGATACCCGTGGGTCACGATTCCCAGCACCCACGGGTCCTGAACATCTCTTGCCCAAGCCTGAGCAAAGAAAGAAAGTCTGCCCCGCACTAGATACGGTCCCGGATCGGGGACCGCCCCTTCATGCTGTTTTTGTAGCAGCAGCGGGCTTCTTGGATTGTTTACCTTTATTCCAAGTCTGGTTGGGTCTCCAGACTGACTTAGATTGGGCAAAATTCCCTTCCTGCTTTGTGGAAGAAAAGGAAGCAGAGGGTCCTCCTTTATAATTCCGAAAGGAGCGAAAATTATTCTGCTTACCCCTCATCTTAACAGACTTATCCTGAGGCAGGGCATGGCCTTTGCCTCCAGTAATGTCAGAAATTATTTCCTTCAATTCAGGCCCGAAAAGAGTCTTACCTTTGAAAGGAATAGCTAAAAGTTTAGTTTTTGATGACACATCAGCAGACCAAGATTTGAGCCATAACGCTCTACGCGCTAGAATAGCAAATCCTGCATTTTTTGCCGCTAATTTAGCAATTTGAAAAGCAGCATCAGTAATGAAATAATTAGCTAGCTTAAGAGCCTTAATTCTATCCAAAATGTCATCTAACGGAGTTTCAACCTTTAGAGACTCTTGCAGAGCCTCAAACCAAAAAGCTGCTGCAGTAGTTACTGGAACAATGCATGCCGTAGGTTGTAAAAGAAAACCCTGATTAATAAATAATTTCTTTAGAAGACCCTCTAACTTTTTAACCATAGGGTCTTTGAAAGCACAACTGTCCTCATTGGTATAGTTGTACGCTTAGCCAGGGTAGATATAGCCCCCCCTCTACCTTAGGGACCATTTGCCACGAGTCCCGAATGGTGTCTGATATGGGAAACATTTTCTTAAAATTAGGAGGGGGAGAAAACGGTATACCTGGTCTATCCCATTCCTTTTTTATAATTTCCGAAATTCTTTTAGGAACTGGAAAAACATCAGTGTAAATAGGCACCTCTAGATATTTGTCCATCTTACACAATTTCTCTGGTGGTATCACAATAGCGTTACAATCATCCAGGGTTGCTAAAACCTCCCGAAGTAACAGGCGGAGGTGTTCAAGCTTAAATTTAAAGGATGTAACGTCCGAATCTGTCTGAGTTAACACATTCCCTGAGTCTGAAAGCTCTCCCTCAGACAGCAATTCCCTGACCCCCAACTCAGAACACTGTGAGGGTACATCGGAAATAGCTAATAAAGCATCATAGGATTCAGTATTTACATTAATACCTGACCTACTGCGTTTACCCTGCAACACTGGTAATTTAGATAATACCTCTGAAAGGGTAGTTGACATAACTGCAGCCATCTCCTGCAGAGTAAAGGAATTAGACGCACTAGAGGTACTTGGCGTCGCTTGTGTGGGCGTTAAAGGTTGTGACACTTGGGGAGAATTGGATGGCATATCCTGATTCTCTTCAGACTGAGAATCATCCTTAGGCACACTTTATTGACCTAAAATATGGTCTTTACAATGTAAGGCCCTTTCAGTACAAGAGGTACACAATGTTAGAGGGGTTCCACAATAGCTTCTAAACACATAGAACAATGAGATTCCTCAATGTCAGACATGTTGAACAGACTAGTAATAACAACAGAAGTCGTTTAAACACTTTATTTATTGCTTTAAATAAACTTTTGAAAAACGTGTACTGCGCCTTCAAGTAATAAAAAGTGAACATTTTTTCCAAAACTGCTTAAATAACATTATTTTGTCTAAAAAATTAACTTAAACTCGTTGGTTTATCCAAAAATTACTGCACCCCAGTAGTAAGGGGAGAACTAAGGCTCTAAAGTAACTTAGATCAGAAAAATGTCAGTTTACACACAAAATACCCCCTGCACCTCGCCACAGCTCTGCTGTGGCTCCTACCTGCCCCCAGGGTACTTCGAAATGACTTGCCAACACTCAGGACCAGAGATACACTGTCCAGGAGCAACCGGAGTTACTGCTTGCTGCTTCTTAGTTAGAATGAAGTGCGCATCTAAGCGCGCGAAAAACAAGCCCCGCCCCTTATGGTCGATGCCGGAGTAGGCCCAAAACAACCGCATGGTGAAGCGGTTTTACACACAAGCTAAGTGGAACAATATACACCCCAAAACACATCCCAGCAAGTCATACTGGTTATCTGCAAACATAAAAAACTCTATCAACCGTTTTTTTTTTTTTTGCCTCTCCCATAGTGTCATATAATGCCCTTATAATGTCAACTTCGAAAAATAAAAAACAAGGGACTCCAGTAACACCCCTCTGTATAACAGGTCTACTGATTACCCCATTCCCTTACAGGGAAATAAATGCCAGCCAGTTCTGATATATCAAGTCTCCTCAGAAATAAATGGCTCCACACTGAAGATGTCTCTTGTGCTACCTTCAGAAGTCTTGTGGGAACCAGCGTGGATCTTAGTTACAGCTGCTAAGATCATCAACCTCAGGGCAGAAATCTTCTTCCATAACCCCCTGAGGAAAATAATACTCACCGGTACCATTTAAAATAAAAAACTTCTTGATTGAAGAAAATAAAACTAACACCTCACTTTACCTCTTCCTAGTATAACACAGGCAAAGAGAATGACTGGGGGAAGGAGGAGCTATATATACAGCTCTGCTGTGGTGCTCTTTGCCACTTTCTGTTAGCAGGAGGATAATATCCCACAAGTAAGGATGAAATCCGTGAACTCGTCATATCTTGTAGAAGAAAACAACGTTTCAGGTGTCAGCCCTTAATCATGTTGCATCATGATTAAGGGCTGACGCTCTAAAAGGGTTTTCTGTCTATTGGAGATGTTTTGAATACATTTGAAGAATTGGAAATTTCCTGGTGTACTGCCATTATATATTTGGGATTGTGGGTTTTGAGGTCCTTAATTGAGTTTTTGCTCCCTTCATATACACAGGTGCTGGAAAATAGCATTTGAAAAATATGTATTGTCTCAGTTGTCGATCCCATAAGAAATCTGATTTCAAAAGTGTTATGTAAACATCACCTTTGTGTGGATATGTGCTTTCAATGTGAATTTGCTGTGTCACTAAGGAATAATATTTGTGCTGATAAATCATCTTTATGTATTCTGGTAGGTCACGCTTTTTTAGCACACTGTTATAGATGATTATAAGCACAAATATTATTCCATAATATTTAGACATATCTATATACATTAGAGCCCTTTCCAGTCAAACACCTTGCCATATACCATATCCCATTTTAAGCATTTTATAACATATGTATCAATATTAAAATGATATATTTTTATTAAAAATTGTATATATGTGTGTAATACTTTATTTTAATGTGTTTTGTGCAACTTTTTTTTTAACCCTTACAGTTTACTTCAGGCCTGAATCACAATTTCAGTTTTCGCTCAAGCACAGTTTATAACTTTCAACTTGTTATACTAGCGCAATTTAGTGCAGTCACGATATCCATTTAAAGTATAGGCTGTGCTAGAGCAAAGTTGGGCGTACTAACCTTTTTTCTGGTTAATTCGCTTTACCATGGACTTGAAATATCAAAGTAGCTTGCTAATCATAGCACTGTCAAGCAAAATTGGTTAACCAGTTGCGCTATCTTTAGCACACCACTTGTAATCTCGCCCATTACATAAAGAGTATTTTACAATTTATTATTCTTTAAAGTGATTGTAAATCCTAGAGTTTGTGAAACGCTAGGATTTACAAATGCACCAAATAAAGGGGTCTTTCAGTCATGATGTATACAATACTTCATGCTAAAAGCTCCTTTATTTGTTGGAAGCGTTCGCCGCACTGAGCTGCTCAGGCAGCCCGCGGCAGATTGCTCTTTTGCTGTGAGGTGACGTTTCCACCTCTTAGCAAATAGCCATGCGTTCCAACTGACGCCAAGCCGGATAGTCCGCACGGCTATTGGCTAAGAGGTGGAAACGTCACCTCTCAGAAAAATAGCGTTCTGCTGTGGGCTGCCTGAGCAGCTTAGTTTGGCAAACGCTTCCAACAAATAAAGTAGCTTTCCACATGAAGTATTTTATACTTCATGACTGAATGTCCCCTTTATTTGTTCCAATTGTAAATCCTAGCGTTTCACAAACGTTTTAATTTACCATCACTTTAACATGTATAGGGTTAATCATGTACTGTTCATAATGTGACTGGTGAGCGCTGTCTTTATTTAGCATGCATCTTTTTTGGACAGATGTGAATCTTAAGATGTGCAGTGGAAAATATTTTCATAAAAATGAGATCTAAACATATTTTGTCCATTTTCCTTTCATCTTTTCGCACAAGCATCTCACATAAAACTTTCTATTTAATTTGAAACAGAGAAAAGTAAAGTTTTATAAAGTTTCAGAAAAAAATATTTCTGAAGTGCAGAAGAATAAACTGCTACTTAATTATTTTTACTGTGCTTTATTTAAAGCATCTTCTAAAAAACAGAATTTATGCTTACCTGATAAATTTCTTTCTCTTGCAATGTATCGAGTCCACGGATTCATCCATACTTGTGGGATATTCTCCTTCCTAACAGGAAGTGGCAAAGAGAGCACCCACAGCAGAGCTGTCTATATAGCTCCTCCCTTAGCTCCACCCCTCCAGTCATTCGACCGAAGGCTAGGAAGAAAAAGGAGAAACTATAGGGTGCAGAGGTGACTGAAGTTTTTTAAATAAAAATATACTACCTGTCTTAAACAGACAGGGCGGGCCGTGGATTCGATACATCGCAAGAGAAAGAAATTTATCAGGTAAGCATAAATTCTGTTTTCTCTTGCAAGATGTATCGAGTCCACGGATTCATCCATACTTGTGGGATACCAATACCAAAGCTTTAGGACACGGATGAAGAGAGGGACAAGACAGGTACCTTAAACAGAAGGCACCACTTCTTGTAGAACCTTTATCCCAAAAATAGCCTCCGAAGAAGCAAAAGTATTAAATTTGGAAAATTTGGAAAAAGTATGAAGCGAAGACCAAGTCGCCGCCTTACAAATCTGTTCAACAGAAGCCTCATTTTTAAAAGCCCATGTGGAAGCCACTGCTCTAGTAGAATGAGCAGTAATCCTTTCAGGAGGCTGCTGGCCAGCAGTCTCATAAGCCAAACAGATGATGCTTTTCAGCCAAAAAGAAAGAGAGGTAGCCGTAGCCTTTTGACCTCTCCGCTTACCCGAATAGACAACAAACAACGAAGATGTTTGACGAAAATCTTTAGTTGCTTGTAAGTAAAACTTTAAAGCACGAGCCACATCAAGATTGTGCAACAGACGTTCCTTCTTGGAAGAAGGATTAGGACACAAAGAAGGAACAACAATTTCCTGATTGATATTCCTGTTAGTAACAACCTTAGGTAGGAACCCAGGCTTGGAACGCAAAACCACCTTATCCGCATGGAACACAAGATAAGGTGAGTCACATTGTAATGCAGATAGTTCAGACACTCTTCGAGCTGAAGAGATAGCAACTAGACACAGAACTTTCCATGATAGAAGCTTAATATCTATGGAATGCATGGGTTCAAACGGAACCCCTTGAAGAAATTTAAGAACTAAATTCAAACTCCATAGCGGAGCAACAGGTTTAAACACAGGCTTGATTCTAACTAAAGCTTGACTAAACGCCTGAATGTCTGGAACATCAGCCAGACGTTTGTGTAAAAGAATAGACAAAGCAGATATCTGTCCCTTTAAGGAACTAGCTGATAATCCCTTCTCCAATCCGTCTTGGAGAAAAGACAATATCCTAGGAATCCTAATCTTACTCCATGAGTAACCCTTGTATTTACACCAATAAAGATATTTTCGCCATATCTTATGATAAATTTTCCTGGTGACAGGCTTTCTAGCCTGAATCAGGGTATCAATGACAAACTCAGAGAAACCACGCTTTGATAAAATCAGGAGTTCAATCTCCAAGCAGTCAGACGCAGAGAAATTAGATTTGGATACTTCAAAAGGACCTTGGATTACAAGGTCCTGCCTCATCGGCAGAGTCCACGGTGGAACAGATGACATGTCCACCAGGTCTGCATACCAAGTCCTGCGTGGCCATGCAGGTGCTATCAAAATCACCAAAGCTCTCTCCTGCTTGATTCTGGCAACCAGACGTGGAAGGAGAGGAAAAGGTGGAAATACATAGGCCAGGTTGAAGGACCAGGGCACTGCTAGAGCATCTATCAGTACTGCCTGAGGATCCCGGGACCTCGACCCGTAACAAGGAAGTTTGGCGTTCTGACGGGACGCCATCAGATCCAATTCTGGTGTGCCCCATAGCTGAGTCAGCTGGGCAAATACTTACGGATGGAGCTCCCACTCTCCCGGATGAAAAGTCTGGCGACTTAGGAAATCCGCCTCCCAGTTCTCTACCCCTGGGATATGGATTGCTGAAAGATGGCAAGAGTGAGTCTCTGCCCATCGGATTATTTTGGTTACCTCCATCATCGCTAGAGAACTCCGTGTTCCTCCTTGATGATTGATATAAGCTACAGTCGTGATGTTGTCCGACTGAAATCTGATGAATTTGGCCGCAGCTAGCTGAGGCCACGCCTGAAGCGCATTGAATATCGCTCTTAGTTCTAGAATGTTTATCGGGAGGAGAGTTTCCTCATGAGACCATAAGCCCTGTGCTTTCAGGGAGTTCCAGACTGCACCCCAGCCCAGCAGGCTGGCATCTGTTGTTACTATGAGCCACTCTGGCCTGCGGAAACACATTCCCTGAGACAGGTGGTCCTGAGACAACCACCAGAGAAGAGAATCTCTGGTCTCCTGATCCAGATGTATTTGAAGAGATAAATCTGCATAATCCCCATTCCACTGTTTGAGCATGAATAGTTGCAGTGGTCTGAGGTGTAGGCGGACAAAAGGAACTATGTCCATTGCCGCTACCATGAGTCTGATTAACTCCTTACACTGAGCCACTGATGGCCGAGGAATGGAATGAAGAGCTCTGCAAGTGGTTAAGAGTTTTGATTTTCTGACCTCCGTCAGAAATATTTTAATTTCTACCGAGTCTATCAGAGTCCCTAGGAAGGAAACTCTTGTGAGAGGGAAGAGAGAACTCTTTTGCATGTTCACCTTCCACCCGTGAGATCTCAGAAAAGCCAACACAATGTCCGTGTGAGACTTGGTTAGTTGGAAAGTCGACGCCTGAATTAAGATGTCGTCTAGATAAGGCGCTAGTGCTATGCCCCGCTGTCTTAGAACTGCAAACAGGGACCCTAGCACCTTTGTGAAAATTCTGGGAACCGTGGCCAACCCGAAGGGAAGGGCCACAAACTGGTAATGCCTGTCCAGAAAGGCGAATCTGAGGAACTGATGATGATCTCTGTGAATAGGGATGTGTAAATATGCATCCTTTAAGTCCACGGTAGTCATATATTGGCCCTCCTGGATCAGAGGTAGAATAGTCTGAATAGTCTCCATCTTGAATGATGGTACTCTGAGGAACTTGTTTAGAATTTTGAGATCCAAGATTGGTCTGAAAGTCCCCTCTTTTTTGGGAACCACAAACAGGTTTGAGTAAAACCCTAGCCCTTGTTCCGCCTTTGGAACTGGGCGGATCACTCCCATGGTATGTAGGTCTTCTACACAGCGTAAGAACGCCTCTCTCTTTGTCTGCTTTGCAGACAATTGAGAAATGTGAACTCTCCCCCTTGGGGGGGGGGGAGTCTTTGAAGTCCAGAAGATATCCCTGGGACACAATTTCTAAAGCCCAGGAATCGTGAACATCTCTTGCCCAAGCCTGAGCGAAGAGAGATAGTCTGCCCCCTACTAGATCCGGTCCCGGATCGGGGGCTACCCCTTCATGCTGTCTTTGAGGCAGCTGCAGGCTTCTTGGCCTGTTTACCTTTGTTACAAGCCTGGTTAGGTCTCCAGACTGACTTGGATTGGGCAAAATTCCCCTCTTGCTTTGCAGCAGGGGAAGCTGAAGCGGGACCACCCTTGACGTTCCGAAAGGAACGAAAATGATTTTGTTTGGACCTCATTTTGTTTGTTTTATCCTGAGGGAGGGCCCCTCCCACCTCACATTGATGCCTCATTTAGCTCACTTGTGCCTTTTTGACAAAAACTCATTGAAATATATAATTCAGATCTTATATAAAATATACAGTCCAGAAATCTCATGCAGATACTATTTAACTAAAAGTGGGATGCAATTCAGACCTGCAGTGAAAGTGAAAAACTTTGTTTAAAGGGGCAGTCTAGACCCAATACTTAATCTTTATTACTTATTGTTGCATACCAGACAAGCATCTTGCAACGGGTTCCACATCTTTAAGCTTATAAGAAGTACATTTGATTTTTAAATAATCATTGTTTGTTAACAGCTGAAAATGGCTGCCAAGCTCCACCCACTGCTTTCTTCTTGTCCAGTTAGCTGTTTTCTTGTATTACAGTTTAGCAGTGCGCGTTTAATATTTTTCAGTTAGCTATTTCAAATTGTACATGCACAAATCAGCGTATGCAAGTAGGAAAACATATTCACGAGTCAATCATGATTGGAGAAACTTAAAGGGACATTCTGGACCCAATAAGTAATCTTGTTTACTAATTGTTAGATACCAGAGAAGCATCATGCAACTGGTTCCACATCTATACGCGTGTAAGAAGTATATTCATTGTTTATTAGGAGCTAAAAAAGGTCAGCAAGCCCCGCTCACCTGCAAGTATATTTTGGTATGTTAATTCTCTCTAGTTACGATTGACTCTTAAATGCATTTTCTTACTCTCAGATGCTGATTTGTGCATGTGCAGTTTGAAATACCTAACTGAAAAATATTAAACGTGCACTGCTAAACTGTGATACAAGAAAACAGATAACTGGAGAAGAAGAAAGCTGTGGGCAGAACTTGGCCTTAACCACAACAGCTTCTTTTGGTGCAAGTCTACCACCCGCTGACTCACGCCTGCGAGCACTGTCAACTCCTGGACATGATCCACATGTCGAAAGGAACATGTACTTCCCCAATCACTGCGCCTATAATTGTAGAGCCAGCATTCTCTCCCTCTACGCTTCACCCCGCACTGGCCTTAGCATTGATGGACTTCTGCTGCTTTGGAGAAGGGGATGGATCTCTCTCTCTCTCTCTCTCTCTCTTTCTCTCTCTTTCTCTCTCTTTCTCTCTCTTTCTCTCTTTTTCTCTCTTTTTCTCTCTTTTTCTCTCTCTTTCTCTCTTTTTCTCTCTTTTTCTCTCTCTCTCTCTCGTCCTCGCGCTGCTTTGTTTCACCCCTGCGCGTGCGATCAGCTGTGCTGCCGGGTCCTCGCACTGCTGTCGGGTGGGTGCGCGTGCGATCAGCTGCAAGTGTTTGTCTGAACTGCGCATGACGGCTTCAGACAAACTCTTGTCTTTTATAATATAGGATGAAATGTATTTACAAATAACAGTATGTATGTGCAAGAATTAAACAAAAGTTGAATTACACTAATATCTACTTTCTATTTTACTGGGATGTATGAGGTTGATGGGATGAACACAGTTTCTGAATATTTAGTGGACTATTACAGACACTCGCATTTCATCATCAAGCATTTTTAAGCTTCCATTTCCTATCCATATATCAAGAGCAGGAGCAGCAATGCACTACTGGGAGCTAGTTGCAAAAAAACAACACTTTGACTTCTGACTTCAGCTCAGCGTTTAAGCTGCTGCCCTCAGAGCTTAGTGAGTCCGATTGACTACTGCCCACACTGCAAACACACTGCTGTCCCACTCACTCACTACATATGCAGTCAGGAGCCAATTTAGGAGACTACACGTGCAGTCAGGAGCCAATGTACCGTCAAATCCACCAATCGGAATAGTTTCAGTTCCCACTGAGGTGCGCCAATAGGTTAAGATGATCTGTGACCCCCTAGGTATCAATCACGTGTCAACCATGTGATATGCGTAGCAGGCAGGCGGAAAGTCAGAAACCAAAAACATTTTTTTTAGAAAAATTTGTGCTGAAGCAGGGACACACCTACACACTGCTGCCGACACACTAGTGTGTCCCGACACACAGTTTGGAAAGCACTGCAATAAGGTAACACAAATATTCAGTTAACATAATCACCCATTAAGACTCAAAACAAAAAAAATATTTTAAATATTTATAACATTTTCAAAGTTATCAGGTTCGAGCTTACCTTAATGTACTTTATTTGGTGAGGTTAATAGATTTATATAACCAGCTTAGCAGCATGCTGCATGGACAGCATGAGTGAGACTGATCAGTCCTAACAGTAACCACTAAATAAGTGAGGAACACGCAAGAGTGCAGAGACCACTGAGCAAGTGAGGAGCAAGCAAGAGTCTAGAGACCACTGAACATATAAGGACATAGCAAGAATATAGAGACCACTTAGTAAGTGAGGAGCAAGCAAGAGTCCAGAGACCACTGAGCATATAAGGAGATAGCAAGAATATAGAGACCACTGAGTAAGTGAGGAGCAAGCAAGAGCCCAGAGACCACTTAGCAAGTGAAGAACAAGCAAGAGTCTAGAGACCACTGAGCATGTGAAGAGATAGCAAGAGTCCAGAGACCACTGAGCAAGTGAAGAGCAAGCAAGAGTCAAGAGACCACTGAGCAAGTGAAGACCAAGCAAAAGTCCATAGACCACTTAGCAAGTGAGGAGCAAGCAAGAGTCCAAGGACCTGAACAATTGAAGAGCAAGCAAGAGTCAAGAGACAACTGAGCAAGTGAAGAGCAAGCAAGAGCCCAGAGACCACTGAGCAAGTGAAGAGCAATCAAGAGTCCAGAGAAGAGTCCAGAGACCACTGAGCAAGTGAAGAGATAGCAAGAGTCCAAGGACCTGAACAAGTGAAGAGCAAGCAAGAGTCAAGAGACCACTGAGCAAGTGAAGAGCAAGAAAGAGTCCAGAGACCACTGAGCAAGTGAAGAGCAAGCAAGAGTCAAGAGACCACTTAGCAAGTGAGGAGCAAGGAAGAGTCCAGAGACCACTGAGCAAGTGAAGAGCAAGCAAGAGTCCAGAGACCCCTTAGCAAGTGAGGAGCAAGTAGGAGTCTAGAGACCACTGAGCAAGTGAGGAGATAGCAAGGGTCTAGAGACCACTTAGCAAGTGAGGAGTAAGCAAGAGTCCAGAGACCACTTAGCAAGTGAGGAGCAAGCAAGAGTCTAGAGACCACTTAGCAAGTGAGGAGCAAGCAAGAGTCTAGAGACCACTGAGCAAGTGAGGAGATAGCAAGAGTCCAGAGACCACTGAGCAAGTGAAAAGCAAGCAAGAGTCCAGAGACCACTGAGCAAGTGAGGAGCAAGGAAGAGTCCAGAGATCACTGAGCAAGTGAGGAGCAAGCAAGAGTCCAAGGACCTGAACAAGTGAAGAGCAAGTAAGAGTCAAGAGACCACTGAGCAAGTGAAGAGCAAGCAAGAGTCCAGAGACCACTGAGCAAGTGAAGAGCAAGCAAGAGTCCAGAGACCACTTAGCAAGTGAGGAGATAGCAAGAGTCCAGAGACCACTGAGCAAGTGAAGAGCAAACAAGAGTCTAGAGACCACAGAGCAAGTGAGGAGATAGCAAGAGTCCAAGGACCTGAACAAGTGAAGAGCAAGCAAGAGTCAAGAGACCACTGAGCAAGTGAAGAGCAAGAAAGAGTCCAGAGACCACTGAGCAAGTGAAGAGCAAGCAAGAGTCAAGAGACCACTTAGCAAGTGAGGAGCAAGGAAGAGTCCAGAGACCACTGAGCAAGTGAAGAGCAAGCAAGAGTCCAGAGACCACTTAGCAAGTGAGGAGCAAGTAGGAGTCTAGAGACCACTGAGCAAGTGAGGAGATAGCAAGGGTCTAAAGACCACTTAGCAAGTGAGGAGTAAGCAAGAGTCCAGAGACCACTTAGCAAGTGAGGAGCAAGCAAGAGTCTAGAGACCACTTAGCAAGTGAGGAGATAGCAAGAGTCCAGAGACCACTGAGCAAGTGAAAAGCAAGCAAGAGTCCAGAGACCACTGAGCAAGTGAGGAGCAAGGAAGAGTCCAGAGATCACTGAGCAAGTGAGGAGCAAGCAAGAGTCCAAGGACCTGAACAAGTGAAGAGCAAGTAAGAGTCAAGAGACCACTGAGCAAGTGAATAGCAAGCAAGAGTCCAGAAACCACTGAGCAAGTGAAGAGCAAGCAAGAGTCCAGAGACCACTTAGCAAGTGAGGAGCAAGCAAGAGTCCAGAGACCACTGAGCAAGTGAAGAGCAAACAAGAGTCTAGAGACCACAGAGCAAGTGAGGAGATAGCAAGAGTCCAAGGACCTGAACAAGTGAAGAGCAAGCAAGGGTCAAGAGACCACTGAGCAAGTGAAGAGCAAGCAAGAGTCCAGAGACCACTGAGCAAGTGAAAAGCAAGCAAGAGTCCAGAGACCACTGAGCAAGTGAGGAGCAAGGAAAAGTCTAGAGACCACTGAGCAAATGAGGAGCAAGCAAGAGTCCAAGGACCTGAACAAGTGAAGAGCAAGCAAGAGTCCAGAGACCACTTAGCAAGCGAGGAGCAAGCAAGAGTCCAGAGACCACTGAGCAAGTGAAGAGCAAGCAAGAGTCTAGAGACCACAGAGCAAGTGAGGAGATAGCAAGAGTCCAAGGACCTGAACATGTGAAGAGCAAGCAAGAGTCCAGAGACCACTGAGCAAGTGAAGAGCAAGCAAGAGTCCAGAGACCACTGAGCAAGTGAGGAGCAAGGAAGAGTCTAGAGACCACTGAGCAAGTGAGGAGATAGCAAGAGTCCAGAGACCACTGAGCAAGTGAAGAGCAAGCAAGAGTCCAGAGACCACTGAGCAAGTGAGGAGCAAGGAAGAGTCCAGAGACCACTGAGCAAGTGAAGAGCAAGCAAGAGTCCAGAGACCACTTAGCAAGTGAGGAGCAAGCAAGAGTCTAGAGACCACTGAGCAAGTGAGGAGATAGCAAGAGTCCAGAGACCACTGAGCAAGTGAAGAGCAAGCAAGAGTCCAGAGACCACTGAGCAAGTGAGGAGCAAGGAAGAGTCCAGAGATCACTGAGCAAGTGAGGAGGAAGCAAGAGTCTAGAGACCACTGAGCAAGTGAGGAGCAAGCAAGAGTCTAAAGACCACTGAGCAAGTGAAGAGCAAGCAAGAGTCTAGAGACCACTGAGCAAGTGAAGAGCAACCAAGAGTCCAGAGACCACTGAGAAAGTGAAGAGAAAACAAGAGTTCAGAGATTACTGAATAAGTGAGAAGCAAGAAAGAGTGAGCAAACAAAAGTCCAGAGACCACTGAGCAAGTAAGAAGCAAGTAACTGAGCATCAATTAATTGAGTGGGCAACATGACATGCCATGTCGTTGATAAAGATAAAAATAACCACATCACAGTCAGAATACAGCCCGACCAACAGCTACTATTGTGGAGTAATGCAATTACTGACAAGTACCAACTTGAATGAAGTTAGGCACAAGTACTTCACAGGCTGTCCCTGTGAGTCACAGGCAGAGTGCCATTCACAATCAGCAGCTACTGTTGTGCAATAATGCAGTTATTGGCATCTGCTACGTGGCTCCAGCCAGAGAAGGAAATCTAATGAGAGGGCGTAAGAAGGAGGGGATTGTCCTTCACAGCTGCCATTGGGCAAGGAGAGATAAGTGTCTAATTTAAACAGAGACATCTAGACTTATTTAGATCCTGCTGGATCAAAGATTTTGAAGTTAAACACCCTATCTTAGAATTCATTGTATTGTATTATTACATTATATGAGTTGAGGGTGTCTTTTTTCATAAATCAGCTGTGCTTTTTTAAGTTATAGTAAACTGAACATTACTGTTGGACTGCGATATAATGCCATGTATTTGTTACATCTAAGATTGAACTTAAAAAATGCTTTTAACCCTCTGTTAGGTCCTTCAAGCATCCAGTCCCTCATCTCAGCACTGCCATTATATTTACTTACAAGAAAGCAGGTGATACACTGCATAGATTACAGTACATCAGAAGCATTACGTCTACTATCACTTTAATATTAAATATTTTTTTATTCTATAAAAACATATGTGCGTAGGGATGTTTTTATGCACATGTGCATTTATGTGTGTATGCTACAGAACACTTCTGCAGTTACTTACTGCCTTCCAGACTACAGCACCAGACCAGTATCTGAGGCTATAGCATCCATAAATATTTTTTGATAAATTACAACTGAGCATGTCTTGCTTTATTTCATTCAGCTCTATTTTTCAATACTCCAAAAGTAATAAACCGATTTACTCCACATTTTCATTATTTTCAGTGCCAGCAAAACTTTCAAAACTGTTCATCTAAACAAGCACATGAAAAATAGCATTCAACATTCAACCATATGGTGAACTTAACGATTTAGAGGATGAAAGTCTTGCTAATTAAAGTTGTAATGATGTAAATGCAACATGGAAGCCAAACATATACAGTGGGTATTGAAAAGAATCACCCCCCTCCCCCTTGAAAATAATCACATTTTGTTGCTTTTCAGCCTGAAATAAAGACAGACACAGTTTTTGTTTATCCAGTTGTAATTACTCAGTGGAACGTATAATATTTAAGTGAAGGATACAACACCAACATGTCAGACAAAAATAAAGACAATTCAAAAACAGAATCACTGAGTTGGAAAAAGGATCACCCCCTTGTGTCAGTATTTTGTATTTTTCCATTAGTGATGGACTAACTGTCAAACATCTCCAAATTATGGACACGTTATATCCACCCTTAATATCGCTTCTACTATAGACTAGTTAATTTGGAGATGTTTGACAGTTAGTCCATCACTAATATTATCTAGACAACTAATCAAGAGTTCTAAATTATAGGGCAAAAAAAATTGAAATGTATTATCAACTAACTATTGATTTTTATGTTTGTATTAAATCCACCAGGTAATATAACTTTTTCATAAATGTACTCCTATATAAAAGAAGCTCAGAAAGTAAATACTTAGGACTATGAATTATATCCACTAGGTAAGTCCAGTTTTTTATTCAGGGATAACAATAGTAATGTTGATTGTCTTTACCTATGTGTTTTTTAAGAAGTGTATATAATGTGTTTTCTATTTCAGAAGTGATGAATTTTGCATTATCCTGTTCTCATAAGCTTGTCATGCATATACAATAACAGGAGCTATATACTTTTAGACAATTAAGCACATATTATCATCATTTGTTTATCTCCATTTGAGGCCGGTGAGGTAGCTCAGTTGGTAAATGCCCTGACTACAAAAAAGCCTGTTTAAAAGATCCAAGGTCACAGGTTCAAATCCCGGCAGGGCCGACTCAGCCCTTCATCCTTCTGAGGTCAATAAAATGAATACCATTAAATTGGGTAATAATAACAACTATAACTATTCAGCTGCCGATTTGGTTAATTCCAAGAGCAAGCGCTTTGAGTCCCACTGGGAGAAAGGCGCTATATAAATACTAGTAATTATTTGTCCATGTAATAATAAGAATTTATTTAGAGATCATCTGTATGGTTAGAAATGAATTTTTAATTTGATTTATCTGTGTTAAACTACTCATGAGATGATAATACTATATGTCAAAAACAGATAATGAACAGTGGTAACATGTAACGTGCTGCAGCAAACTTTGTACACTGAGTTCAGCGTCATTCATGTGTTTTAACCAATCAATTGTGAGAACAGAGTTGTGATGTGCACACCATCAGGCTATGATTACGGGTAACAGTCCATCCAATGTAGGGAAAAATAAGCGCTCCAAGCCCACAGATATATAAAAGTTCAATTTTATTCCAAACTTGTTAAAATCATACAAGATAGATTAAAAAGTGGTAAGCACAGTAGTGCAAAAACAGGTTGTAGAACAAGTGCAAAAAACAGCAAACGTTTCGTGCTCCATGCACTTGGTCACTGCTCACCCGTAACACCCGAAACGCGTAAGCCGTTGTGCTACGCTACTCAGTGCCATTTTGGATTGACAGCTTGTTTAAACTTTTAAATGCTACAAAATAAAAGTTAATTTTTATATATTTGGAAAGGAGCGTGTCACCTTGTTCTTTCTTCTTTTGGCTATTGGTAGTTTAGCATTAGATTCGGGGGTGTTTTTATTTTGGGGGGGCTTTTTATTTTCATAGGGATTAGGTTTAATTTTTTTATTTTTGATCATTTGGTTTATTATTTTATGTAATATTAGAATTTTTTATTTTTTGTAATGTAGATTAATTTAATTTTAGGTTTTTTATTTTTAAGTAATGTTAGCTTTTTATTTTAATTGTTTGTAACTTAGTATTTTTTAATTTAGGTAATTGGGGTTAATTTAGGGGGTGTTAGGTTAGGTTAGTTATTTGCGTTGTTTGGGTTTGGGGGTTAATAGTTTTATTAGGATTGTTGTGTGGGTTTGGCGGATTAGGGGTTAATAGGTTAATTAAGTTTATTGTGTTGGTGGGGGTGGTAGTTTAAGGGTTAATAGTTTTAATAGGTACTTTGCGATGTGGGTTAATGGCAGATTAGGGGTTAATAGTTTATTATGGTATATTGCCTTGTAGGGTGATGGCGGTTTGGGGGTTAATAGGTTAATTAGATGTTTTGCGATGTGGGGGTTGGTGGATTAGTGGTTAATATAGTTTTTTTAGTTATTGCGGTGGGGGGATGACGGTTGGCAGGTAGATAGATATTTGCGCATGCATTAGGTGTTAGTTATTTCCAGGAGGTAGAAAGATATTGCGCATGTGTTAGGTGTTAGTTACTATTTTCAAGGAGTCACGCTGCTCACATACTCAGCGCAAGCCTGCCTATGTGTGACGACGTGAAAATGGAGTAAAATTTCTCCATTTTTGCCGTATAAGTCCTTGCACTAAATATGTGACACCAATTTGCGACGCGGGTCTATGTTAGTTTATGGGAGTAAGAATTGTGGGCGACGGGTGAAATATAAACGCCGCATTTATATGCGGCGCTGTATATGTGATACCAAAACCGTGTAAAAACCGGCGTCACCGGCTTTTGCGGGCGATGCCGCATATGTAATCTTACCCCTCATATTTATTCATATGTGTTACTTCTTAAGCCATTTCCCCAAATCACTTAAAGATCAAATACTATTCTAACTGAAAGTGGAAACTGTTTACCATAAGCTCCAAAATAAAACTAAATCAAATCAATATGAAAATGATCCCTTTCCTGTGTGGTGAAGGAGGAAGAGTTTATTTGAACAGATACAATTTCCTCTGTAGAGTCCATTATGGGGTGTGTTGCACATATGTGCGATCATAAAACAAATTGCAACCTATTTCTTTAAAGCAAGTTTTGTATATTAGTATATTATATTCAAATTAAGGATACATATTTAAAGATCATTAAACTCAAAATGCAAATAAATAATAGAAAATAAAATAACATTGCAAAATAATTTAATCATTGATTGTCAGCTTTTTTTAGTAAAATTGTGCATGTCGTACTTCCACCAGAGAAGCTGGAGTTTCTCTGCTATAGTTAAAGGGATTTGAATACCAAAACTTTTCTGCCATAATTCAGACAGAGCATGCAATTTTAAACAACTTTCCAATTTCCATCTATTTTAGAATTAGCTTTATTCTTTTGTTATCCTTTGTTGAAGGAGCAGTAATGTACCACTGGGAGCTATCTGTACACTATGAGCTCCTTTTATCAAACAATGGATGCTGCTTCAGAGGCCCATTGTTTCAGGCTAAGAAACAGTGGTCGTTAGATCGGGATGATTGACAGCCGCTGCTAGCGGCCGATTGGCCACCAGTGAGCAGGGGGTGACATTAAACAAGAATTTCTGGTGAAATGCTTGTGCAATGATAAATGCGGACAGCGTATGCTGACTGCATTTAGCAATGTCCAGCGGGCATTATTTGCTAAGCTAATCATGTCCGCTGTACACAATAAATTGAGCCCATTGGGTGAACCAATGACAAGAGGGATATAGGTGCAGCCACAAATCAGCAACAAGATCCCAGTGCTGCTTGGCTGCTCCTGAGTCTACCTAGGTATGCTTTTTTACAATGGATGCCAAAAGAATGAAGCAAATTTGATTTAAAAAAAAGTCATTTGGAAAATTGTATAATATTTTATGCTCTGTCTGAATAATCTCCCTTTAAGTATGCTGAAATTTATCTTAGTGTGCAATATTATGCACAGTGATTACTTAACTCAGAGAATAAATTAATTTAAATCTGTCTCTTATTGGCCACAACAAAAGAACATGAATTCCTCTAGGCTTTTGATTTGCAAAACCTTACATACCGTGGTAACAAAATAAGTGGTAAATTATTTTAAAACATTTAGGGCTAAATTACAAGTGGAGCGCTATTTTAACGTGCGCCCGTAAATGGGCAATTTGCCCATTTGCAGGCACATGTTATATAACCAGCCATTACAAGTTGCTGGTTAATGCTCCTGCAAGCTCGTGGTTTCACTTTGCGCGTAGGTCAAACCTCTGGTTAATAATTTTTTTTGCCCCAATTGCCCCCCAAATAAAGTGGGCAGTTCTTTGAAATAAATAAAAAAATATGAGCATTAAAGTGAGGTAATGTAGGGTGTTTGTAAAAAACCGCACTGAAAGTGCCTTACATAGATGTGAATGGTGGACTGTGTTTTTACTGTTTACAGTAAATATATATACAGGTGGCCCTCGGTTTACGCCGGTTCAATTTGCGCCGTTTCAGAATAACAACCTTTTTTTTCAGTCATGTGACTGCTATTGTATAGCTTTGGAAAGCAAAGTGCACTTATTAAAATAGCCAGTAGGTGGAGCTGTCCACTTGTTTTGCAGCAAAGTTATGCAACTTAACAGCCTGAAATTGATCTGTGTACACAGAGCAGACATTAGCTATCGAGCAACAAGTTTTAGCAGCCACTTCCCTATTATCTTCCTGTCCAGCTGCTTGAGTTGAGGGTGCCAAACTGCTTAATCACTGCAGATTGAAATGCATAGAATAGTTGCAGACCCAATATAACATGCTAACAATGCAGAGAACTGATTGCAAAAAAATGCAAGTAAAAAAATGTTTTTGTTCATTAAACTTAGTTTGATGATGATACAATCTATATTATTAGGTTTATAATGCTGTTTAGCATTTAAAGTCTTCATTTCAAAGCTTTAAAAATAATGTATTAGGTGTTACTTATGACAATTTTGAGAGGGGCCTGGAACCTAACCCCCTCACTTCCTATTGACTTATATTATAAACTGGGTTTCAATCTACAACGGTTTCGATTTACAATCATTCCTCCTGAAACCTAACCCCAGCGTAAACTGAGTAACCAGCTCACTTTGTTTGTGCCGGACCCCCATGTGTCTTTTTTGGTTTTATCCCATGTGGAACTTTATTAAAGGACTGTTTTTATCTTATTTTGGCCTGGATACATTGTCCTTCTTTGGCTATTGATTTGCCAGTATATTTCCAGGCTTGAGCGGGAGCCAGCCTCGTTTTCACTCCCCACATTTCCTTCGCAAGTGTGTCTCCCCCAGCGTTACTCCCTTTGAGCCTCCTGGTAGGCAAGGGTGCAATTGGTTGAAGTGTACCACGTGACCGGAGCCGATCGGATACCAGCTATGGATCCACGCTGAACACCGAAAGCAAGCTGAAGTAAAGCGGACACGGAGACCTTCCCACTACTTGCCTGAACGCAGCTAAAGGACATTAGGAGCGGTGAGTCATTGCAGCCATATGCTGCTTAAGTGCTACTGAGTACTGGCTTTATTTAACCGTGTATCGTCTGTTCAAACAAGCAGCAATATAAGCACAGTTTGTGTGTTTGTGGCTTTTTAGTGGGGCAATGCATGTGGAAAGTTTTATTAAAGACTAATGTTATTGCCTACTCGCACTCAAACAGGACATTTTGAGTATATGTGGATTGAGTGAAAACATCATCTTGATGAAGGCTTAATGATAAGTGCAATTTACCATTTCCTCTTTTTTATATCTCTATATGCTTATATACATATATATTTATGTGTTAATATGTGTATATACACATATAAACACATCAATATCTATGTATATATTCTTATACAAATATATTTTTATTTTGCTGCCCAACGCTGCGCGAATTACCCCCTGTGCTGCGCCAGGTGCTTCGCTGTGTCTGATGGCATGAGAACAAGGCTCCCATTGGAGCCTATAGCAGCATGCTCTTGTGAGCCTAAGGCTTCCAGGCAATGCGAATGCGAGATCACGTTTGCATTGCGCCTAACTTCTAATTCCAGCGCACATTTACAAAATACTGAGTGGAGTGCAAATATCGTACTTGCAAAAGAGCAATATTGCGCTCCACTCGTAATATATGCCTTATTTTTTAAGCAGATCTTTTTGTACTGTATACCTGTTGATAAATATTATGCATATAAAAGATTGACTTTGATGTCCCTTTAAACTATATAGAAACTGTAGTGTGATATAGTCTTCAGCCTTATGTTTGCAATAAAAGGCTGAATGTTAATTTGTATTTTTCAAATTTCCTCTCAAGAGTCTAATACAAAGGGTGTTGCACATGTGCAAAACGTATTAAAACCTTAATAAAATCGGTTTCTTTCCAGTTTCATCTTGCATACTCCCACACCGCACAGAAGACATGTTCGGCCCTCTGCAACCAATTATTTTAACTCTTGATTATAAGGAGAAAATGTGTTTTCTGTTATAACCAGCATATCAGGCTTAGGAAAACAATTCCTGAATGCAAAACCAATTGCTTGTAACTGTAAAAATGTATACTGTGAGGAGTGCTTTTATATACAAATAATGGGGTCAGTCTAGAACGACCACATTGAGTTATCGTGCAAAATATATAACAGTAATAAATATACTTCTATCTATCTGGCTTGAAAAAACTATGAGATCGTCTGACCAGTTAATGCATATTACTGAATGCAAAAATGAAAATGGTATATTAAAAAGTTGTCCAGTTGTGTATATGTATGTATGTGTGTGTGTGTGTATGTATATATATATATATATAAGAACTTCTTGAGCAGTGATTATAAAACGTAGTCCTGCTATTCGATGCCTATCGAATGTCTATTGGTAACATACAATGGGTCATGAGAAAGCTTTATAGTATAAGTATCAAGTGATAGCTTGCAAAGTAGCATTTTCTCCTGACAATGGTTACATGTTAACAATCATACATAATATGTATATTTTGCAATTTGCAGTATATATTTTCAGACACTGAAAATAGTATGGATATATATATATATTATATACACACCGAAATATAGACATATCAATTCCTATATATACATACACAAAAAGATAGAAAAAATGGGTATATTAAAGACAATGGGTACAGACTGACATTATTGCGTAGTTTATAATATGCATTTTACATTTTATGTAATCTGAAAAAATAGTAGTGTAGATGTATACACCAATAACCAAATGTATCAATTCAAGTGTATGCACCCTCAAGTGGGTTTCATAAGATAAAGGGGCAAGGTAAATGTGTCAAATGTATGACAATTTGCACAGCTAGGCAAGTATCCCTGCTTGCCTTACCTCAGAAATACCCTATATGCAAATTGGATATGCAATATCTCAGGCTTTTATATATATATATATATATATATATATATATATACAGTTTATATATATATACGTTGATTGGAGTAGCCGTGTTAGTCCAGAGATTTAGATATCAAAATAACAAGAGTATTGCATTGAGCAATGATACTTTTTTTATTGGACTAACTATACATTTATAAGATGACAAGCTTTCGGAAGAGTTCCTTCCTTTATCAAGTCTGAAGCAATACTGACCAATTCAATGGAATTTACAGATTATATCTTAAAACACAGAATAGCTAAGAAGACAGTGCAGGGAGAGGAGGTGTCGTAAAAATCATGAGGGGGGCTTAGGTAACAGGCAGACAGTGTCCAGTGTAGGAGAACAGACAGGGGAAATATATAGCTTTACATAGAGGATATACTGACATAAAGTTATATATCAACAATGAATCAATATCTATAAAGATGTGAAATTGTATATACAGGGGGAATACAAAAGATAAAAAAAGACAAAAGTGTGGACATAGGCTTACCTGTGTGCCTATGTATAAAGAATGTGGAATATACAATGTAATTGACTAAATGAAAGTACATTACAAAAAAATTTGATAATGTGTTAAGAATCCAGAGTCCACATTTAGTCCAGAATTAAACAGGTTGAAGTGCATTATCATTTTCATTTCAAAGGTTTTTCTTTCCATGGTGTTTTTGAAGTTGCCTCTGAGAATTTTGATTTTGAGGTTTTGGATGGAGTGGTCAGGTTGGGTGAAATGGTCACCAACAGGGGTACAGTATTTTGTTTCACAGTGGTTTTTGATTGAGTGTCTGTGTAAGTTCATTTGAAGGTGCAGTTTTTGGCTTGTTTCTCCAATATAGCATCCCATTTCACATGCAGTGCAATGTATCATGTATACCACATTTGCAGATATACATGAATATTGGTTAATGTTGGTCACCATTTCACCCAACCTGACCACTCCATCCAAAACCTCAAAATCAAAATGTGGACTCTGGATTCTTAACACATTATCAAAATTTTTTGTAATGTACAGGTAGCCCTCAGTTTACGCCGGGGTTAGGTTCCAGAAGGAATGGTTGTAAATCGAAACCATTGTAAATTGAAACCCAGTTTATAATGTAAGTCAATGGGAAGTGAGGGAGATAGGTTCCAGGCCTCTCTCAAAATTGTCATAAGTAACACCTAATACATTATTTTTAAAGCTTTGAAATGAAGACTTTAAATGCTAAACAGCATTATAAACCTAATAAAATAATCACACAACACAAAATATATAATTAAACTAAGTTAAATGATTTTTTTTTTGCTAAACAGCATTATAAACCTAAGAAAATAATCACACAACACAGACTTCACTTGCATTTTTCTGCAAACAGTTCTTTCTATGCATTCCAATCTGGACTGATTTATATTTGTTCCTTTGAAATCTGCTCAATAGCTCAGGTCTGGTTAAACTGATTAATTTCAGCTTACTTGGCTTTGCTGCAACACAAGCAGACAGCTCCACCTACTGGCTATTTTAATAAATGCACTGCTTCTCAATGCTTTTCAATAGCAGTCAAATGAGGTTGTTATTCTGAAACGGTGTAAATTGAACCGTTGTAAAACGAGGGCTACCTGTACTTTCATTTAGTCAATTACATTGTATATTCCACATTCTTTATACATAGGCACACAGGTAAGCCTATGTCCACACTTGTCTTTTTTTAACTTTTGTATTCCCCCTGTATATATAATTTCACATCTTTATAGATATTGATTCAATGTTGATATATAACTTTATCTCAGTATATGCTCTATGTAAAGCTATATATTTCCCCTGTCTGTCTGTTACCTAAGCCCCCCTCATGATTTTTACAACACCTCCTCCTCTCCCTGCACTGTCTTCTTAGCTATTCTGTGTTTTAAGATATAATCTGTAAATTCCATTGAATTGGTCAGTATTGCTTTAGACTTGATAAAGGAAGGAACTCTTCCGAAAGCTTGTCAATTTATAAATGTATAGTTAGTCCAATAAAAAAAGTATCATTGCTCAATGCAATACTCTTGTTATTTTGATATCTATAAATATATATATATAGTTTAGTTTAGCAGATGGAGAGCACTCTCACTTCATAAAACAACTTGCCAGGATGCATTCAGGGAAACACATCAATAAACAGTGGCTTGCACTCACTGGTTTTTAAAAAAAACGTGCCTTTATTGTAACGTTTTGGGGACCGTATCCCCTTTCTCAGACAGTGAAACCCCAAACCCCACCCCCTAATTAGAACAAAAAAAAACACCAAGTGGTAGTCCCCTGATCAGACTCACATTGCCAGCATGGGAGTCTGGCATTCCTCTGCCTCTTCATATGTAAATATGTAGGTTTCAGGCATACTGCTCTTTAGAAATAGCATGCAATTTGCTGACAAATTATAAATGATCATGCAGCCTGCGTGCTTGCGCAATACTCATTCCACATGTACTTCAGTGCCAATTAGTTATTGTTTATTGTAGCGGAAGGCTGCACTTGTGATCTCTGGCTAATTTATTAATATTTATTAATTATGTATGTTCACTTATTTGTCCTCCATATAGATGTGAGGAATTGTGGGTGTTTAATTTGTTTGTATACTTGTGCTGCTAGGACTACCACTTGGCATTTTTTTTGTTCTAATTAGGGGGTGGGGTTTGTTTCTATTGGATGTGGGCCTTATAAATGTGTTCATTTCACTGTCTACAAAGGGCAGCGTCAACCAATCAAAATATATTTCAACATACTGAGCTGTGCTCAATGGGCGGAGATATGACTCTCCTCCTGTCAATTTAGAAATCTACATACATGTGATGTTAACATAGTAATAAACTATAAGCTCTAGCTATGCAAAATAGTTATTCTAAAGTATACTCTCTAGAGAGAACTCATATATATGGTAACAAAAAATAGAAGTAGTTACATAGTCTCATAATTGCAGAAAGACTAAAACATAATAACAAATAGGTTCAATCTTTACATAAAAAAGACTATCTAAAAAAATTAAATGAATTCTAAACAAGAACATACAAATTATAATTACAAAGGAAATAAGGTCTGAAAAGGCCCTAGCATCCCTTAATGCAAATAAAAAGTATTAACCTCAGTTATTGTTTTTTGCATTTTGCATGGAATACTTTGTATATAATATATATATACACATACACTCACTGGTCACTTTATTAGGTACACCTGTTCAATTGCTTGGTAACACAAAATGCTAATTAGCCAATCACACACATTTAGGCATCTAGACGTGGTGAAGACGACTTGCTGAAGTTCAAACTGAGCATCAGAATGGGGAAGAAAGGGGATTTAAGTGAACGTGGCATGGTTGTTGGTGCCAGACAGGCTGGTCTGAGTATTTCAAAAACTGCTGATCTACTGGGATTTTCACGCACAACCATCTCTCTAGAGTTTACAGAGAATAGTCCGAAAGAGAGAAAATATCCAGTGAGCGGCAGTTGTGTTGACGAAAATGCCTTGTTGCTGTCAGAGGTCAGAGGAGAATAAGCAGACTGGTTTGAGATGATAGAAAGGCAACAGTAACTCAAATAACCACTTGTTACAACAAACATGTGCAGAATACCAGCTCTGAATGCACATCATGTTGAACCTTGAAGCAGATGGGCTACAGCAGCAGAAGACACCACCGGGTGGCACTCCTGTCGGCTAAGAACAGGAAACTGAGGCTACAATTCGCACAGGCTCACCAAAATTGGACAATACAATGCCTTGCAAAAGTATTCACCGCCTTGTTTTTTTACCTATTTTGTTACATTACAGCCTTAAGTTCAATGTTTTATTAATCTGAATTTTATGTGATGGATCAGAACACAATAGTCTAAGTTGGTGAAGTGAAATGAGAAAAATATATACATAAAACTATTTTTTAGAAATAGAAAACAGAAAGATGGCATGTGCGTATGTATTCACCCCCTTTGTTATGAAGCCCATTAAAAGCTCTGGTGCAACAATTACCTTCAGAAGTCACATAATTAGTGAAATGATGTCCACCCGTGTGCAATCTAAGTGTCACATGATCTGTCATTACATATACACACCTTTTTTGAAAGGCCCCAGAGGCTGCAACACCTAAGCAAGAGGCACCACTAACCAAACACTGCCATGAAGACCAAGGAACTCTCCAAACAAGTAAGGGACAATGTTGTTGAGTACAAGTCAGGGTTAGGTTATAAAAAAATATCCAAATCTTTGATGATCCCCAGGAGCACCATCAAATCTATCATAACCAAATGGAAAGAAAATGGCACAACAGCAAACCTGCCGCCCACCAAAACTCACGAACCGGGTAAGGAGGACATTAATCAGAGAGGCAGCACAGAGACCTAGGGTAACCCTGGAGGAGCTGCAGAGTTCCACAGCAGAGACTGGAGTATCTGTACATAGGATGACAATAAGCCATATGCTCCATAGAGTTGGGCTTCATGGCAGAGTGGCCAGAAGAAAGCCATTACTTTCAGCAAAAAACAAAATGGCACGTTTTGAGTTTGAGAAAAGACATGTGGGAGATTCCCAAAATGTGTGGAGGAAGGTGCTCTGGTCTGATGAGACTAAAATTGAACTTTTTGGCCATCAAAGAAAACGCTATGTCTGGCGCAAACCCAACACATCAAATCACCCAAAGAACACCATCCCCACAGTTAAACATGGTGGTGGCAGCATCATGCTGTGGGGATATTTTTCAGCAGCCAGGACTGGGAAACTGGTCAGAGTTGAGGGAAAGATGGATGGTGCTAAATACAGGGATATTCTTGATCAAAACCTGTACCACTCTGTGCGTGATTTGAGGCTAGGACGGAGGTTCTCCTTCCAGCAGGACAATGACCCCAAACACACTGCTAAAGCAACACTTGAGTGGTTTAAGGGGAAACATGTAAATGTGTTGGAATGGCCTAGTCAAAGCCCAGACCTCAATCCAATAGAAAATCTGTGGTCAGACTTAAAGATTGCTGTTCACAAGCGCAAACCATCCAACTTGAAGGAGCTGGAGCAGTTTTGCAAGGAGGAATGGGCAAAAATCCCAGTGGTAAGATGTGGCAAGCTCATAGAGACTTATCCAAAGCGACTTGGAGGTGTGATTGCCGCAAAAGGTGGCTCTACAAAGGAATAACTTTAGGTGGGTGAATAGTTATGCATAATGACTTTTTCTGTTATTTTGTCCTATTTGTTGCTTGCTTCACAATAAAAAAAAAAAAAATCTTCAAAGTTGTGGGCATGTTCTGTAAATTAAATGATGCAAATCCTCAAACAATCCATGTTAATTCCAGGTTGTGAGGCAACAAAACACGAAAAATACCAAGGGGGGGTGAACACTTTTGCAAGGCATTGTAGAAGATTGGAAAAAAGTTGCCTGGTCTGATGAGTCTCGATTTCAGCTGCAACATTTAGATGGTAGGGTTAGAATTTGGCGTAAACATGAAAGCATAGATCCATCCTGCCTTGTATCAACAGTTCAGGCTGGTGGTGGTGGTGGTGTAATGGTGTGGGGGATATTTTCTTGGCACACTTTGTGCCCCTTAGTACCAAATGAGTATTGTTTAAATGCCACAGACTACCTGAGTATTGTTGCTGAGCATGTCCATCCCTTTATGACTACAGTGTACCCATCTTCTGATGGCTACTTCCAGCAGGATAATGCACCATGTCACAAAGCTCAAATCATCTCAAACTGGTTTCTTGAACATGACAATGAGTACACTGTACTCCAATGGCCTCCACAGTCACCAGATCTCAATCCAATAGAGCACCTTTGGGATGTGATGGAACGGGAGATTCGCATCATGGATGTGAAGCCGACAAATCTGCAGCAACTGCGTGACGCTATCATGTCAATGTAGACCAAAATCTCTGAGGAATGTTTCCAACACCTCGTTGAATCTATGCCACGTAGAATTAAGGCAGTTCTGAATGCAAAAGGTGGTCCAACCCGGCTTCATAACCCTAATTATAAACTTCTATATGTTGTTATGCCAAACCCTACTGGCCAACTATCTTGATTTTCCATTTATAAGTCTCTTTCAATTTACATTAAAAATAAACAGAATAATAACATAATATATCTTATTTGGAGAATAGGCATCTTTAAGTCTTGGGCAGATTATAGATTTAATTAAATTATATACAGCTAGATTACAAGTTGTGTGTTACGGCTCTTAACGCTGAAAATATGGTATTTTCAGCATTCAAACAGCACCGCAGCCATTACGAGTCTTGTGGGTATAGGTGTACCGCAAACCTTTTAGCCTGTAATGCAACGTCAGTACCGCACTCGTAAAAATAAATAAAAAAGACTAAATTACAAAAAATAAACACTAAATTACGGAAAATAACAAACAAAATTATCAAAAATAAAAAAGAATTACATCTAATCTAATAGCCCTTTAAAAAAAACACCCAAAATAAAAAAAAACCCTGGCCTACAATAAACTACCAATGGCCCTTAAAAGGGCCTTTTGTGGGGCATTGCCCCAAAGATAATAGCTCTTTCACCTGTAAAAAAAAAAATACTAAGACCCCCGACAGTAAAACCCACCACCCAACCATCCCTCCAAAAAAAAAACCTAAATCTAAAAAAACCTAAGCTACCCATTGCCCTGAAAAGGGCATTTGTATGGGCATTGCCCTTAAAAGGGCATTTAGCTCTTTTACTGCCCAAACCCTGATCTAAAAATAAAACCCACCCAAAAAAACCTTAA
This sequence comes from Bombina bombina, assembly GCF_027579735.1. Classification (NCBI taxonomy): domain Eukaryota; kingdom Metazoa; phylum Chordata; class Amphibia; order Anura; family Bombinatoridae; genus Bombina; species Bombina bombina. The sequence continues at coordinate 952,018,548 of NC_069504.1, forward strand.
AAAAACCTAATAACCCCAAGATAATCCACTTACACAGTTTTTGAAGTCCTGCTTGAATGATCTTCATCCCGGTGGCCTCTTTAATCTTCCTCCCGGCAGAGAAGTCCTCATCCAAGCAGCGAAAAGTCTTCATCCAGACGGCATCTTCTATCTTGATCCCGGCGGCGCGGAGCGGGTCCATCTTGAAGACATCCGGCGCAGAGCATCCTCTTCATACGGTCGCCACCGTATACTAAATCTTCAATGCAAGGTACGCGATTCAAAATGGCATCCCTTGCATTCCTATTGGCTAAAAGATTTGAATCAGCCAATAGAATGAGAGCTGCTAAAATCCTATTGGCTGTTCAAATCAGCCAATAGGATTTAAGCAGCTCTCATTCTATTGGCTGATTCATCTTCCAATAGAACTAGAGCTGCTTAAATGCTATTAGTTTATTTAATTGGTGGTTTAGGGGTTAACAGGTTTATTTAGTGGTAGTGATGTGGGAGGCCAGAGGTTTAGGGGTTAATAGCTTTATTTAGTTGCAGCGATGTTGGGGAGCGGCGGAATATGGGTTAATAGATGTATTATAGTGTGGGCGATGTTGGGGTGCAGGGGAATAGGGGTTAATAACTTTCGTAAAGTGGCAGCGATATCGTGAGCGGCAGGATTAGGGGTTAATAACTGTAGGCAGAAGTCGGCGATGTCAGGGGCAGCAGATTAGGGGTGTTTAGACTCTGGGTTTATGTTAGGTTTAAACCGTATTTTCTTTTTCCCCATAGACATCAATGGGGCTGCGTTACGGAGCTTTTCTTTCCGCGATCGCAGGTGTCTTTTTCTGACCCGCTCTCCCCATTGATGTCTATGGGGAAAGCGTGCACGAGCACGTCAAAACAGAGCTTGTTTTTGGTGCGGTATGGAGCTTAAAAACCCAATATCGCCTGCACAAGCCTGGTTTTTTAAAACTTGTAATGGCAACGCTATAGGGGTTTAAATAACGCCACTTTTTTTGCGTTCGCTAATTTCCCTATAGCGCTCAAAACTCGTAATCTAGGCGAAAGTATTTAATATTTTGTGCATATTGTATGTCATTTACATTGGGTGTTTTGGGGTGAAGCAGAGTTAACAGACTTATGAAAAGTATTGGTGGGCATAATTAAATGGACAGCAAAGTCAAAATTAAAGTTTCATGATTCAGATAGAGCATACAAATGTAATACTTTAATACTCCTGTAACATGCTTATTTGATTGATGTGTTTTAAAATGTCTCTAGATTTTTTTTTTTTTCCAATGTGGGCAACTGTGCCAAAACACTCCTTTAGAACACTTTTTAGTAGATAGAGATGAAAGAAAAAATCCATTTGGAAAAGCAGGACAAAAAGGCCAGAGCTTAACAGTAATTTATGCCATATGGGACAATAATTTGAGATAAAACAACTTGATATATTAATTTGGCAGCTAGGAGCCCCTCCCTATTCTCTAAAGCTTAGAACACACATACAATACGCCTCATATTAAAAGGCATTGCATTCTTTCAAATGTAGGGTCTTATGTCCCTCCACTTGTATACTAGGTGACAATTAGGTTGCTCTAAGCTCTATAATGGATGTATCACCCAAACATGCATTAAAATGGGGCAGGTGATCCCTGTTTTGAAAGATGTCTCTCATTAAATTGAGTGCTTACATATTCAGGTGACTTTCAGATGATCACCATAAAACAGTTATCCCCTGGTTGAATCGAATAATTATGACACAAAATCATAGGAGATAGGTTAGCACTCCTGTCACCCTGAACAATACATGGATGGATTTAAAATATGGTCCACAATTCAAATAATGTGTTTTATATCCTTATAGTTGTCAATGGGTAAAATGTATTATGTTGTTAATTTTTGGTGCATGCATTTTGCGTTTGGTTTTTAGTACACTTAGGGCTAGATTACGAATGGAGCGGTAGTCTGTAAAGAAGCTTTATGCGTGTCGGGTAGCGTTTACAAAGTAAACTGTTTTCACTTGCGCGCTAACCCGACATGCATAAAAAACTGTACTTAGAATAACGTATTCCTCCATAGAAGTCAATGGAGCACAAACCTATCGCATATTCTCTAGTGCGCTAACCCAACATGAAAACAGAATTTATGTTTACCTGATAAATTACTTTCTCCAACGGTGTGTCCGGTCCACGGCGTCATCCTTACTTGTGGGATATTCTCCTCCCCAACAGGAAATGGCAAAGAGCCCAACAAAGCTGGTCACATGATCCCTCCTAGGCTCCGCCTTCCCCAGTCATTCGACCGACGTAAAGGAGGAATATTTGCATAGGAGAAATCATATGATACCGTGGTGACTGTAGTTAAAGAAAATAAATTATCAGACCTGATTAAAAAACCAGGGCGGGCCGTGGACCGGACACACCGTTGGAGAAAGTAATTTATCAGGTAAACATAAATTCTGTTTTCTCCAACATAGGTGTGTCCGGTCCACGGCGTCATCCTTACTTGTGGGAACCAATACCAAAGCTTTAGGACACGGATGAAGGGAGGGAGCAAATCAGGTCACCTAGATGGAAGGCACCACGGCTTGCAAAACCTTTCTCCCAAAAATAGCCTCAGAAGAAGCAAAAGTATCAAATTTGTAAAATTTAGTAAAAGTGTGCAGTGAAGACCAAGTCGCTGCCTTACATATCTGATCAACAGAAGCCTCGTTCTTGAAGGCCCATGTGGAAGCCACAGCCCTAGTGGAATGAGCTGTGATTCTTTCAGGAGGCTGCCATCCGGCAGTCTCATAAGCCAATCTGATGATGCTTTTAATCCAAAAAGAGAGAGAGGTAGAAGTTGCTCTTTGACCTCTCCTTTTACCAGAATAAACAAAAAACAAGGAAGATGTTTGTCTAAAATCCTTTGTAGCATCTAAATAGAATTTTAGAGCACGAATTACATCCAAATTGTGCAACAAACGTTCCTTCTTTGAAACTGGATTCGGACACAAAGAAGGCACGACTATCTCCTGGTTAATGTTTTTGTTAGAAACAACTTTCGGAAGAAAACCAGGTTTAGTACGCAGAACCACCTTATCTGCATGGAACACCAGATAAGGAGGAGAACACTACAGAGCAGATAATTCTGAAACTCTTCTAGCAGAAGAAATTGCAACCAAAAACAAAACTTTCCAAGATAATAACTTAATATCAACGGAATGTAAGGGTTCAAACGGAACCCCCTGAAGAACTGAAAGAACTAAATTGAGACTCCAAGGAGGAGTCAAAGGTTTGTAAACAGGCTTGATTCTAACCAGAGCCTGAACAAAGGCTTGAACATCTGGCACAGCTGCCAGCTTTTTGTGAAGTAACACAGACAAGGCAGAAATCTGTCCTTTCAAAGAACTTGCAGATAATCCTTTCTCCAAACCTTCTTGAAGAAAGGATAGAATCTTAGGAATTTTTATCTTGTCCCAAGGGAATCCTTTAGATTCACACCAACAGATATATTTTTTCCATATTTTGTGGTAGATTTTTCTAGTTACAGGCTTTCTGGCCTGAACAAGAGTATCAATGACAGAATCTGAGAACCCTCGCTTTGATAAGATCAAGCGTTCAATCTCCAAGCAGTCAGTTGGAGTGAGACCAGATTCGGATGTTCGAACGGACCTTGAACAAGAAGGTCTCGTCTCAAAGGTAGCTTCCATGGTGGAGCCGATGACATATTCACCAGGTCTGCATACCAAGTCCTGCGTGGCCACGCAGGAGCTATCAAGATCACCGATGCCCTCTCCTGATTGATCCTGGCTACCAGCCTGGGGATGAGAGGAAACGGCGGGAATACATAAGCTAGTTTGAAGGTCCAAGGTGCTACTAGTGCATCTACTAGAGTCGCCTTGGGATCCCTGGATCTGGACCCGTAGCAAGGAACCTTGAAGTTCTGACGAGAGGCCATCAGATCCATGTCTGGAATGCCCCACAATTGAGTGATTTGGGCAAAGATTTCCGGATGGAGTTCCCACTCCCCCGGATGAAATGTCTGACGACTCAGAAAATCCGCTTCCCAATTTTCCACTCCTGGGATGTGGATTGCAGACAAGTGGCAGGAGTGAGTCTCCGCCCATTGAATGATTTTGGTCACTTCTTCCATCGCCAGGGAACTCCTTGTTCCCCCCTGATGGTTGATGTACGCAACAGTCGTCATGTTGTCTGATTGAAACCGTATGAACTTGGTCTTTGCTAGCTGAGGCCAAGCCTTGAGAGCATTGAATATCGCTCTCAGTTCCAGAATATTTATCGGGAGAAAAGATTCTTCCCGAGACCAAAGACCCTGCGCTTTCAGGGGTCCCCAGACCGCGCCCCAGCCCACCAGACTGGCGTCGGTCGTGACAATGACCCACTCTGGTCTGCGGAAGCTCATCCCCTGTGACAGGTTGTCCAGGGACAGCCACCAACTGAGTGAATCTCTGGTCCTCTGATCTACTTGTATCGTCGGAGACAAGTCTGTATAGTCCCCATTCCACTGACTGAGCATGCACAGTTGTAATGGTCTTAGATGAATTCGCGCAAAAGGAACTATGTCCATTGCCGCTACCATCAAACCTATTACTTCCATGCACTGTGCTATGGAAGGAAGAGGAACAGAATGAAGTATTTGACAAGAGTTTAGAAGTTTTGATTTTCTGGCCTCTGTCAGAAAAATCCTCATTTCTAAGGAGTCTATTATTGTTCCCAAGAAGGGAACCCTTGTTGACGGAGATAGAGAACTTTTTTCTACGTTCACTTTCCACCCGTGAGATCTGAGAAAGGCCAGGACAATGTCCGTGTGAGCCTTTGCTTGTGGAAGGGACGACGCTTGAATCAGTATGTCGTCCAAGTAAGGTACTACTGCAATGCCCCTTGGTCTTAGCACCGCTAGAAGGGACCCTAGTACCTTTGTGAAAATTCTTGGAGCAGTGGCTAATCCGAACGGGAGTGCCACAAACTGGTAATGCTTGTCCAGAAATGCGAACCTTAGGAACCGATGATGTTCCTTGTGGATAGGAATATGTAGATACGCATCCTTTAAATCCACCGTGGTCATGAATTGGCCTTCCTGGATGGAAGGAAGAATTGTTCGAATGGTTTCCATTTTGAACGATGGAACCTTGAGAAACTTGTTTAGGATCTTGAGATCTAAGATTGGTCTGAATGTTCCCTCTTTTTTGGGAACTACGAACAGATTGGAGTAGAACCCCATCCCTAGTTCTCCTAATGGAACAGGATGAATCACTCCCATTTTTAACAGGTCTTCTACACAATGTAAGAATGCCTTTCTTTTTATGTGGTCTGAAGACAATTGAGACCTGTGGAACCTCCCCCTTGGGGGAAGCCCCTTGAATTCCAGAAGATAACCTTGGGAGACTATTTCTAGCGCCCAAGGATCCAGAACATCTCTTGCCCAAGCCTGAGCGAAGAGAGAGAGTCTGCCCCCCACCAGATCCGGTCCCGGATCGGGGGCCAACATCTCATGCTGTCTTGGTAGCAGTGGCAGGTTTCTTGGCCTGCTTACCTTTGTTCCAGCCTTGCATTGGCCTCCAGGCTGGCTTGGCTTGAGAAGTATTACCCTCTTGCTTAGAGGACGTAGCACTTGGGGCTGGTCCGTTTCTGCGAAAGGGACGAAAATTAGGTTTATTTTTGGCCTTGAAAGACCTATCCTGAGGAAGGGCGTGGCCCTTGCCCCCAGTGATATCGGAAATAATCTCTTTCAAGTCAGGGCCAAACAGCGTTTTCCCCTTGAAAGGAATGTTAAGCAATTTGTTCTTGGAAGACGCATCCGCTGACCAAGATTTTAGCCAAAGCGCTCTGCGCGCCACAATAGCAAAACCAGAATTTTTCGCCGCTAACCTAGCCAATTGCAAAGTGGCGTCTAGGGTGAAAGAGTTAGCCAATTTGAGAGCATGAATTCTGTCCATAATCTCCTCATAAGGAGAATCTTTATTGAGCGCCTTTTCTAGTTCATCGAACCAGAAACACGCTGCTGTAGTGACAGGAACAATGCATGAAATTGGTTGTAGAAGGTAACCTTGCTGAACAAACATCTTTTTAAGCAAACCCTCTAATTTTTTATCCATAGGATCTTTGAAAGCACAACTATCTTCTATGGGTATAGTGGTGCGTTTGTTTAGAGTAGAAACCGCCCCCTCGACCTTGGGGACTGTCTGCCATAAGTCCTTTCTGGGGTCGACCATAGGAAACAATTTCTTAAATATAGGGGGAGGGACGAAAGGTATACCGGGCCTTTCCCATTCTTTATTTACAATGTCCGCCACCCGCTTGGGTATAGGAAAAGCTTCGGGGGGCCCCGGGACCTCTAGGAACTTGTCCATTTTACATAATTTCTCTGGAATGACCAAATTCTCACAATCATCCAGAGTAGATAACACCTCCTTAAGCAGAGCGCGGAGATGTTCCAATTTAAATTTAAATGTAATCACATCAGGTTCAGCTTGTTGAGAAATTTTCCCTGAATCTGAAATTTCTCCCTCAGACAAAACCTCCCTGGCCCCCTCAGACTGGTGTAGGGGCACTTCAGAACCAATATCATCAGCGTCCTCATGCTCTTCAGTATTTTCTAAAACAGAGCAGTCGCGCTTTCGCTGATAAGTGGGCATTTTGGCTAAAATGTTTTTGATAGAATTATCCATTACAGCCGTTAATTGTTGCATAGTAAGGAGTATTGGCGCACTAGATGTACTAGGGGCCTCCTGAGTGGGCAAGACTGGTGTAGACGAAGGAGGGGATGATGCAGTACCATGCTTACTCCCCTCACTTGAGGAATCATCTTGGGCATCATTTTCTCTAAATTTTGTGTCACATAAATCACATCTATTTAAATGAGAAGGAACCTTGGCTTCCCCACATACAGAACACAGTCTATCTGGTAGTTCAGACATGTTAAACAGGCATAAACTTGATAACAAAGTACAAAAAACGTTTTAAAATAAAACCGTTACTGTCACTTTAAATTTTAAACTGAACACACTTTATTACTGCAAATGTGAAAAAGTATGAAGGAATTGTTCAAAATTCACCAAAATTTCACCACAGTGTCTTAAAGCCTTAAAAGTATTGCACAATTTGAAAGCTTTAACCCTTAAAATAACGGAACCGGAGCCGTTTTTATATTTAACCCCTTTACAGTCCCTGGTATCTGCTTTGCTGAGACCCAACCAAGCCCAAAGGGGAATACGATACCAAATGACGCCTTCAGAAAGTCTTTTCTATGTATCAGAGCTCCTCACACATGCATCTGCATGTCATGCTTCCCAAAAACAAGTGCGCAATAGAGGCGCGAAAATGAGACTCTGCCTATGATTAGGGAAAGCCCCTAGAGAATAAGGTGTCCAATACAGTGCCTGCCGGTTATTTTACATAATTCCCAAGATTAAAATAATTCCTCAAGGCTATGAAGTATAAAATATGCTTATATATAAATCGTTTTAGCCCAGAAAATGTCTACAGTCTTAAAAGCCCTTGTGAAGCCCTTTTTTTCTTTATGTAATAAAAATGGCTTACCGGATCCCATAGGGAAAATGACAGCTTCCAGCATTACATCGTCTTGTTAGAAATGTGTCATACCTCAAGCAGCAAAAGTCTGCACACTGTTTCCCCCAACTGAAGTTAATTCCTCTCAACAGTCCTGTGTGGAAACAGCCATCGATTTTAGTAACGGTTGCTAAAATCATTTTCCTCTTACAAACAGAATTCTTCATCTCTTTTCTGTTTCAGAGTAAATAATACATACCAGCACTATTTTAAAATAACAAACTCTTGATTGAATAATAAAAACTACAGTTAAACACCAAAAAACTCTAAGCCATCTCCGTGGAGATGTTGCCTGTACAACGGCAAAGAGAATGACTGGGGAAGGCGGAGCCTAGGAGGGATCATGTGACCAGCTTTGCTGGGCTCTTTGCCATTTCCTGTTGGGGAGGAGAATATCCCACAAGTAAGGATGACGACGTGGACCGGACACACCTATGTTGGAGAAAATATAAATATTTCACATTCCAATATTCTTCACATAGAAGAATATGTTCTATGTATTCATAAAAATATATTTCTACATATATCTGATTGAATTTTGCATTAATATAATTTATAAATACTTAGAACATATTTCCCTATGTGCAGAACATTGGAATGTGAAATATTTACAGTAAATACAGTTAAAACCTTTATTAAATATAAATATTACATAAATATGCTTTTACATGTTTTCATTTACTTAACTGCTAAGGGTTCCCCAATGCGCTCCTAAATTCCGGTATTTTTAGGAAGGTGAACTGAATGGGGAACCACAAAGTGTGTTAAAGTGTATGATTTCACAATTACACAAAAAATAAATTGTGTTGCATGCTGTGTTGGTGGCATTTTTTTTGCCATTGTTAGGTATTTCTGCACACTAAAGTTTTTTTTAAAAGTGCTGAAGAAACACAATGCATAATTTATGTGAGTACTTTTGATAGAAATTCATGTTTAAAAGGGACAGTCAAGTCCAAAATAAACTTTCATGATTCAAATAGGGCATGCAATTTTAAACAACTTTCCAAATTACTTTTATCTCCAATTTTGCTTTGTTCTCTTGGTATTCTTAGTTGAAAGCTAAACCTAGGTAGGCTCATATGCTAATTTATTAGACCATTAAGGCCGCCTCTAATCTGAATGCATTTTGAGTTTTTCACAACTAAGGGGGCAGTTTGCAGAGGAATTGATCCAAGGTAATTACAGAGGTAAAACGTGTATTATTATTATTATAACTGTGTTGGTTATGCAAAATTGGGGAATGGGTAATAAAGGGATTATCTATCTTTTTAAACTGGTGTTGACTGTCCCTTTAAATGCTGAGTGCTAAAAAATAGCTTTAGCGCAGCGATGTGAAACGGCTTAGTTCAAAGGGTTTAAGCTATGCTTTAAACAGAGCAATGATTGGCAAGTTATGGATATATAGTGCAGGACAGTAGTGTGTTGTTATAAACTAGCACTTGAGATTATATGTATATATTTATTTTTTTCACAGCAAGGGAAAACTCAGAATAAAAAGGACATTTAATGCAAAAATTACATTAATCACCGATTCTAGCTTATTGTGAGTTTATTAACCCCTGCAAAGAAGTTAAATATATATTTAAAGACTCACCGAGAAGCCAGAAGCATTGCAAACTCCCGAGCAGAACACAACCAGTTATTAGTGCCTATGTGCAACTGCCACTCCTGATTGGCTCATCTGCCAAGTTCTTCCCTGGCACTGCAATTCTTGCTGCTCCCAAGTGTGACCTGACTGTCCCTTTAATAATATTTTTCTATGCACAAATTTACTTGAATACGGTTATTACAAAATAAAATATTCACTTGTTTTTGTTCACTAGATCCAGTTATGATTTTCCTATTTCTCATTTTTTGGACAATGCCTTGTGCTGCTAATAACCTCCTAAGCAGCTCTCTTAAAGGGGAGCGTCAGACTGTAAAAGACACATCCCAGCTAGTCTGCAGTGTACCAGGACCTCCAGGCCCACCCGGAATTCCAGGACATCCAGGGTCTACTGGAACTATAGGAAGAATGGGTTTTCCAGGAAAGGATGGAAAAGATGGAAAAGACGGGGACAAGGGTGGACAAGGAGACGAAGGTATAAAAATAAATTAATATACCAGTCAATCTTCATGTTAATGACTAAGGGCTAGATTACAAGTGAAGCGCAAACAGTTTTGCGCTAGCGCAATCGTGTTTTTGAGAGCCATTTTCATTCCACTGATATTACAAGAGGAGCGCAATCACCCTTTACGCTTCAATCCTTACCGCAATCTCAGAGCGTGGTGATCTGTTTTCAGAAACGAAAAAGTTGCACAAACCACTTCAAAAATACATGACAAGGTACAGTTATACTCAGAATAACAATGTTCAATAAAATTATTTAAAAATAATATTGCACATAAAAGTTAAAAGGGCACAAAGATATGAGATCTTGGGTGTTAGAGAAAAAAAAATGACTAACATTGAGACACATACATATACATTGCTATAGTTTTTATGTATGTATATATATATATATATATATATATATATATATATATATACATACACACACATATACATATATGTGTGTTTCTATATGTGTACACATATTAATGTATTTATATTTGTATTTACAGTCATATATGCACATATAAAAACATTAATATATATGTACACATATATAAACATATATATAAGTGTATTATTGCCATTAAGCAGATAAAAACATGATAAAACATTTATGCAATATTCATATTTAGTAAAGATTTTAACTATGTATTTAGTGTAAATATATTACATTTGCCAATGCAAATATGCTATGTTGTTTGCGCGATGGGTGTTTCCATTGACTTTTATGGGGAATGTGAAAAGGAGAAGACGTTTGCGCGATCGTGGGTGTTTTTTTTCAACTTTTTTTCTCCATTGATTTCTATGATGGAATACATGTACGAGCACATGAAAACTTAAGTTTGGTTTTTCGCGCCATTCGGATTAACGCCAGTGCAAAATACGTTATTTTTTTGGAACTTGCAATACGAACGCAACCCAAAAAAGTGTAAAATTGAAAATCCTAGCGGAGTTTTCACTTACGAAAAAATAAAATACCGCGCCACTTGTAATCTAGCCCTAAATATCCGATAATGTATATGTATAACCCAATCACCATAGGCTGTCACTAGGACACTTTAATCATCAATATATCCTGTATGGTTAGATCATTATACATCAATATGTGGTTGACAATGCTACATACATTCCTCCAAATAATCATGGTATCAGCAAGACTCAAAATTTAGGACTAAAAATCTTTTGGCTCAGGACTCATAGTAAATGTTTAACCCCTGCAGTCAGCTTCGGAACAGTAATGCACTACTAGGAAGTAGCTAAACACATCTGATAGCCAATGACAAGAGACAAATGGGTGTATTCACCAAATCAACATATAGCTCCCAGTATTGCATGTTTTTCAACAAAGGATACCAAATAAGTAAATGTTGTAAAGAATTGAATTTAAAAGGGTATTAAAATGACATGCTCTTTCAGAATCATCGTTTAATTTAGACTTTCATGTCACTTAAATGTCTGTGAGCTCTTGTTAACAAACAAATTAATCCATGAGGTCTTTGAGGATTTCAAACTGATCAAATATGGCTCCTTCCTTTCTGCACCACATCCTTCGCTTTTTGTGCGAGACTCATGATTATACAATATGGTAGAGAACAATGTTTGTAAAATACCGGTTTAAGCTTTTACATTTCTGTCTCTCTGGAGGAAGTATGACCTAATGATTTTCCTAAAAAACTAATCATCTCCATTCCTTATGTTACTAAAATATGTAACATTTATGGATGTTTATGAAGTGGATTAATCAGTATCATTAAAGTATTAACAGTAATTATTGTGGCCTATAATGCACTATACTTTTGGCCCAATGAACTAAAGGTCTTCAGTTAGATGAGATGATCTAAGAGGCCTCGTCAGTACTGTGGGTTCCCTTAAATAATTTTATAATGGAAAATTGTAATTTGAGAGATGGCTCTCTATGCAAGATTCTAGATGTGAAGGAGAGACATATATTACCCTATAATGTGTAAAAGAACCCCCCCCCAAAAGATTTTGCATAATTTATTTTCATGCTGGTGAGGTTTTTTTAGCATCAGGCTCTTAAAGGGAAACAAGTGTACGATTATAACATTTCACACACTTCCAAAAAAAAAAGATGTTTGTTACTTGTAATTCTTTTTTTTTTTTTATTTCTCTACAGGCACACCAGGTAGAGTAGGAAATGCTGGAAAACCAGGAGTTAAAGGGAAACAAGGTGCCATAGGGAGAGCTGGTCCAAGAGGACCAAAGGGCATCCGTGGAGATCAAGGAAAGGCGGGTGTTGCAGGAAAACAAGGACCAAAGGGAAAGAAGGGGGATACGGGTATGCCAGGACCATGTCGATGTGGCTCAAGAAAAGCAAAATCAGCATTCTCTGTTGCTGTAACTAAAAGTTACCCAAAGGAACGGTTGCCCATCAAATTTGATAAAGTTCTTATGAATGAAGGAGGACACTACAATGTGTCCAGTGGCAAATATGTATGCAGAATACCCGGCATTTACTACTTCACGTATGATATTACACTAGCCAACAAACACTTAGCTATTGGTTTGGTGCACAATGGTCATTACAGGATAAAGACTTTTGATGCCAACACTGGAAACCACGATGTTGCTTCTGGATCTACTATTTTACCTCTTAAACTTGGTGATGAAGTATGGCTACAGATCTTTTACTCTGAACAAAATGGGCTTTTTTATGACCCTTACTGGACAGATAGTTTATTTACTGGATTCCTTATTTATCCTGAACAACAATATGTTGACGAGAATAATGAAGAACACAGTGTTAAAGATATATCTGACGTGAGCTGAGAAAGTATTGAGTCATAGGGTTCTAAAAACGCATGAGCTGTGGGTTGCAAATCAAAGTGCATCTACAACAAAATGACACAATTGTAGTTTTGTCATTCCAGAAAAAATAATATTAAAGGGACAGGAAACGTAAAAAATAATGTTACATAATTCTGCACTATGTGCAGAATTATATAACATTATCCTAGCGACACCTTCAAAAATGAAAGCGATGTGAGAGATTTAACCCCCCCCAAAAGGTATACTTACCTTCTGCCCCTTGCCAGCCTCTTCTGATTCTGTGTTATTTTTTTTTCCAAAGACACGTCATGGCACGCTGTCTAGTTACAGCTGCAGGAGTGCGCTACAGTTAGTTCAATGCCGATACAGCGCACCAGTGAGGCACTTTTGAGGAAAAAAAACAGAATTTATATCTTACCTGATAAATTCCTTTCTCCTACGGTGTGTCCGGTCCACGGCTTCATCCTTACTTGTGGGAAATATTCTCTTCCCTAACAGGAAATGGCAAAGAGGCACACAGCAAAAGCTGTCCATATAGCCCCTCCTCTGGCCCCGCCCCCCAGTCATTCGACCGACGGTTAGGAGAAAAAGGAGAAACTATAGGGTGCCATGGTGACTGTAGTGTATAGAGATAACAATATTTAAGCCTGACAAAAAGCCAGGGCGGGCCGTGGACCGGACACACCGTAGGAGAAAGGAATTTATCAGGTAAGATATAAATTCTGTTTTCTCCTACATAGGTGTGTCCGGTCCACGGCTTCATCCTTACTTGTGGGAACCAATACCAAAGCTATAGGACACGGATGAAGGGAGGGAACAAGTCAGGCGACCTAAACGGAAGGCACCACGGCTTGCAAATCCTTTCTCCCAAAAACAGCCTCCGAAGAAGCAAAAGTATCGAATTTGTAAAATTTTGTAAAAGTATGCAGTGAAGACCAAGTCGCTGCCTTACAAATCTGATCAACAGAAGCCTCGTTCTTGAAGGCCCATGTGGAAGCCACAGCCCTAGTGGAGTGAGCTGTGATTCGTTCAGGAGGCTGCCGTCCGGCAGTCTCATAAGCCAATCGGATGATGCTTTTCAGCCAAAAGGAAAGAGAGGTAGCAGTAGCTTTCTGCCCTCTCCTCTTACCAAAATAAACAACAAACAAGGATGAAGTTTGTCTGAAATCCTTAGTTGCCTCTAAATAGAATTTTAGAGCACGGACCACATCTAGGTTGTGTAACAACCGTTCCTTCTTTGAAACTGAATTCGGACACAGTGAAGGAACAACTATTTCCTGGTTAATATTCCTGTTGGAAACCACTTTTGGAAGAAAACCAGGTTTGGTACGTAAAACTACCTTATCTGAATGGAAAACCAGATTGGGAGTAGAACACTGCAGAGCAGACAATTCAGAAACTCTTCTAGCAGAAGAAATAGCAACCAAAAACAGAACTTTCCAAGATAGTAACTTAATATCTATGGAATGTAAGGGTTCAAACGGAACCCCTTGAAGAACAGAAAGAACTAAGTTTAGACTCCATGGAGGAGTCATAGGTCTGTAAACAGGCTTGATTCTAACTAATGCCTGTACAAACGCCTGTACATCTGGCACGGCTGCCAGTCGTTTGTGTAACAAAACAGACAGAGCAGATATCTGTCCCTTTAAAGAACTAGCTGACAAACCTTTATCCAAACCCTCTTGGAGAAAGGAAAGTATTCTAGGAATTTTGATTTTACTCCAAGAAAAATCTTTGGAATTGCACCAACAGATATATTTTTGCCATATCTTATGGTAAATTTTCCTAGTCACTGGTTTTCTGGCTTGAACCAGAGTGTCTATAACCGAATTAGAAAACCCACGCTTAGAGAGAATCAAGCGTTCAATTTCCAAGCAGTCAGTTGCAGAGAGACTAGATTTGGATGTCTGAATGGACCTTGAACTAGAAGATCCTGCCTCAAAGGTAGCTTCCATGGTGGAACCGATGACATATTCACCAGATCTGCATACCAAGTCCTGTGTGGCCACGCAGGAGCTATTAGAATCACCAAGGCCTTCTCCTGTTTGATCCTGGCTACAAGCCTGGGAAGGAGAGGGAACGGTGGAAACACATAAGCCAGATTGAACGACCAGGGCGCCACTAATGCATCCACCAGTGCCGCCCTGGGATCCCTGGATCTGGACCCGTATCGATGAACCTTGGAGTTCTGACGAGACGCCATCAGATCCATATCTGGGCTGCCCCATCGTTGAGTTAACTGGGCAAAGACCTCCGGGTGAAGTTCCCACTCCCCCGGATGGAAAGTCTGACAACTCAGAAAATCCGCCTCCCAGTGGTCTACTCCTGGGATGTGAATTGCAGAAAGATGGCAGGAGTGATCCTCCGCCCATTTGATGATCTTGGAGAACTCTTTCATCGCTAAGGAACTCTTTGTTCCCCCCTGATGATTGATGTACGCTACAGTCGTCATGTTGTCCGACTGAAATCTTATGAATCTGGCCTCCTCTAGTTGAGGCCAAGCTAGGAGCGCATTGAATATTGCTCTCAGTTCCAAAATGTTTATCGGGAGAAGAGACTCTTCTCGAGACCATAGACCCTGAGCTTTCCGAGAGTCCCAGACCGCACCCCAACCCAAGAGGCTGGTGTCGGTCGTGACAATGACCCACTCCGGTCTGCGGAAACTCATTCCTTGAGACAGGTGATCTTGAGTCAACCACCAGATGAGTGAGTCCCTGGTTATCTGATCTACCTGAATTTGGGGAGACAAGTCTGCATAATCCCCATTCCACTGTTTGAGCATGCACAGCTGTAATGGTCTTAAATGAATTCGAGCAAAAGGAACCACGTCCATTGCTGCAACCATTAGTCCTATTACTTCCATGCACTGAGCTATGGAGGGCTGAGGAATAGAATGAAGAACTTGACAAGCATTTAGAAGCTTTACCTTTCTGACCTCTGTCAGAAAGATCTTCATTTCCACAGAATCTATTATTGTTCCTAGAAAAGGAACCCTTGTGGACGGTGACAGGGAACTTTTTTCTATGTTCACCTTCCACCCGTGAGATCTGAGAAAGGCTACGACAATGTCTGTATGAGCCCTTGCTTTGGAAAGAGACGACGCTTGGATTAGAATGTCGTCTAGGTAAGGTGCTACAGCAATGCCCCTCGGCCTCAGGACCGCTAGAAGGGACCCTAACACCTTTGTGAAAATTCTGGGAGCGGTGGCTAAACCGAATGGAAGAGCCACGAACTGGTAATGTTTGTCCAGAAAGGCGAACCTCAGGAACTGATGATGAGTTTTGTGGATCGGGATATGCAGATACGCATCCTTTAAGTCCACGGTAGTCAAATATTGACCCTCCTGGATTGTTGGCAAGATTGTCCGAATGGTTTCCATTTTGAACGATGGAACTCTGAGGAATTTGTTTAATATCTTTAAATCCAGAATTGGCCTGAAAGTTCCCTCTTTTTTGGGAACTACAAACAGATTCGAGTAAAAACCTAGACCTTGTTCCCCTGAGGGGACTGGGTTTATCACTCCCATCTTTAATAGGTCTCTTACGCAATGTAAGAATGCCTGTTTCTTTATCTGGTCTGAAGATAAGCGAGACATGTGGAACCTTCCCTTTGGAGGAAGTCCTTTGAACTCTAGAAGGTATCCCTGGGAGACTATTTCTAGTGCCCAGGGATCCGGAACATCTCTTGCCCAAGCCTGAGCAAAGAGAGATAATCTGCCCCCTTCTAGATCCGTTCCCAGATCGGGGGCTACCCCTTCATGCTGTCTTGGTAGCAGCAGCAGGTTTCTTGGTCTGTTTACCCTTGTTCCAGCCTTGCACGGGCTTCCATGCAGGTTTGGGCTGGACAGCGTTACCGTCTTGTCTAGAGGCTGTAGGGTTATTAACCGGTCCGTTCCTGAAATTGCGAAAGGAACGAAAATTAGATTTGTTCTTAGCCTTGAAAGGCCTATCTTGAGGGAGGGCATGGCCCTTACCCCCAGCGATGTCTGAAATAATCTCCTTCAATTCCGGCCCAAAAAGGGTCTTACCTTTGAAAGGAATATTAAGTAACTTAGTCTTGGACGACACATCTGCCGACCATGAGTTTAGCCAAAGCGCCCTACGCGCCACTATAGCAAAACCTGAGTTTTTCGCCGCTAATTTCGTTATTTGAAAAGCGGCATCCAATATAAAGGAATTAGCTAACTTTAGTGCGTGAATTCTGTCCATGACTTCTTCATATGAAGTCTCCTTCTGGAGCGACCTTTCTAATTCCTCGAACCAAAAGGACGCCGCTGAGGTGACAGTAATAATACACGTAGCTGGTTGAAGAATGAAGCCTTGCTGAACAAAAATCTTTTTTTAATCTTCCAATTTTTTATCCATAGGATCTTTGAAAGCGCAGCTGTCCTCTATAGGAATAGTTGTGCGCTTCGCTAACGTTGAAACTGCTCCCTCTACCTTTGGGACCGTCTGCCATGCGTCCCTTCTGGGGTCTACAATGGGAAACATTTTCTTAAATATAGGAGGTGGGGCAAAGGGAATACCCGGTTTCTCCCACTCATTCACTATGTCCGCTACCCTTTTGGGTATTGGAAAGGCGTCATCGTGCACTGGAACCTCTAAGAACTTGTCCAATTTGCACAACTTTTCTGGGATTACCATAGAATCACAGTCATCCAGAGTAGCTAATACCTCCTTAAGCAGGGCGCGGAGATGTTCTAGCTTAAATTTAAATGCTACTATATCGGGCTCTGCCTGTTGAGAAATTTTTCCTGAGTCAGAAATTTCTCCCTCAGACAGTCCCTCCCTTACAGCCAATTCCGATTGATGTGAGGGTAAAATAGATAAGGCATCGTCAGCGTCTAATTGTTCATCCTTTTTATCTGTATTTAAAACTGAACAATCACGTTTTCTCTGAAATGCTGGCAGTTTGGATAAAAGATTTGCTATAGAATTATCCACTACTGCTGATAATTGCTGCATAGAAACAAGCATTGTCGCGCCAGAAGATGTCTGCGCGGGCAAAGCTGGTGTAGACACAGAAGGAGAGGATGTAGAACTATCCCCACTACCTTCATTAGATGAATCATCTTGGGCAACTTTATTAAATGTGACAGAACTGTCCTTACTTTGTTTGGACGCTATGGCACAATTATCACATACACTCGCAGGGGGGGCCACATTTGCCTCTATACACACAGAACATAAGTTATCTGATGGTTCAGACATGTTAAACAGACTTTGGCAGGCTTTTAATGCAATAAAAACGATTTTAAGCAAAAACGTTACTGTCTCTTTAAATAATAAAATGACACACTTTATTTCTGAATGTTCAAAAAACTATGAAGGCAATATCCGATTTTTATAAAATTTATACCGCAGTGTCCTAATACTTTGAAAGTATTGCACACCAAATATAGAGACTCTAGACCCAAAAATAAGCAAACCGGAGCCAATTGTTGATTTTAACCGGTTTTACACACTACAGTCCCTGCTACAGCTTTTGCTGCAGCTTTTACCTTCCTTAGGGGTCAACCACCACAGAAATAAGCCCTCCGGAGTCGGTTTCTGAGCCACAGGACCCTTTCACATGAAGCTGCATGCACTGCCTTTGAAATCAACTGCGTAACTGAGGCGCGAAAATGGGGCCTCCTCCCTCAGCATACTAGAGTGAAGGGGCCTTCCTGACTAGATTAGGCGTCTAATACAAGCCAGATCTAATAAAAACGTTCCCAAGTGTATGTAAGTTTACAAAACATCTCAAATGCCATTAAAATGTAATAAAAATCAATCGATTTGGCCCACAATAGTGTCTACCAGCATACGAACTAGAAAAAGTAAGCCTGTTATCTTGTTGCTGAGTTCTAAGAAAAATGGCTTACCGTTTTCCCTGAGGGGAAAAATGACAGTCTTCTAGCAATAGCCTGTGTTGTTAGAAAGGAGACTAGTCATACCTGAAGCAGATGAGTCTGCAAACTGTTACCGCCAACTGAAGTTCTCTGGTTTCAACAGTCCTGCGTGGTAACAGCAATGGATTTTAGTTACTTGTGCTAAAATCATAGCCCTCTTTAACAGAAATCTTCATCACTTTTCTGTTGTAGAGTAAATAGTACAAGCCGGCACTATTTTAAAATAACAAACTCTTGATAGAAGAAATAAAAACTACAACTAAACACCACAAACTCTTTACCATCCCCGTGGAGATGCTACTTGTTCAGAGCGGCAAAGAGAATGGCTGGGGGGCGGGGCCAGAGGAGGGGCTATATGGACAGCTTTTGCTGTGTGCCTCTTTGCCATTTCCTGTTAGGGAAGAGAATATTTCCCACAAGTAAGGATGAAGCCGTGGACCGGACACACCTATGTAGGAGAAATAAAAATTCAGTAAAGGCTGGCGAGGAGCAGAAGCTAAGTATATCTTTGGGGGTTAAATCTCTCACATATCTTTCGTTTTTGAGTGTCGCTTGGATAACGTTAAATAGTTCTGCACATGATGCAGAATTATGTAACATTATTTTTTATGTTTACTGTCCCTTTACACATTGATATCTAATGCCACCCTAAGGCTTGGCATGAAAGTGTTACCCAATTTTAAAGTGGTTATAAGGGTACTCAGTAAAATTTCATTATTGTGTAAAGAGAATGATATTTTAATGTTCTATTTATAGATATAAATATTTTAATACTGGGTATAGTCACATTCAGTGTGAAAATATAGATAGGGTGTTATGTCCAAATATGCATGAGGATGCAAATAAAAATAAATTGTTTATAAATAATTAATAATAAAATAAAAAAAAGGTTTTTTTCATTAAAGTACATTGAGAAGTAGATTTACTGATAAAAAAAAAAAAATATGACACTACTACTACTGCAGTGAAATCCCTATTTAACCTAGAAACCATAAACTTATATAAACTCTAATTTGTATTTAGTAAAGGAACAAGCTCAATGGCTAATTACACATTAACATTACAGAAACATGGTGGAAAAATGTCAGCATGGTAAGTAGGTCCATAAGGTATTGACTAAAAAAAATAAAAAAAAATATAATATAATATATATATATATATATATATATATATATATATATATATATATATATATATATATATATATATATATATATATATATATATATATATATATATATATATATATATATATATATATATATATATATATATATATATATATATATATATATATATATATATATACACACACACACACACATATACAGGTGAAACTAGAAAAATTAGAATATTGTGCAAAAGTTAAATTATTTCACTAATGCAACTTAAAAGGTGAAACTAATATACGAGATAGACTCATTACATGCAAAGCAAGATAGTTCAAGCCGTGATTTGTCATAATTGTGATGATTATGGCTTACAGCTCATGAAAACCCCAAATCCACAATCTCAGAAAATTAGAATATTACATGCAATCAATAAAACAAGGATTGTACATACCTGTAGAACAATATCGGACCTTTAAAAAGTATAAGCATGCATACTGTATGTACTCAGTACTTGTTTGGGCCCCTTTTGCAGCAATTACTGCCTCAATGCGGCGTGGCATGGAAGCTATCAGTCTGTGGCACTGCTGAGGTGTTATGGAATACCAGGATGCTTCAATAGCGGCCTTCAGCTCTTCTGCATTGTTCAGTCTCATGTCTCTCATCTTTCTCTTGGCAAAGCCCCATAGATTCTCTATGGGGTTCAGGTCAGGCGGGTTTGCTTGCCAATCAAGCACAGTAATCCAACGGTCATTGAACCAGGTTTTGGTGCTTTTGGCAGTGTGGACAAGTGCCAAGTCCTGCTGGAAAATGAAGTCAGCATCCCCATAGAGCTCGTCTGCGGAAGGAAGCATGAAGTGCTCCAAAATCTCCTGGTAGACGGCTGCGTTGACCCTGGACTTAATGAAGCACAGTGGACCAACACCAGCAGATGACATGGCTCCCCAAATCAACACAGACTGTGGAAACTTCACACTTGACTTCAAGCATCTTGCAGTGTGTGCCTCTCCATTCTTCCTCCATACTCTGGGTCCTTGGTTTCCAAATGAGATGCAAAATTTGCTCTCAACAGAAAAGAGGACTTTGGACCACTGAGCAACAGATCAGGTCTGTTTTTCTTTAGCCCAGGTAAGACGCTTCTGACGTTGTTTGTTGTTCAGGAGTGGCTTGACAAGAGGAATACGACATTTGAAGCCCATGTCCAGGATCCGTCTGTGTATGGTGGCTCTTGTGAAAGTCCCCAACACTTTTGAATGGCCTTTTCCTGACAATCCTCTCCAGGCTGCGGTCATCCCTGCTGCTTGTGCACCTTTTTTCCCCACACTTTTCCACATAACTTTCTATTAATGTGCTTTGATACATCACTTTGGGAACATCCAAATTCTTTTGCAATTACCCTTTGAGGCTTTCCCTCCTTATGGAGGGTGTCAATGATGGTTTTCTTCACAACTGTCAGGTCAGCAGTCTCTCCCATGATTGTGATTCCTACTGAACAAGACTGAGAGACCATTTAAAGGCTCAGGAACCCTTTGCATGTGTTATGACTTAATTAGCAGATTAGAGTGGGATACTTTGAGCCTAGAATATTGCACCTTTTCACAATATTCTAATTTTCTGAGATTGTGGAATTGGGGTTTTCATGAGCTGTAAGCCATAATCTTCACAATTATGACAAATCACGACTTGAACTATCTTGCTTTGCATGTAATGAGTCTATCTCATATATTAGTTTCACCTTTTAAGTTGCATTAGTGAAATAAATTAACTTTTGCACAATATTCTAATTTTTCGAGTTTCACCTGTACATATACACACACACATACATACATACATACTGTATAGGAAGAGAATGCACTCACTGGGCTTGTATAAAAAAATAGCTTTTATTTAACACGGGTTAAAATAGGGAATAGAGCATGACCTTTCGATACCCTACTGGCATCTTTATTAAATGTCCCCAAATAGTTAGAATAGCAACATCACCAGTGTAATGACCTCCTTTGGTTCATCACGCTGGTGATGTTGCTATTCTATTTGGGGACATTTGATAAAGATGCCAGTAGGGCATCAGAACGTTATGCTCTATTCCCTATTTTAACCTATGTTAAATAAAAGGTATTTTTTTATACAAGCCCAGTAAGTGCAGTCTCTTCCTGGAAAACTGCATTATTTTTGACTTTGCACCATGGCAGCTGCATAAGTGAGTTGGTTATTAGAGTGAAGAATTACCTTGGAACTATATATATATATTTCCTGCCGAGATGTGGGATGCGTCCGTATAAGAACTGATACTGTAATAGTGTTTATACAGCATTTTTACACTCCCAATAAAATGTAAATGGTTTGGCATAACTAAAACAGGATATCAAAATATTTTTCCATGAAAAGTTTTAAAATCAACAACCAGCCTTTACCCTTAAAGAGTACTAAAAACACACATTCAAGTGAAAAAACAAATAAATATTTTATTAATTCACATATGGTATCAACATCTCTCCAATTGTACTCTTGGCATTATGAATAATGTATATCATGTATTTCATCACAGGATCAAAATGCTGCCCAAGGTAATTACCTGACAGTCAAATGGCAGAACAAACACGCAAACTCAGTAAATATAACTAATCAGGGTGATCGTTTCCTCCCCCCAAAAAAAATTGTGCTGATTTATACAGAAGATATGAAAATAAAAAGCACCCAGTATAACCAGACTGATTGTAGAAGCCACCGTCAGAAAAACACAGCTAATGTAATATTAAGGGAAGTTTAATTATTTTTTGTTCATTTGCTTTCAGCCTTGTAAAGCACATTTACAGCCTTGTTAGAATACTACTAGTCAAAATAAAAACAAAATACTAATTAGAATGATTGCTACATTAAGAAGAAATGTTAAAACTACAAATTCATCACAAAGAATATTAAACTGATGTTAAAGTGATTGTCAATCCTAGCGTTTGTGAAACCATTGGTACAAATAAAAGGGACTTTCATTCATGAAGTATAAAATACTTCATGCTGAAAGCTCCTTTATTTGTTTCAAGCATTTGCCACACTGAGCTGCTCAGGCAGCCCACGGCAGAAAGCTATTTGTCTGAGAGGTGACATTTCCACCTCTTAGCAAATAGCCATGTCGGAAATCCAGCGCGCATGGCGCCAAGCCGTATTTCCTGCACAGCTATTGGCTAAGAGGTGAAAACGTGACCTTTCAGTAAAACTGAGTTCTGCCGTGGGCTGCCTGAGCAGCTCAGTGTGGCTAACGCTTGATACAAAAAGGAGATTTCAGCCTGAAGTATTTGTTTACTTTATGACTGAAAGTCCCCTTTATTGGCTCCAGTTGTAAATCCTAGCGTTTCACAAAACGCTAGGATTGACAATCACTTTAAATGCATTTTAAACACTTTAAGGAAAAATTCCCACCAAGAATTTTTTTTTGTCTTTTTAAATAGAAAAAAGTCAGTTTGTTGTTTCATGACCAACGGGTCTTACAACAAATAGAAAAGTAATGGCCATGTTCCTGCAGCAGCAAAGGGTTAATACTTTATTATATGTAGTGTTTTGTATGGCACCACAGAAATTGCAAGTTGCTAAAAAGAGGAATGTGTAATAGAGCAAATGTGCTACTTATTTGTCCTGCTTAACTTCATGTTCGCAAGAGGCTTCTGGTGTCTCGTCTTTAGTCACTAAATGATCTTCAGGAAGGTTTCTTGCTTCAGCAATTAAACGTTTTACTCCAACCATCCACTGGCTAACTTCAGTGACATGATCCACCATAAGAGACCTATGAATCTCGTCAGCAGAATCCCAGTTCTGACATTTTAGCTCTTAAGGCAAAAAAAAACAACAACATATAAATAAATATAAAAAAAATACTATAACTTACAAACAAAAGCAAATACTTCCTTTAAAAGGGACATTAAACACTTTATAAGCATAAGTTATGCTCCACTTACTTCCCTCTAGTCGTAGGTGCTACCATGTGCATTCCAGTGCTGGCCTGTTTGCACGTGTGCAGCAACTCTCCTATAGACACCCATAATTAGAGGGAGGTGCATACCTATTTAGTGCTTAATTTCCCTTTAAGAACACCCTCACATGTTTTTCTCTTTAGGATGCAGCAGATTTGAGAAGAGAAAAAGACTTTCACAAATACAGTACGGGTTATAATTTTTGCTATTACTTTTCTTAGAGGGAAACTGGTCTACATTCACTAAAATTGCTGAGGCTATTTTGTTATTATTTTAAAATGAACATGTTAAATTGAAGTGTCTACTTACAACCGGCACTTTTGAATATTTTTTTTCTATACAAATAATTCAGTGCACACTAACTGCTAATTTCTTTGTTGATTATACACACACACACACACTTTCTTTAGAGATTTAGCGAGTAACTGCATACAAAAAAGGCAAGGGTCGTAAAGATATATTTAAAAAATCTAAAATTTTAACATAAATGAGCATCTACTGTTTTTCCAGTATGAGCTTGATTAATCATAAAACTGCTGAATTTTGTTGTAAATAATTATTACTTGTGATAAATTTCTAATTTCATTACTACTATTTTGGATTTTACATGGGTTTATTTACTGGTTTCATGCAGATTCTGTAAAAAAAAAAAAAAAAAAAAAAGTTTAACTTTTAAGAGCGCATACGTAGAAAATGAAGTTAGCGCTCTTTTTACCTTTTACTAGGATACTCATTCTCTTGCGTACAGGAGAAGATAATTTTTCACTGTTCCACATTTCTTCAAGCACTTTCAGCCTCCGACTTATGTCATTAAAAACTTGTTTCTGGAAATTATTTAAAAAAACAAAAAAATATAGTCAAAAAACACTCTATTTTCTATCAATATAAAGACATTTTTTAACAGTCCTCTCCAGCCTCTGTTATTCTATAAAACCCACTAAGTAAAACTTATAAAAAAAAGTCAGTTTGTTGTTTCATGACCATATAAGTAGCAAATTTGCTCTATTACACATTCCTCTTTTTAGCAACTTGCACTCTCTGTGGTGCCATACGGAATTATGGCTTCAAATCTAAGGACAAAACACTACATATAATAAAGTATTAACGTTTTGCTGATGCAGAAATATGTCCATATATGTTTCTATTTGCTGTAAGGCCAATTGGTCATGAAACAACAAACTGACTTTTTGGTATAAAGAAGAAGAAAAAGAAGATGGGCTAAACAGGGAAGGTAGGGAGGATGAGGGAGAACCTACACTACAGAAAAAGTACAATAAATAAATAAAAATACACTAAATTTGTTACTGGCAATATAAAAAAAGAAGATTGCATGAGGTAGGGAGGGTGAGGGGAAACCTACACTATGGAAAAAAAGTACAATAAATAAATGGGGAAAAAAAAACACTAATTTGTTAATGGCAGAGTAGCTAGGAGGGATCAGGGGGTGCTGGATGTAAGGGTAATCCCTACACTAGCAAATATTAAAGGGACAGTCTACACCAGAATTATTATGGTTTAAAAAGATAGATAGTCCCTTTATTACCCATTCCCCACTTTTGCATAATCAACAGTTATATTAATATACTTTTTACCTCTGTGGTTACCGTGTATCTAAGCCTCTGCAGACTGCACCCTTATCTAAGTTCTTTTGGCAGACTTGTATTTTAGCCAATCAGTGCTGACTCCTAGGTAATTCCACATGCATAAGCACAATGTATATATATATATATATATATATATATATATAGCACACATGAACTAAAGCCCTCTAGTTGTGCAAAAATGTCAAAAGGAGTTCTTCAAAGGCTAAAAAATTAGTATATGAGCCTCCTAGGTTTAGCTTTCAACTAAGAATACCAAGAGAACAAAGCAAAACTGATGATAAAAGTACTTTGGAAAGTTGTTTAAAATGACATGCCCTATCTGAATCATGAAAATTAATTTTTTACTAGACTGACCCTTTAACCTAACAAGCTAGCTGATTAACCCCTTCACTGGTGTGCAGCTACAATTAGTGACCTTCTAATTGCCAAAAACTAATGGCAAAGCCATGCATGCCTGCTATTTCTGAACAAAGGGAACCCCAGAGAAGCTTTTACAACCATTTGTTGTGTGTAAATAATTTCAGTGAGAAACCAAAAATTTGCGAAAAATATTTTTTTTTTTATATGATCCTATTTGGCAACCAAAGAGTGTCATCTAATATATCCCATAACGGGCCTAGATTAATACCTTATGTTGTCTACTTTAAAATATATATAGTTTTCATAGGTAAATCAAACACAAAGGTTCCATTTCTGTTTAAATTGAGTGATTCTTGTACTTTGGGCAAGTTTTTTATCTCCAATTCCCAGTAGCAAAGGGGTTAAATCACCAGAAGAAAGAAACAATAGTAGAATAAGGTTGACATTTTATACATGAAGAATAATCACTGCTTCACAATGTTCATGCAGTTTACAATTTACTCTGCTGTACACAGCATAAAACAGAAGCACAGACTAGGTAGATGACCAAATTAGGTGAAGGAATAGCAAATAAATAGAGCATTATGAAAACAGAAGGAAAAAGAAGACAAACCTACTCCTACAGGTCTGTTATGGACAATGAGTAATTACCGTGATTAGATCCTTACAGGCGTCTAGGGTTTCACTTAGTGGTGCTAAAATATCCTTTACATTAATGTCACACTCCGATTCAGACTGGTTAGAAAACTGCTTTACTCCTTCTGCTCTCAGAGGTGAGACAACTTGTCCAGTGGGTGGAGCTCCAACACTACTTGCCAGGCTGGCCGGTGGCATCTTTGGAGGAGTGGATGATGGAAGGGACTGTGAAATAGGAACTATAGACACATTGTGTTAATATCACTATCATGCACAAGTGAACTACCAACAACAACAAGTATACAAGTTAATAATCATAACAATAAGGATTTTAATGTGATATCACTGGAGATTAATATTTTGGGGGGAGCTCAGCATATACGGACTTGGTCTATTGTATTTCCTAATAATAATAATAATAATAATAATAATAATAATAATAATATCTGAGAATCCTGCTGTGTTTCCAGAATACAAAGCACACAATTTAACTACTTGGATACAACGTATTGTACAGATCATTTTGGGAAACAAATACTGATGTCGCTGTAGGACATCTAGCAGTGTAGCCTAGCTTTTTTATTTGTTATACATGAGTTATATTGTATTAAGTAATATATTTGATATCTGATGTTTCCCAAGGTCAAAGATAGCCACACAAAAGGAAACAATAAGGAATCAATAATAAGAAAACATGGGAGGTCTCGTATAAAATGACAGTCTGTTTCACAGGTGTTTAGATGCTTAAATACATTATGCATAAAAAGAACAACTATAGTGTAAAGCAAGTTATATCAAGCACACTTTATTTGTATACATTTCTAAGATTTATTGTCCCCTTTATACAAAATCTAGTAGTGGAGATGAGCATTCAGCTGGTAAATATTCTAGGGAGAGATTTGTGATGGAGAATATGCACTCATTATGTAAAGCGATGCAAAACCTGCCCTCACATCTTAACAACAGAGGCACTACCCAAAGAACAGGAATACAAAATCCAGGGCTGTTTTACTTGTTTTTCATCAAATGTAGTGCAACTCATTACATGTAACTAATACAAAAAAGGGGGTCACTCCAATTGGAGAAACAAGACAACACCTCAGGAAGAGAATTGATCTCCACCGGTTCACAATCACCAACAAAATAACAGATACACCGGTAGGCAAACATTTCAACAGACCAAATCACAACTTCCAGGATTTGAAAGTAAGAGTACTGAAAAGGTGACTTCAGATCCCAAAGGGAAAGGAGGATTTGGGAATACAAATTTATAACCCTGTTTGATTATTTCAGTTCAGGGTGGAACCTGACCCATGGCTTTCTAAACTCATATTTCCTAAGAACATGGCAAATCTACTTGATATTTAAACATTTACTCAGAACTATTTAATCCTACAGGTCACTGGTATGATACCCCCTACCTAGTGGAGACAGACAGCCTCTTGACACTTTAAGGGGCAGCCTACATTTTAGTCATTTTAAATTCTTACCTTAGATTAAGCTGCATCCCTTTCTATATCATGCAGCAGGAATGGTAAAAAAAAGTTATTTTAAAATGAATATTGTTTCTGGGATCTTTAAAATGACTGCTAGGCTCCACCCACTGATAATAGCGCAATCTGGGCTGCATCTAGGCACTCTGTTGAATAGCATTGACAGTCTGTTGAATTCAACTAGTGAGCCTTTCGTAATTGGATGCCATATGCAGCCCAGATTATGATGTCATCAGTGGGCAGAGCTTAGCAGCAATTTCAAAGAGGCAAATAACTTTTATTGCTGCATGATATAGAAAGGGATGCAGAATTCCATTTGCAGCTTAATCTAAGGTAAGACTTTAAGATGACTAAGGTGTAGACTGTCCCTTTAAAGATACAACATCTTCCTGCACTTTGTTATGCATATCCAAGTAATCATGTCCAGGAATCACAAACATCTTTACACATAGTGAGCTTGATTTGTACATCAGAATGCCTGACGAAGAGACCTCAGTGTCCTGAAAGATTGCGGCTGTACCCACTATTAGTTAGCTATTAAAAGATATCACCTGTACATCACTTTTGTTATTTTCTTACAAAAGGATTTTTACTTTCTTTGAATACACTTGCTAACAAGGTACTGCCCTTTTTCTGTAAACGAGTAAAAAGACTTACACGCATTTCACAACTGCAAAGAGCTTTCTATAATATTTCAATTTTATACCACGTCTACAAAGTTTAAATACCCTTTAATGAGCATTACAAATGACATGTTATATGGTACGATTATGGGGCCTAACAAACTGGAGACGTGATTGGCTTAAAAACAAAGCTACTGAAGTAACAAAAATGGACAATCAACTACATAATTTTTATTAGTTTTCCTCAGTCATGTCAAACTCATGGATATTGACTGACATTTCCTGAGGCGTCACAGAATCCACCTGTGGGTGTCACACAAAAATGCAGTTGTGAACAATTAGGGGTTGCTTTTCTATATTTGTTCTCATTCTTTTATGTGAGACTTATCTATTAACCTTTTAACGCCGTTAGGACGTTCCATGGCAGCCTAACTGCGCAGGGCTTTAGCACTGTTAGGACGGCGTGGAACGTCCTAGCCGTTTGGCTGTCCTAAAGCCAACGGCGCTTCCAGAATGGTGATCACCTGTGAAAGCAGCTAACTACTGATTTGTCTAAATAACAATATGGTGCAAAGCAACAAAGATAATATATTGTATCTTCTGGTATTCAAATAGTAAGTTTTACTGAATGAATTCTATGTGTAGATGTTTTGGGAAAGTGAACTGATGTGAATTATTTAGGAGATAATGATTATCATGATGTTGCTTACAGTGAGTGTTACAGAAATATCACACAAA
Organism: Bombina bombina; assembly: GCF_027579735.1. NCBI lineage: Eukaryota > Metazoa > Chordata > Amphibia > Anura > Bombinatoridae > Bombina > Bombina bombina. Next base: position 952,047,398 of record NC_069504.1, read on the forward strand.
AATGGATAATTATTTTTTTTCACATTGCATATGGTGTCATTTTCCCATATTTGGGTTTTCTGCAAAGTAACTGGAAGATGCATGTAAGTTAATTCATTACTTTTATGTCCCTTTAACGCCGAACAATCTACAGGGTCCGTCATCCTTCATTAGGCATGGGCTGGGGTACCTCAGGTTTCGCAGAAAGCAGAGACACTGCACTATTTCTTCATGCATCAGCTGTGAAGCAGAGCAAAAATAGCGCTATGGAGATCACCCCGGGGTGTCCCTGTGAGTGCATGTCTGCCAGTTAGGTACCGCCATTACATGAGATACACCCTGGTATCAAGCTCAGTGGGCTATCACTTAATGCCTCAGGGGTGAGGCAGTGTAGCTAAGCCCAATAAAGTGCCCCCATGGTCAAATAATTAAGTAATCACACGTCAGAAATGACAGGGACAGTCTACTCCAGAATTCCTATTGTTTAAAAAGATAGATAATCCCTTTATTATCCATTCCTCAGTTTTGCATATCCACTGTTATATTTATATAAGTTCTACCTCTGTAATTAAAAAGGGACAGTAAACCTTAAAAATAATGTTATATAATTCTGCACATAGTGCAGAATTATATGACATTATTTAAGTGCTATAGTTATAAATGCCTTTTTTACCTTTTAATATGTTAAAAATATGGCGCTTTTACAGACCCGCTCTCTGCTGAGCGGGTCTGTTATATTTAGTCAGCGCATCGGGCCAGCTGTATAGTCACAGCCCGGCCCGACCGCGCCATAAGACTAAGTGCAGCTCGCTCCTGTCAAAGGAGCGAGCTGCACTTAGTGCTATGGCGCGGTCGGGCCAGGCTGTGACTATACAGCTGGCCCGATGCGCTGACTAAATATAACAGACCCGCTCAGCAGAGAGGGGGTCTGTAAAAGCGCCATATTTTTAACATATTAAAAGGTAAAAAAGGCATTTATAACTATAGCACTTAAATAATGTTATATAAATTCTGCACTATGTGCAGAATTATATAACATTATTTTTAAGGTTTACTGTCCCTTTAAATTTTATCTAAGCTTCGGCAGACTGTCCCTTTATCTGAAAAATGTGCAATGAAGCCAATCAGTGCTGACTTTTAAATAACTCCACAAGAGTGAGCACAATGTTATCTATAAGAGGCAGTTCACCTGCTTAGAAATTAGCATATGAGCCTACCTAGGTTTAGCTTTCCACAAAAAATACCAAGAGAGCAAAGCAAATTTGATGATAAAAGTAAATTGGAAAATTGTTTTAAATTGCATGCCCTTTTGGAATCATGAAAGTTTAATTTTGACTAGACTGTCCCTTTAACTTTGGCTTGTCTTACCCCTCCCCTTGTCTCCCTATCTGCACGTATATGTCAAGTAGATTGTGAAATGTATTTTATAAATATATTTTAAGTGTTTTTTTTTTTTTTAATCCCTACTTTTTATTTTGAGCCCTTGGTATTAAAAGGGTTAAATTAAAAATGTCAGAATGCCTCTAAGTAAATACCCTGGGGTATCTAGTTTCTCCAATTATATACTTGTGTGTAATGGATTTGGATTAGGTGACCACTATTAAAGGGACATGAAACCCAAATTTTTTCTTTCATGATTCAAATAGACCATGCAATTTTAACGCCTTAAGGACCACAGCATTTTTCCATTTTCTGACCGTTTGGGACCAGGGTTATTTTTACATTTTTGCGGTGTTTGTGTTTAGCTGTAATTTTCCTCTTACTAAATTTACTGCACCCACACATATTATACCGTTTTTCTCACCATTAAATGGACTTTCTAAAGATACCATTAGTTTCATCATACCTTATAATTTACTATAAAATGTTTTATAAAAAAATGATGAAAAAAATAAAAACACACTTTTTCTAACTTTAACCCCAAAATCTGTTACACATCTACAACCACCAAAAAACATCCAAAATAAATAGTTTCTAAATTTTGTCCTGAGTTTAGAAATACCCAATATTAACATGTTCTTTCTTTTTTTTTTGCAAGTTATAGGGCAATAAATACAAGTAGCACTTTGCTATTTCCAAAATTAGCGATAGTTACGTTGTAACACTGATATCTGTCAGGAATCCCTGAATATCCCTTGACATGTATATATTTTTTTTTAGTAGACAACCCAAAGTATTGATCTAGGCCCATTTTGGTATATTTCATGCCACCATTTCACCGCCAAATGTGATCAAATAAAAAAAAATTGTTCACTTTTTCACAAACTTTAGGTTTCTCACTGAAATTATTTACAAACAGCTTGTGTAATTATGGCACAGATAGTTGTAAATGCTTTTCTGAGATACCCTTTGTTCAGAAGTAGCAGACTTATATGGCTTTGGCGTTGCTTTTTGGTAATTAGAAGGCCAGTAAATGCTGCTGCGCACCACATGTGTATTATGCCCAGCAGTGAAGGGGTTAATTAGGGAGCCTGTAGGGTTAATTTTAGCTTTAGTGTAGTAGACAACCCAAAGTGTTGATCTAGGCCCATTTTGGTATATTTCATGCCACCATTTCACCGCCAAATGCGATCAAATAAAAAAAAAAAAAAAAACATTACATTTTTCACAATTTTACGTTACTCACTGAAATTACTTACAAACCGCTAAATCCTGCTGCGCACCACACTTGTATTATGCCCAGCAGTGAAGGGGTTAATTTAGGTAGCTTGTAGGGTTAGTTTTAGCTTTAGTGTAGAAATCGGCCTCCCACCTGACACATCCCACCCCCTGAACCCTCCCTGACCACCCTCAAACAGGTCTCTTCCCTTCCCCACCTCACAATTGTCACCGCCATCTTAAGTACTGGCAAAAAAAAAAAAAAAAAAAAAAAAAAAAAAAAAGGTATTGAAGTTGCCTCGGTATTGAGGCATCACTGTAACACCTTAGAAAGCGTTTGGAAGCGATCAGGATCGCTTCCGCCGCTTGAAATCCCTAAGGACGTACAGGGTACATCCTCGGTCACTAACTGACAGTTTTTGTAGGACGTACCCTTTACGTCCTTGGTCCTTAAGGGGTTAAATAACTTTCCAATTTATTTATTTTATCTAATTTGTTTTCTCTTTATATCCTTGGTTGAAAGTTATACTAAGGTAGGCACAGAAGCTGCTGATTGGTGGCTGCACATATTTGCCTCATCTTCTTGGCTTTTAGCTAGCTCCCAATAGCTGCTCCTTTGAAGGGAAATAAAACCCCAAAAATGTTTTCACGATTCAGACAGGAGCATGCATTTGTAAACAACTTTCCAATTGACATCAAATTTTCTTAATTCTCTTGGTGTCCTTTCTTGAAGCAGCAATGCACTACTGGGAGCTAGCTAAACACAACGGTAAGCCAATCAAAAGAGGTATATATGTGCATCTGCCAATCAGCACTTAGCTCCCAGCTCCTGAGCCTACCTAGGTATGCTTTTCAACAAAGGATACCAAAAGAAAGCAAATTAGATCAAATAAATAAATTAGAAAGCTGTTTAAAATGACATGCTCTATCTGAATGATAAAATAATTTTTTGGGGGTTTCATGTCCGTTTAACAAAGGATACCAAGAAAAGGAAACAAATGTAATTATAGAAGTAAATTGAATGCTCTAACTGAATCATGAAAAAAAAATGTTGTGGTTTCATGTCCCTTTAAGTTCACAGTCCAAACACAAATGTTAGCGTTAAACCAATAATACAATCTTTGTAGTATTTGGCCTATATTTGTTACAGATAAAATAGAAACCTAGACATGTGAGATATTCCTAATATCAGGACAAAATAATCAAATGTATTTGGAGGTATTTTTCTTTAGCTACACAATTTTTGTAATTTTTTTAATTGAATTCGTACTTTTTATTTTATTTACCCAAAAGGGTATCACAAGAAAGCCCTGGTTTTTTTTTTATAATATGTATGGTGCACTTAACAAGAGAGAAGATAATTATGGTGAAACCAATACAGAGCAAACATACTAAAATTGCCTGTCATTTAAGCGTAGAAACTGGGGAAATTATTTGTCCTTAAAGGGACATTAAACCCCCAAAAAATTATTTCATGATTTAGGTAGAGGATACAATTTTAAACAACATTCTAATTTACTTCTATTATCTAATTTGCTTTATACTTTAGATATCTGTCGTTGAAGAAATATCAATGCACATAGTTGAGCCAATCACACAAGGTATCTATGTGCAGCCACCAATCAGCAGCTACTGAGCCTATCTAGATATGCTTTTCAGCAAAGGATATCAAGAGAATGAAGCAAATTAGATAATAGAAGTAAATTAGAAAATTGTTTAAAAGAAAAAAATTGGGTTTCATGTCCCTTTAAGGGAATAAACAAAAGTCTGTAATCTAATATAAAGCAGTTATCTTAATTACAATGACAATAATAACGACACTACGTCATCACATCACTTTGGACATACATCTGAAAACTAATTGCAACATCTAAAATCTGAGTCACTAGAGGAAACTCTGCCCTCTGCTCATCTATTCCTTATGCTTCGCCTACCTGCTGGAGGGGAGCCCTGTAAAGGTACAGGCACCCTTTTATTTAGCGCTGTGCGTTTGCCACTCCCTGGCTGGTTTTGAAGCCCATATGAAAACTGTGGAGGATCATTCCAGCCCTTCTCCCGGTTACCTATTAAATAATAACAACAAACACAAAAGTAAATCTCACAATGAATGTGCGTAACTCCATTTAGTACCTGGAGCATGGTCCTCATTTACCAAAATGCTTGTTCAATTTCTTCTTTTTATTAAGATATTTCAGATCCTCGGTAAGTTACACAGTATGGCCACAGTCATCAGTGAGTTATTTCACCACATGAAGCATACAACACTGCATCAATTAACAGTTACTGGCAATATCTGATAATGATTCCTACTATGTTATGTTTTAGATTATTCTATAGACCTATTTACAAAAATATTTGCTTGCTTCAAAAAAAAAATAATAATAATAAAAAAAAAAAAAAAAAAAAAAAAAAAAAAAAGTTATGCTGGCTCTTCAGTTTTAAATTAATTTGTTAATATAATATATATTTTTTGTCCATTTACACCTGCAGTTTTAAAGTGAATCTAAATTTGAATGAATACATGCACGGATTTTAAAAATACTATTAAAAACAGGGGCACTTTCAGTCATTAAAATTTACATTGAAGCGTTTTTTTTTTTTTTTAATTATCTTTTTCTTTAGGAAAAACAGACCGGCGATCCTCTGCCCACTTCTACTGCTGTACTTAGCGTATCAATGACAAAACTAACTTCCTCCAATCGTTGCTCGGCCTCACGAGTTGAACGCCTTGGGGTGCTTGCAACGATTGGAAGAAGCCGGTTTCGTCATTGCGGTGCTAAGTACAGAGGAGCTGCGTGCGGAGGATCTCCGGTCTGGTTTTCTAAAGAAAAGAGTATTTAAAAAAAAAAAAAAAGCTTCAATGTTAATTTTAATAAATGAAAGTGCCCCTTTTTTAATAGTATTTTTAAAAACTGGGCACTTATTCATTCAAATTAACATTCACTTTAAGACACGGAATTCTGAGCTTTTCTGCCATTACACAAAATTAGAGGTCACAATAATTGCAAGGGTTGACAAGAATGAAAGGAGGGGGGGATATTTTGGGCCCAAGAAGGATTTATAGGAGCTTGTGTGAAGAAAGGAACTAATTGTTTAGGACAATTGGCAATTCACATGGATACATACTGTACATATATATTTTAGGCCCAAAAGTAAATGTTACTGTATTGGTACTTCTATCAACAAATAAACAGTTCACATTTGCTTTGTTAGAACCTGGGGGACTAAACATTGTCACTGTCATATTAAAGGGACAGTCTACACCAGAATTGTTATTGTTTTAAAAGATAGATTATATTTCCTTTATTACCCATTCCCCAGTTTTGCATAACCAACATTGTTATATTAATATACTTTTTACCTCTGTGATTACCTTGTATCTAAGCATCTTCTGGCAGCCCCCTGATCACATGTTTTTTTATTTATTTATTATCTATTGACTTTAGCCACTTAGTGCCGTGTTGTGCTGACTCTTAAATAACTCCACGGGCATTAGCACAATGTTATCTATATGGCCCACATGAACTAAGAAGTCTCCTGTTGTGAAAAGCTAATAAAAAGCATGTGATAAGAGGCTGTCGTGTAGTGGTTCAGAAACAGGCAGAAATTTAGATGTTTAAATGTGATAAAGTACAGGTATATTAATATATCAATGTTGGTTGTGCGCTGGGGAATGGGTAGTAAAGGCGTTATCTATATTTTAAAACAATAACAATTTTAGTGTTGACTGTCCCTTTAATAGGACATATTACTTAAAGAGAAAGTCTAGTCAAAATTAAACTATCCAGGGTGTTGAACCAAAAATGGACGGCTCCTAAGCTTACATTCCGGCTTTTTCAAATAAAGATACCAAGAGAAAAGAAGAAAAAAATAATAATAGGAGTAAATTAGAAAGTTGCTTAAAATTGCATGCCCTATCTGAACCATGAAAGACAAAATTTGGGTTGACACACAGTAGAAGTGCCACTCAGGACCTGCGGTTCACTGCTGGCCCGAGCAGAACCTGCCGCTAATCCAATCAGCAGTTCTAGTTGAACGACTCAGGTGTGCAACTAGCGCTGCTGTTTGGATCAGTGTCAGGTTTTCACGTTACTTTTCATCAAACCTATATTTAATAATTAAAAAATATAAACATTTTCAAAAGAACATCGTCTCTTATTAATGTTCCCCCCACTAAGATGATTCTGTAAATATAAGGGCTCTAGAAAAGTGAATCAGAAATATAGCAAAAACATGAATATGGGAGATTCCACACTGTAATGATTATGTTATCCTAAGAAACATATTCACTAAAGTATGATTATTCCCATTGTCTCATCTCTATAGAACACAGGAATTGGATTTATTGTTGTCACTAGAGAATTGTTTGAAATCTTAGTGAATTTTTTTTAACCTATGGAAATGATTAATTGAAGCAAGGTTCTTCAAACCACGAATCAGGACCCATTACTAAGTCGCAACACCATGTTTACTGGGTCGCAACTTGTGTGTGTTGCAGGAGAGTGTGTGTGCGTATATGTTGTAGGAGAGTGTGTATGGTGCATGTGTTGTATGAGGGTGTATGTGGTATGTGGGCGTGTGTGCTGTATGAGAGTTTGTGTGTTGTCTGTGTGAGTATTGTACGAGTGTGTGTATGTGTTGTAGGAGGGTGTGTGTGTCTGGTGTGTGTTGTATGAGAGTTTGTGTGTTGTATGAGAGTTTGTGTGTTGTCTGTGTGAGTATTGTATGAGTGTGTGTATGTGTTGTAGGAGGGTGTGTGCTGTATGAGAGTTTGTGTGTTGTATGAGTGTGTATGTTGTGTGTGTGAGTATTGTATGAGTGTGTGTATGTGTTGTAGGAGGGTGTGTGTGGTGTGTGTGTGTGCGTTGTATGAGTGAGTGTGAGTATTGTATGAGTGTGTGTATGTGTTGTAGGAGGGTGTGTGGTGTATGAGAGTGTGTGTGTTGTATGGGAGAGTGTGTGGTGTGTGTATTGTATAAGAGTGTAGTGTTGTATGAGTGTGTTGTGTGTATGAGAGTGTGTATGTTGTATGAGTGAGTATTGTATGAGTGTGTGTTGTAGGAAGGTGTGTGTGGTGTATGAGAGTGTGTGTGTTGTATAAGAGTGAGTGTGTGTGAGTGTTGTATGGGAGAGTGTGTGGTGTGTGTGTATTGTATAAGAGTGTAGTGTTATATGAGTGTGTTGTGTGTATGAGAGTGTGTATGTTGTATGAGTGTGAGCATTGTATGAGTGTGTGTTGTATGTGTTGTAGGAGGGTGTGTGTGGTGTATGAGAGTATGAGTGTTGTATGGGAGAGTGTGTATTGTATAAGAGTGTAGTGTTGTATGAGTGTGTTGTGTGTATAAGAGTGTGTGTTATTACCTTTTACAACACTTTCAAGTTTGACTACAACCAGGAATAAAGTACACACACATTTTAGTCACTTTGCCATAAATTGCAGCTATCCTGTATTTTATTTCATAAATTTCAGCCCAAGCATAAAAATAGGGTTGTGGTGGTATGTAGTAACATGGCACTGGGTCTAGGGAAAAAAAAGATTGAAGAACCCTCCATTAAAGTATTTAGAGGTTCTCAAAAATGTAGTGAATCAGCTATTTAAAACAAAATAAACTTGAGATATTGTCCTATCTCCAAATTCCTAGGGAAGTTAGGTAACTATTGTAAACCAGGAAACTATAGCTGAAAACCTGAGTATTACAAATAATAAAACTCCCAGCTCTGTCTAGTGTTAATGTCATTAGGTCTCCCTGGCAACTGCAGTTACCCAAAAAAAACTACCTTGTTCTTTCAGGCTGCTGTCCCTAATCCCTAACATACCTAAATTACTAGAGATCATCATCACATTTAATACAAATCATCCTTTTTCTCAAACTAATTATGCAAGCTCACCTTCCTTTCCAGTGATCAGAACTCAGCTCACATTCTTACCCCCTACCATAGCCACCAGTCTGACTTACCCGGCTTCACATACAGCTCAGCCATGTCACCTCCTCCCTTCCCAGTTCCCAGATCGACTCTGCCCATACAGGAAATCCCATGCTGTCACAGCTGCTTCGTGGCTTCTCTTTTTTTTTTTTATTATGATAATCCTTTCACAACTTTATTTAAAAAGTCCAGACAAACGAACATAAAATCTAGACGAATACTGTAGTTAGTTCAGGTGGATACACATGTGTTATTAAATTGTTAATTGTTCTGAATATTATGGTATGTAGTGACACTAGTCTTATACATTTCTTTGAAATAAAAACTGGGAAATATTACAATGCTACTTTTACATGATAAAGTGGTTATTATCCAATGTATATGTTTAGAGGACAGAAGGGCCAATGAAAAAAAACTCTTTAAAAATAGTTTCCAATAAACTTCTATTATCACACGTTTTGTTCTTATTGTATTCTTTAAGGGGATACCTAGATAGGTAGTTTGGTGGCAAACTGCTGCCATCTTGTGCTCTTTCAAATGTATAGCATTGTTATTTATCTATAAATACATAAACACCTGAATATAGAAAATGCTTTCTAATTGGAGACAACAATTTCAAGAGCAACTTCAAAAGTAAGTATATATACAGAAGGACTTTCCAGCAGAGTTAGTAAAACAAAACTATAATTAAAGAATTGTACAAATTCATAAGGCCTTTTGGTGGCTTTCTGTGACAAACATTCTGAAAAATGTATCTCATACAATTTACACAAATGAAATATTCATGTGGGTAAGCATACAATATAGGTACTGTATATTAAAATGAATGCACATTGATATTTTATACAGATATATACTTCTTGATTTTTTGTGAAGTGTTCCTGCTCTGCTACTGATCTTAGAGAAGAAAAGTTAGAATAAGCACATTGGTTGTTCTCAGTTACTAAAATGAAATTAATAAACCTGACTTAAAAGGGTATGAAACGCAAAATTAAACTTGCATGATTCAGATTTGAAGACACCTGCAATTAATTTTTAGACACTTTAAAAACATTCTAGTAAATTTACTTTGTTCTTTTGGCATTGTTTATTGAAAAACATATGTACATATCCTTAGCAGCAGCAATGCACTACTGGGAGCTAGCTGGTGATTGGGAGACTACACACATTTGTTTATTGCCATTGACTCACCAGATGTGTTCAGCTACCTCCCACTAGTGCATTGCTGCTCTGAACTGACTTTAACTACGTGTTTAACCCCTCTGAAAGGGGTTAAACACATAGTTATATGCAAGCAATAGTGCAATAATAAAATACTCTATCTTTTTTTTTTGCAATTGTATTTCCCTTGATTTAACACATAGCGAGCAAATACAAATTTTGGATTTGGAAAAAGATTTTTGAAACGTGTTGCTCAGTTCAACCGTGGGCTTCCTTAGTGGAGCACACTTGTGGATCAGCTGTGTATCATCCTGCAGAAACAGACTGCTCTGTTGTTGATTATTTTACAGGCTTAAGTTTGACCGTATCATTGCTAGAGGTGGAGGAGCTACCTGTTAATCAAGAAAGAGGATTGGTTGCTGTAAATTTCTGGTTCCACACACAGGAGAAGTCACGGCTGCAAAAGAAGTATCTGTTACACCCTGACCACATCTACACCGGATTTCTTACACTGAGATGTAAGTACAGATGTGTGAATATATCTGTTTACTGTTACCACATACAAGAGATTTCTTTCTCCCTGCATTAGGATCTGAAAGCCTCACCTTTGGTCCACACCCAGGACTGCTCTTTCTTCAGTTAGCACCTGGACTTCCATTACTCAAGGGGCAAGATTACATATGCGGCACAGGCTTCAGCGCAACTGCTGAAACCCACGCCACCTGTAATTTCACCTCTTACATCGGGGAATCACATTAACCCCGCCGCAGTTCATAAAGTGCCGTAAGTCGGATAAACTAGTGATGTCCAGAAATGTGCGGAAATACACATTTCATGGAGTCGCCAGTGATTTACGGCACTTTAGAAACTGCCGGCTCCTAAGAAAAAAATAAATAAATTAAATCTCCCGTAAAAGTGTAACCCGCCTCCCAGAAATAAACCCGACTCGTAAAAGCCCCTATATCCGCAATCCCCCCACATCGTAACTAATAATACAAGTATTAACCCCTAAACCGACAACCCACCACAAAGCAATATGCCCAATTAAACTATTAACCCATAATCCGCCATTCACCCACATCGCAATCTACCTAATAAAGTTTAACCCCTAATCCGCCATTCACTCACATCGCAATTTACCTATTACAAGTATTAACCCCTAAATCCGCCAACCCCAACATCGCAAACTACCTAATAAATCTATTAACCCCTAAACCGCCAAACCCCCACATTGCAATAAACCTAATTAATCGCAACCGTCAACCCCCCACAACGCAAATAACTAATTTAATTACTAAGCCCACTAACCTAACACCCCCTAAATTAAACCCAAATTACATAAAATACTAAATTACAATTAAAATTAAAAAAAAATGATAGTAAAAAAATTAAGATTAAATTAAATTAATCTAAAATTACAAAAAATACTAAATTACAATTAAAATAAAAAATCGTTATAGTAAAAAAAAAAACTAAGATTAAATTAATCTAAAATTACAAAAAATAAAAAAGTCTAACATTACAGAAAATAATAAACCAAATTATCAAAAATAAAAAAAATTAAACCTAATCCCTATGAAAATAAAAAAGCCCCCAAAAATAAAAACACCCCCTAATCTAATACTAAAATACCAATAGTCCTTAAAAGTCCCCCCCAACAGTAAAACCCACCAAACTCCCCAAAATAAAAAAAAAATAACACTAAAAAACCCATTGCCCCTAAAAGGGCATTCAACTCTTTTACTGCCCTTAAAAAGGCATTCAGCTCTTTTACCACCCAATAAAATCCCTAATCTAAAAAATGAAAAAAAAAATGTTTTTTAAAAAAAAGCCTTAGTCTAACCCCCAGATAGGTTCTCACGGTTCCTAAAGTCCGGCGGACTTCATGTATATTGTGATTCTGGCAGAGCGTACAACTTTAAAAAAAAGTTGTTACCATAAAATTTTTTGTTGCAGAGATATCTAGGTAGTCATACCCCCCAACTGTCCCGATTTTCTCGGGACAGTCCCGATTTTAGGCGTCTGTCCCGCTGTCCCGGGTTGCTAGCCATCTGTCCCGCATTGCCCCATGCATTAAAAAAAAAATTTTTTTTTCTAATTCTATTGGGCAAATACTCAGAAGCAGCTGGTTTTTCTCTCCCAGGGTTATATACCTATTAGATTCTTTGTGAAAAATTAATGGTGTGTGGGTTAAGCAGGAGTATGAAGGCTGTATACCCTCTGATACCCTCAGGTAATGGTAACCTCTTACCCCTGGTAGTGATGACTTCTAATCCCTGATGATAATACTAGCATGCCTTCAGTTTTATATGATGAGCAGTGCTAACACCAGGGTAATGAACAGTGGCAGCCTCAGACTGCCAGTTAATGTGCTTGCCAACCCCAGGACCCCATACAATAAGTTACAGATACCCATATATGATGTAGTGTGCGTCTATCTGTATCTTTGAGTATGTGTGTGTATCTGCATATATAAGTGTAAGCTGTGTATGTGTGTGTGTGTGTATCTGCATGTATACGTGTATGCTATGTAGTGTATGTGTCTGCATGTATAAATGTAAGCTATGAAGTGTGTGTATCTGCATGTATAAGTGTATACTATGTAGTGTGTGTGTGTGTGTATCTGTATGTATAAGTGTAAGCTGTGTAGTGTGTGTGTGTGTATCTGTATGTAAAAGTGTGTGTGTGTATCTGCATATATAAGTGTATACTATGTAGTGTGTGTCTGCATGGGTAAGAGTATGCAATGTAGTGTGTGTGTATCTGCATGTATAAGTGTATGCTATGTAGTGTATGTGTCTGCATGTATAAATGTAAGCTATGAAGTGTGTGTATCTGCATGTATAAGTGTATACTATGTAGTGTGTGTGTGTATCTGCATGTATAAGTGTAAGCTGTGTAGTGTGTGTGTGTGTATCTGTATGTAAAAGTGTGTGTGTATCTGCATGTATAAGTGTATGTTATGTAGTGTGTGTCTGCATGTATAAATGTAAGCTATGAAGTGTGTGTATCTGCATGTATAAGTGTAAGCTATGTAGTGTGTGTGTATCTGCATGTATAAGTGTATGCTATGTAGTGTGTGTGTTTCTGTATGTGTAAGTGTATGCTATGTAGTGTGTGTGTGTGTGTGTATCTGCCTGTATAAGTGTATGATATGTAGTATGTGTCTGCATGGGTAAGTGTATGCAATGTAGTGTGTGTGTATCTGCATGTGTAAGTGTATACTATGTAGTGTGTGCGTGTGTATCTGCATGTATAAGTGTAAGCTGTGTAGTGTGTGTGTGTATCTGTATGTAAAAGTGTGTGTGTATCTGCATGTATAAGTGTATGCTATGAAGTGTGTGTCTGCATGTATAAATGTAAGCTATGAAGTGTGTGTATCTGCATGTGTAAGTGTATACTATGTAGTGTGTGTGTGTGTGTATCTGCATGTATAAGTGTAAGCTATGTAGTGTGTGTGTATCTGCATGTATAAGTGTATGCTATGTAGTGTGTGTGTTTCTGTATGTGTAAGTGTATGCTATGTAGTGTGTGTGTATCTGCATTTATAAGTGTATGCTATGTAGTGTGTGTCTGCATGGGTAAGTGTATGCAATGTAGTGTGTGTGTATCTGCATGTATAAATGTAAGCTATGAAGTGTGTGTATCTGCATGTATAAGTGTATACTATGTAGTGTGTGTGTGTATCTGCATGTATAAGTGTAAGCTGTGTAGTGTGTGTGTGTGTGTGTGTATCTGTATGTAAAAGTGTGTGTGTATCTGCATGTATAAGTGTATGTTATGTAGTGTGTGTCTGCATGTATAAATGTAAGCTATGAAGTGTGTGTATCTGCATGTATAAGTGTAAGCTATGTAGTGTGTGTGTATCTGCATGTATAAGTGTATGCTATGTAGTGTGTGTGTTTCTGTATGTGTAAGTGTATGCTATGTAGTGTGTGTGTGTGTGTGTGTGTATCTGCCTGTATAAGTGTATGATATGTAGTGTGTGTCTGCATGGGTAAGTGTATGCAATGTAGTGTGTGTGTATCTGCATGTGTAAGTGTATACTATGTAGTGTGTGTGTGTGTGTGTGTGTGTATCTGCATGTATAAGTGTAAGCTGTGTAGTGTGTGTGTGTGTATCTGTATGTAAAAGTGTGTGTGTATCTGCATGTATTAGTGTATGCTATGAAGTGTGTGTCTGCATGTATAAATGTAAGCTATGAAGTGTGTGTATCTGCATGTGTAAGTGTAAGCTATGTAGTGTGTGTGTGTATGTGTGTGTATCTGCATGTATAAGTGTATGCTATGTAGTGTGTGTGTATCTGCATTTATAAGTGTATGCTATGTAGTGTGTGTGTTTCTGTATGTGTACGTGTATGCTATGTAGTGTGTATCTGCATGTATAAGTGTATGCTATGTAGTGTGTGTCTGCATGTATAAATGTAAGCTATGAAGTGTGTGTATCTGCATGTGTAAGTGTATACTATGTAGTGTGTGTGTGTGTGTATCTGCATGTATAAGTGTAAGCTATGTAGTGTGTGTCTGCATGTATAAGTGTAAGCTATGTAGTGTGTGTATCTGTATGTATAAGTGTATGATATGTAGTGTGTGTCTGCATGTGTAAGTGTATGCAATGTAGTGTGTGTGTGTGTGTATCTGCATGTATAAGTGTAAGCTGTGTAGTGTGTGTGTATCTGTATGTATAAGTGTGTGTGTGTATCTGCATGTATAAGTGTATGCTATGTAGTGTGTGTCTGCATGTATAAATGTAAGCTATGAAGTGTGTGTATCTGCATGTGTAAGTGTATACTATGTAGTGTGTGTGTGTGTATCTGCATGTATAAGTGTAAGCTATGTAGTGTGTGTCTGCATGTATAAGTGTAAGCTATGTAGTGTGTGTATCTGTATGTATAAGTGTATACTATGTAGTGTGTGTGTGTGTGTGTGTATCTGCATGTATAAGTGTAAGCTATGTAGTGTGTGTCTGCATGTATAAGTGTAAGCTATGTAGTGTGTGTATCTGTATGTATAAGTGTATGCTATGTAGTGTGTTTGTATGTGCATGTGTAAGTGTATGCATCTGCATGTGTAAGTGTATGTTATGTAGTGTGTTTGTATGTGCATGTATAAGTGTATGCTATGTAGTGTGTGTGTATATCTGCATATGTAAGTGTATGATATGTAGTGTGTGTGTGTGTGTGTGTGTATCTCAATGTGTAAGTGTATGCTATGTAGTGTGTGTGTATGTGCATATGTATGTGTATGCTATGTAGTGTGTTACTGTGCATTTTTGCTAACTTTAAAGGCCAGAATCTAGAATATTAATGGGGAATGCAGAGAGCAGTTTTAAAGAATCTATTATTAAATGTCCAATTAAAGGGACACTGAACCCCAAAAAATTGATTCTGTGATTCAGATAGAGCATACAATTTTAAGCAACTTTCTAATTTACTCCTATTATCAATTTTTATTCGTTCTCTTGCTATCTTTATTTGAAAAAGAAGGCATCTAAGCTTTTTGTTGGTTCAGATCTCTAGACAGCACTTATTTATTGGTGGATGAATTTATCCACCAATCAGCAAGGACAACCCAGGTTGTTCACCAAAAATGGTCCGGCATCTAAACTTACATTCTTGCATTTCAAATAAAGATACCAAGAGAATAAAGAAAATTTGATAATAGGAGTAAATTAGAAAGTTGCTTAAAATGTCATGCTCTATCTGAATCACGAAAGAAAAAATGTGGATTCAGTGTCCCTTTAAGATAAAAATATTTAGCACCGTCTCTGCAAAGGTTTGAGCTTGTGTTTGATTGGCTGCCTAAGAGTATTAAAAGATATGACTTTATTTAGAATTTTATTTATATTACTTTGGTCTTATGATTTTTTAAGCCCCGCCCCTGCTCCTGCCCACCACATTTCGAATTTTGAAATGTTGGGAGGTATGGGTAGGTGTCTGGAACACTAATAGAAAATAGAAAATAGCGCTGCTATCTATAATGCTCTTGCAAAAGGATAACATTTTTATAAAACTGCTGCATATAGTCAGGGTGGATTTGATTTAAGGGTTTTTTGGTGGGTTTTATTTTTAGATTAGGGTCTGGGCATGTAAAAGAGCTAAATGCCCTTTTAAGGGCAATGCCCATACAAATGCCCTTTTAAGGACAATGGGGAGCTTAGGTTATTTTAAATAGGTTTTTTTATCTGGGGGGGTTGGTTGGTTGGGTGGTGGGTTTTACTCTTGGGGGGTGTTTGTATTTTTTTTTACAGGTAAAAGAGCTGATTTCTTTGGGGCAATGCCTCATAAAAGGCCCTTTTAAGGGCCATTGGTAGTTTATTTTAGGCTAGGGTTTTTTTTATTTGGGGGGGCTTTTTTATTTTGAAAGGACTATTAGATTAGGTGTAATTCTTTTTTTTTTTTTTGATAATTTGTTTCTTATTTTTCATAATTTAGTGTTTGTTTTTTTTGTAATTTATTTATTTTATTTTTTTGTAATTAGATACTTTTTGTAATTTTTAGAGTAGTGTTAGGATTTTTTTAATGTGTAGTTTAGTTTAAATTAATTGGTAGTTAGTTTAATTGTAGTTTAATAATTATATTAGTTTAATTGTTAGTTTCAAATTAATTTATTTAATTTGACAGGTAATTTTTTAATTTAAGATAGGGAAATTGTAATTTTAATATAAAGTTAGGGGAGCGTTAGGTTTAGGGGTTAATAGTTTATTTTAGTATATTTTGTTGTGGGGTCTTGCGGTTTAGGGGTTAATAGGTTTATTATAGCAGCGGTGTGGGCGGACGGCAGATTAGGGGTTAATTATATTTAAATAGTGTTTGCGATGCGGGAGGGCGTCATTTTAGGGGTTAATAGGTTTATTATAGTGGTGACGATCTCGGGGAGCGGCAGAATATGGGTTAATACATTTTAACACTTTATTTATGAGTTTTATGTTACAGCTTTGTAACATAAAACTCATAACTACTGACTTTAGATGGCGGTACAGATCTTGTGGTTATAGAGTGGACCACTAACTTTTTGGCCTCCCAGGCAAACTCGTAATACCGCCGCTCTGGGAGTCCAATTGAAAAAGGACTTTTTAAAAAGTACAGTACTGACGTTGCATGACTGGCTAAAAGGTGTGCGGTACACCTATACCTACCAGACTTGTAAAAGCAGCGTTAGGGAAAATGAAGCGTTATGAGCCATAACAATGCTATTTGACTCATAACGCAAAACTCGTAATCTAGCTGATTGTTTTTCTTTAGTAGTTTACTTTTACCCTTCAAATGTAAATGTGCTTTGACATTAAAATTAAGGAAAGGGGTTTTAAAGTTTCTTCATCCTTAAAATGCATTTTCTGTCATTGGGAGTTTGACCCAATAATAGAGCATGAGATCAGTTCAGTGTAGGACTGCCAGTTTAGGTTTTACATATTGTAACAATGTCCCATTTTTAAATTTAAAAAATCCTTTGCCAAAAAAATATCTCAGTGAAGCCATTCTTCCTGACATCATCAGATAGCGCCAGTTTGATGTGTTTTCATGAGAGCTGGTCATATCTTATGTACGGTCACAAATGCTCATCCAAGATTACAAGTTCAATAATATATGCCCTGTCTTAAAGGAGTTTGTACTTTTTTTTTTTTTAAATTATCTTTATTAGTCTTAGCCATTTAGCAACAAAATGAAAATAACACAAAAATAACAATTTCTGAGTCACGCAGGACCAAAAAACAACAAAATATATATATTCAAAATTTTCGGTCAGCGTTGCCCCTATCAATTTCACAAATGCAATTCAGCTAAAAAAGGCTAATTTTCAAATAACTACCAGCCCCTCAGGGTAAAAAAGAAACTAAACAAAAACACAGAAGGAAAGAGAGAAAAAAAAAAAAAAAACGCATAAGGCCCCCCCCCCCCCTCCCACCTCCGGGCTCACTCCATGCCATCATATTACCTGGGGATCAAATTTTTAAGTATGACTACTCTATCCCGTTTCATTGGTAAACCAAGTATCAGGAAACACCTGGAGAATTACTAGTTCCGCAAAACTAATTGAGGCCACAAATGGGTTTAAAATCTGGCTTTGAAGGGAGATTGGAAATAACTTAATAACCGGAGACCAACCAACCAAGAATTCCTTAATTTTTCTTTCAGATACTTGCGACAAATGGAAAGATTCAAAAATAATCTGCGCTTGGATGTCTCTTAAGACAAGAGACAGGCTTGGGGGGTTCTTTGCTTTCCATTTTTTAAAGATGTTAAATCTCACTATTAATAAAATGGTATTTAAAATGCGCGTTTTAACACTCCCACCTATTACTGGAAAGAGTAACACAATGTCCTCGAAAGAAAAAAGGATGGAACTTTCAAAGACTCTATTATACCAAAATTGGACTTTCGCCCATAATTGAGAAATTTTAGGACAGGACCATAACATATGGCGGAGATCTGCAGAAATGTATAGACAATGCTCACATTTAAACACTTTGTTGGGAAAAAATTTAGACAATCTAGCCGGAGAGAAATAACAATTATTTAGTAATTTCAAGTGAGATTCTTTCCAGCTCACTGGAACAGGGAAACTGGCCACTAGCGCAAGGCTTTTACATAATTTCCCACGATCGATTGAAGAAATATAGGGGAGCCAAGGTCTAATTAATCTATCTTCATCTAGTACCCCTTGTTTGGTCAACATAATATCATAGATCAAAGAGATAGAAGCATCACCAACAATACATTTTTTGATACACAACTTAACCTCCGACCAGTTACCATAACTATCAGGGCACCAATTTTGAGATCTAACAAAATGCCGGATCTGAAAATAAGCAAAACGATTTGACCAGGGAAGAGAATACTGCTCCTTAATGGATTCCCAA
Organism: Bombina bombina; assembly: GCF_027579735.1. NCBI lineage: Eukaryota > Metazoa > Chordata > Amphibia > Anura > Bombinatoridae > Bombina > Bombina bombina. Next base: position 952,065,920 of record NC_069504.1, read on the forward strand.
GAAAGTAACTGTAGCTCATCATTCAGCAGTTGATGTACATATTCTAGACCTTTCACCTGCCACTCATAAAAACACTTCTGGTCAACCCCAGGAGGAAATAATGGATTCCCCTTAATGGGTAAAAATTCGGAAAGGGAAGGATCAATTTTTAGCAGTTTACAAAACCTATGCCATGCCACAATTATATTCCTAAAGGACAGAAGTGAAGACACCCCTGCAGGTAGAGAGCGAGGGGTACAATGCAATAGAGCTTTCAAGGTCCACGGTTTAATCATATACGCTTCACTATCCAAAGTAGTGACTAGATTAGTCTGGGAAATCCAGTCAATTGCCATTTTACATAATGATGCATAATTATACAGTCTAAGACAGGGTAAAGCTAACCCAGCCTCCACATATTTCTGAGAAAGCCTATTTAACGAGAGTCGAGGTTTTTTAGATTTCCAAATAAACTTTGAAAATGCAGAAGACAGTTTCTCAAGATCTTTATTTAAAATCAGGCGTGGGAGATTTTGTAAATGATACAAGATTTTTGGAAAGATTATTGTTTTAATCAGATTAATTGAAGCCGATAACGATAAAGGAAATGAAGCCCAAATCTTTAAATCATCTAATATTTTCTGAAAGAGCCGACCGAAATTCGCCTGATACCATAATTTAGGATTACTGTTAATTTCTAATCCCAGATATTTCACAGCCTTTACCTCCTGAAAGATTGTGGAGGGAAGATCTGAACGCTGCTGGCCAAGCCACATCAATTCACTCTTCTGCATATTAATCTTGTAGCCCGCAAATGAACTAAATAGGTTAATTGACTGGATTACTTCCGGTATAGTGACAGCCGTTTTGTTCAAAAATAAAAGAATGCCATCTGCATATAGCAAAATTTTCAAATTTTGGTCTCCCAAAGGAATCCCTGGTAAAATTTCACGAAGTTTAATAGCTAAGGGTTCCAAAACTATATTAAAGAGCAGGGGTGAGAGTGGGCAACCTTACCTTGTTCCTCTGTGAAGAAGGATCCTAGGGGAGATCAAACCATTGACTAACATATAAGAGACAGGTTTCTGATAAATCTTTTGAACAAAATTAAAAAAGTTACCCGAAAAGCCAAATTTAGATAGAGTGGAAAACATATGTCTCCAGGAGATGCAGTCAAACGCTTTGACTGCATCTAGGGTAAGGACCGCAATATCCTTAAGCTCCTTCCTCTTCTTACACTGATCTGTATTCCATAAAAAATCAACTAACGTTATAAGTTTCCTTATATTTTTAGCAGAACTCCGGGATGGCATAAAGCCAGCCTGATCTGGATGAATCAGTTTATCCAAACACTCGACTAGTCTATGGGAAATGATAGAGGCAAGAATTTTATAATCCGTATTAAGGACGGAAATAGGCCTATATGATGTAGGATCTTCCTGGTTTTTCCCTTTTTTCAAAATCAAGGAGATATTGGCTGCGGAAAAAAATGCTGAAATATTACTACTGTTTAAAAAATAACTATTGTATAAGTCTCCTAGAATAGGTATAACTTGCCTAGATAGGCTTTTATATAACTCTGCTGGTAAACCATCTGGCCCAGCTGCTTTATTAAGTTTAGCCTGGTAAATAGCCTTGCTTATCTCCTCAACCGAGATAGGCGCATTTAGTAAATCAAGATCTTCAGTTGAAATTTTAGGGACAATAATCTGAGACCAAAAGTTCATCTGATTTTCCTCATTAAACTCCCCTTCAGCATATAATTGCTGATAGAACTCTAAAAAGATTCCCAAAATCTCATCAACCTCAGAAGTACGTTTGCCCCTATATTGGATCAAGGGGATCAAATTCTTCTTGTCCCTAGCTTTAACCAATCTTGCCAGATTTTTAGCTGAGGAGCCATGAAATCCCTTAAACCGTAAAGTAGTTTTTAACTCCTCCTCCTGATGTTTCTGCATTAAGAAGACATCTCTCTCCTTCTTACTATTTGAATATGTGGACCAGTTTTCTCTAGAACGGTCACCACAATATTTCTTAAAAGCACTTGATTAGACAATTGCCTGTCCCTGGCTCGAGATTTCTTATATCTTATATCCAAGAAGCTCTTAATATCACCCCTTAATACGGCTTTGCCTGCTTCCCAAAAAACTTCTATTTTATGTGAGTATGAACCATTAAGCCTAGTATATTCCTCCCACTTCTGTTCTAACCAGGATAGAAATCTAGGATCACTATATAAGTACCGCGGGTAAAAAAATCTGGGAAATTTACCTTGAGTTCTATCATGAGAATGCAAGACAAGAAAAATTATGGCATGATCCGAAATTGCGATCTCTCCGATCCCTGTCTCCGGTTTACCCAACAGAAGTGACTCAGCAACAAGGAATAAATCTATACGTGAGAATGTTCTATGTGCTTTGGATTCACAGGTAAAACTTAGAAGATCTGGATTCTGTCTCCGCCATATGTCATAAACCTGTAATTTCTGGCAAAAATTTAAAAAATACTTAGAACTTCTACTGTTCTCCCGTGAGTTTCTACCTACCAACCTGTCTAGTTCTGGATATAGGGTCATATTAAAGTCCCCGCCAATGACCAAATTCTCTTTAACAAATGGAAACAGCTTACTTTTAATCATGTCCCAAAAGCTCCGATTAAATTTATTAGGACCATAAATATTACATAAAGTAATTTTGATATTATCTATACATATATGAAGAATAATAAATCTAGCCTTAGGGTCAATTTCAAACTGAATAATCTTGTAATCTAAGGATTTATTAAAAAGAACCGCCACCCCACATTTCCTACTTCTAGCCGAAGAAGAAATCACTTCTCCTACCCATTTTATCTGTAATTTCTTGGCTTCCATTTCTTCCAGGTGCGTCTCCTGCAAGAGTGCAATATCTGGTTTACTTCTGGCAAGAAGTTTAATAATCATTTTACGTTTAATGGGTGAAGACACCCCACCCACATTCCACGAAACTAGTTTAAGCTTCATATACTAAAAAATAACTAGAAAACCCCTGTACCAGATGTAAGGGAAGAAGGTGGGGGAGAGAGGAGGGAGAGGAAAAAAAAAAAAAAAAGGAGGAAGAGGAAACCTTAATCCAACATAACAACAAAGCATACCAGCATTTTCATAAAATACCTGAGAAAAAAAAATAAAAAAAGTTAAAAGAAAAAGCAAATATTTGGCATCAACATTAAATACTTGAAAAGACACCATTATAATGAAAAATAAAGAGGATTCGCTCTTATATAGGACTGACCCAGAACCTCATTTATCTTTCAAAAATTCTTTCACTTCATCTACCTCAGAGAAGACCAGACGGGAACCCTTGAACTCAATTACTATTTTGGCAGGATATAACATTCGGGCCTGAATACCTTTGTTAATAATTTGAGTGCAAAAAGGGGCCATCATACGTCTTCTCTGGGAGGTTTCCACTGAAAAGTCCTGAAACAAAAGGACTTTGCTGCTACCAATCATTAAGGGCTCTTTCAGATTTTTAAATAGTTTCAACATTTCTAACTTATCCTGAAAATGTAGTACCTTACAAATACACATTCTGTTCCTGCCTTGCCCGTACTCTGAAATTTTCTTTGGGCCAACTCTATGGGCTCTCTCTATCGCAATAGGTAACATCGACTGTGGAACTCCCAGTCTCTGCGGGAGTAATACAGAAGTAAATTTTAACAAATCTTCAAATTCCGGAGTTTCTGGGAGACCCACAATTCGGATGTTATTCCTCCTTGCCCGATCTTCCATGTCGTCTAGACGACCCTGTAAAGTATTGATTTTAACATCCTGCTGCATAATTGTATTCCCTTGTGCAGTAACTTGGTCCTCCAAGTCTGATATCCTATTCTCTGCTTCTAGTATTCTATTGGAGAACTGTCTAACTTCAGATGATAGAGAAGTAATTTCCAGGGAAATAGATCCCAACTCCTTTTTAATTACCTCAAATTAGGGTGAAAATAAATCTGATAGATGGGCAATTAAAGCCTGTGTATCTACCATATTCGTTCTTGACTCTGCCACAATATCTAAACTAGCATCAAGCGTCTTCGCTCTTCTATCTTTGGCTCTACTTGGCATTTTAGGGGACGAGGATTTCCCTTGTGAAATGAATTTATCCATAGATTCGTGAGTGAGTTAATGTGAAGAAAAAAAGAGAAAAAATATATCGGTCGACTTAATAGTGATAGTGAAACTAATAATAGTGTTAAGAGTATGCCCCGCGGGGCATACAATTAGTGAAAAGGGAGCAGGAGAGAGGACACAGCAAAGGTAAAAAAAAACAAAACAAAAAAAACCAAAGGTGCACTAGTGCAAGAAGAAGGAGAAAAAAGAAAAACAAATAACGTGAATTAGGCCAAGTGAATAGAGTCACCATAAAACAGAAAACAACCCAGATCTCCAAACAACACCCCGTGCTCTTGAGAGAAAATATACCAATTAAAAAGGTAGTTCTTACCAGCCTACAGAAGAACTCTCAAAGACTAAAATAACTAGAAATTAGAGCGAGAATATTTAAAGAGAGATTCTAGAGGACCGACCAGACTACTTCGCAACCTTCTCTAAATATAGATTAAGCTGGAATTATTACCAGTAACTGGCATAAACTAGAGTTGTCTATATTTTCGGGGTTACAATACTGACAACAACATGCGATGTATCCAAGACATAAGGAGAATTAGCAATGAGGTAGATATACTAACAACTTCGTATCTTGAGGAGCTAAGCAACCAGCCCCAAGAGAAACTAGACAATGATATAAACAAATAAACAGAGCAAGTTTTAAATAGGTATGTCCAGGTACTTCTTAACAGTGTGAGACTTTAAGCAACCTCCGTATTAACTGACTCCCAACCAGCCCTTTAACATACAGCGTCCTCCGTATTCTACCGGCAACTGTAGCTAGAAGTTCACCTGTCAGCACCCCCAGACAGCTGGCACTTCTTATAGGGGCTATGTCAGTGAGAAAAAATTTATATAGTGGGGAATAAAGGGGGTCCTTTCTCAACGGCTCCACAGACCATATAGCCTCTCAGTATGACCAGTTCCAATGGCACAGCTATATTCCAGGGACGGCTAGGGTTGAAGTCTACTTGCTGCAGCGGGCCCACTAGATAGCTCTGCTAATCACCAAGCAGGCTCAGATGGCGGATAGTTATTTCAAGTTCCCCGACTCTCTCCGCGGCTCTCCAGGGAGCACCCACACGGCCAACCAATCTGTTACTGAGTATTCCAACTCCGACTTAACCGCTCGCCAGGGAGCGATCTAGAAAGCAAACAGGAATGCTGCCAACGATCTCCGTAAACCTCTGCTGCTCACCAGGGAGCGTCGATGGGAGAAATCGGGCTTGCTGCTGTCGATCCGCTGCTGTTATTATAACGGCCCACACTCCGGGCCCTGGAACTCACCAGGGAGCGATCAAAGAAGTAAACAGGTTAGCTGCCAGACTCTCTCCGTGTACCTCTGCTGCTCACCAGGGAGCATCCATGTAAAGAATCGGCTTGCTGCTATCGACCCGCTGCTGGTAATGTAACGCTCCACACTCTGGGCCTTAGAACTCACCAGGGAACAATCCGAAAAGTGAACCGGTTAGCTGCCCAACGCTCTCCGTGTACCTTCGCTGTTCACCAGGGAGCGTCGATGAAAGAAATCGGGCTTGCTGCTGTCGGCCATGGACCTTCGGCAACCCCCTCAAGGTGTGCTTGTGAGTTTTAAAAATAAAAAGCTGACTGACAAGCAGCCGCAGCCACAGACTTGGTAGACTCTGTCTCCCGCGCGGGTCACAATCCCGCCGAGCGCCACACTCAAAACCTAGGCAAGCATCCTAGGTAAGTGGCGGAGAGTGGGGATCCGATGTAAACGGCGTCCTCTCAACACGCCGGCCGGCAAGTAACTGCAGGCTCCTCCCCTCACAGTGTCTCTGTCCTGACATAGGAGTTTGTACTTAACATGCATGGAGGCTTGTCCCCTATAAAAACCTGTACACGATTGCGCAATCTCGTTTAAGGGTCTCTTATTAAGATACTAAGCAGCAAGGAAGCGGGGTCAAGATTTAGGGGCCTATTTATTAAAGGTCTTGCGGACCTGATCTGACAGTGCGGGTCAGGTCTGCAAGACATCGCTGAATGCGGAGAGCAATACGCTCTCCGTATTCAGCATTGCACCAGCAGCTCTTGTGAGCTGCTGGTGCAACGCCTCCCCGTGCAGACTCGCGGCCAATGGGCCGCCAGCTGGGGGGTGTCAATCAACCCGATCGTACTCGATCGGATTGAATTGTGGCGATTCCTGTCCGCCTCATCAGAGCAGGCGGACAGGGTTATTTGTGACCGCTGCTCCATAACTTGTGTTTCTGGCGAGTCTGAAGACACGCCAGAATCACGGGCCTTCAAGCTCCGTTCAGAGCTTGATAGATAGGCCCCTCTCAGTTTAAAACAAATGAAAATCCTATAAAATAAAAGTTATTATAAGTCTTTACAGTTCACAGGAAAATGGAACCGGACCTTTAACAAACATAAGCAATTAATATAGTTTAAAAGTGAAAGTTGTCAAACACAGATATAGCAATAGAAAAACAGTGCACAGTCTGCCAATCCAGATAAAAGATGCAAGTAGATTGGTTATCAGTGGTGCGAATGTAAACGGATTAAAATAGATAACTATGAAACCTGCGATTAAGCAAACTCTTTTATAAAGCATAATGCCTATACTGCTTGTGACACTCACGCCAGTGCAAGTGACAAATGCAATCAAATATAAAAAATGAAATACAATTTAAAACTATTTGTAGATGTTGGTGTCCTGAGGTGAGTTTCCCAGGGCTGCCATCAGGGGGTGAAAGGGGTGACTGAAGTCAGGGTCCCGGGTCTCCAGGGGAGCCCCAACCCGGCCGCTTACTAAAACTTTCTATGTTTTTATATTGCCACTTATTTTTCACAAAATCCTTAAGCAGAGCTGGAATGCATGGGTACCTGATAGCCAAGCATAAGATGTGTCCAGTTAACTAGCAAGCAGCAGAGGCAGAGGTGGAACGACAGGCTGTAAAGGCAGTGTATTTGCACGGGAGCCTGTAGAGGGGCGTCTTTCAGCTCAGATAGCTTGTACTGCAGCGCGGGAAGAACTAGCTGAGATGTGACAGGCAGACAGGAGCCCCAAAGGTTAGTACTGAACAAGTAGTAAATTACAGTTTCCAGATGTTATAGTGTTTCCTACTAAGATAAGGAAATGGGGTCAAGAAGGGTAAAGGTCCTTGTGTGTGTGTTAGGAACGATGCTCACTGTCCCACCATGCAAAAACAGACATTTTGTTTATATGCAAGCTACATTTACTTTCAGGTATTCATAGATGGCAGCTAAATGGGAAATGTTAATTTCCAGATTTGTTGGTATTTCAGACAATGTTAACTGAAATGCAGATATCACATAATTGCTCCCTTCTTCTTATTTTTAAGTGTGGGAAGGGGGGGGGGGGTCTAAAACAAATTGGTTTTACTGAGCCCTATGTACTCTAGGCAACTTTTTAAAAGAGCTTCTAATCCTTGTATGTGTAGAGGGTATGGGCCAAATGCTTTAAATATTAGTTTTTTTTGTATTCAGAGGCATGTACAATGTATTGTGGGTTTTATTTGTGGCTTCCCTTACATCTGAAACCTAGTCATATTGGTTACATGCATGCAGTGCCGGCCTGGCTCTGCCCGCTATCTTACAGCATACTCTTTATGTAGTCATTTAAATATTTGCAGTGCAGCAGCACTTTTTTGTGTTAGAGTGTGTGGGGCATATTTATCAAAGTGCGAGTGGACATTATACGATGTAGCATATCATGTCCGCTGTCGGCATTTATCATTGCACAAGCAGTTCACCAGAACTGCTTGTGCAATACCGCCCCCTGCAGATTCACAGCCAATCAGCCGCTAGCAGGGGGTGTCAATCAACCCGATCGTATTCAATCGTGTTGATTTTTGTCCGCTGCCTCAGAGCAGACGGACAAGTTATGGAGTAGCGTATCATGTCTGCTGCACATCGATAAATGCAGACAGCATAAGCTGTAGGCATTTATCATTGCACAATCAGTTCACCATAACTGCTTGTGCAATACCGCCCCCTGCAGATTCGCGGCCAATCAGCCGCTAGCAGGGGGTGTCAATCAACCTGATCGTATTCGATCGGGTTGATTTCTGTCTGCTTCCTCAGAGCAGACGGACAAGTTATGGAGCAGCGGTCTTTAGACCGCTGCTTCATAACTTCTGTTTCCGGCGAGCTTTCAAACAAGGCACATCCATTCGGAGCTTGATAATTTGGCCCCTGTGTATGTGTCTGTATATGTGTATGACTGTGTGTTAGTGTATGTGTGTGTCTATATGTGTGTGTATGCCTGTGTGTGTCTGTGTATTAGTGTCTGTGTGTATGAATAAGCCTAACACTGCACCATCACTAGGAACTTCATGGCTACTGCATGGCTGGCACAGCTTTCACACGCTCAGGCTGCTGGCAGAGACATGGTTATCCCTGCAGGTCCATTATATGATGATGTAAGGTGACTGTGCTGTAGGTACTGCATTTAGCACCCAGTATGGTCAGTGCCTCTTTTGGGTTTATTATGATTAAGACACTGGACAGTAGGTGGCACTGCAAAGTTGTATTACTGCATGGTAAATGACAGTACTATATTGATTGCATTTAGGAACCTTGATGGGTAAATTACAACTCTATAGGTACTATGTCGGATCTTAGAGGATCTTTGTTAGTAGGTGTGGACAGTTTAGTTATTGTGTTTATGTCCCTAAATTATTAAAGATAGCGCTGTGGTTATGTTTAGGAGCCTGGAAGGTTGATGCATTGTGGTCACTACATTTAGACAACACATTCAGATACACATAGAGTATTGCATTGAGCAATGATACTTTTTTTAATGGAATAACTATACATTTATAAGTTACTAGGCGATAAGCCTGCCCAGAGGGCAGTCTATGTTTAAAAAATACAAACCCCCAAGCTAAAGTTACAAAAAAATAAAATTACAGAAAAAAAATAAACAAAGCTATTCAAAATTAAAAAAAAATTAAACCTAAACTAATACCCCTATAAAAATAAAAAATCCCCCCCAAAATAAAAATACCCCCTAATCTAATACTAAACTACCAATAGCCCTTAAAAGGGCCTTTTGTAGTGCTCTTTTACTTAAAAAAAATTACCAAGTACCCCCTAACAGTAAACCCCCCTGACCCAACCAACCCCCCCAAAATAAAAATCACTAACACTAAAAAAAACCTAAGCTACCCATTGCCCTAATGGGGCATTTGTATGGGCATTGACCTTAAAAGGGCATTCAGCTATCTTACAGCCCATTAAATCCCTAATTCTAAAAAAAAAAAAAAAAAAAAAAAAAAAAATCTTAACACTAAGCCCCAAATAGGTACTCACCGCTCCTGAAGTCCGGCAGAGAAGGTCTTCTTCCAGGCGGCTCCATCATCTATCTTCATCCTGTGCGAAGGAGGTGCGGAGCAGTCTTCCCCGATGTGCGGCTCAGGAGCGGCAGTCTTCAGCGTCAGAGATCCTCAGCGGTTTGGAGGCTCCTCTTCATCCGATCTCCGGCGTACACTGAAAATTGAATGCAAGGTACTGCAATCAATTTGGGGTACCTTGCATTCCTATGGGCTGAAATTTTGAAATCAGTCAATAGGATTAGAGTTACTGAAATCCTAATGGCTGTTCAAAATTTCAGCCAATAGGAATGCAAGGTACGCCAATAAATATGGGGTACTTTGCATTCAATCTTCAGTGTGCGACGGACGATCGCATGAAGAGGAGCCTCCATGCCACTGAGGACCACCACCACTCAAGACCACCGCTGAGGATCCGTGGATTGGGGAAGCCAGCTCCGCGCCTCCGCTCTGCGCCGCCTTAGCTCCGGATGAAGACAGAAGATGATGTAGCCACCTGGAAGAAGACCTTCTCCACCGGATTTCAGAAACGGTGAGTACCTATTTGGGGCTTAGTGTTAGGATTTATTTTTTATTTTTAAGATTAGGAATTTAATGGGCTGTAAAAGAGCTGATTGCCCTTTTAAGGGCAGTAAAAGAGCTGAATGTGCTTTTAAGGGCAATGATCATACAAATGCCCCTTTAGGAGAAATGAGTAGTTTAGGTTTTTTAGTGTTAACCTTAGTTTTTTTATTTCGGGGGGTTTGGTGGGTGGGGGGTTTTTACTGTTAGGGGGTATTTAGTCATTTTTAAATGTAAAAGAGCTGTTTAACTTAGGGCAATGCCTTACAAAAGGCCCTTTTAAGGGCTATTGGTAGTTTAGTTTAGGGGGTGTTTTTATTTTGGGGGGCTTTTTTATTTTCATAAGGATTAGGTTTAATTTTTTATTTTTTTTTTGATAATTTTGATTATTTTGTTCTGTAATTTTAGAGTCTTTTAGTTTTTTTGTAATTTTAGATTATTTTTTTGTAATTTAATGTTAGGTTTTATTTAAGTGTAACTTAGTATTGGGGTTTATTTAAGGGGTGTTAGGTTAGGAGGCTTAGTAATTAAATTAGTTATTTGCGTTGTTGGGGGTTGGCGGTTTAGGAGTTAATTGATTCATTAGGTTTATTGTGATGTGGGGTGTTGGCGGTTTAGGGGTTAATAGGTTAATTAGGTTTATTGCGATGTGGGGGGTTGGCGGGTTTAGGAGTTAATAGCTTTATAAGGTTTATTGCAATGTGGGTGTTTGTCGGTTTAGGGGTTAATAGGTTAACTAGGTTTATTGCGATGTGGGGGTTTGTCGGTTAAGGGGTTAATATTTTAATTATGTTATTTGCGGATTAGGGGTTAATTACTTTATTATTTTGCGATGTTGGCGGTTTTGGTGTTTGTTAATACTTCGCGCAGGAGGTTTATTTTTTTCTTTGTTATACTTCGTGCGGGCGGTTAGGTTTTTTTTGTTTTGTGCGGGTGCGTGTTTTTTTTTATTTTTTTTTAAAGGCTTTGTTTGCCTATGCTGCATCCAGGTGGATTTCTAAAATGGCAGGGTGGTGAAAGAATCCCTGCCATTTTCAGAATCCACCGGGATGCAGCTTGCTTGCTGCATATAGGTGGATTCTTTTGACTGCGCGCGCAGCCAACATTATTTTGGCTGCCTTGCGCAGCCAACATTCCTTTGAGGATGCATGTGCAACTGGTGACGGCAACAGACACGTTACAAACGCAATTATAGTATAGATAAATGTATAGTTAGTCCAATAAAAAGTATCATTGCTCAATGCAATACTCATACTGTATATATTAAAAAATAACAGATTTTTAGGCTGGCTCCTAGATTTTCAACAAATTGTGCAAGCCCTGTACTATGTGTATCTGTATGTATGTGACTGTGTGTGTGTTTGTGTCTGAGTTTATGTGTGTAGTTCTGTGTATGTGTGTTATTACTTTTACAATATTTTCAAATATGACTGCACTCAATGATAAAGTGTGCACACATTGTAGTCACTTGGTCTAAGATTGATGGCCCCAATCAATGGCTTAGTAAGGGGCCTCAAAATTTCTAGTGGTGGCCCCAGAGTTCCCCTGCAGATCTCCTTATCTGTACATGATATAATGTAGTCTTCACATTCACATATGTTTATGTACCAACACATATGTAAATGTATACACTGTTGACTGTATACAGCCTCTCGAATAGGGATGAATGGAGCTTTAATGTATCAATACCACATATTTTAAAGGGACATGAAACCCAAAATTTGTCTTTCTTGGTTTAGATAGAGCATGTGATTTTAAGCAACTTTCCAATTTACTTCTATTATTTAATTTGCTTCATTCTCTTGGTATTCCTATGTTGAAAATAATACCTATGTAGGCTCAGGAGTAGCAATGGATTACTGGGAGCTTGCTGCTGATTGGTGGCTGCATATATATATATATATATATATATATATGCCTCTTCCCATTGGCTCACTAAACGTGTTCAGCTAGCTCCCAGTAGTGCATTGCTGCTCCTTGAACAAAGGATGCCAAGAGAAGGAAGCAAACTGGATAAGAGACATACATTGGAAAGTTGTTTAACGTCCCTTTAACAAATCTTTAAAATGTCTCCAGTGGCCATTTCAGAGTGTTTTACCATAGGTGTAATCTAAATAACTGTTTGAAAGCTGTGAAAAATCTAATAGGTGCCCGTAAAGCCCTTCCGACGACTTATCATGTTCCTAGAGGTGACAAATTGGATAAGCCAAAACTGGGCTAGAAAAGTAGTTGAAAAGTGAGCAGAAATGTATTGTAATCCCCAAGCAGTTTTCGGTTCCAATGGGTAACAGGGCTTTTTTTTAGCAATCAAAAACCTGTTTGCGAGTGCATGAATCAGCCAAAATTGTGCTATTGTAATCATGCCGAATCAAAAAGCCAGAAAAACAAGCGAAAACACGGCTCCCGATAGATTGTGATCAAGGCCAAAATGTATTATTATTATGTATTAGTGTATCATACATGAAAGATATATAATTATACACCTTGGCTGCTACTAACACAGAGATTAGTCAATTGTACCCGTCCTCCTTTTCTGTCATTATCACACATAGAGCAGTGATGTTGCTAAATTCTGGCTTTCAGTGACAGACTGTCATACTCTGCAAGGGAGCAGGTTCAGGAGTAAGGAGCTGTTGTACAGAGGTGTCAGGTTTTGGGGTTAATGTTGTGTTTTGTCTGCGTGAGTCTTTCCTTTTAGGCATAATTAAACAGGTACAACATTTTAGGAAATAATGGAGATGGTTTTATTTATAGGATAAAGCAATGTAGAGATATGCAATTAGATAAGACAAAGTCTATAGGTTGTAGTATAAGGCAGGAATACAGTTCTTTGTAATAACAGGCTGGAATGCAGAGCTTTGTAATAACAAACAGGATATTTGCATATGCTGTAGACTGGAACTGTGTAATAACACTCAGGAAAGCAGAGCTTTGTAATAACAAGCAGGAATACGAACTTTGTAATAACAAACAGGAATACGAGCTTTGTAATAACAAACAGGATATTTGCATATGCTGTAGACAGGAACTGTGTAATAACACTCAGAAAGCAGAGCTTTGTAATAACAAACAGAATACTTGCATATGCTGTAGAAGTGGAACTGTGTAATAACAGGCAGGTATGCAGAGCTTTGTAATATCAAACAGGATATTTGCATATGCTGTAGACAGGAACTGTGTAATAACACTCAGGAATGCAGTGCTTTGTAATAACAAACAGAATACATGCATATGCTGCAGACTGGTACTTTAAGGAAACTTGCATAAACTGCACACTGGTACTTTGTAGAAACAAACAGGATATTTGCATAAACTGCAATTTGGAACTTTGTATAAACAAACAGGATATTTGCATAGACTGCAATTGGAACTTTGTAGAAACAAACAGGATATTTGCATAAACTGCAATTTGGAACTTTGTAGTATCAGGAAACAAGCAAGCAAAAGTACCTGAGTAGTCCTTAGGAAAGAAAGTTTTAGGCAAGCTCAATTGCCAGGAAATCAGTCCCAAAATGAAACACAGTGCCAAGGGATTATCCAGAAGAGTAGTCAGTAATTGAAGCAGAAATCAGGAACCAGGAAATCCAACAATTCTGTATTTTTCACAGGATACAGGAGCAGAGAGTCTTTCAGAGTATCACACTTAATGTGAAAGCACAAAATTGCAAACAAACCTCCCAGATAAAGCAGGCTGCTGATTAAATGATTTATTTCAGCTGGCAAGCAGGTGGAGCCAGAGAGCCAAAGTTGCAGCAAACAGAAAAACACAATATTCCTTTCCTATGATCAAGCCATCTGGTGGCATAGTGGTAAAACAACAGCAACAGAGACAGGTCCCAGGTTCAATTCCAGGCTGAACCCTGACAGTACCCCCTCCTCAAGGACGACCTCTGGGCGGACTTGGCATTCTCATATAACTTCAAATCTTTGATGCGTACCAAAGTGCCATTAGAGGCATATGCACAATCAGAGGGTATTATCTTTTTTGAAGGGCTCTTCAGGAGAGGATTCTGGAGACTGGAATTAGTATAGAGGGCCCCAACAGGACTGATCTTTGGTTTCTGTGCAGTTCTAGGCTTGTAGGTTCTGGAGAGGTGGGTTTGAGGTAGAGGTGGTAAAGGACCTTTTGATCGCACAGCAGTTTGAAGCACTGTCCCTCCAGTGTCAGAATCAGTATCATCTTCAATGGTAGAATAGTTAGACATCTCCTCTGGAAAGCACGAAGATAAGAATGTAGCTGGATCTGGTAGGAAAATCTCTGGATTCATAGTACTAGGATTCTGTGGGTGACATGTTAGTACTTCACAGGAATCAGAGTCTTTGAAAGGTGCAGTCCTAGGCTGATCAAATTGGGGATGTAAAATAGAACCCATGCAGAGCTCATCTCCAGAGGAATCCAAAGTGGGATAACAGTTTGACTTCCTCTCTGTAGCCTGTCCATTTGATGCCTCAGGATTTAGAGGTGGAGACCGCGGAACAGACTCACTGGACAATAGGATATTACATGCCCAGTAGCTCCACAATAGAAACATAAGCCATTATTTCTCCTTCTGGCCATTTCATCAGTGGTAAGAGGGGTTGAAATCCTCCTTTTGATTGATAAGGATACAGCTTTGGGGTAGTGGGCACAGGAGTAGGAGTGCCTAACCCAAAATTTTTTTTATTGAAAAAGTCTTTCAGGCTATCCTGTAAAGTCTGGAATCCCGCAGTGAAATCTTGGATAAGTGACTTCAATGCATCTGGAAGAGATTTTAGAAGTTGGTTAAGTTGTAGTAGATGAGAGTCCACAGACAAAATTCTCTCTGACACTTCAGTCAAAGAGTGAATCACCTCTGCAAGCTCCAATTTAGGGCCTTCACATTCTGGCATACTCTGCAAGGGAGCAGGTTCAGGAATAAGGAGCTGTTGTGCAGAGGTGTCAGGTTTTGGGGTTAATCTTGTGTTTTGTCTGCGTGAGTCTTTCCTTTTAGGCATAATTAAACAGGTACAACGTTTTAGGAAATAATGGAGATGGTTTTATTTATAGGATAAAGCAATGTAGAGATATGCAATTAGATAAGACAAAGTCTATAGGTTGTAGTATAAGGCAGGAATACAGTTCTTTGTAATAACAGGCTGGAATGCAGAGCTTTGTAATAACAAACAGGATATTTGCATATGCTGTAGACTGGAACTGTGTAATAACACTCAGAAAGCAGAGCTTTGTAATAACAAACAGAATACTTGCATATGCTGTAGAAGTGGAACTGTGTAATAACAGGCAGGTATGCAGAGCTTTGTAATATCAAACAGGATATTTGCATATGCTGTAGACAGGAACTGTGTAATAACACTCAGGAATGCAGTGCTTTGTAATAACAAACAGAATACTTGCATATGCTGCAGACTGGTACTTTAAGGAAACTTGCATAAACTGCAAACTGGTACTTTGTAGAAACAAACAGGATATTTGCATAAACTGCAATTTGGAACTTTGTAGAAACAAACAGGTAATTTGCATAGACTGCAATTGGAACTTTGAAGAAACAAACAGGATATTTGCATAGACTGCAATTGGAACTTTGTAGTATCAGGAAACAAGCAAGCAAAAGTACCTGAGTCAGTCCTTAGGAAAGAAAGTTTTAGGCAAGCTCAATTGCCAGGAAATCAGTCCCAAAATGAAACACGGTGCCAAGGGATTATCCAGAAGAGTAGTCAGTAATTGAAGCAGAAATCAGGAACCAGGAAATCCAACAATTCTGTATTTTTCACAGGATACAGGAGCAGAGAGTATCACACTCAATGTGAAAGCACAACATTGCAAACAAACCTCCCAGATAAAGCAGGCTGCTGATTAAATGATTTCTTTCAGCTGGCAAGCAGGTGGAGCCAGAGAGCCAAAGTTGCAGCAAACAGAAAAACACAATATTCCTTTCCTGTGATCAAGCCATCTGGTGGCATAGTGGTAAAACAACAGGCTGGGAAGCAACAGCTGCAGAAACAGAGACAGGTCCCAGGTTCAATTCCAGGCTGAACCCTGACACAGACATAGATCAGTGATTTTGTTGTTTTTAGATGTCTGTAGTGCAGAAGTGATTGTGCCCCTTTCTCTGTCAGTAATGCACAGAGACCAGTGATTTTACCCTTTCGTAAGCCAAAGCCAAACATAAATCAGTGAGTATCCCCTTTTGTAAGCCAATGCCACACAGAAATCAACAATTTCCCCCTTTTATAAGCCAATTCCACACATATATCAGTGAGTATCCCCTTTTGTAAGCCAATGCCACACAGAGATCAGTGATTTTACCCCTTTTGTAAGCCAAAGCCACACAGATAAGTGATTTTACCCATTTGTAAGCCAATGCCACACAGAGATCAGTGATGTTACCCCTTTTGTAAGCCAATGCCACACAAAGATCAGCGATTTTACCCCTTTTGTAAGCCAATGCCACACATACATTAGTGATTTGCCCCTTTTGTAAGCCAATGCCATACAGAGATCAGTGATTTTACCCCTTTTGTAAGCCAATGCCACACAGATAAGTGATTGTACCCCTTTTGTAAGCCAATGCCACGCATAAATTAGTGATTTTACCCCTTTAGTAAGCCAATGCCACTCATAAATCAGTGATTTACCCCTTTTGTAAGCCAATGCTCCACAGAGATCAGTGATTTTACCCCTTTTTTAAGCCAATGCTCCACATAAATCAGTGATTTACCCATTTTATAAGCCAATGTTACACAGAGATCAGTAGATTTACACTTTTGCAAGCCAATGCCACACAGAGATCAGTGATTTTACCCATTTGTAAGCCAATGCCACACAGAGATATCAATGATTTAACCCCTTTTGTAAGCCAATGCACACAGAGATCAGTGATTTTACCCCTTTTGTAAGCCAATGCCACACAAAGATCAGTGATTTTACTCCTTTTGTAAGCCAATGCCACACAGAGATCAGTTATTTTTTTCTCTTTTGTAAGCCAATGCCACACAGATAAGTGATTTTACCCATTTGTAAGCCAAAGTCACACAGGTAAGTGATTTTACCTGTTGTAAGCTAATGCCACACAGAGATCAGTGATGTTACCCCTTTTGTAAGCCAATGCCATACAGATAAGAGATTTTACCCCTTTTGTAAGCCAATGCCACACATAAATTAGTGATTTACCCATTTTATAAGCCAATGCCACACAGAGATCAGTTAATTTACACTTTTGCAAGCCAATGCCACACAGAGATCAGTGATTTTACCCCTTTTTTAAGCCAATGCCACACATAAATTAGTGATTTGCCCCTTTTGTAAGCTAATGCCACTCAGAGATCAGTGATTTTACCCCTTTTGTAAGCCAATGCCACACAGATAAGTGATTTTACCCATTTGTAAGGCAATGCCACACAGATAAATTATTTTACCCCTTTAGTAAGCCAATGCCACTCATAAATCAGTGATTTACCCCTTTTGTAAGCCAATGCCACACATAAATCAGTGATTTACCCCTTTTGTAAGCCAATGCCACACAGAGATCAGTGATTTTACCCCTTTTGTAAGCCAATGCCACACAGAGATCAGTGATTATACCTCTTTTGTAAACCAATGCCACACATAAATTAGTGATTTACCCCTTTTGCAACCCAATGCCACACAGAGATCAGTGATTTTACTCCTTTTGTAAGCCAATGCCACACAGATAAGTGATTTTACCCATTTGTAGGCCAATACCACTCATAAATCAGTGATTTACCCCTTTTGTAAGCCAATGCCACACAGAGATCAGTGATATTACCCATTTTGTAAGTCAATGCCATACAGATAAGGGATTTTACCCCTTTTGTAAGCCAATGCCACACATAAATCAGTGATGTACCCCCTTTGTAAGCCAATGCCACACATAAATTAGGGATTTTACCCCTTTGGTAAGCCAAAGCCACACATAAATCAGTGATTTACCCCTTTTGTAAGCCAATGCCACACAGAGATCAGCGATTTTACTCCTTTTGTAAACCAATGCCACACATAAATTAATGATTTACCCCTTTTGCAAGCCAATGCCACACAGAGATCAATGATTTTACTTCTTTTGTAAGCCAATGCCACACAGATAAGTGATTTTACCCCTTTAGTAAGCCAATGCCACTCATAAATCTGTGATTTACCCGTTTTGTAAGCCAATGCTACACAGAGATCAGTGATTTTACCCCTTTTGTAAGCCAATGCCACACATAAATCACTGGTTTATCCCTTTTGTAAGCCAATGCCACACATATATCAGTGATTTACCCCTTTTGTAAGCCAATGCCACACAGCGATCAGTGATTTTATTCCTTTTGTAAGTCAATGCCAAACAGATAAGTGATTTTACCCATTGGTAAGCCAATGCCACACATATAAGTGATGTTACCCCTTTTGTGAGCCAATGCCACACATAAATCAGTGATTTACCCATTTTGTAAGCCAATGCCACACAGAGATCAGGGATTTTAGCCCTTTTGTAAGCCAATGTCACACATAAATTAGTGATTTACCCCTTTTGTAATCCAATGCCACACAGAGATCAGTGATTTGACCCCTTTTGTAAGCCAATGCCACACATAAATCCGTGATTTACCCCTTTTGTAAGCCAACACCACACAGATATCAGTGATTTTACCATTTTGTAAGCCAATACCACACATAAATCAGTGATTTACCCTTTTTTAAGTGAATGCTACACAGATATCAGTGATTTTCCCCTTTTGTAAGCCAATGCCACACAGATATTAGTGATTTCCCCTTTTGTAAGCAAATGCCACACAGAGATCAGTGATTTTACCCCTTTTAAAAGCCAATGCCACACAGAGATCAGTGATTTTACCCCTTTTTGTAAGCCAATGCCACACAGATATCAGTGATTTTACACTTTTTGTAAGCCGATGCCACACAGATATCAGTGAGTTTACCCTTTTTATAAGCCAATGTCACACAGAGATCAGTAATTTTACCCCTTCTGTAAGCCAATGCCACACAGAGATCAGTGATTTTACCCCTTTTGTAAACCAATGCCACACATAAATTAGTGATTTACCCCTTTTGTAAGCCAATGCCACACAGAGATCAGTGATTTTACCCCTTTTGTAAGCCAATGCCACACAGAGATCAGTAATTTTACCCCTTTTGTAAGCCAATGCCACACATAAATTAGTGATTTACCTCTTTTGTAAGCAAATGCCACACAGCGATCAGTGATTTTACTTCTTTTGTAAGCAAATACCACACAGCGATCAGTGATTTTACTTCTTTTGTAAGCCAATGCCACACATAAATCAGTGATTTACGCCTTTTGTAAGCCAATGCCACACAGATATAAGTGATTTTCCCCTTTTGTAAGCTAATACCACACATAAATCAGTGATTTACCCATTTTTTTAAGTGAATGCCACACAGATATCAGTGATTTCCCCTTTTGTAAGCCAATGTCACACAGATATTAGTGATTTTTCCCTCTTGTAAGCAAATGCAAAATAGAGATCAGTGATTTTACACCTTTTTTAAGCCAATGCCACACAGAGATCAGTGAGTTTACCCTTTTTATAAGCCAATGTCACACAGAGATCAGTAATTTTACCCCTTTTGTAAGCTACTGCCACACAGAGATCAGTAATTTTACCCCTTTTGTAAGCCAATGCCACACAGATATCAGTGATTTTCCCCTTTTGTAAGCCAATACCACACATAAATCAGTGATTTACCCCTTTTTTAAGTGAATGCCACACAGATATCAGTGATTTTCCCCTTTTGTAAGCCAATGCCACACAGATATCAGTGATGTTCCCCTTTTGTAAGCAAATGCCACACAGAGATTAGTGATTTTACCCCTTATGTAAGCGAATTCCACACAGATATCAGTGAGTTTACCCCTTTTGTATGCCAATGCCACACAGATATCAGTGAGTTTACCCCTTTTATAAGTCAATGTCACACATAGATCAGTAATTTTACCCCTTTTGTAAGCCAATGTCACACAGAGATCAGTGATTTTACCCCTTTTGAAAGCCAATGCCACACAGATATCAGTGATTTGACCCCTTTTGTAAGCCAATGTCACACAGATATCAGTGATTTTACCCCTTTTGTAAGCCAATGCCACGCAGAGATCAGTGATTTTACCCCTTTTGTAGGCCGATGCCACACAGACATCAGTGATTTTACCCCTTTTATAAGCAAATGCCACACAGAGATAAGTGATTTTTCACCTTTTGTAGGCCAAGGCCACACAAATAGTGATTTTACCCCTTTTGTAGGCCAATGGCACACAGAGATCAGTGATTTTACCCATTTTGTAGGCCAATGCCACACAGAGATCAGTGATTCAACCCCTTTTGTAAGTCAAGGCCACACAGAGATTAGTGATTTTGCCTCCTATGGCTGTCAGTAACACAGAGGGAACATACATTGTACTCCTGTTAACACAGATTAGTAAATTAAACCCCTGTGTGCAAACAGTAGACATAATTATTTTATCCAGATTAGCAAACAGCAAATCATGCAAAGTAACAATTTCTTGATTTTCTGTATGTAGTGATGATACTTAAAGAGACAGTCAACATTGCAATCGCACTCACCTATTTCTAAAGAGTGTCACTCGGTAATCCTCTTTCATCATGTTCCAGCCCGACCTCTATATATAATTAAAAAGTTATTTTTATTTTTTTGCTGTGTATATCTAATGCAAATGGACACCAGACTCCTCCCACACATTACATAGTGTTTTCTGGAGCCTTAGCCCGCTGTTACCATTGTCTTGCAAATAATACTTTCTGGTGTTCACGGTGGTTTGCACATGTGCAGTTTGCCGTAGTTAGGGCAGACTGTTGGCAAGAATCCAGAACCTTTTTTCAGAACCTTTTTTGCTGCATATAGAAAGCTTTCTTCAAATCTATTGTGAACATAAATGAACCGTGATGAACTAGGGTAAAATGGACCAAACATAATTCATCTTAAAAGAAGGCACTCTGAGACATCTGTTAAAGATTTGAAATCCAAAATAGGCCATAAAAGTTCTATCTTTGTTGGGAATAAAGAACAAATTGGGATAAAATCCTGATCTAATTCCAGAATAACCTTAATCATATGAAATGTAGGCCTGAAACCCAGACTGTAACCATAAGCAATTATGATTGGAATCCAGAGATTCTGGACATACTATAACTACGCCCTTTGAGAAAGGAATAACCTACTGTCTACCAGAATAGAATCTGGATTCGTGGTTCAAGTTATTTGTAAGAGGAGGAAGGCTTCTTAGATTGTATAGTCTTATTCTAAATAACACTAGACTTCCAGGCACATCTGGAAAAATCTAGAGTTTGTGAGAAAGAGCATAATTTAGGATCATAGATTTATTAAGGGATGGAAAAGGGCTATTAAAATGAGTATTTTCCTTTAGACTTCATGTCCTGAGGAAGCCCCTTGTAATAATAGGTGTTTGTCTAAAAGAGTGATTTCTGTCCCTGCTTCAGTTAGGCATGCTGTACCTTTAAAGGGATACTAAACCCAATTTTTTTCTTTCATGATTCAGATAGAGCATGCAACTTTCTAATTTACTTCTATTATCATTTTTTCTTCATTCTCTTGCTATCTTTATTTGAAGCCAAATTTTGGTTTAGTACCCTGGGCAGCATGTATCCACCAATCGGCAGAGACAACCCAGGTTGTGAACCAAACATCAGCCGGCTTCTAAACTTACATTCTTGCTTTTCAAATAAAGATAGCAAGAGAATGAAGAAAACAAATATAATAGGAGTAAATTAAAAAGTTGCTTAAAATTGCATGCTCTATCTGAATCATGACAGATAAAGTTTGGGTTCAGTGTCCCTTTAAGGAGGCAGAGAAGATAATTTAGACCTTAATTGCAGTAGGGTATATGAGCGCTGTGTTTGTAGCCTGAGGTTGCTTGTGTATTAAGTTATTTAATCTTGCTCCTGCAATTACTATTTGGATATACTGGTTTGAGATCTACTTTCCCTGACTATGATTCTGTGTAACCCTTTGTTTGGACTGACTTCCCTGCCATAGAGCATTTTAGAGCCCCTCTCGTTCTGGCACACTGAAACAGATGCAAGACCATTTTGGGATTTAGAATCAGACACCATCTTCCCCCCATGGATCTTTTGAACATCCACTGCATCTCCCATTTTGTTCTCAGGTACAACCCCCCTTTGTTCCTGTGTCAGTTACTGATTTGGATAAATACGAGGTCAAAAAGATTTTGGATTCTCATATTTCCAGGGGTCGTCTGGAGTATCTTGTCAGATGGAAGGGTTGTGGTCCTGAGGATAATTCATGGGAGCCTGAAAGTGATATCCATGCTCCTCATTTGGTGGCTTCTTTTCATAGAACTCATGCATCCAGACCATGTAGGCTCACCCTGAGGTTGTCCTTGAGGGGAGGGCTCTGTCATGACAGGTGTTTGTCTAAAAGAGTGATTTCTGTCCCTGCTGCAGTTCGGTGTACTGTACCTTTAAGGAGGCCTAGTATATCAATTAGGCCTTAATTGTAGTATACAACAAAAAAATCACCTAGGGATATCCTGTATGGGGTGCCTTAAGAGAATAGCAAACAATGCGCACAGTGTGTATAATTTTTTTTGTAATGCTACTGTACCAAATTTGTCTAGCATAAAAATAAATACACATATTGAATACCAAATCTTTGAGAATAAAATGTGTAAACAATAATAATAGACCCTAAAAATAAAACAAATGACATAAAAATAGATAATGTCCCATACAAAACAAACCCAAAAGTGATATATGAAAGTACTGTAATGTGGATGATATATGGTAGATCCAATCCAAAAAAAGGGTGAAAAGTTATATAAAGGCAGATTCACTAGAAAACCTGATGCTGGAGGTCATCTGTAGTAAATAGAAGAGAGAAAACAGGGGCGCCTCATAGTGTATTTCGTATATCATATACTGTGGAAAAAAGAGATAATGCACTCACAAGATAGTTGGCACCCATCCTAGAAAAGGTGCAAACAGGCAGGCTATCACTTTGCAGTGGTTAGCTCACTGGTGGCGGTCACTCTGTCTGCAGATCTGCGGATTGTGTTCCTGTCCAGACAGCTCACTGCATCAGCCGCTGTGGTTAGGCGTATCCAGAACCACTCTGTGGAGAACTGGTACAGGCTAGGCAAGGACTGTTCAATTCCCAAAGTATGGGTAAAAAGGGAGATAACGGACAACTTCCCTAAAAAGAAAAGACTTTTTTATTTAAAAGGTGCGGAGTTAAAAAAAATCTGCAACGCGTTTCTCAACCGCTCTAAGGTCGTTTCTTCAAGCAGGTAGATAAAAAAAACGGATATAAAACAACAGATTGACAATCCTTAAATACACCTAGTTGATCATTTACCGGAAATAGTTCTATTTCGAAATGTCCATTCATAAGCATTTAGACCAGATAGTAATCAGGAGAAATACAGCAAAAATATAACAAATATATAAGTGTCCGCTAGGCGGTTACATATACAAATAAAACACAATGTATAAAATTTACAAACTAGTATAAAATGATAATAATAACACAATTGTTTTTTTTTTTTTTGTTTTGTTTTTTTGTTTTCAAAAGAGCTTTATTCAAGTATAATAAACATACAAAATAAAAAGCGATCTTACAACAAAAGGATTGTTAATGTACAAAACAAAACAACTTGAACAGCTTGTCGCAGTCAATTAAATTACAACTTGAATCAGTGCATTAAAGGTAAGTTTACATACAGCCAATGGTGTCTCACTGGATCCCTAATTGTGATAACCAGTCTACTACCATAATTTTATATTCGTTTTTCATTGTATACCCCATCGGGTTGCACATAATATCACTCCTAAGAATGGTGTAGGGTATGAGTCCATGAGATTTTAATCCAGTCCAGGTTCAGTGAACTTAGGTTTCTATTGCATTATACCTTAAAAAATCTAGAAAAACTGCGTAACTGCTAAAGAATCTACAAATCCTAACAAGTTTTCCACCGTGAGGGCCACTCTGCATTACTGTTCTGGGTACTATCGACACATCTTCTAATACATATATATTACATATTATGCACTATCTTACATACTTTCAATAAAGATCAATTGCCTGCCACCTCTAAACCATACATATACTGCTCCCATAGAAATAACATATCATGATACAAAGTTAAATTTCCTATTTTAAGATAATGTAGCCTTTCTAATATTAAGGTGTGCTTCACCAAGTCACGCCAATCGCTAAGTGTAGGTGCGTGTATTTTCTTCCAGGCTCTGGCTATGAGCCTTTTTGCTGCATTAATTTGTATTTGATAAAGGTTTCTCCTAATCTTACATGAGATCTCTATACTAGCATTAAACAAAACACCTTCTGGTGACAAGGTCCGATCAATACCAATCGTTTTACAGATCTGATTATTTATTTGTATCCAAAATGCGTGTATTGCTCTGCATTCCCACCATATGTGATACATAGTACCTTCCTGCCCGCAACCCCTCCAACATTTGCCACTAGCATTCTTAAACATGTGTTTTAACTTGCCTGGTGTTAAGTACCACCTAGTGAGGGTTTTGATATTGGTTTCAAGTGCTGATGATGAGTGTGCTGATTTGGCTGTTGCCTGAAACCATGTATCCCACTGTTTACAAGAAAAACTTCTGCCCATCTCAGCCTCCCATTTAGATATGTAATTCGGTTTGGCCGGAAGGCTTGACCTAAGGACCATTCTATACATTGTGGAGATCACCCCCTTAGGGCGATGGTGTGAGATGCAAAGATTTTCAAATACCGTGAGCGGCCTGATCAAGTCTTGCTTGCTTTTGTGCATAGCTAGATAATGGCGGATCTGATGGTATCTCAACCAGGATTGAAAAAAAGAGTAGCCATGTGTTAGTAGGGTTTCTCTCTGTGCTAATCTTCCTTTTTCTAATAACAGATATATAGGGATATAATCCTGTAGTTTAGATGCTTGATCTACCTTTAATTTCATTCCTGACCAGCCATGTAGGAATTCCTCATTTGGGTCAAGTATTGTTAGAGGGGAGTAGGTGGTTGTTATGTGTTTGTGTTTGTTGCGTAATTTTAACCAATCGGACCAGGTTTCCTTGATAATTGGGTAAGCTTCCATTTTTTCTATAGGTGGTTTTTGAGGAGCCCAGCACATCCCACCTATGTGTGGGACTCCTAACAGTTGGGATTCTAAATGGACATTTCTCTTATAAGAGTTATCCCCCTGTCTGCACCATTCTACTACTTTATTTGCGGCAATTGCCAATTTATAAAAGTGTAAATTAGGAACCCCCAATCCCCCTTCTTCTCTGTGTCTATAAAGCGTAGTCTTAGCTAGACGTGGGGGCTTCTTATCCCAAATATAAGTGTCTATAATCACTTGTAGCTTGTTGATGTCTGCTGACACTCCAGATATGGGCAGTGCTTGCATGACATATAATGCTTTTGGTAATAATGTCATCTTGGCAGCGGCAATTCTGCCCAGCCAAGAAATGTGTTTTTTCGGTAACCAAGAAGATACCAAATGTTCGAATTCCCCCAACAATCGGCCATAATTTAGTTTCCTTAGGGAGATAGGATCTTGTGTCAAGAATATCCCCAAATATTTTAATGCTTGACTCTGAATTTTATAGGGGAACATATGTTTAATTTCTAATATTTCTGACTCTGCGAGATTTATCGGGTATAATTCCGATTTGTTAATATTTATCAAGAAATTTGATACTGCCCCAAATGTCTCCAGTTTACTTTGGATGTGCGGGAGAGAGAGTAGTGGGTCAGCTATTGTCAGGAGAATATCATCAGCGAACATTGCTAATTTATAAGATTGGTCTTGTATAGTAATACCTTTTATTCCCGAATGTTCACGTAGTTTTGTGGACAATGGTTCTAATGATAATATAAAGAGGATGGGGGAGAGCGGGCAGCCCTGCCTCGTCCCATTCCTGATTTCGAGGTATTCAGACAGAGTCCCATTAACTCGTATCTGGGCCGATGGGGTAGAATATAGGGCGAACATTTTTGAGATAAATGTTTTGGGGAAGCCGAATCTTTGAAGAGTTGTTAATAAAAAGGTCCAATCTAATCTATCAAATGCTTTTTCAGCATCAGTTGATAGATAAATTGCAGGAATTTTGAATTTTTTAATGTAGTCCAATAGGTTTAATACTTTCCCAATATTATCTTTAGCCTCCCTCTCTGGAACAAAGCCAACCTGATCGTGGTGTATTAGATTTGGGAGAACTTTATTTATCCTATTTGCTATTATTTTGGAGTATAATTTGATATCTACATTTAACAAGGAGATTGGCCTGAAATTAGCTGGGGTCTCTGGTTTTTTGCCGGGTTTAGGGAGTACTGAAATATGGGCCTGCAGCATTGTGTCAGGGAAAACTACAGTGTCAGATATTTGATTGAAAAGGGTAAGTAAGTGTGGGATGAGTTGGGGCCTGAAAACCTTATAATACCTATTACTGAGACCATCTGGTCCTGGGGCTTTATCCGGTTTTAATTCTTTAATAGCTTCTATTATCTCCTTACTGGAAATCTGTGCTTCCATTATCTTACATTCATCTTCTGTGAGTTTAGGGAGATTTATACCTTCTAAGTATTTTTCACACTCTGACTGATGGTTATTTGGCGACCTATTGGGGAACAAATTATAAAGTCTGTGGTAAAACTTCCTGAAGGAGTCCCCAATGGATTTTGTGTCCTCAATATCAGTATTATGTGGTGATTTGAGCGAGTGAATGTAGGAGTTTGTGCGTTGCTGCTTTAGTGTTCTAGCTAATAGCTTCCCCGATCTATTTCCCTCACCATAGTATTTTTGTTGTATGTGCAATTGACTTCTCTGTGTTTCAAGTTGCAGGTGTTTATTTAGGTTTTCCCTTTTATGTTGTAGAATCTTAGCTAGTTCCTGATCCCTAGGGTGTAATTTCAATGACATATCAGCCTCAGATACTTCTTGTGCCAATTTAACATATTCTGCAAGAGTTTGTTTGCGTTTATATGCTTGTAATTTGATAAATTCGCCTCTGATATAAGCTTTATGAGCTTCCCATACTGTCGCGGGGCTGACATCTGGTGTGTTATTAATAAGAAAATAGTTATCTAGAAACTCCGCGAATGATTCTATTACTTTTGAGTCAGCCAGCAGCATATTGTCGAGACGCCATGTAAAGGGTTTGATGGGGGCAGAAGGCCATGCCATCACACATTCCACTAAAGAGTGGTCTGACCATGTTGTATGTTTGATATTTACATGTTTAACTAATGAGAGTGAAAGATGGTCTACTAGAATGTAGTCCAATCTTGAGTAACTTTTTTGTGGGTTCGAAAAAAAGGTGTAGTCTCTAGTTTGCGGGTGAGTGTAACGCCATGTGTCATGTAGTGTCAAGGCTCTAATATCTTTCCAAATAGAATGAAGCATTTTTTGGTTCTGCCGAACATGGGGGTTAGAGCTGTCTAGGTCAGGGTCGAGAGGAGTATTAAGATCTCCAGCTGCTATTAGGGGGCCTTTGGCAAGAACTGTAATCCTATCTGAGATCTGTGAAACAAAACGGTCCTGTCTCACATTGGGAGCATATAAATTGACAATAGTCACAGGCCTACCAAACATCAGACCCATAATTCCCAAGAATCTCCCTTCCTTATCCTTATCTATTTTTTGGGGTTTAAATGGGATTGATTTGTGTACCAAAATGCTGACCCCATTAGTTTTTTTATTGGAGTTCGTGCTGTGAAAATGTTGCGGATATTGAGTTGAAAAAAACCTGGGTATCTTACTCGCCTTAAAATGTGTTTCCTGTAGTAGGAGGATTTTCCCTCCTCTCCTATACAAGTCTCTGATAGCCATATTCCGCTTTCTAGGGCAATTGAAACCTTTTACGTTTTGAGTAATTATATGTATATAGGGTGTATTAGTTTCTGTCATCTAGAGAGTTGAAGCTATTTGTTGATAGTCCCAGGTTAAGTGGCAGTATTGTATATAATTCACAGTGATATTTAACCCAGAGTACATATCTAAGAATAAGGTGGCCCTCACGGCAACAACTAAAAAAATAATAAGCAAAACAAAATTCAAGCAATATAAGTATTGCACAACTGGTGTGAATGAAAAAACCTATAACTCGCATTCTTTTATGGGGAGAATACAAAACCCCTATTTGGGCATGAGATAGATATTACCTCAGGCTTGCACCGTGGTGCATCTTGGGTATTGCTTAGTGAGTGCGCCTATAAACATTTGGACATAAGATATGCTACATCTCGCTTTGCAAGTTAAACAATGTTGGCCTCTAGACATTACATTCAAATAAACACGTGATTCCTACCATTACAGCATTCAAATATTTACTTTACGATGTGATTTCTATTTAGGTCAAAGGCAATAATCATATCTTATTTACAAGGCATGTCTCACCTCTCTTCATCCTCAAGAGCTCTCGTCTGTCATTCAGTATGACCATACCCCAACAGAGTGCCATCCGTGAGATCATCCCACCCCGGCCCACTCCACTTTTAAATCACAGAGCGGGCCAGTGCAGGCTACCCCCAGGTAACAAATACTGCTGTATCTACTGCAATCCTATATTCAATTAAATACAGACCCGCAACAGAGGGAAAGAAAGAAAAGTTCACTTTTCTGAAGTTGTTGCCGAGTCCACTTTTTGAATGTCTTTATTGACCAACTTTCCTGGGATTCTCTTCCATTCCGATCTCTGTGGTAGAGGTGGTGCCATATGGGGTCTCTCCCCTCTTCTTTCACTGATTTCATCTTGCTGAGGCATATTGGTGATTTCCAGGTCCTTACAGACCTTCTGTATATCCTCTGTTGTATTGCAGATTAATCTTCTTCCTTTCCATGGGATTTGCAGATTGAAAGGGTGGCCCCATCTGTATGGGATATTACGCTGTCTCAGTGTGGTGGTAAAGAATCTAAATTCACGTCTCTTCTGTAATGTTCTTGGAGTCAAATCTTCAAATAGCTGAATGGGGTCAGCCCTGAACTTAAGAGGGTATTTCTGTCGTGCTTTTTTCATTATCTCCTCTTTGATTTGATAGCTAGTAATCTTGACAATTACATCTCTTGGGGGCTGGTCGCCCAGAGGTTTTGCTCGTAAAGCCCGGTGAAACCTATCCAGTGCTATCGTGGCTTCTGAGTCCACTCCCAAGACAAGAGTAAACACTCCTTGTAGGTAGTCTTCCAGATCTGCTGGTAGGATGGTCTCTGGGATACCTCTGATTCGAATGTTGCTACGACGACTACGGTTTTCCAAGTCATCTAGCTTGTTCTCCATATGTAACAGTTGCTCATCTTGAAAGGCCACCTTAGACCTGAGAAAGAGTATGTTGGAATCAGTGAGGGCAGTCGTATCTTCTAATTTTTCTACTCTCTGGCCCATATCTGAAATTTCCTTTTTAATCTCGGAGATTTCCTCCCTTATGCATTGTTTAACTTGGCCAATTAGGTTGGAAAAGTCCTTTTTTGAGGGCAAAGAGTTCAGCAGGGCTCTAGGAACTGAGATAGCATGTTCTGAACTCTCTCCCTCCGATTCAGATGAGGCCGATGAAGCATCCCCCCTGGCCTCACTTGTAGCTGTTAGCACTTTCCCAGGTGTGTCTATGTGTTTGAAAAAATTATTCACAGAAGGATTTGTTGCTGTCCATTTTTTTGCGCCCTTGTCTGGCTTATTTCCCTTTTTGGGAGACATTTTAACTCCTATGAGAAAGAGATCGGTACTTGGTATCTTGATAGAAAGGGCAAGGTGCAGTATCAATCAACTGTAGGTGTATTAAGTAAATTAGTTTCAGTAACACAACAGCACATGTATTTATCATCAGCTATAAATCTGCGGCCGAGGCGTGTTGTTTACTACCTTTTCTACCCTCCTAGGCTGGTCGTACATGTCCAGGAGTGCGCAGCATGCGTCAGTGGGGTGTATTTTTATTTACATGATAGGCACAGTTCATACTGATCAATATTAAACATATCTCTTGCTCCGTTGTTATGTTTTATTGCTGCCCCCTTATAGCAAGTTTACCGGTCGTCACTGTAAAAGGCCATGTATTCCGGTTCATTATGGTCAGTTGCGGCCTTCCACTAGATTTGGCGCTTCCCTTCCCGGGGCCTCACATAAGCACAGTAAGTCCACAAAAAGACACCCACTTCAGGCAACACATATCCGCTTACCACTGCGGTCACTCATCCCCCCGCGGGCTTTATAGCAGCTTTCACTTCTGACCGCGATCAGTGACATGCAGCGTCTCCTTCATATGGCGCTTGGGTGCGATGTAGGCCGCATGCCTCGGTGTCATGAAATGTCGTCTTCTTACTGTTACACTGTAAATCCGGTCAGATGTCAATCCGGGTTGATAAGTGGGGCTTGTCGAGGCTTCTTAGCAGATCAATTGAGCTAGGTACACTCACATTTAAGTTGATTTAGCCCTTAAGGGAGACTAGAGCTCACAAACGTGCAGCCATCTCCTGTGAGCGCTGGCTCCGCCTCCTATCAACACAATTGTTTTTATGATCAATCGATGTTCTATATGGTCATAACAATTACAAAAGAAAATAATCGAAAGAGAGTGATCTGTAAATGCTTACTGCTATAAATATGTCTACATATAAGTTTGTGTACTGAAAATTAAAAAGTACTATAAATTAAAACTTCAGGTATGCATCCGAAATTCAAAATAGAATTTCAAACATTTTCAATAAAATTTGGTGTATATGTAAAACACACATGTTTGTGTGCTGATCTTTAAAATGCGGTGTGACGTGATGTTTAGAATAATCAATATATAAAAAACAATAAATGAAGTGTTGTAGAATGATAAAATCAAAAGGATTTTTTATGTAACTATCTGTGTAAACTGGCCTAAAAAGAAAAAAACATGGGTTTGTGTGTACAATATGTGATCACAGAACAAAGGATGGAAAAAAGGAGGAGGGAGGGGCAAAAAACATAAAAAAATGTAAAGTATATTAATTTGATGATTTTTTTTATAATTAATTACTATTCAGAGTTTAGACAATTTACACCTGATATGCGGTGTTAAAATAAGCCCATATTTAAAGCAATATTTCTGTCTAATGGTGTGTGAGTGAGTTTTAAGAGGAGAAGTGTCATATGAATAGGTGTGAATTGATGTTTCTAATAAAAATACTTGGGAATAGTGTGGTTAATAGTGTAGATTGTACTTAATGTACACTGTGTGAGAATGTGAATGATGGATAATATGTGAAAGTGTAAAAGGTTTTAATGGTTGTGTAAGAAAATAAATAAAAAATGAAATAAAATAAAAGATGAAATAAAAATGATGGTGCAAAAGTTTAAAAATAAAAAAAAACAAATATTTTTTGTCTAAAAGTTGTTTAATTGAATGCAGCCACATCAGTGTTGGCATTGAGTCCTAATGGTTACAGTGTTTTTAATTTGAAAACTCAAAAGATCTCTCGTTGTCTCAATCTGATTAGTCTATTGTAATCATTGGATTTGGGGACGTAATCGATGGGTAAAATTGTTAAATTTGTGCGTTACTTGAATGAACCATCAAACAATGGTTAGGAATACTGTGTTTTACCTTGCCAATTTGGCAATTTTTACAGTTACGGAAATGTTCGTCCCATCGGGTGCGTATCTTCCTAAAGGTGCAGCCTACATATTGTTGGCCACATAAACATTCTATTAGATAAACTACAAAATTGGAGTTACAGTTAAAAAATCCAGGTATAGGGAAATTCTCCCCAGTCACTGTGGATGTAAATGATTTTTTCTTAGCACATTTAAATTTACAGGAGTTGCATCCCTTCTTTCCACTCCTTTTAGGCTAAAACTCCCACTTTTTGTTTGATTTTTATTTCTTGTTTGGAAGTTGACATGTTTGACCCTCTTACTGGGGGCCAATTTGTTTCTAAGGGAATGGCTCTTCTGTATACTATCCTTGGTTTGTCACTCACAAAGTTCTTTAAAATGGGATCTCTCTGTATGATGTGGCAATGCTTGTTGAGTGTGTCTTTAATTTTTTGATGGTTGCTGTTATATTGTGTGATGAACATTGAATCTTGTTTGGGTTCCATGGTTATCTGTGTCTTATTTTCTCTCATGAAAAGAGATGATCTATCTAAATTCTTGTCATTCTTTTTCTAGAGCTTGATCTAATAGATGTGTAGAATAGCCCTTGTCTAGGAATCTTTCATACAGAATCTTGCTTTGTTCTTTACCGGCAAAGAGGACAAAATAAATAATGAAAGTATATTGCAGAGTTGTTTTATTATATACTATTTATCATATTATATTACTATCTCAAAGTGTTTAATGTCCCTTTAAGAATACCTAAATTGCAACCCTTATCTATGAGAGTTTGGTATGTTGTTAGAAAATGGTCTGTAGGGTCCCTATCCAAAGTTTTATAGTAATCATTATCTCCCCAAAAAAATATGCTTCTTTCAAATAGTCTTGAATATCCTGAATAATAATTCTACCCCCTTGTCAGCATCCCAAATGATGATATTGGGTTATTCTGTAAATTGTGTAAAGCTTTTTTCTCACCTAAACTCATGTAGTAACTTTTTTTGTGAGATTTTTAATTTTCTCTAGATCCTCCATTACTAAGTTTTGATAAAGTTCTATGTAATGGTTGGTTGTGTTACTGGGGTTGAAATTGGATTTTCTCTTTACAGAATTGTGTATGTAATCTTCAAATATGTGTGATGTTAAAATGTCTACATCTGAAAAAATACAATTTGTTTCTTTGTTAGATGGCATAGAATCTGTAAGTATCAGTTGACAGTTCTCAGCGTCTATTTTATTTTGTTTAAGTTTCTTTGCGGCAAAATATTTTGTAAGGCCAATTTTCGGGTAAAACTGTTTATCTACAAATATGTCAAAAATCTTATGGGAATTCATTCACCGGACAATATGATAGACCCCTTTTAAACCCCCTTGAGTGCTAACGACAGCTCTGAGCTGTCGCAAATTGTCTCAGTCAGGTGCACGACGGCTCAGAGCCGTCGCTAGCACTTTCCCACCTTGAGGGAGATCTGGGGGCTCCCACCGGCTCCTACGCTGGTGAACGGGCCTGTATAGTGACAGGCATCACCTGGGCTTCACGTTTTGTGCGGTAACATGATGATGTCACCGCGCAACTTTATTGAAAAATTACAATGACAAGTATAGGGAAAGGGGGCATGCTGCTTAGACCCCCACAACCCACCATTGGAAAGGTAATTGCCTAACCTTTCCAACGGTATAAGTCTTGGGGATTTAAAAAAAAAAAGTTTCAAAAAATATATATTTAAAAAAAACAAAAAAACTCAAATCAACTTAGCACCCAGGTGGGAAATTGCTTAGCACTCAAAGGGTTAATACTTCAATTGAGTTTTTCTACAATTGTGAGCACATAAGATGATAAATTAAAGATCCCTTTGTCTAATTTGGAAAGTTTCTCTTTCTTGTCGGCAAGGGCTCTGCCTCTAGAGCCTTGTTTTCTGTAAAATTAGTTATTTTTCCTGGTCTTGGTGTTAAACCCTCTGCTTCGATATATGTTCTTGCCCCTAAAAAAAGAATTAGATGTACATGCTTGATGGAATCGAATACATCCTCTTTTGTGGTCAATCCTAAAATTGAGTATCTGTTGTTATGTGTGTATTGTTCATAATCATTAGCAATGTGATCTGGTGTTCATTTATTAAAGTTGGGTGTGTAAGATGTGTAAGGTGTTGGGCATTGGGAAATGGGGTATCTATTCATGTTAGGATATCTTTTGGTAAATGGTATTGTTCTGATTGGCCTTCCAATCGTTCCCCTGGTTGGTATTAAAACCATTATTGTGATGTGTGTATTGGTGACCATAGTTAGTGTGCTGTCCATTGTGGTGACGTGTGTATTGTTGATTTCCCATAGATCTGGAATATTGATCTGTATGATAATTTGTGGATTTGAAAGGATTTTTCCCAAAAGTGTGGTTTTCATTTCTGTGTGGTATATTGTATCCTTTTTTGATGTGGAAAAGATTGGTTTGGGATGTTATGTTGCCCTCTTGGTCTATTGTTCTTATTGTTTTGGACTTTTTTCCATCCATTGTGTTGATCTAATGTTGGATTAGTAGGAGCTTTATCAATTATTATTCAGGATATTCAAGCCTATTTGATAAAAACAGAAAGAATTTTGGGAGATCATGATTACTTTAAAACTTTGGATAGGGACCCTACAGACCATTTTCTAACAACATACCAAACTCTCATAGATAAGGGTTCCAATTTAGGAATTCTTAACAAAAATGAAAGGGACTTTCTTAGGACATCAAATCCCAGTGTTGCACATTATTATCACTTACCAAAACTGCATAAAAATAAACAAACCCTCTGGGTCATCCCATCATTGCGGGAATTGGAAATCTCACATACAACTTGTCCAATTACATAGACCTATTCCTAAAAAATGTGTGACCACATTACCATCATATATACAAGACAGTACACATTTTTTGCAACAGATAGAGAACATCAAAAATTTAGATAACAAATTATTGTGGATCACATGTGACGTCAGCTCTTTGTATTCGAACATTGCGCATGAGTTGGGTCTCCTAGCTGTTTCACATTTTTTAAGACAAGATACATATATGCCAGATTTACTAAGATCTTTCATTCTTGAAAGTTTTGAATACATTTTGACTCATAATTATTTTGTTTTTCAAGACAAATTTTATTTACAGATTAAAGGTACGGCCATGGGGACCAGGTTCGCCCCCAGTTTTGCAAATCTTTTCATGGTTCTTTTTTAGGAGAAATACATCTACAACAGCCAACTGAGGGCGAGCCTGGTCTACTGTGGCCGGTACATTGATGATTTTCATATGGGATGGAGACATATCAATCGCAAACTCTTTAATTTCTCACATTTATAATAACAATTTAGGTATTTCATTTATTGCAAATATACAAGCAACTTCTATTGAATTTCTTGATATCGTTTTAAGTTGGGATCCTTCCAATAATATTGAATCAAAGACACAATTCAAAGAAGTTGATAGCAACAGTTACCTTAAATATTCTAGTAACCATCACAAGGGATGGATTAGGAATATCCCTTTTAGCCAATTTAGACGAATAACAAAAAATTGCACTAATATAGACACCTTTATAGAACAAAGCAAGATTCTGTATGAAAGATTCATAGACAAGGGCTATTCTACACATCTATTAGATCAAGCTCTAGAAAAAGAATGACAAGAATTTAGATAGATCATCTCTTTTCATGAAAGAAAATAAGACAGATAACCATGGAACCCAAAAAAGATTCAATGTTCATTACACAATATAACAGCAACCATCAAAAAATTAAAGACACACTCAACAAGCATTGGCACATCATAGAGAGAGATCCCATTTTAAAGTACATTGTGAGTGACAAATCGAGGATAGTATACAGAAGAGCCTCCACCCTTAGAAACAAATTGCCCCCCAGTAAGAAGGTCAAACATGTCAACTTCCAAACAAGAAATACAAATCAAACAAAAAGTGGGATTTTTGGCCTAAAATGAGTTTATACGTGTGGAAAGAAGGGATGCAACTCCTGTAAATTTACATGTGCTAAGAAAAAATAATTTACATCCACGGTAACTGGGGAGAATTTCTCTATCCCTTGATTTTATAACTATAACTCCAATTTTGTAGTTTATCTAATAGAATGTTTATGTGGCCTACAATATGTAGGCCGCACCTCTAGAAAGATATGCACTCGATGGGGCGAACATTTCCGTAACTGTAAAAATTGCCAAATTGGCAAGGTAAAACACAGTATTCCTAACCATTGTTTGATGGTTCATTCAAGTAACGTACAATTTTATAAATTTTTACCCATTGATTACATCCCCAAATCCAATGATTACAATAAACCAATCAGACTGAGACAACGAGAGACCTTTTGGATTTTAAAATTTAAAACACTGTAACCATTAGGACTCACATTAATGTGGCTGCATTCAATTAAACAACTTTTAGACAAAAGTTATTTCACGTTTTTAATTTTTAAACTTTTGCACCATCATTTTTATTTTATCTTTTTTTTTATTTAATTCTTTTATTCCTTTTCTTACACAAACATTAAAACCTTTTACACTTACACATATTATACATCATCCTCACACAGTGTGCATTAAGTACAATCTACACTATTAACCACACTATTCCCAAGTATTACTATTAGAAACCTATTCATATGAAACTTCTCCTCTTAAAACTCACTCACACACTATTAGACAGAAAAATATTTCATTAAATATGCGCTTATTTTAACACCACATATCAGTTGTATGATGCCTTAACTCTGAATAGAAATTAATTATAAAAAAATGTCATTAAATTTATATACTTTACATTTTTTATGTTTTTTGCCCCCCCCTCCATCCTTTTTTCCATCCTTTGTTCTGTGATCACATATTTTACATAAAAAAAATTTTTTATTTTTAAACTTTTGCACCATCATTTTTATTTCATCTTTTATTTTATTTCATTTTTTATTTATTTTCTTACACAACCATTAAAACCTTTTACACTTTCACATATTATCCATCATTCACATTCTCACACAGTGTACATTAAGTACAATCTACACTATTAACCACACTATTCCCAAGTATTTTTTATTAGAAACATCAATTCACACCTATTCATATGACACTTCTCCTCTTAAAACTCACTCACACACCATTAGACAGAAATATTGCTTTAAATATGGGCTTATTTTAACACCGCATATCAGGTGTAAATTGTCTAAACTCTGAATAGTAATTAATTATAAAAAAAATCATTAAATTTATATACTTTACATTTTTTATGTTTTTTGCCCCCCCCCTCCCTCCTTTTTTCCATCCTTTGTTCTGTGATCACATATTATACACACAAACCCATTTTTTTACCTTTTAGGCCAGTTTACACAGATAGTTACATAAAAAATCCTTTCGATTTTATCATTCTACAACACTTCATTTATTGTTTCTTTATATATTATTTATTCTAAAGAATACGTCACACCGCATTTTAAATATCAGCACACATACAAGTCACGGCAGATCTTGTTATACATGTAAACCAAATTTTTTATAAAATGTTGGAAATTCTATTTTGAATTTCGTATGCATACCTGAAGTTTTAATTTATAGTACTTTTTAATTTTCAGTACACAAACTTATATGTAGACATATTTATAGCAGTAAGCATTTACAGATCACTCTCTTTGGATTGTTTTCTTTTGCAATTGTTATGGCCATATAGAAAATTGATCGATCGATCAAAAAAAAAAAAAAGTGTTATTATCATTTTATACTGTATAATTGTAAATTTCTTCTGTTAAGTGTGATCAGTCCACGGGTCATCATTACTTCTGGGATATTACTCCTCCCCAACAGGAAGTGCAAGAGGATTCACCCAGCAGAGCTGCATATAGCTCCTCCCCTCTACGTCACTCCCAGTCATTCTCTTGCACCCAACGACTAGATAGGATGTGTGAGAGGACTATGGTGATTATACTTAGTTTTATATCTTCAATCAAAAGTTTGTTATTTTAAAATAGCACCGGAGTGTGTTATTACCTCTCTGGCAGAGTTTGAAGAAGAATCTACCAGAGTTTTGCTATGATTTTAGCCGGAGTAGTTAAGATCATATTGCTGTTCTCGGCCATCTGAGGAGTGAGGTAAACTTCAGATCAGGGGACAGCGGGCAGATGAATCTGCATAGAGGTATGTAGCAGTTTTTATTTTCTGACAATGGAATTGATGAGAAAATCCTGCCATACCGATATAATGTCATGTATGTATACTTTACACTTCAGTATTCTGGGGAATGGTACTTCACTAGAATTACACTGTAAGAAATACATAAAGCTGTTTAATAACTAGAGATTATGTTTAACGTTTTTGCTGGAATGTAAAATCGTTTTCATTTGCTGAGGTACTGTGTGAATAAATGTTTGGGCACTATTTTTCCACTTGGCAGTTGCTTAATCTGTTTTTCTGACAGTTTCTGTTCTCCCTCACTGCTGTGTGTGAGGGGGAGGGGCCGTTTTTTGGCGCTTTTTCTATGCATCAAATATTTCAGTCAGCAACTCATTGTATTCCCTGCATGATCCGGTTCATCTCTACAGAGCTCAGGGGTCTTCAAAACTTATTTTGAGGGAGGTAATTTCTCTCAGCAGAGCTGTGAGAATTATAGTTTGACTGAGATAAAAAACGTTTATTCTGTAATTTGTTTCCTGCTTTCAGAATTTGTTATCTTTGCTAATGGGATTAAACCTTTGCTAAAGTTGTGTTGTTTACAAGGATTGAGGCTATAACTGTTTCAATTTATTAATTTTCAACTGTCATAGATCTTCTGTGCTTCTTAAAGGCACAGTACATTTTAATATTATTCTAATTGAATTGTATTTCCAAGTTGCAAGTTTATTTGCTAGTGTGTTAAACATGTCTGATTCAGAGGATGATACCTGTGTCATTTGTTGCAATGCCAAAGTGGAGCCCAATAGAAATTTATGTACTAACTGTATTGATGCTACTTTAAATAAAAGTCAATCTGTACAAATTGAACAAATTTCACCAAACAACGAGGGGAGAGTTATGCCGACTAACTCGCCTCACGTGTCAGTACCTACATCTCCCGCTCAGAGGGAGGTGCGTGATATTGTAGCGCCGAGTACATCTGGGCGGCCATTACAAATCACATTACAGGATATGGCTACTGTTATGACTGAGGTTTTGGCTAAATTACCAGAACTAAGAGGTAAGCGTGATCACTCTGGGGTGAGAACAGAGTGCGCTGATAATATTAGGGCCATGTCAGACACTGCGTCACAGGTGGCAGAACATGAGGACGGAGAACTTCATTCTGTGGGTGACGGTTCTGATCCAAACAGACTGGATTCAGATATTTCAAATTTTAAATTTAAACTGGAAAACCTCCGTGTATTACTAGGGGAGGTGTTAGCGGCTCTGAATGATTGTAACACAGTTGCAATACCAGAGAAAATGTGTAGGTTGGATAAATATTTTGCGGTACCGACGAGTACTGAGGTTTTTCCTATACCTAAGAGACTTACTGAAATTGTTACTAAGGAGTGGGATAGACCCGGTGTGCCGTTCTCACCCCCTCCGATATTTAGAAAAATGTTTCCAATAGACGCAACCACAAGGGACTTATGGCAAACGGTCCCTAAGGTGGAGGGAGCAGTTTCTACCTTAGCTAAGCGTACCACTATCCCGGTGGAGGATAGCTGTGCTTTTTCAGATCCAATGGATAAAAAGTTAGAGGGTTACCTTAAGAAAATGTTTGTTCAACAAGGTTTTATATTGCAACCCCTTGCATGCATTGCGCCGATCACGGCTGCAGCGGCATTCTGGATTGAGTCTCTGGAAGAGAACATTGGTTCAGCTACTCTGGACGACATTACGGACAGGCTTAGAGTCCTTAAACTAGCTAATTCATTCATTTCGGAGGCCGTAGTACATCTTACTAAACTTACGGCGAAGAATTCAGGATTCGCCATTCAGGCACGCAGGGCGCTGTGGCTAAAATCCTGATCAGCTGATGTTACTTCTAAGTCTAAATTGCTTAATATACCTTTCAAAGGGCAGACCTTATTCGGGCCCGGGTTGAAAGAGATTATCGCTGAC
Organism: Bombina bombina; assembly: GCF_027579735.1. Taxonomy (NCBI): domain Eukaryota; kingdom Metazoa; phylum Chordata; class Amphibia; order Anura; family Bombinatoridae; genus Bombina; species Bombina bombina. Next base: position 952,105,587 of record NC_069504.1, read on the forward strand.
ATTACAGGAGGTAAAGGCCATGCCCTGCCTCAGGACAAAGCCAAAGCCAAGACTAGACAGTCTAATTTTCGTTCCTTTCGTAATTTCAAAGCAGGAGCAGCATCAACTTCCTCTGCACCAAAACAGGAAGGAGCTGTTGCTCGCTACAGACAAGGCTGGAAACCTAACCAGTCCTGGAACAAGGGCAAGCAGACTAGGAAACCTGCTGCTGCCCCTAAAACAGCATGAATTGAGGGCCCCCGATCCGGGATCGGATCTAGTGGGGGGCAGACTTTCTCTCTTCGCCCAGGCTTGGGCAAGAGATGTTCAGGATCCCTGGGCGCTAGAGATAATATCTCAGGGATACCTTCTGGACTTCAAATACTCTCCTCCAAGAGAGAGATTTCATCTGTCAAGATTGTCAACAATCCAGACAAAGAAAGAGGCGTTTCTACGCTGCGTACAAGAGCTCTTGTTAATGGGAGTAATCCATCCAGTTCCACGATCGGAACAGGGACAGGGGTTTTACTCAAATCTGTTTGTGGTTCCCAAAAAAGAGGGAACTTTCAGACCAATCCTGGACTTAAAGATCCTAAACAAATTCCTAAGAGTTCCATCGTTCAAGATGTAGACTATTCGGACAATTTTACCTATGATCCAAGAGGGTCAATACATGACCACTGTAGATTTAAAAGATGCTTACCTTCACATACCGATTCACAAAGATCATTATCGGTACCTAAGGTTTGCCTTCCTAGACAGGCATTACCAGTTTGTGGCTCTTCCATTCGGATTGGCTACAGCTCCAAGAATCTTCACAAAGGTTCTGGGTGCTCTTCTGGCGGTACTAAGACCGCGGGGAATCTCGGTAGCTCCATACCTAGACGACATTCTGATACAAGCTTCAAGCTTTCAAACTGCCAAGTCTCATACAGAGTTAGTGCTGGCATTTCTAAGGTCACATGGATGGAAGGTGAACGAAAAGAAAAGTTCACTCGTTCCACTTCCTGGGGACTCTTATAGATTCTGTAGAAATGAAGATTTACCTGACAGAGGACAGGCTAACAAGACTTCAAAGTGCTTGCCACACCCTTCATTCCATTCAACACCCGTCAGTGGCTCAATGCATGGAGGTAATCGGCTTAATGGTAGCGGCAATGGACATAGTACCCTTTGCACGCTTACACCTCAGACCACTGCAACTGTGCATGCTAAGTCAGTGGAATGGGGATTACTCAGACTTATCCCCTTCTCTGAATCTGGATCAAGAGACCAGAAATTCTCTTCTATGGTGGCTTTCTCGGCCACATCTGTCCAGGGGGATGCCATTCAGCAGACCAGACTGGACAATTGTAACAACAGACGCCAGCCTTCTAGGTTGGGGTGCCGTCTGGAATTCTCTGAAGGCTCAGGGACAATGGAGTCAGGAGGAGAGTCTCCTGCCAATAAACATTCTGGAATTGAGAGCAGTTCTCAATGCCCTCCTGGCTTGGCCCCAGTTGACAACTCGGGGGTTCATCAGGTTTCAGTCGGACAACATCACGACTGTAGCTTACATCAACCATCAGGGAGGGACAAGAAGCTCCCTAGCTATGATGGAAGTATCAAAGATAATTTGCTGGGCAGAGTCTCACTCTTGCCACCTGTCAGCAATCCACATCCCGGGAGTGGAGAACTGGGAGGCGGATTTCTTAAGTCGTCAGACTTTTCATCCGGGGGAGTGGGAACTTCATCCGGAGATCTTTGCCCAAATACTTCGACGTTGGGGCAAACCAGAGATAGATCTCATGGCGACTCGACAGAACGCCAAGCTTCCTCGTTACGGGTCCAGATCCAGGGATCCAGGAGCAGTCCTGATAGATGCTCTGACAGCACCTTGGGACTTCAGGATGGCTTACGTGTTTCCACCCTTCCCTTTGCTTCCTCGATTGATTGCCAGAATCAAACAAGAGAGAGCATCAGTGATTCTAATAGCACCTGCGTGGCCACGCAGGACTTGGTATGCAGACCTGGTGGACATGTCATCCTGTCCACCTTGGTCTCTACCTCTGAAACAGGACCTTCTGATACAGGGTCCCTTCAAACATCAAAATCTAACTTCTCTGAAGCTGACTGCTTGGAAATTGAACGCTTGATTTTATCAAGACGTGGATTTTCTGAGTCAGTTATTGATACCTTAATACAGGCTAGGAAACCTGTTACCAGAAAGATTTACCATAAGATATGGCGTAAATACCTATATTGGTGTGAATCCAAAGGTTACTCTTGGAGTAAGGTTAGGATTCCTAGGATATTGTCTTTTCTACAAGAAGGTTTAGAAAAGGGTTTATCTGCTAGTTCATTAAAGGGACAGATCTCAGCTCTGTCCATTCTGTTACACAAACGTCTGTCAGAAGTTCCTGACGTCCAGGCTTTTTGTCAGGCTTTGGCCAGAATTAAGCCTGTGTTTAAAACTGTTGCTCCACCATGGAGTTTAAACCTTGTTCTTAATGTTTTACAGGGCGTTCCGTTTGAACCCCTTCATTCCATTGATATAAAGTTGTTATCTTGGAAAGTTCTATTTTTAATGGCTATTTCCTCGGCTCGAAGAGTCTCTGAATTATCAGCCTTACATTGTGATTCTCCTTATTTGATTTTTCATTCGGATAAGGTAGTCCTGCGTACTAAACCTGGGTTCTTACCTAAGGTAGTTACTAACAGGAATATCAATCAAGAGATTGTTGTTCCTTCTTTATGCCCAAATCCTTCTTCAAAGAAGGAACGTCTACTGCACAACCTGGATGTAGTCCGTGCTCTAAAATTTTACTTACAGGCAACTAAGGAATTTCGACAAACGTCTTCTCTGTTTGTCATTTACTCTGGGCAGAGGAGAGGTCAAAAAGCTTCCGCTACCTCTCTTTCTTTTTGGCTTCGTAGCATAATTCGTTTAGCTTATGAGACTGCTGGACAGCAGCCTCCTGAAAGAATTACAGCTCATTCTACTAGAGCTGTGGCTTCCACTTGGGCCTTCAAGAATGAGGCCTCTGTTGAACAGATTTGCAAGGCTGCAACTTGGTCTTCGCTTCATACTTTTTCCAAATTTTACAAATTTGACACTTTTGCTTCATCGGAGGCTATTTTTGGGAGAAAGGTTCTTCAGGCAGTGGTTCCTTCTGTATAAAGAGCCTGCCTATCCCTCCCGTCATCCGTGTACTTTTGCTTTGGTATTGGTATCCCAGAAGTAATGATGACCCGTGGACTGATCACACTTAACAGAAGAAAACATAATTTATGCTTACCTGATAAATTCCTTTCTTCTGTAGTGTGATCAGTCCACGGCCCGCCCTGTTTTTAAGGCAGGTAAATATTTTTTAATTTATACTCCAGTCACCACTTCACCCTTGGCTTTTCCTTTCTCGTTGGTCCTTGGTCGAATGACTGGGAGTGACGTAGAGGGGAGGAGCTATATGCAGCTCTGCTGGGTGAATCCTCTTGCACTTCCTGTTGGGGAGGAGTAATATCCCAGAAGTAATGATGACCCGTGGACTGATCACACTACAGAAGAAAGGAATTTATCAGGTAAGCATAAATTATGTTTTTCTACATTGTGTTTTTATTTGTATATGTAACAGCCTAGTGGATACTTTGTTCAGTTTTAGTTTCAAGTTATATTGAGACAAAATTTGTTATATTTTCGCTGTAGTTCTCCTGATTACCATCTGGTCAAAATGCTTATGATTGGACATTTCGAAATAGAACTATTTCCTGCAAACAATCAACTACAACAGGGGAGGGGGCGCCCTATAGCAAAATGTTCACTAGATCTGATAGTTAAAACTGTACAGTCTTAGGTAGACATGATGGAAATATATCAACCTCAATAGAGAAAGGAGTAAAAATACTAGATAGTAAATAAGTAACTATACTTCAGTTTGCAATACCTCAGAATAGATTGTAGATAGATGTGAATATATTATACTACAGGTTAGTGGTGTCAGAATATAAAAAAGCAGTATAATAATACAATAATATATGATAGAATGTATACGATGATATATCAAGCAATCTAAATCATAAACATATGTTAATAATAATAACCAAATTATTATTATTTAAGAGTCTCAAAAATGAGTAAAAAGTCTCTGATGGGAAGATCAAGGCAGCTATCTGTTCAGCCTTGAAACAATCAACTAGGTGTATTTAAGGATTGTCAATCTGTTGTTTTATATTTGTTTTTTATCTACCTGTCTGAATAAATGACCTTAGAACGGTTGGGAAATGCGTTGCAGCTTTTTTTAACTCAGCACCTTTTAAATAAAAGTGTTTTCTTTTTACAGAAGTTGTCCATTATCTCCCTTTTTACCCACACTTTGGGAATTGAACAGTCCTTGCCTAGCCTATACCAGTTCTCCACAGAGCGGTTCTGGATACGCCTAACCACAGCGGCTGATGCAGTGAGCTGTAGGAACACAATCCACAGATCTGCAGACGGAGTGACCGCCACCAGTGAGCTAACCACTGCAAAGTGATAGCCTGCCTGTTTGCACCTTTTCCAGGACGGGTGCCAACTATCTTGTGAGTACATTATCTCTTTTTCCACAGTATATGACATACGAAATACACTATGAGGCGCCCGTTTTCTCTCTTCTCCTTAATTGTAGTAGTCTATATTAGCTCTGTGTTTGTAACATGAGATTGCTTGTGTATTAATTCCTCTTGCTCTGGCAATTAATATTTGGACATACTAGTTTGACTTTGGCTTCCCTTGACTACATTTCTGTTAAACTCTTTGTTTGGATTGACTTGGTTTATGTTTGTTGATTCTGCATTTGTTTAATGATTTGTGCTGCTTTTATCTATAAAGGCCTTGACCTGGACTGTCTTACTTAGATTTCCTTTACCTTGGATTCTTCTGCTTACAGAAGATCTGTATTTAAGTATCTTTTGAAGGCTTATGTTAGTCTGGATAGCAAGATTAATTTTTGCAAATGTATGTCTTTCTTTGATATTTGAATTGATATTTGAATTCATAAGCTTACAGTTACTTTTTAGTACTTAATTATTGTTTGTTTTGTAGGAGCTGATTAAAGTACTAGAGAGAGTTCAGCTACTAAGTTTAGTCTCATTGGTCTCTTACCCCTGGCCCTTGATTCGATATTGTTACCACATTGATCCCATCTTGTTTCATTTTAAAACAACAGCACTCCACCTGACACAAAGGAAGACCGGTGCTCAGACAGGAAAGTGGTTTACTGTTTGTTATGCCCCTACATCCTCCAGTCATAGTAGAATAAAGGAATGTAACCTTACCCAGAAAAAGCAGAAATAAAGTCTACCATAAAGACCATGGGGTAGATTTATTAATAGTCAAGTGAACATGATTCGCTGTAGTGAATCATGGCCGCCCGAACTTGCTAAATGCAGAAAGCATTTTGCAATGCGCCCCTGCTCACTGGCAGCCAATCGTCGGCTAGCAGTGGCTGTCAATCATCCTGATAGGGATGTTTTCAATCTGCCACCTAAAAGGTGTCTGACAAGTTAAGGAGCAGCGGTCTTACGGCCGCTGCTTCTTAACTTCTGTTTCAGGTGAGCCTGAAACGATTGGGCTCCGAAGGGGCATCCTCTGCTTAATAAATGGAGCCCCATGTCTGCAGAGCATGAATTGAGCCACAGAGCTCTTCTGTATGGACTGTAATGGACATATCTTGGCATTAATATGAATGACTAAAATCACTGCCAATAAAGGAATTTGCTGATTTTAGAAGATTCAGAGTATCTTGAAAATCTTCATCAGCAAAATCTTCATCAACTGGAACAGACTAATTTTCACATCAAAGTGAAGATACTGCAATTGCCCCAGCAATGTATAAGCTGTTGTAAAAGAAAGAGTCCAATTGTATTATCCATAGGGCCCCTAAAAAAAAAAGAACTATCCACAAAGGTAATAGTAAATCAAAAGGCTAAAGTGGTAACTGTTACTTTGGAGAAGGTTCCCAAGCACTACAGTAGAAAACTGAGTAAATTAAGGTCTGGCATGGCCTATTACTTGTAAATAAATTCCGAAATATCATCAGGAATAGGAAAAACATCAAAAGTTTTAGCAGAAGTCTAAAACATAAATCAAACTGTATGATGTATTTTTCTAAAAATGGATTAGGGTCTTGGATACCTAAAATACTAAAAATGTCTCTTAGCAAAAAGCCAACAGGTAGATAAAAACAATCTCTCCTAAAAGTAGCTATTCTAGGGCTGTTCTTAAAGGCATCAGCTGTCACATGTCTGAGCTGAGATGGGTATTGAACCTGCATCTGCAGAATTGTAGAGCCTAAGCTACAGGTAGGCTTCTTGCATATCTTGAGCAGGATCCTAATCCTCATTATAAGAGAAATCAAAGTGATCCTTACATAAAAAAAACAATAAATAAAAAAGAGCACCTTACTTCTTCACCTTCCTCCTGAAAGGCAAAGATGTGAGAGGGATTCAAAGTTTGTGAAGTGTTGGGTATCTTTTTCTCCTCCTAGTGGCCAGGAGTTGAATTCTCAGGAGTAAATGACTTGTGGACTCTCACCACCTTATGAAAGAAATAGTAATTTTTATTATTTTATTTATTTTTTAATTATTATTGAATAATTCTGGATTTTGGAGTTCGTGATTTGGGGATTTGTACCTGTATTATCATTCTATACATACAATCCCGGATGTGGGTCCTTCCTGCAATATTTTTTTATCCGATTTAAATACTGTATTTTATAATGTTATTTACTATTTTTCAAGGGATGGGTTTTAGATCTAATTTCAAGGGACTAACAATTTTATTTTCATAGATAAATGAGAAAAGGTTTAAAGGAACATTGAACCCAAAACTTTCTAATTTACTCCTATTATCAATTTTTCTTCGTTCTCTTGCTATCTTTATTTGAAAAAGAAGGCATCTAAGCTTTTTTCTTGGTTTAGGACTCTGGACAGCACTTTTTATTGGTGGATGAATTTATCCACCAATCAGCAAGGACAACCCAGGTTGTTCACCAAAATGGGCCGGCATCTAAACTTACATTCTTGCATTTCAAATAAAGATACCAAGAGAATAAAGAAAATTTGATAATAGGAGTAAATAAGAAAGTTGCTTAAAATTTCATGCTCTATCTAAATCACAAAATAAAATTTTTGGGTTCAGTGTCCCTTTAAGTAATTTAGTACATAGGCATAAAATGATGTCTACACATCCTTGTTTAGAGGCACATTAACAAAGGCCCTCAAACCATTCAGTAAGGTAGAGACAATTTTATATTTTACCTTCCAATCAATTAAGGCAACACTAACACTTTGCTGAAATGCTTTAATGAGAACAAAGCCACTGAGAAACTAGTGGTTCCATTGATTATTTACAATCAAAGCATATTCTGCAAGTAAATAACGCTTCCTTGACATTATCGAACTCCTATAAAGCATTTATCCTGCTAAATAAAATACTATTATACTATATACTAGTATATTCTTACCTTGCACCTTATCTTTACAGAGTAATTCTTTATATGTATAATATTCTTTGTTGTACAAGATGCAACTGTTACAACATGGCAAGCAGGCTTTCAAAGCATATCCGTGCTCTTCCTCTGTTGGCTGTCATGATGGTTTATTTTTTTATTTGTGTTTTTTTTGTTCATACATCATACCTATATTCATACTAAGTATATTATTTAACTCTAGAATGAATTTCAGCACCTGACACCTCTAGATATAAAAGTGACCAGTCATCCCAAAATAAATTAGGTTCTCTTTAAGAATGTCAAAATATCTGTTTCAGGTATACTTCCTTTTCCCTTGGTAACACAATATGTTATTAAAGGGCACAGAATAATGCAGAGGTGGTGAGCTAACTGCATGAGAAAATCACCAAAAAATATTTATATTAGAAAAATAAATAGTAGAATTTATAGTGAGTTGGTCAAAATAATTAAAAACAACCGAAATTGTTTTGTGATGGCAGGAATCTTAAAAAGACATGGAAATTGTGTATTCACATTAATTTCTGCAATTCTCCTACAAAGACACAGAAAGTGTATTTATTTCCTATAACTATTATGCCTGTGAACAACTACATCACGTTCCCAGCATCCTTGGAAACAATGCTTCTGCAAAGGTGTGCACATTTGTGTGAGTACATAGATATTTATCCCAGCATTCACAAGAAGAAATAGATTGCACACTATTAAAAAAAAACAACAGAATTTATGCTTACCTGATAAATTACTTTCTCTTGCGGTGTATCCAGTCCACGGATTCATCCTTACTTGTGGGATATTCTCATTCCCTACAGGAAGTGGCAAAGAGAGCACACAGCAGAGCTGTCCATATAGCTCCCCCTCTAGCTCCACCCCCCAGTCATTCGACCAAAGGTTAGGAGAAAAGGAGAAACAATAGGGTGCAGTGGTGACTGTAGTTTAAACAAAAAATTTTTTAACCTGACTTAATTGCCAGGGCGGGCCGTGGACTGGATACACCACAAGAGAAAGTAATTTATCAGGTAAGCATAAATTCTGTTTTCTCTTGCAAGGTGTATCCAGTCCACGGATTCATCCTTACTTGTGGGATACCAATACCAAAGCTTTAGGACACAGATGAAGGGAGGGAACAAGACAGGTAACCTAAACGGAAGGCACCACTGCTTGCAAAACCTTTCTCCCAAAAATAGCCTCCGAAGAAGCAAACGTATCGAATCTGTAAAATTTGGCAAAAGTATGCAGTGACGACCAAGTCGCTGCCTTACAAATCTGTTCAACAGAAGCCTCATTTTTGAAAGCCCATGTGGAAGCCACAGCTCTTGTAGAATGAGCGGTAATTCGTTCAGGAGGCTGCTGGCCAGCAGTCTCATAAGCCAATCGGATGATGCTTTTCAGCCAGAAAGAAAGAGAGGTAGCAGTCGCTTTCTGACCTCTCCTCTTACCAGAATAGACAACAAACAAGGATGATGTTTGTCTGAAATCTTTAGTTGCTTGTAAATAGAATTTTAAAGCACGAACCACATCAAGATTGTGTAATAGCCGTTCCTTCTTTGAAGATGGATTAAGACACAGAGAAGGAACAATGATTTCATGGTTAATATTCTTATTAGACACAACTTTAGGAAGAAAACCAGGTTTGGTACGCAAAACTACCTTATCTGCATGGAACACCAGATAGGGTGAATCACACTGTAAAGCAGACAATTCTGAAACTCTTCGAGCAGAAGATATAGCTACCAAAAACAAAACTTTCCAAGATAATAACTTAATATCTATGGAATGTAAAGGTTCAAACGGAACCCCTTGAAGAACTGAAAGAACTAAATTTAGACTCCATGGCGGAGCCACAGGTTTATAGACAGGCTTGATTCTGACTAAAGCCTGAGCAAACTCTTGAACATCTGGTACCTCTGCCAGACGCTTGTGTAAAAGGATAGACAGAGCAGATATCTGTCCCTTTAAGGAACTAGCCGATAAACCTTTCTCCAATCCTTCTTGGAGAAAAGACAATATCCTGGGAATCCTAATCTTACTCCACGACTAACCCTTAGATTCACACCAACAAAGATATTTCCGCCATATCTTATGGTAAATTTTCCTGGTGACAGGCTTTCTAGCCTGGATCAGAGTATCTATAACTGATTCAGAGAAACCACGCTTTGATAGAATTAAGCGTTCAATCTCCAAGCAGTCAGCCGCAGAGAAACTAGATTTGGATGCTTGAATGGATCCTGTATTAGAAGATCCTGCCTCATTGGCAGTGTCCATGGTGGGACAGATGACATGTCCACTAGGTCTGCATACCAAGTCCTGCGTGGCCACGCAGGCGCTATCAGAATTACTGAAGCCTTCTCCTGCTTGATTCTGGCGACCAGACGAGGGAGAAGAGGAAACGGTGGAAAGACATAAGCCAGATTGAAGGACCAAGGCGCTGCTAGAGCATCTATCAATGCCGCCTTGGGGTCCCTGGACCTGGATCCGTAGAGAGGAAGTTTGGTGTTCTGACGGGACGCCATCAGATCCAATTCTGGAATGCCCCATAGCTGGGTCAGCTGAGCAAAAACCTCCGGGTGGATTTCCCACTCCCCCGGGTGAAAAGTCTGACGACTTAGAAAATCCGCCTCCCAGTTGTCTATCCCTGGGATGTGAATCGCTGATAGATGGCAGGAGTGATCCTCCGCCCACCTGATTATTTTGGTTACTTCCTTCATCGCTAGGGAACTCTTTGTTCCCCCCTGATGATTGATGTACGCTACAGTCGTGATGTTGTCCGACTGAAATCTGATGAATTTGGCCGCAGCTAGTTGAGGCCATGCCTGAAGCGCGTTGAATATCTATCTCAGTTCCAAAATGTTTATCGGGAGAAGAGACTCTTCCTGAGACCATAAGCCCTGAGCTTTCAGGGAGTCCCAGACCGCACCCCAGCCTAACAGACTGGCGTCGGTCGTTACAATGATCCACTCTGGTCTGCGGAAGCATATTCCCTGAGACAGGTGATCCTGAGACAACCACCAGAGAAGAGAATCTCTGGTTCCCTGGTCCAGCTGTATTTGAGGAGACAAATCTGCATAATCCCCATTCCACTGCTTGAGCATGCACAGTTACAGTGGTCTGAGATGTATTTGAGCAAAAGGGACTACGTCCATTGCCGCTACCATTAATCCGATTACCTCCATGCACTGAGCTACAGATGGCCGAGGAATGGAATGAAGAACTCGGCAAGTAGTTAAAAGCTTTAACTTTCTGACCTCCGTCAGAAATATCTTCATTTCTACCGAGTCTATTAGTGTTCCCAGGAAGGGAACCCTTGTGAGCGGGGACAGAGAACTCTTTTCGATGTTCACCTTCCACCCGTGAGACCTTAAAAAGGCCAGTACAATCTCCGTGTGAGCCTTGGCTCTGGGAAAAGACGACGCCTGTATTAAGATGTCGTCCAGATAAGGTGCTACTGCAATGCCCCGCGGTCTTAGTACCGCCAGAAGGGACCCTAGCACCTTTGTGAAAATTCTGGGAGCAGTGGCCAAACCGAAGGGCCATGAACTGGTAATGCTTGTTCAGAAAAGCGAACCTTAGGAACTGGTGATGATCTTTGTGGATAGGAATATGTAGGTACGCATCCTTTAGATCCACGGTAGTCATATATTGACCTTCCTGGATCATAGGTAAGATTGTTCGAATGGTCTCCATCTTGAATGATGGAACTCTGAGGAATTTGTTTAGAATTTTTAGATCCAGGATTGGTCTGAAAGTTCCTTCCTTTTTGGGAACCACAAACAGATTTGAGTAAAAGCCCAGTCCTTGTTCTGCAATTGGAACTGGATATATCACTCCCATCGTGAGTAGATCTTCTACACAGCGTGAGAACGCCTCTTTCTTTGTCTGGTCTGCAGACAGACGAGAAATGTGGAACCTTCCTCTTGGAGGGGAGTCCTTGAATTCTAGAAGATATCCCTGAGTAAAAATCTCTAATGCCCAGGGATCTTGAAAATCTCTTGCCCAAGCCTGAGCGAAGAGAGAGAGTCTGCCCCCTACCAGATCCGGGCCCGGATCGGGGGCTACCCCTTCATGCTGTCTTAGTAGCAGCTGCAGGCTTCTTGGCCTGTTTACCCTTGTTCCATCCCTGCAAGGGCTTCCAGGTTGCCTTGGGCTGTGAAGCGTTACCCTCTTGCTTTGCAGCTGTAGAGGTTGAAGCAGGACCGCTCCTGAAGTTGCGAAAGGAACGAAAATTAGCTTTGTTTTTAGCCTTAAAAGACCTATCCTGCGGGAGAGCATGGCCCTTTCCCCTGGTGATATCTGAAATAATCTGTTTCAACTCAGGCCTGAAAAGGGTCTTTCCCTTGAAAGGGATATTTAGTAATTTTGATTTAGACGACACATCAGCCGACCATGACTTGAGCCAAAACGCTCTGCGCGCCATAATGGCGAAACCTGAATTTTTTGCCGCTAACTTAGCGATTTGCAAAGCGGCATCTGTGATAAAAGAATTAGCCAGTTTTAGAGCATTAATTCTATCCATGACTTCGCCACATTCACTTTACACTCCCGTGGAGAGGCCCTACTGCTAGAGCCGGCAAAGATAATGACTGGGGGGGTGGAGCTAGAGGGGGAGCTATATGGACAGCTCTGCTGTGTGCTCTCTTTGCCACTTCCTGTAGGGAATGAGAATATCCCACAAGTAAGGATGAATCCGTGGACTGGATACACCTTGCAAGAGAAATGTTATTAGGTTACTTTTGTAATCATTTACAAAATAAAATTCCAGTCACTGTATGGAACTAATATTTCATGTTGATATTGGCGACTTCTCTTAAGTGTGCGCAAATGTTAACCCCCTTTTTGTATTATAAAACATTTTGTGCACATATAGCTTGGAAACCTGCATCTCAATGAGCTTAAAGGGACAGTAAACACCTTGAGATTATTATCTAAAATGTTTAGTTATGTGAATTGAAACTGCTTTGCAATATACTTTCATGATTTATTTTGCCCCATTTTCATGTAATTAAGCTATGAACATTAAGGAATTTTCAATTCTTAAAATGCACCCTGCTGACTTATCAAGGCTAACTCTGATACATATCTATCCATAATTGGATTTTGTTGATAACAGCTACAAAACGATGTACTTTATATTAACATTATGACAATGCCTAGCCTTGTTGTCGGCAAACTAAAGCCCAGCTTGGCTCCTCCAAATAAGGAAAATGGTGGGTGGAGTTTTGCAATTAATAAGTTAATTTGTTTTAAAAAAACGTTTAGAGTTTTCTGATATCTTATTCTATAGCACTGGTTTTCAAACCTGTCCTCAGGCCTCCCCAACAGGCCTAGTAATTACAAGGTGTTTACTGTCCCTTTAACCGTTTCGCTACTAAGCCTTTTTACACCCCAGTGCTGAGCCAATTTGAGCTTTTTTGCTACCTAGATTTAAACCCTATTGTAAGTCAAATTTCAGTGAGTGACCCACACAAATTACATTTTTTTCAGCAGGTCCAGCAGATTCACAATATACCATTATTACATTTATAATTCATGGCATGAGATAGCTGTGTGAAAAAAACTGTAATTTTTTTTTTTTATAAAGTATAATTATTTCTTAGGTTTAAGTAAATAATACTGAAAATGGCCAAGTGACCACTGCTGTTACTGTGATCACCTTTCTAAATTGTCATCATGTGAAATAGGGGCCCATACGGGCTTTTGGGGGTTATAATATATTAGAAAGACCCCATTGTTCAGAACAGAAATAAAAGCACTTTTTTCTTGCAAGGTGTTCAATGTGACCACAGTGACCACCAACCTATACAGAGAAAATTCATATCTTTTTTTGAGAGAGGGACTTGTCTACTAGAACATAAACTTTATTACGGATATCTACACATACCAGATTTTTATGGCACATATGAGCCGATCCCAAGCAAATCCCCATGTGTTTTTTTCTACTTTATTTTTAAAGGATAGTTTGTGTGATACTGCTCCAAGACCACTATCATTTAAAAGAGCAGGGAATTCTCTTTCAAATTACTTCTTGAAGATTTGTAGCTCCTATGGGAGTTGAGATTGAGGGGTTTGAAGAACCTCCACCTATCCAGCTCCCTTGCAGCTACAGTGAGTTTTCCAGTTCTGCCCCCTTTCTTGTGACATTATCACGTGCATACATGGTGACATTAGTGGCACTCCCATGAAGCCAGAGAGCGCCACCCACTAGGCCACCAACTATCCCTGGCTTGTAGTAAGGGGGATTGCCGAAAACAGCGTTTGATCGGCGATCCCCCTGCATGAAGAGAAGGGCTCATCATGCGCCTACAGGTAGCAATATGCATGACGAGAACGCCTTGTCATGAGAATCAAAGGGCTTAATGTTTTTGAAAAAACAAATGGTTCAACCACTCCAAGCTTTAATTGCAGAAAGGAAAGTGATGTAGTGATGTGGTAACATAAGCACATCAATTCCATGTCCCTTTAAGTAAGTCTTATAAACATAGTTGGTTCAGTATTCAACTACGGAGAAAAAAAAAAAGCTTCTAAAATATCTACAAAACAAACATTTCTAAAAGGATTAGTTCTTGCATATCCAGTCTTAAGGGGTATGAGTGACATGTTTCTGTTTAAACGATTCAAAGAAAGCCAACACTCCTCTTCTTTTGGTTGTTCCTGCGCCTTTCTGTAGAGTGTGTCCTGAGGAGGAGAAGGGAGAGATTGGAGAGTCCACAGATGCTGTCCTCTTCATTTTCAGGAGAGATTTGCAATGCGCTCCTGCCTTTGATTTTACACGGGTAGATGAGGTCACCAGACATTTCTGGTACTGGACCTATAGAAGGAAGCACATATATTTTTTCCTATGAATTACATTTCTCTGGTCTAATATGGTGCAAGTGATTGGCAATGTAAGATAGTGTATTTATTAAAACCCCATTTTCATTAACACATTATAAATAATATTCCCAAAACACAAACTTTGCATTAACATCCATTTAAAGCAGACTGCCCAAACTATGACCCGCAGGCCACATTCAAGTGTTTTTGTCCTCAGCCTCAGACATCAATAATTTGTTATTGAAAAAGTAGTTCCACGCTTCGTATGACTATTAACCCTTTAACTGCCACAGACCCCATGCAAAAAGCCTCTATTGCCTCCCTAACCTCACCTCCAGACCCCCTAAGCTAAAGTCTCCCTTACTATTAACCTTGAAACCACCAGAATCCATTGCAAAATAAAATGCTAACCCCCTGATTAGCAGTTAGGGGATTAATGGGAGAGATTGTTTTGTGATAAGGGTCTGGGGGCTTATAATTTAATAGCTGGGGTATTTTTAGCAAAGGGAATCTGACATCACAGAGGTTAATAACAGTGGTTTTTTTTTTCTTTTGGGTTAAAGGTTGTGGTGGTTTTGGGGTTAATATCAGACAAGGTATTTGCATTGGGGGTTCAGGGGGTTTATAGCAGATGGGGTTTATTGCATGATTAAGGGCTGTTGCCTGAAATGTTGCCATGTATGTCTTGAGCTACAATAAAGTCTACAGATTGATTTTGGAGTGTTGCTGCCTTGTGTGCTTTACATCGATGATTGGTCTGAAGGGGCACAGCCTACAGCACTGCTTGCACTGCCTAAAGCACTGCTGCACCCAGTGTGATATTTATCTACAGGTGCTGGATATATTGTGGTTTATTGCAATATGGCTGTTGTCATAGGAAAATAATGCATTTTTATTTTTGGCTTAATTGTTTGTTTCTATATATTGATTGTGCTAGAACAAACTACTTTCTTTAAGATACAGCAATGTATACTTCTATGTATACTTTTCACAAAATTGTTCTAAGGTACATAAAAAAATAATCAACTTCTTTATGCTTTGTTTGGATTTTGTGTGAGCAGTTTAACGCATAGACTTTATAATTACATATAACGTGGGCCGTAGGCTTTAGTGAAAAAATGTTTGCAGAAAATATGATCCTGCCATATTTAATAATTATGCTTACAGCAATACAAGTTTGCTTTTTTACAATTGCCCCTTCTACTGGAATCTATTTTAATCCATATGAAGAGCCAGACGGGATGTTGCCAGGCTTTTTGCAGGGTTTTCAAAATCACCAATTCATTAAAAAAAAATAAAAACAATAGCAAATGAAGTTATTGTGTGGCCTCGCACTACATTCAATAACATGCAAGTTATTTCCACCGCTCACCTTTAATAGCGCTGCTATTACAGGTTTGCAAAAACCCGGCGTTATCGGGCAATATGGCAGCGTTGAGCTCCATACCGTACACAAATACCAGCCCTGCTTTGAGCTGGTTTTACGTGCTCGTACACAATTTCCCCTTAGACATCAATGGGGAGACCTGGCTAAAAAAAAGCCTAACACCTGCAATAACGGAGCGTAAAGCTCCGTAACGCAGCCCCATTGGGTTTAGAAAATGTATGTTTAAACCTAACACCCTAACATAAACCCCGAGTCTAACACCCCTAATCCAATCAGCCAATAGGATTGAGCTAGCATTCTATTGGCTGATTGGAACAGCCAATAGAATGCAAGCTCAATCCTATTGACTGATTGGATCAGCCAATAGGATTAAAGCTCAATCCTATTGGCTGATTGCATCAGCCAATAGGATTTTTACCCTTTAATTCCGAAAATTGGAATTCAAGGGACGCCATCTTGGATGACGTCATTTAAAGGAACTTTCATTGTTCAAGAACCATCGAAAGAAGCGGATGCTCCGCGCCAGATGTCTTGAAGATGGAGCCGCTCCGCATCGGAAGGATAAAGATAGAAGATGCCGTCTGGATGAAGACTTCTGCCTGCCTGGAGGACGACTTCTTGCCGCTTGGATGAAGACTTAAACTGTAAGTGGATCTTCGGGGGTTAGTGTTAGGTTTTTTTCAGGGTTTATTTGGTGGGTTTTATTTTTAGATTAGGGACTTTGGGCAATGGAAAAGAGCTAAATGCCCTTTTAAGGGCAATGCCCATCCAAATAAGGGCAATGGGGAGCTTTTTTTAGGTAGTTTTTTTTGGGGGGTTGGTTGTGTGGGTGGTGGGTTTTACTGTTGGGGGTTGTTTGTATTTTTTATTACATATAAAAGTGCTGATTTATTTGGGGCAATGCCCTGCAAAAGGCCCTTTTAAGGGCCATTGGCAGTTTATTATAGGCTAGGTTTTCTTTTATTTTGGGAGGGCTTTTTTATTTTGATAGGGCTTTTAGATTAGGTGTAATTAGTTTAAATATTTGATCATTTCTTTTTTATTTTGTGTAATTTAGTGTTTATTATTTTCTGTAATAATTTAATTTATTTAATTTTAATGTAATGTTAGGTTTTAGTGTAAGACAAGTTAGGTTTTATTTTACAGGTAAATTTGTATTGATTTTAACTAGGTAGCTAGTAAATAGTTAATAACTATTTACTAACTATTCTACCTAGTTAAAATAAATACAAACTTACCTGTAAAATAAAAATAAGACCTAAGATAGCTACAATGTAACTATTAGTTATATTGTAGCTAGCTTAGGGTTTATTTTACAGGTAAGTATTTAGTCTTAAATAGGAATTATTTAGTTATTAATAGTAGGTTTTATTTAGATTTATTTTAATTATATTAAAGTTAGGGGTGTTAGGGTTAGACTTAGGGTTAGGTTTAGGGGTTAATATATTTATTTAGTGTTAGTGATGTGGGAGGCCAGAGGTTTAGGGGTTAATAACTTTAGTGGTGGCTGGGGGCAGCAGATTAGGGGTTAATAATATTTAACTAGTGTTTGTGATGCGGGAGTACAGAGGTTTAGGGGTTAATATGTTCATTATAGTGGCAGCGATGTCCGGAGCGGCAGATTAGGGGTTAATAATTTTATTTTAGTGTTTGCAATGCGGGAGGGCCTCGTTTTAGGAGTTAATCGGTAGTTTATGGGTGTTAGTGTACTTTGTAACACTTTAGTTATGAGTTTTATGGTACAGCTTTGTAACGTAAAACCCATAACTACTGACTTTCAGTTTACGGTACGGATCTTGTAGTTATGGGCTGTACCGCTCACTTTTTGGCCGGACAGGCAAACTCGTAATACCCGCGCTGTGGAAGTCCCATTGAAAAAGGACTTTTTAAAAAGTGCGGTAGTTATGTTGCGTGATGACCAAAAAAGTGTGCAGTACAGCTGTACCTACAAGACTCGTAATAGCAGCGGTAGTGAAAAAGCAGCGTTATGAGGCTTTTTCATTCATAACGCAAAACTCGTAATCTAGCCGTAAGAACCTTATACACGGCTGAAATAGACCTGTTCCGATCAGCCAATAGAATGCGAGCTCAATCTGATTGGCTGATCCAATCAGCCAATCGGATTGAACTTGAATCTGATTGGCTGAATTTTCCTACCTTAATTCCGATTGGCAGATAGAATCCTATCAGCCAATCGGAATTCGAGGGACACCATCTTAGATGACGTCCCTTAAAGGAACCTTCATTCTTCAGTTGGACGTCGAACGAAGAGGATGGATCCGCGCCGGAGGTCTTCAAGATCAGCCGCTCGTCATCGGATGGAACAACATAGAAGATGCGGCTAGGATGAAGATGTTTGCCGGGCCGGATCTACTCTTCTGCCCGGATAGGATGAAGACTTCTGCCCGAAGATGGACTTCTTCATTTGCCGCTTGGATCAAGACTTCAGCCGGAAGATGGACGTCACTCTTCAGCCCCCGCTTGGATCAAGACTTCGGAGGCTTGGATCAAGACTTTGGTGGACAGATCGGTGAACCAGGCGTGGTGAAGATAAGGTAGGAAGATCTTCAGGGGCTTAGTGTTAGGTTTATTTAAGGGGGGTTTGGGTTAGATTCGGGGTATGTGGGTGGTGGGTTGTAATGTTGGGGGGGGTATTGTATGTGTTTTTTCTACAGGCAAAAGAGCTGAATTCTTTGGGGCATGCCCCGCAAATGGCCCTTTTCAGGGCTGGTAAGGTAAAAGAGCTTTGAACTTTTTTAATTTAGAATAGGGTAGGGCATTTTTTTATTTTGGGGGGCTTTGTTATTTTATTAGGGGGCTTAGAGTAGGTGTAATTAGTTTAAAATTATTGTAATATTTTTCTAATGTTTGTAAATATTTTTTTATTTTTTGTAACTTAGTTCTTTTTTATTTTTTGTACTTTAGTTAGTTTATTTAATTGTATTTATTTGTAGGTATTGCATTTAATTAATTTATTGATAGTGTAGTGTTAGGTTTAATTGTAGATAATTATAGGTATTTTATTTAAGTAATTTATTGATAGTGTAGTGTTAGGTTTAATTGTAACTTAGGTTAGGATTTATTTTACAGGTAATTTTGTAATTATTTTAACTAGGTAGCTATTAAATAGTTATTAACTATTTAATAGCTATTGTACCTGGTTAAAATAAATACAAAGTTGCCTGTAAAATAAATATAAATCCTAAAATAGCTACAATATAATTATTCGTTATATTGTAGCTATATTAGGGTTTATTTTACAGGTAAGTATTTATCTTTAAATAGGAATAATTTATTTAATAAGAGTTAATTTTTTTCGTTAGATTTAAATTATATTTAACTTAGGGGGGTGTTAGTGTTAGGGTTAAACTTAGCTTTAGGGGTTAATACATTTATTAGAGTAGCGGTGAGGTCCGGTCGGCAGATTAGGGGTTAATAATTGAAGTTAGGTGTCGGCGATGTTAGGGAGGGCAAATTAGGGGTTAATACTATTTATTATAGGGTTATTGAGGTGGGAGTGAGGCGGATTAGGGGTTAATAACTTTATTATAGTAGCGGTGAGGTCCGGTCGGCAGATTAGGGGTTAATTATTGTAGGTAGCTGGCGGCGACGTTGTGGGGGGCAGATTAGGGGTTAATAAATATAATATAGGGGTCGGCGGTGTTAGGGGCAGCAGATTAGGGGTACATAAGTATAACGTAGGTGGCGGCGGTGTGCGGTCGGCAGATTAGGTGTTAAAAAAAATTAATCGAGTGGCGGCGATGTGGGGGGGGGCCTCGGTTTAGGGGTACATAGGTAGTTTATGGGTGTTAGTGTACTGTAGAGCACAGTAGTTAAGAGCTTTATGAACCGGCGTTAGCCCAAAAAGCTCTTAACGCCTGTTTTTTTTCTGCGGCTGGAGTCTTGTCGTTAGATTTCTAACGCTCACTTCAGCCAAGACTCTAAATACCGGCGTTAGAAAGATCCCATTGAAAAGATAGGCTACGCAATTGGCGTAGGGGGATCTGCGGTATGGAAAAGTCGCGGCTGGAAAGTGAGTGTTAGACCTTTTCCTGACTGACTCCAAATACCAGCGGGCGGCCAAAACTAGTGTTAGGTGTTATTTTTTTTATATATATATATAATTAAAGCTTTCTAGCAACAGCTCATTTAGATGTGGAATGCATAAGGAAGCCGAGTGTAGATTATTAATAGCCATTTCACCTGGTAGTGTTAAAATTACAACCCCGACTTACTAAATAATATTAAGTTCCATTGAAAAATAATACGAATACAATATGAATGATAGAAAAAAGTTTGTTTTTTTTCCTCAGGAGGAGCACAAACCTGCATAAACTTGCAAACTGAATCTAACGAATAAAATATCCAGACAAAATATGATAGAATAAATAAAATTATCTAAAAAATAAATAACAAACAAACATAAACTGGCAAAGTGACTCCAACAAAAAAATATCCACAGACACAATATGATCGAATAAATAAAAATTTACACCAGGAAACTCACCATGCAAGCTGCCTGGACTGCCTCTGAGACGTTCCCTGCATCTGGCTCACACCAAAACACTGTGCACTGGAAGCATTGCTTTCCCACGTCTACAATTAGTGCAAATGTATGGGGGTCTTTTCCAATCCCCATGAATGTAACATAACGCACTTCACATTGCCACACAGGGTCTCCTTCGTCATCCTTAAGAAAACATAACATTTAATATTATAATTATTCTGTAGAAGGGAAACATTCATAGTAGTTGGTTAATATGTTGTAGAATGAATTAAGCATTGACTATACCTTGTTTTTCATAAAAAAATGCCTATTTTGTCTGCACAGTTGTGAAAGTCAGAAGTGGGCTAAGAAGAAACATCTTCCTACTGACCATCCGCATTATCCCACATCCCAACAAGCGGCTAAGATGCATTTGTTAAACAATGTAGATCTTCTGAAACATAAGTTAAGAAGCAGCGGTCTTAAGACCGCTGCTCCTTAACTTGTCCGCCACCTCTGCGGTGGACTGAAATTATCCCGATCAGGATGATTGACACCCCCTGCTAGCGGCCGATTGGCGGTATTGCACAAATGCACAAGCATTTCACACGAATCGCTTGTGCAATGATGAATGTTGACAGCGTATGCTGTCTGCATTTATCGATGTCGGGCGCACATGATCCGCTACAGCCCAGCACAGAGAAAATAGGTAGCAGTTTTGACTGCAATTACAAAAACTAAACACAATAACTCATAACAAAAACGATAAACAATGATTACAGCTAAGCATACCAAACAGTACGGAGGATCATCTGTAGCTTCAGTCATGTTTTAAAGTCATACGGCTAGATTTGGAGTTTTGTCGGTAACGAGCCGAAAAACTAACGCCCGCGTTTTACTGGCCGCACCATAAAAATAACTCTGGTATCGAGAGTCCACATAAAGGCTGCGTTAGGCTCCAAAAAAGGAGCGTAGAGCATTTTTAACGCAGCTTCAACTCTCGATACCAGAGTTGCTTACGCAAGCGGCCAGCCTCAAAAACGTGCTCGTGCACAATTCCCCCATAGGAAACAATGGGGCTGTTTGAGCTGAAAAAAAACCTAACACCTGCAAAAAAGCCGCGTTCAGCTCCTAACGCAGCCCCATTGTTTGCTATGGGGAAACCCTTCCTACGTCTGCACCTAACACTCTAACATGTACCCCGAGTCTAAACACCCCTAACCTTACACTTATTAACCCCTAATCTGCCGCCCCCGCTATCGCTGACCCCTGCATATTATTATTAACCCCTAATCTGCCGCTCCGTAAACCGCCGCTACTTACATTATCCCTATGTACCCCTAATCTGCTGCCCTAACATCGCCGACCCCTATATTATATTTATTAACCCCTAATCTGCCCCCCACAACGTCGCCTCCACCTACCTACAATAATTAACCCCTAATCTGCAGACCGGACCTGAGCGCTACTATAATAAAGTTATTAACCCCTAATCCGCCTCACTAACCCTATATTAAATAGTATTAACCCCTAATCTGCCCTCCCTAACATCGCCGACACCTAACATCAATTATTAACCCCTAATCTGCCGACCGGAGCTCACCGCTATTCTAAGAAATGGATTAACCCCTAAAGCTAAGTCTAACCCTAACACTAACACCCCCCTAAGTTAAATATAATTTAAATCTAACGAAATAAATTAACTCTTATTAAATAAATTATTCCTATTTAAAGCTAAATACTTACCTGTAAAATAAATCCTAATATAGCTACAGTATAAATTATAATTATATTGTAGCTATTTTAGGATTAATATTTATTTTACAGGTAACTTTGTATTTATTTTAACCAGGTACAATAGCTATTAAATAGTTAAGAACTATTTAATAGCTAAAATAGTTAAAATAATTACAAATTTACCTGTAAAAGAAATCCTAACCTAAGTTACAATTAAAACTAACACTATACTATCAATAAATTAATTAAATAAAATACCTACAATTACCTACAATTAACCTAACACTACACTATCAATAAATTAATTAAATACAATTCCTACAAATAAATACAAATAAATAAACTTGCTAAAGTACAAAAAATAAAAAAGAACTAAGTTACAAAAAATAAAAAAATATCTACAAACATAAGAAAAATATTACAACAATTTTAAACTAATTACACCTACTCTAAGCCCCCTAATAAAACAACAAAGCCCCCCAAGAAGTTCAGCTCTTTTGCCTGTAAAAAAAAACCATACAATACCCCCCCAACATTACAACCCACCACCCACATACCCCTAATCTAACCCAAACCCCCCTTAAATAAACCTAACACTAAGCCCCTGAAGATCATCCTACCTTGTCTTCACCTCACCAGGTATCACCGATCCGTCCTGGCTCCAAAATCTTCATCCAACCCAAGCGGGGGTTGGCGATCCATCATCCGGTGCCTGAAGAGGTCCAGAAGAGGCTCCAAAGTCTTCATCCTATCCGGGAAGAAGAGGCGATCCGGACCGGCAACCATCTTGATCCAAGCGGCATCTTCTATCTTCATCCGATGACGACCGGCTCCATCCTGAAGACCTCCACCGCGGACCCATCTTCTTCCGGCGACGTCCAACTGCAGAATGACGGTTCCTTTAAGGGACGTCATCCAAGATGGCGTCCCTCGACTTCCGATTGGCTGATAGGATTCTACCAGCCAATCGGAATTAAGGTAGGAATATTCTGATTGGCTGATGGAATCAGCCAATCAGAATCAAGTTCAATCCGATTGGCTGATCCAATCAGCCAATCAGATTGAGCTCGCATTCTATTGGCTGATCGGAACAGCCAATAGAATGCAAGCTCAATCTGATTGGCTGATTGGATCAGCCAATCGGATTGAACTTGATTCTGATTGGCTGATTCCATCAGCCAATCAGAATATTCCTACCTTAATTCCGATTGGCTGATAGAATCCTATCAGCCAATCGGAAGTCGAGGGACGCCATCTTGGATGACGTCCCTTAAAGGAACCGTCATTCTGCAGTTGGACGTCGCCGGAAGAAGATGGGTCCGCGGTGGAGGTCTTCAGGATGGAGCCGGTCGTCATCGGATGAAGATAGAAGATGCCGCTTGGATCAAGATGGTTGCCGGTCTGGATCGCCTCTTCTTCCCGGATAGGATGAAGACTTTGGAGCCTCTTCTGGACCTCTTCAGGCACCGGATGATGGATCGCCAACCCCCGCTTGGGTTGGATGAAGATTTTGGAGCCAGGACGGATCGGTGATACCTGGTGAGGTGAAGACAAGGTAGGATGATCTTCAGGGGCTTAGTGTTAGGTTTATTTAAGGGGGGTTTGGGTCAGATTAGGGGTATGTGGGTGGTGGGTTGTAATGTTGGGGGGGGGGTATTGTATGGTTTTTTTTTACAGGCAAAAGAGCTGAACTTCTTGGGGCATGCCCCGCAAAGGGCCCTGTTCAGGGCTGGTAAGGTAAAAGAGCTTTTAACTTTAGTAATTTAGCATAGGGTAGGGCATTTTTTATTTTGGGGGGCTTTGTTGTTTTATTAGGGGGCTTAGAGTAGGTGTAATTAGTTTAAAATTGTTGTAATATTTTTCTTATGTTTGTAGATATTTTTTTATTTTTTGTAACTTAGTTCTTTTTTATTTTTTGTACTTTAGCAAGTTTATTTATTTGTATTTATTGGTAGGAATTGTATTTAATTATTTATTGATAGTGTAGTGTTAGTTTAATTGTAGGTAGTTTATTTAATTAATTTATTGATAGTGTAGTGTAAGGTTAATTGTAGGTAATTGTAGGTATTTTATTTAATTGATTTATTGATAGTATAGTGTTAGTTTTAATTGTAACTTAGGTTAGGATTTCTTTTACAGGTAAATTTGTAATTATTTTAACTATTTTAGCTATTAAATAGTTCTTAACTATTTAATAGCTATTGTACCTGGTTAAAATAAATACAAAGTTACCTGTAAAATAAATATTAATCCTAAAATAGCTACAATATAATTATAATTTATATTGTAGCTATATTAGGATTTATTTTACAGGTAAGTATTTAGCTTTAAATAGGAATAATTTATTTAATAAGAGTTAATTAATTTCGTTAGATTAAAATTATATTTAACTTAGGGGGGTGTTAGTGTTAGGGTTAGACTTAGCTTTAGGGGTTAATCCATTTATTAGAATAGCGGTGAGCTCCGGTCGGCAGATTAGGGGTTAATAATTGAAGTTAGGTGTCGGCGATGTTAGGGAGGGCAGATTAGGGGTTAATGCTATTTATTATAGGGTTAGTGAGGCGGATTAGGGGTTAATAACTTTATTATAGTAGCGCTCAGGTCCGCTCAGCAGATTAGGGGTTAATAAGTGTAGGCAGGTGGAGGCGACGTTGTGGGGGGCAGATTAGGGGTTAATTAATATAATATAGGGGTCGGCGGTGTTAGGGGCAGCAGATTAGGGGTACATAAGGATAACGTAGGTGGCGGTCGGCAGATTAGGTTGTCGGCGATGTGGGGGTCCTCGGTTTAGGGGTACATAGGTAGTTTATGGGTGTTAGTGTACTTTAGAGTACAGTAGTTAAGAGCTTTATAAAGCGGCGTTAGCCCAGAAAGCTCTT
Source organism: Bombina bombina (assembly GCF_027579735.1). Classification (NCBI taxonomy): domain Eukaryota; kingdom Metazoa; phylum Chordata; class Amphibia; order Anura; family Bombinatoridae; genus Bombina; species Bombina bombina. The sequence continues at coordinate 952,130,349 of NC_069504.1, forward strand.
AACTACTGACTTTTTTCCTGCGGCTGGAGTTTTGTCGTTAGATATCTAACGCTCACTTCAGAAACGACTCTAAATACCGGAGTTAGGAAGATCCCATTGAAAAGATAGGATACGCAATTGACGTAAGGGGATCTGCGGTATGGAAAAGTCGCGGCTGAAAAGTGAGCGTTAGACCCTATTTTGAGTGACTCTAAATACCGGCGGTAGCCTAAAACCAGCGTTAGGAGCCTCTAACGCTGGTTTTCACGGCTACCGCCAAACTCCAAATCTAGGTCATAGTAAGCACAGATGTTATGAACGAGTGTCACGTAAACTAGCATTTTACAATAGGCAAAGTCTTTCTTTAAAAAAAGGGTTATGCACAGGGGTGGCAAGAAGGTTTTTTGTCAATTTTTGTAAACAGGTACATTTATTTATATAGCAAAATTGTAAGAAACACTTTGCCTATTGTAAAGCACACATCACTTTAGTGTTTTCAAATGTATTTAACACAACGATTTATAGTCAGATTCATAATATAATATAGGCACAAAACATCATTCATATCAACATTAACTCAATACTGATATTATTTAATTCAATAGACATAATATTATTTCTGAAGGTGAATAAAAAATAATTAATATTGTAATGTAAAACAGTTTTTTTTATTAAAGAGACAGTAAAGTGAAAATGAAACTTAAACTGATTGGATAGAGCATGACATTTTAAACAAATTTCTCATTTACTTCTATTATCAATTGCTTAGTTCTCTTGATATCGTTTGTAAAGAGTAATACTAGGTGAGCTAAGGAGCGAGCATGCATCTTAAGCCACCTTTCAGCAGTGTTTGCAACACTATTTATAGCAATATTATACCTAAATATGAACACAGCAGCCCTAGACTGCTAGACACACGTGCACGCTCCTAAACTCTTATCAACCTACCTAGATTTAGCGGCAGATTACGAGCTGAGCGCAAAATATTGCTTATGCTAAAGACATATTTGAGCTCAACTGAGTAATACCAGCACACGCTAATGTGCACTGGTATTATGAGTTAGGTGCAATGTGAACGTGACCTCGCGTTCACATTGCACGGAAGCATTGCGCTCACGAGAGAGCGCTTCTATAGGCTCCAATGGGAGCTTGGTTCTGATGCCGTCATACACAGCACAGAACCTTAGTGCATCGAAGGGGGTAAGTAGCGCAGCAATTTTAAATATATATGTATATGAATATTCCTTCCAATCACAGCTTTCCCCCCAGGGTAGTCATTGCCTGAGGCCATGCTGTGAATGGAGGAAGCCGGATTAGTCATTGCTGACGTGTAAATAGAGGATCTCTAGGTGGGAGAAGCTGCTTTAGCTGTGAAAAGAAAAAAAGGTAATTTTTTTAACAAAATGGCTGCTTTGTAAACTTTGATGAATGAAAGTGCCCCTGTTTTTAATAGTATTTTTTAAAAAACGGGCTTTCATTCACCAAAGTTTACCTTCACTTTAATAAAGAATACTAAGAAAACAAAGCAAATGTAATAATAGACGTAAATTGGAAAGTTGTTTGAAGTTGCATGCTCTATTTGAATCATGAAAGTTTAATTTTTACGTTACTGTCCCTTTAAATGTGACAATGAAATAAGTAAATGTTTTAAGTCTGATGTGGAAAACAAAAATTTGATAATGGGGAAAGTAAATAGAAAAATTATGTTGAATCTCATATATATATTTTATATTTAAAAATAAACCTCTTTAATGCAGAAGAGCCCTCATAAAATGACAAAAAGCAAATAACCGGTTATTATGGTTAGGTAACAGATTTGTGGAGAGGCAGTTTGCACTCCTGCTCACGCATTAAGTTTACTAGATGGAGGCTTTTTGCAAAGTTGTACAAAGTTGTCACATGAGAGCTAACCCGATGTGAGCAAAAAGCCAAAGCCAAATATCACAACTCTATTAATGTATTCCCCATAGACTTCAATTTTTTTAAATAATTTTTATTAGTTTTATTATGAGTGTAACTATACTTTGAAATGTATTTTTGATGTATTTTGTGACACTTTTTTGTTTAGCGAAACAGTTATCCAGAGCTCTGAGACTGTGCTATCTCGAGGCGCGTTTACTTTTAACTTGTAATACAAGAGCTACATCCGCCGTGTGCAAACAGCTTCGATAAACCAGATACCTGTTTGCCAATTGTAATCTGGCTCTAAATAGCACTGCAGAGTTAAACCTTTAAAAAAAATACAAATATTAATGAAATATATTTTTTTATTTAAAAAATGGATCAGGCTTTTAGATTTAAGGAGGAGGAGAGCGAGTGTATAAGCTCTATGGCAGCAGGGAATAATGCTCACCAAATAAACGTTTCTTCCCCAAGGAACATTTAAAATGACTAAATGTATACAAGAGTGAGGTGGCGCAAAACATAATTTATGCTTACCTGATAAATTTATTTCTCTTGTAGTGTATCCAGTCCACGGATCATCCATTACTTGTGGGATATTCTCCTTCCCAACAGGAAGTTGCAAGAGGATCACCCACAGCAGAGCTGCTATATAGCTCCTCCCCTCACTGCCATATCCAGTCATTCGACCGAAACAAGCCGAGAAAGGAGAAACCATAGGGTGCAGTGGTGACTGTAGTTTAATTAAAATTTAGACCTGCCTGAAAAGGACAGGGCGGGCCGTGGACTGGATACACTACAAGAGAAATAAATTTATCAGGTAAGCATAAATTATGTTTTCTCTTGTTAAGTGTATCCAGTCCACGGATCATCCATTACTTGTGGGATACCAATACCAAAGCTAAAGTACACGGATGATGGGAGGGACAAGGCAGGAACTTAAACGGAAGGAACCACTGCCTGTAGAACCTTTCTCCCAAAAACAGCCTCCGAAGAAGCAAAAGTATCAAATTTGGAAAATTTGGAAAAAGTATGAAGGGAAGACCAAGTTGCAGCCTTGCAAATCTGTTCAACAGAGGCCTCATTTTTAAAGGCCCAGGTGGAAGCCACAGCTCTAGTAGAATGAGCTGTAATCCTTTCAGGAGGCTGCTGTCCAGCAGTCTCATAGGCTAAATGGATTATACTCCGAAGCCAAAAAGAAAGAGAGGTTGCCGAGGCATTCTGACTTTTCCTCTGTCCAGAGTAAACAACAAACAGGTTAGATGTTTGGCGAAAATCTTTAGTAGCCTGTAAGTAAAACTTCAAGGCACGGACTACGTCTAGATTATGCAAAAGACGTTCCTTCTTTGAAGAAGGATAAGGACATAATGATGGAACAACAATCTCTTGATTGATATTCTTGTTAGAAACCACCTTAGGTAAAAAAACAGGATTTGTACGCAGAACAACTTTATCTGAATGAAAGATCAGATAAGGAGAATCACAATGTAAGGCAGATAACTCCGAGACTCTTCGAGCCGAGGAAATAGCCATCAGAAAAAGAACTTTCCATGAAAGAAGTTTGATATCAATAGAATGAAGGGGTTCAAACGGAACCCCTTGAAGAACTTTAAGAACCAAGTTTAAGCTCCATGGAGGAGCAACAGGTTTAAACACAGGCTTAATTCTAACTAAAGCCTGACAAAATGCCTGAACGTCTGGAACTTCTGCCAGACGCTTGTGTAAAAGAATAGACAGAGCAGAAATCTGTCCCTTTAAAGAACTAGCTGATAATTCTTTGTCCAAACCCTCTTGGAGGAAGGACAATATCCTAGGAATCCTAACCCTACTCCATGAGTAATTCTTGAATTCACACCAATGAAGATATTTACGCCATTTCTTGTGGTAAATTTTCCTGGTGACAGGCTTTCGTGCCTGTATTAAGGTATCAATTACTGACTCGGAAAAGTCACGCTTTGATAGGATCAAGCGTTCAATCTCCATGCAGTCAGTCTCAGAGAAAGTAGATTCGGATGATTGAAAGGACCTTGTATTAGAAGGTCTTGTCTCAGAGGCAGAGTCCATGGTGGAAAGGATGACATGTCCACTAGGTCTGCATACCAGGTCCTGCGTGGCCACGCAGGCGCTATCAATATCACCGATGCTCTTTCCTGTTTGATTTTGGCAATTAGACGAGGGAGCAGAGGAAACGGTGGAAACACATAAGCCAGGTTGAAGAACCAAGGCGCTGCTAGAGCATCTATCAGTGCCGCTTCTGGGTCCCTGGACCTGGATAAGTAACAAGGAAGCTTGGCGTTCTGGCGAGACACCATGAGATCCAATTCTGGTTTGCCCCAACGGAGAACCAATTGAGCAAACACCTCCGGATGGAGTTCCTATTCCCCTTGATGAAAAGTCTGACGACTTAGAAAATTTGCCTCCCAGTTCTCTACACCTGGGATATGGATCGCTGACAGGTGGCAAGAGTGAGCCTCTGCCCAGCAAATTAACTTGGAGACTTCTGACATCGCTAGGGAACTCCTGGTTCCCCCTTGATGGTTGATGTAAGCCACAGTCGTGATGTTGTCCGACTGAAATCTGATGAACCCCAGTGTTGCTAGCTGAGGCCAAGCCAGAAGAGCATTGAATATTGCTCTTAACTCCAGAATATTTATTGGGAGGAGTTTCTCCTCCTGAGTCCATGAACCCTGAGCCTTCAGGGAGTTCCAGACTGCACCCCAACCTAGAAGGCTGGCATCTGTTGTTACAATTGTCCAATCTGGTCTGCGAAAGGTCATACCCTTGGACAGATGGGCCCGAGATAACCACCAGAGAAGAGAATCTCTGGTTTCCTGATCCAGATTTAGTAGAGGGGACAAATCTGTGTAATCCCCATTCCACTGACTGAGCATGCATAATTGCAGCGGTCTGAGATGCAGGCGCGCGAATGGCACTATGTCCATCGCCGCTACCATTAAGCCGATTACTTCCATGCACTGAGCCACCGTGGGGCGCGGAATGGAGTGAAGAACACGGCAAGCATTTAGAAGTTTTGATAACCTGGACTCCGTCAGGCAAATTTTCATTTCTACAGAATCTATTAGAGTCCCTAGGAAGGAAACCCTCGTGAGAGGAGATAGAGAACTCTTTTCTTCGTTCGCTTTCCACCCATGCGACCTCAGGAATGCCAGAACTATCTCTGTATGAGATTTGGCAATTTGAAAGCTTGACGCCTGTATCAGGATATCGTCCAGGTAAGGAGCCACCGCTATGCCTCGCGGTCTTAGGACCGCCAGATGTGAACCCAGAACCTTTGTAAAAATTCTTGGGGCTGTAGCCAACCCGAATGGAAGAGCTACAAATTGGTAATGTCTGTCTAGAAAGGCAAACCTCAGGAACTGATGATGATTCTTGTGAATCGGAATGTGAAGGTAGGTTGGATCATGGGTAAAATGGTTCGAATAGTTTCCATCTTGAATGACGGAACTCTGAGGAATTTGTTTAGGATCTTTAAATCCAAAATTGGTCTGAAGGTTCCCTCTTTTTTGGGAACCACAAACAGATTTGAATAAAACCCCTGTCCTTGTTCCGTCCGCGGAACTGGATGGATCACTCCCATTACAAGGAGATCTTGTACACAGCTTAGGAATGCCTCTTTCTTTATCTGGTTTGCAGATAATCTTGAAAGGTGAAATCTCCCTTGTGGAGGAGAAGCTTTGAAGTCCAGAAGATATCCCTGAGATATGATCTCCAACACCCAGGGATCCTGAACATCTCTTGCCCACGCCTGGGCGAAGAGAGAGAGTCTGCCCCCTACTAGATCCGTTGTCGGATAGGGGCCGCTCCTTCATGCTGTCTTAGAGGCAGCAGCAGGCTTTCTGGCCTGCTTGCCCTTGTTCCAGGACTGGTTAGGTGTCCAGGCCTGCTTGGATTGAGCAAAAGTTCCCTCTTGTTTTGAAGCAGAGGAAGATGATGCTGCACCTGCCTTGAAATTTCGAAAGGCACGAAAATTAGACTGTTTGGCTTTTGATTTGGCCCTGTCCTGAGGAAGGGTATGACCCTTACCTCCAGTAATGTCAGCAATAATTTCTTTCAAACCAGGCCCGAATAAGGTCTGCCCCTTGAAAGGAATGTTGAGTAATTTAGACTTTGAAGTCACATCAGCTGACCAGGATTTGAGCCATAGTGCCCTACGCGCCTGGATGGCGAATCCGGAATTCTTAGCCGTTAGTTTAGTCAAATGAACAATGGCATCAGAAACAAATGAGTTAGCTAGCTTAAGAGTTCTAAGCTTGTCAACAATTTCAGTCAATGGAGCTGTATGGATGGCCTCTTCCAGGGCCTCAAACCAGAATGCCGCCGCAGCAGTGACAGGGGCAATGCATGCAAGGGGCTGTAAAATAAAACCTTGTTGAATAAACATTTTCTTAAGGTAACCCTCTAATTTTTTATCCATTGGATCTGAAAAAGCACAACTGTCCTCAACCGGGATAGTGGTACGCTTTGCTAAAGTAGAAACTGCTCCCTCCACCTTAGGGACAGTCTGCCATAAGTCCCGTGTAGTGGCATCTATTGGAAACATTTTTCTAAATATAGGGGGTGGGGAAAGGGCACTCCGGGCCTATCCCACTCCTTACTAATAATTTCTGTAAGCCTTTTAGGTATTGGAAAAACATCAGTACTCACCGGCACTGCATAGTATTTATCCAGCCTACACAATTTCTCTGGCACTGCAATTGTGTCACAGTCATTCAGAGCAGCTAATACCTCCCCAACCAATACACGGAGGTTCTCAAGCTTAAATTTAAAATTAGAAATCTCTGAATCAGGTCTCCCCGATTCAGAAACGTCACCCACAGACTGAAGCTCTCCATCCTCAGGTTCTGCATATTGTGACGCAGTATCAGACATGGCTCTTACAGCATCTACGCGCTCTGTATCTCGTCTAACCCTAGAGCTATCGCGCTTTCCTCTCAATTCAGGCAATCTGGATAATACCTCTGACAGGGTATTATTCATGATTGCAGCCATGTCCTGCAAAGTAATCGCTATGGGCGTCCCTGATGTACTTGGCACCATATTAGCGTGCGTCCCTTGAGCGGGAGGCGAAGGGTCCGACACGTGGGGAGAGTTAGTCGGCATAACTTCCCCCTCGACAGACCCCTCTGGTGACAATTCTTTTATAGATAAAGACTGATCTTTACTGTTTAAGGTGAAATCAATACATTTAGTACACATTCTCCTATGGGGCTCCACCATGGCTTTTAAACATAATGAACAAGTATCCTCTGTTTCAGACATGTTTGTACAGACTAGCAATGAGACTAGCAAGCTTGGAAAACACTTTAAAGCAAGTTAACAAGCAATATAAAAAAACGTTACTGTGCCTTTAAGAGAAACAAATTTTGACAAAATTTGAAATAACAGTGAAAAAAGGCAGTTACACTAACAAAATTTTTAGTGTATGTAACAAGTCAGCAGAGCATTGCACCCACTTGCAAATGGATGATTAACCCCTTAATTACAAAAACAGAATAATAAATGACAAAAACGTTTTTTAAACACAGTCACAACAACTGCCACAGTCTACTGTGATTGTTACCCTCCTCAAACACGACTTTGAAGCCTTTTGAGCCCTTCAGAGATGTACTGTATCATGCAGAGGGAAGCTGAATGTCTCTGTCAGTATTTTATCTGCACAGAAAAGCACTGAAATAGGCCCTTCCCACTCATATTGCAACAGTGGAAAGCCTGTTTCTAGGCAAAAATCAAACCAGCCATGTGGAAAAAAACTAGGCCCCAATAAGTTTTGTCACCAAACATATATAAAAACGAATAACATGCCAGCAAACGTTTTATATTACACTTTTATAAGAGTATGTATCTCTGTTAATAAGCCTGATACCAGTCGCTATCACTGCATTTAAGGCTTAACTTACATTAATCCGGTATCAGCAGCATTTTTCTAGCAAATTCCATCCCTAGAAATATATTAACTGCACATACCTTATTGCAGGAAAACCTGCACGCCATTCCCTCTCTGAAGTTACCTCACTCCTCAGAATATGTGAGAACAGCCATGGATCTTAGTTACTTCTGCTAAGTTCATAGAAAATGCAGGCAGATTCTTCTTCTAAATACTGCCTGAGATAAACAGTACACTCCGGTACCATTTAAAAATAACAAACTTTTGATTGAAGTTAAAAAACTAACTATAATACACCACTCTCCTCTTACTACATCCATCTTTGTTGAGAGTTGCAAGAGAATGACTGGATATGGCAGTGAGGGGAGGAGCTATATAGCAGCTCTGCTGTGGGTGATCCTCTTGCAACTTCCTGTTGGGAAGGAGAATATCCCACAAGTAATGGATGATCCGTGGACTGGATACACTTAACAAGAGAAATAAATGCTATTTCCCTTTGAATGTATGATGTGATAATCACAAATGAAATAAAGTCCTATAAGGTATAAGTAAAACCAGAAATGTACTCTGACATACAGTTTATTAAAAAAACTTATTGCTATATAAACAGTTAAAATTAACTAAATTAGACACCGGTGTCACTTTAACGATATCTTAAAATTCAATCTAAAACATATGTTAAAAATGATGACTAAGCTGCAAATATATGATCCAATAATTCTATTTACAGACCCATGTAGATAATATTCAGTAAGCTACAATGAGATACTAAATGTTGTTTTAATATATAGCAACGCAACAAAATGAAAAAAGTGTTACAATGGGTAGAGGGAATAATTATATAACATTCCAATCATCTTAACTGTGTACAATATACAATGTCCTGTGCACAAATATCAGCTGTATTGGCCAAGATATAAAAATTATAGTAGACTAATGAATATATGATTCAATAGCCACAAGCGTTCAGCTTTACAAAGTTGTCCGTGTGTATTTATAAAAGCGTGATATTCCAATGTGCTAGTAACTGCAGTTTGTCATAGTCAAAATGGTTCAGATGTATTTATAAAAAAAATAAGTGACTTGATTAGCACAGCGTACAGCTCTGATAATATCCGTGTGTAGTAAACAAATACGTGGATGTCCTATGTATATGTCACAGCAGTTAGTGTCACAGCAGTTAGTGTCACAGCGGTTAATGCCAAATGAAAAAGACCCACGGCTAGATTTAGAGTTTTGGGTAACGACCCGCGTAGCTAACGCTGGCTTTTCTCTTGTAAGGTGTATCCAGTCCACGGATCATCCATTACTTGTGGGATATTCTCATTCCCAACAGGAAGTTGCAAGAGGACACCCACAGCAGAGCTGTAATATAGCTCCTCCCCTAACTGTCATAGCCAGTCATTCTCTTGCAACTCTCAACAAGCTAGGATGTTGTAGGAGAGAGTGGTTAAATATAGTTAGGTTATTTTCTTCAATCCAAAGTTTGTTATTTTTAAATAGTACCAGAGTTGTGCTATTTTATCTCAGGCAGTAAATAGAAGTAGAATCTGCCTGAGGTTTCTATGATCTTAGCAGGTTGTAACTAAGATCCATTGCTATTCTCACATATGTCTGAGGGAATTACACAGATGAGGTAACTTCAGTGAGAGAATGGCGTGCAGTTTATTCTGCTATCAGGTATGTGCAGTAATAATTTTTTCTAGAGATGGAAAACACTAGAAAATGCTGCTGATACCGGATTAATGTAAGTTAAGCCTGAATACAGTGATTTAATAACGACTGGTATCATGCTTACTCCCAGGGGTAATACCCTTATGATATTGCAATATAAACGTTTGCTGGCATGTTTAATCGTTTTTATATATGCATTGGTGATAAAACTTTATTGGGGCCTAGTTTTTTTCCACATGGCTGGCTTATAGTATAAAAGTTACAGTTGGTGCAGTTAAAATTACAAACTGTGACATCCAGCTTCCCTCAGGAGTCCCCTGTATGCAATAGGACATCTCTAAAGGGCTCAAAGGCTTTCCAAAGTCGTTTATTGGGGAAGGTAGGACCACAGCTTGCTGTGGCAGTTGGTTGTGACTGTAAAAAAAACCCAAAAAAAACCAAAAAAAAAACGTCTATTTCGTTTTTTTGATCCGTTTTTTGAACTAAGGGGTTAATCATCCATTTGCAAGTGGATGCAATGCTCTGCTAGCCTATTACATACACTGTAAAAATTTGTTTGATTTACTGCATTTTTTCACTGTTTTTCAAATTCTGACAAAATTTGTTTCTCTTAAAGGCACAGTACCGTTTTTTATATTTGCTTGTTAACTTGATTTAAAGTGTTTTCCAAGCTTGCTAGTCTCATTGCTAGTCTGTATAAACATGTCTGACATAGAAGAAACTCCTTGTTCATTATGTTTAAAAGCCATGGTGGAACCCCCTCTTAGAATGTGTACCAAATGTACTGATTTAATTTTTGCAATAAAGATCATATTCTGTTTTAAAAAAAATTATCACCAGAGGAATCTGACGAGGGGAAAGTTATGCCGACTAACTCTCCCCACGTGTTAGACCCTTTGACTCCCGCCCAAGGGACTCACGCTCAAATGGCGCCAAGTACATCTAGGGCGCCCATAGCATTTACTTTACAAGACATGGCGGCAGTCATGGATAATACACTGTCAGCGGTATTAGCCAGACTACCTGAACTTAGAGGTTAGCTAGATAGCTCTAGGGTGAGACAAAATGCAGAGCATACTGACGCTTTAAGAACCATGTCTGATACTGCCTCACAATATGCAGAAGCTGAGGAAGGAGAGCTTCAGTCAGTGGGTGATGTTAATGACTCAGGAAAGATACCTGATTCTAATATTTCTACATTTAAATTTAAGCTTGAACACCTCCGCGTGTTACTTAGGGAGGTTTTAGCTGCTCTGAATGACTGTGATACCATTGCAATGCCAGAGAAATTTTGTAGACTGGATAAATGCTTTGCAGTGCCGGTGTGTACTGATGTTTTTCCAATACCTAAAAGGTTTACATAAATTATTAATAAGGAATGGGATAGACCAGGTGTGCCGTTCTCTTCCCCTCCTATTTTTAGAAAAATGTTTTCCAATAGACGCCACCACACGGGACTTATGGCAGACAGTCCCTAAGGTGGAGGGAGCAGTTTCTACTCTAGCAAAGCGTACTACTATCCCTGTCGAGGACAGTTGTGCTTTTTTAGAGCCAATGGATAAAAAATTAGAAGGTTACCTTAAGAAAATATTTATTCAACAAGGTTTTATCCTACAGCCCATTGCATGCATTGCCCCTGTCACTGCTGCTGCGGCGTACTGGGTTGAGTCTCTGGAAGAGGCTTTACAGGTAGAGACTCCATTGGATGACATACTTGGCAAACTTAGAGCACTTAAGCTAGCCAATTATTTTATTTCTGATGCCATTGTTCATTTGAATAAACTAACGGCTAAGAATTCTGGTTTTGCTATACAGGCGCACAGAGCGCTATGGCTTAAATCATGGTCAGCTGACGTGACTTTAAAATCTAAGCTACTTAACATTCCCTTCAAGGGGCAAACCCTATTCGGGCCTGGTTTGAAGGAGATTATTACTGATATCACAGGAGGAAAAGGTTGTGCCCTTCCTCAGGACAGGTCCAAATCTAGGGCCAAACAGTCTAATTTTCGTGCCTTTCGAAACTTCAAGGCAGGTGCGGCATCAACTTCCTCTAATAATAAACAAGAGGGAACTTTTGCTCAATCCAAGACGGTCTGGAGACCAAACCAGACCTAGAAAAAAGGTAAGCAGGTCAAAAAGCCTGCTGCTGCCTCTAAGACAGCATGAAGGAATGACCCCCTATCTGGTAACGGATCTAGTAGGGGGCAGACTTTCACTCTTCGCCCAGGCGTGGGCAAGAGATGTTCAGGATCCCTGGGGGTTGGAAATTATATCCCAGGGATATCTTCTGGACTTCAAAGCTTCCCCCCCAAAAGGGAGATTTCACCTTTCACAATTATCTGCAAACCAGATAAAGAGTGAGGCATTCTTACACTGTGTACGAGACCTCCTAGTTATGGGAGTGATCCATCCAGTTCCAAAGGAGGAACAGGGTTTTTACTCAAATCTGTTTGTGGTTCCCAAAAAAGAGGGAACCTTCAGACCGATTTTGGATCTAAAGATCTTAAACAAATTCCTCAAAGTTCCGTCGTTCAAGATAGAAACTATTCGTACCATCCTACCACTGATCCAGGAGGGTCAATATATGACTACAGTGGATCTAAAGGATGGTTATCTTCACATTCCGATACACAAAGATCATCATCGGTTTTTCAGGTTTGCCTTTCAAGACAGGCATTACCAGTTGTAGCTCTTCCCTTTGGATTAGCTACAGCCCCAAGAATCTTTACAAAGGTTCTAGGGTCGCTTTTGGCGGTCCTAAGGCCGCGGTGCATAGCAGTAGCCCCTTATTTAGACGACATCCTGATACAGGCGTCAAACTTCCAAATTGCCAAGTCTCATACGGACGTAGTACTGGCATTTCTGAGGTCGCATGGGTGGAAAGTGAACGAGGAAAAGTGTTCTCTATCCCCACTCACAAGTTTCCTTTCTAGGGACTCTGATAGATTCTGTAGAAATGAAAATTTACCTTGACGGAGTCCAGGTTATCAAAGCTTCTAAATTCCTGTTGGGTTCTTCATTCCATTCCGCGCCCTTTGGTGGCTCAGTGTATGGAAGTAATCGGCTTAATGGTAGCGGCAATCGACATAGTGCCGTTTGCACGCTTACATCTCAGACCGCTGCAACTATGCAGGCTCAGTCAGTGGAGCGGGGATTACACAGATTTGGCCCCTCAACTGAATCTGGACCAAGAGACCAGGGATCCTCTTCCCTGGTGGCTATCTCGGGTCCATCTGTCCAAAGGTATGACCTTCGCAGGCCAGATTGGACTATTGTAACAACAAATGCCAGCCTTCTAGGTTGGGGCGCAGTCTGGAACTCCCTGAAGGCTCAGGGATCATGGACTCAGGAGGAGTCTCTCCTTCCAATAAATATTCTGGAACTAAGAGCGATATTCAAGGCTCTTTTGGTTTGACCTCAGTTAGCAACTCTGAGGTACATCAGATTTCAGTCGGTCAACATCACGACTGTAGCTTACATCAACCATCGAGGGGGGAACAAGAAGTTCCCTAGAGATGTTAGAAGTTTCAAAAATAATTCACTGGGCAGAGATTCACTCTTGCCACCTATCAGCTATCCATATCCCAGGTGTAGAGCACTGGGAGGCGGATTTTCTAAGTCGTCAGACTTTTCATCCGGGAGAGTGGGAACTCCATCCGGAGGTATTTGCACAACTGATTCTCCATTGGGGCAAACCAGAACTGGATCTCATGGCGTCTCGCCAGAACGCCAAGCTTCCGTGTTACGGATCCAGGTCCAGGGATCCCAAGGCGACACTGATAGATACTCTAGCAGCGCCCTGGTCTTTCAACCTGGCTTATGTGTTTCCACCGTTTCCTCTGCTCCCTCGACTGATTGCCAAGATCAAGCAGGAGAGAGCATTGGTGATTCTGATAGCACCTGCGTGGCCACGCAGGACCTGGTATGCAGATCTAGTGGACATGTCATCCTTTCCACCATGGTCTCTGCCTCTGAGACAGGACCTTCTACTTCAGGGTCCTTTCAACCATCCAAATCTAATTTCTCTGAGGCTGACTGCCTGGAGATTGAATGCTTGATTTTATCAAAGCGTGGCTTCTCCGAGTCAGTTATTGATACCTTAATACAGGCACGAAAGCCTGTCACCAGGAAAATTTACCATAAGGTATGGCGTAGATATCTTTATTGGTGTGAATCCAAGGGTTACTCATGGAGTAAGGTCAGGATTCCTAGGATTTTATCTTTTCTCCAAGAAGGTTTGGAAAAAGGATTGTCAGCTAGTTTCTTAAAGGGACAGATTTTTGCTCTGTCTATTCTTTTGCACTAGCGTTTGGCAGATGTTCCAGACGTTCAGGCATTTTGTCAGGCTTTAGTTTGAATCAAGCCTGTGTTTAAACCTGTTGCTCCACCATGGAGCTTAAACTTGGTTCTTAAGGTTCTTCAAGGAGTTCCGTTTGAACCTCTTCATTCCATAGATATCAAACTTTTATCTTGGAAAGTTCTTTTTTTTTTGGTAGCTATTTCCTCGGCTGGTAGAGTCTCTGAGCTATCTGCCTTACAATGTGATTCTCCTTATCTGATTTTTCATACGGATAAGGTAGTCCTGCGTACCAAACCTGGGTTCTTACCTAAGGTGGTATCTAACAAGAATATCAATCAAGAGATTGTGGTTCCATCCTTGTGTTACACAATCTGGACGTGGTCTGTGCTTTAAAGTTTTACTTACAAGCTACTAAAGATTTTCGTCAAACATCTGCTTTGTTTGTTGTCTACTCTGGACAGAGGAGAGGTCAAAAGGCTTTGGCAACCTCTTTTTCTTTTTGGCTAAGAAGCTTAATCCGCTTAGCGTATGAGACTGCTGGACAGCGGCCTCCTGAAAGGATTACAGCTCATTCCACTAGAGCTGTGGCTTCCACTTGGGCCTTTAAAAATGAGGCTTCTGTTGAACAGATTTGCAAGGCGGCGACTTGGTCTTTGCTTCATACTTTTTCAAAATTTTACAAATTTGATACTTTTGCTTCTTCGGAGGCTATATTTGGGAGAAAGGTTTTACAGGCAGTGGTTCCTTCCATTTAAGTTCCTGCCTTGTCCCTCCCTTCATCCGTGTACTTTAGCTTTGGTATTGGTATCCCACAAGTAATGGATGATCCGTGGACTGGATACACCTTACAAGAGAAAACACAATTTATGCTTACCTGATAAATTTATTTCTCTTGTGGTGTATCCAGTCCACGGCCCGCCCTGTCATTTTAAGGCAGGTAATTTTTAAATTTAAACTACAGTAACCACTACACCCTATGGTTCCTTCTTTCGATCGAATGACTGGCTATGACAGTTAGGGGAGGAGCTATATTACAGCTCTGCTGTGGGTGTCCTCTTGCAACTTCCTGTTGGGAATGAGAATATCCCACAAGTAATGGATGATCCGTGGACTGGATACACCACAAGAGAAATAAATTTATCAGGTAAGCATAAATTGTGTTTTTTCTGGCCGCACCTTTAAAATAACTCTGGTATTGAGAGTCCACAGAATGGCTGCGTTAGGCTCCAAAAAAGGAGCGTATAGCATATTTAACGCAACTTCAACTCTCGATACCAGAGTTGCTTACGGACGCGGCCAGCCTCAAAAACGTGCTCGTGCACGATTCCCCCATACAAAACAATGGGGCTGTTTGAGCTGAAAAAAAACCTAACACCTGCAAAAAAACGCGTTCAGCCCCATTGTTTCCTATGGGGAAACACTTCCTACGTCTGCACCTAACACTCTAACATGTACCCCGAGTCTAAACACCCCTAACCTTACACTTATTAACCCCTAATCTGCTGCCCCCGCTATCGCTGACACCTGCATATTATTTTTAACCCCTAATCTGCCGCTCCGTAAACCGCCGCTACTTACATTATCCCTATGTACCCCTAATCTGCTGTCCCTAACAGGTTGGCGGCGACGTTGAGGGGGCAGGTTAGGGGTTAATAAATATAATATAGGGGTCGGCGGTGTTAGGGGCAGCAGATTAGGGGTACATAAGGATAACGTAGGTGGCGGTCGGCAGATTAGGGGTTAAAAAAATTTAATCGAGTGTCGGCGATGTGGGGGGCCTCGGTTTAGGGGTACATAGGTAGTTTATGGGTGTTAGTGTACTTTAGAGCACAGTAGTTAAGAGCTTTATGAACCGGCGTTAGCCCAGAAAGCTCTTAACTACTGACTTTTTTCTGCGGCTGGAGTTTTGTCGTTAGAATTCTAACGCTCACTTCAGCCACGACTCTAAATACCGGAGTTAGAAAGATCCCATTGAAAAGATAGGATATGCAAATGACGTAAGGGGATCTGCGGTATGGAAAAGTCGCGGCTGAAAAGTGAGCGTTAGACCCTTTTTTGACTGACTCCAAATACCGGCGGTAGCCTAAAACCAGAGTTAGGAGCCTCTAACGTTTTCACGGCTACCACCAAACTCCAAATCTAGGCCCCAGTGTGGTTAGGTCGTTTGTAATTCCGTTAGAGTACTCACAGTGCACTGCGATTATCGGGACTCCAGTTGTCGGGACTCCGATTTCCAAGATGATCCTAGTTATCGGTTCAATCAGGTTTCCTACCTGATTGAACCGATAACTAGGATCACTTTGTTCGGCAAAGAAGCAGAACAAAGTGTGTCTTGATAGGACCTGAGTCTGTTGGTGAGCTGGTTCGATAGGGGCTGAACGTAAGAGCACCCAAGGAAAGACCGGTGTAAAGCCGAATACCGAAATCAGAGTCCCGACAACTGGAGTCCCGATAATCGCAGTGCACTGTGAGTACTCTAACGGAATTACAGACGACCTAACAACACTGGGTCTTTTTCATTTGGCATTAACTGCTGTGACATTAACTGCTGTGACACTAACTGCTGTGACATATACATAGGACATCCATGTATTTGTTTACTACACACAGATATTATCAGAGCTGTACGCTGTGCTAATCAAGTCACTTATCTTTTTTATAAATACATCTGAACCATTTTGACTATGACAAACTGCAGTTACTAGCACATTGGAATATCACGCTTTTATAAATACACACGGACAACTTTGTAAAGCTGAACGCTTGTGGCTATTGAATCATATATTCATTAGTCTACTGGAATTTTTATATCTTGGTCAAGACAGCTGATATTTGTGCACCGGACATTGTCTATTGTACACAGTTAAGATGATTGGAATGTTATATAATTATTCCCTCTACCCATTGTAACACTTTTTTCATTTTGTATGTTAGTGTTGCATTGCTATATATTGAAACAACATTTAGTATCTCATTGTAGCTTACTGAACATTATCTACATGT
Source organism: Bombina bombina (assembly GCF_027579735.1). NCBI lineage: Eukaryota > Metazoa > Chordata > Amphibia > Anura > Bombinatoridae > Bombina > Bombina bombina. Next base: position 952,147,112 of record NC_069504.1, read on the forward strand.
GTCTGTAATAGAATAATTGAATCATATATTTGCAGCTTAGTCATCATTTTTAACGTATGTTTTAGATTGAATTTTAGGATATCTTTAAAGTGACACCGGTGTCTAATTTAGTTCATTTTAACTGTTTATATATCAATAAGTTTTTTTTAATAAACTGTATGTCAGAGTACATTTCTGGTTTTTCTTTTAGATTTGAGGGACATGAAACGCAAAGAGATAATTTCATGATTCAGACAGAGCATGCCATTTAAAATAAAAAAAAGTTTCCAAATAACTTCTATTATCAAATTTGCTTCATTCTTATGGTATTCTTTGTTAAAGAACTACCTAGTTAGCTAGCATGCATATGTATGAAGCACTGTTTGGAACTACTGCCATCTAGTGCTCTTCGAAATGTATAACATTGTTAAAAACATTGCAAAACTGCTGCATTATAGTGCTCAGGACTCACACCCCTAACTGTTTTTCAGCAAAGTATAAAAAGAGAATGAAGTAAATTTTATAATATAAATAAATAAATTTTGGGGTTCAATGTTTCTTTAATTTTATAATTTGAAGAGACATATATTTATCTGTGTATATCTATCTGCCTATCTATCTTTCTATCTAAACACACAACTTTATTAAAACACTTCACCTGTTAATGGCCACTGATGTACCCTGTACTATTAAACAATCCCTCATATCTGCATGCTTCCGGAGATAAGGCATGCAGTACTAGCATAGTTTTTCCGCTTATGGCAAAGCTGGACTTGGAAACCCCTTTACGACCACGCAACGTACAGGGTATGGCGGTCGTTATGGGGTTAAATATTTTCATGCCAAAAAAAAGTAAAAAACAAAGAAACAATACACAAAATAAACATATCAATGACTACCACTTTATATGTTTTCTATGGGAAGAATACTTGAATAACCAAATGTAACGGCATTAGATCCGTACACAATCTAATGTAAGACAATTTATCCACATCATGAAACTCATTTATCATCAGGGTCAAACCCCCCACTACATTACAGCAAATGAAACCAATCACCAGCAGCACACATTATATTTCCCATTGTGAGACATTCCGTGAAATGCTATTTGGTATGTTATGTACATTGATGCTAAAACTGTTTCTCATCTGTTACCTCTGCAGACTCACTTGTTTTTACACTTTAAACCAAGCATGTTTTGGATTGTTACTTTCAAATGTTGACAGCCTCATAGCATATTGTATGTAATTTAAAACTAAATAAACAGTTCTTCAATTAAAAAAACAAAATGAGTTGAAGAGTTTTCTCACTGCACCACTCCATTTATTATGTGTTGTGTTCAAGGGCTTGATTTATCAATTATTTGGGGAATTCTCCTTTCTGTTCTCCTATCAGTTCTCCACAGCTCTCCTTTGAAGAGGCGCACCTGTGCGCCCGTATTTATCATAAAAAAGGTTGTTTTTTCTTTGCGCTTCTCCATAGTAAATTGGTAATTAGTTTAAAATTCCATACTGTATCTGAATCATGCACTTTTAATCTTGCCTTTACTGCCCCTTTAAAAGTAAAAGAAATACATTCCTTGTGTTAGAGTTGTTTTGATAACAATCCTAATTCATTTTCCTAATAGAGTTGGCTTTGAGCGAAGGATCAGTGTATTGGCCATGATATGATGCATTTTTACTGGCTGCTGACTCATTTATATGGATTTCAGTACTGCATTGCGGTGATTTTCATTCCAAGAACTGATGTCCAAATACATGGTATGAGTAACAAGTTTTATTTTATTACATATGGGAATTATTTCCATACCAATGTGTTTCAGGTTTCCCCTCAACATACGTGCTTTATGTAATTTAACCATCAATACACTTATGTTATCCTAAGGGAAGCAATGCACTACTTGCATCATAGTAACTATTATATTAATTGATATTGACTTGCTACGTTAACTAATTTTATCCCTAAATTAACTAATTTTATCCATATTCATTTTGTAAACTATTAAAAGAATTAAAAAAAATGTATTAAACTGACATAAAAGTATAAATATAAATATGGCTATCGGACCACAACATAAAATTTATTACACAGTTGCAGTTTTTTTTTATTTAAGACAATTTCCATCTACATGTAATTAACTGTGAGACTTTCTCCCTTTGCAAACTACAGAATTTAAACCATATAGAAATGATTGAGTAACAATGAAACCTGTGCATTGAGAATGTGATCCTCTTTATACTCCAAGATCAGCTTTGTAGGATTGTGAAAGAAACTGCTTTTAATTTCTTTTACATCTAGAAAATGTTTGGGGTGAAAAAGCTCCATTTGTGGTGACACATATCTTAAAATTGTAATTATAGAGATAGTAAACTATGACCTATACAAATAAATAAAGACTGGTGTTCAAGGTAAAATGGTGTTCATATAACAGAAATGTGGTTGATTTGGAATTCACAGAAGAATAATATAGAGATGTATCTCCAAAGACCACAACTTATGAGTTTGAAAAATTTAGATAAACTTGGTTAAAGACAGGGGCTTCAAATGTTGGCCAAAGTTGTAATATCTACAAAAAGCCAACAGGAAAACAGGTACAGGTAGACTTTGAGATCACTAGACCTTAACAGAGTCTAACTGAGTTTATAATCAGTCTTGCATACATTTTATTCTATCCATTAAGCATTTGCTCAGTTTCAATGAAAATGACTTTAAAAACAAAATAAATAGCCATACACATCATGGATGTTTTTATTTGTTTAATCCTGTCCAAATGTACCTAACTATTAATAACTGCTAAATATTATCACACAAGAAGATTACAGTTTTGTTTTGAGTACTAGACATAGGAAGTTGGTAGATGAATGACATGTAACTTGAAATCACCGAAATTACATAAAGTTGGCTCAATTTAACAAATTCAGTTACAAGTTGTTGCTTTGTAGATAGATGACTAGTTATTTTAGTACCAGTAAATCATCTTATTCAGATAAAAGGCCTTGAACTGACTAAGACTGTGTGAGTCAGTTGTAGAGAATGACTTGCTCTTTTAAAAAAGCCAACTTGGAATAGCTCAAAGGATACTCTAAAGCTATTCTTAATATTATTTACTTACCAAGTAGTTTCCCAGATGCCTATTGCTACCACACAAGAAAAAAAGCATGTTTGGCTTGACATATACGTGTTCATGTTTGTTTTATTGCATCCCTAGTCATGTCTGATTGGTAGACAAGAGTAATAGAAAAGTAAATGAATAATGTTAATGGGATACCTCTTGCTGATGAACAGTAAGAAGAATATCAGTCACTTCTATGGCAGCAGGTTTCCAGTGTTCCCTGGGAGTACTGCTTGTTACAGCCTTAATTGTTTCATTCAAAACATCCATTCCTGCATGCAAAAAGACAGGACTTTAAGTTTGTTATACAGTTACTTACAGAAATGTACACAAAGTTCAAATTACGTCATTAAATTACTGTTTTTTTCACTTTTAGCTGGGAAGTAAATAAAGTTTTAAAGAAGTGAATGGCTATACATCTCGTAACATAAAAGTGGTTTAACAATACAAATTACAAATGGCAGTTACATTCACAGCACTGAAACACCTAGAATGCTGTCATAAAAGGCAACCCTATGTTTGGTGTTAAATATTTTCTTATTCTTATTATCCTGATACATATATACATGTGCCTATATACGTTGTATCAGAATTAACTAAAAGTAATTTATTGCCATTTTTAATATTAAACATTTACTTTATATATCCTCAGCTTAAAGTGATTATGGGGCCGATTTATCAAGTTCCATATGGAGCTTGATGCCCCTGTTTCCGCGCGAGCCTTCAGGCTTGCCGGAAACAGCAGTTATGAAGCAGCGGTCTACAGATGGCTGCTCCATAACTTGTCCGCCTGCTCTGAGGCCGCAGACAGAAATCAACCCGATCGAATAAGATCGGGTTGATTGACACCCCCATCTAGCGCCCGATTGGCTGCGAATCTGAAGGGGGCGGAATTGCACCAGCAGTTCACAAGAACTGCTGGTGCAATGATAAATGCCGACAGCGTACGCTGTCAGCATTCATCGATGTGCAGCGGAAATGTTACGCTACATCGTATCATGTCCGCTCGCACTATGATAAATCTACCCCAAAGTGCGGATGTAGTTCGTGATAACTATCTAGGAATTGCTTATTATGATTTTTTTTTCTTTAATCTGCAAGTATAGCAAGTACTGCCTGTTTATATTTTATCACTAAAAGCAGATTAGCGGTAAGAATGGAGTCTCTTCATTGCAGTGTATTTTATGGATAGAATTTGCTGACGTCATTAGGAGTTTGGTGGTTGTTTTGTCTGTATTGTACACTTTTAAAGCAGGAATTATTAGTGGTGTAGGGGAATGTGGTCATGATAAAGTCATCAAAGAATGATAAAGTCACTGCTTATCTATAAATAAATGGTATGTTTAATGAGTGCATGTTATTATGGAATACCTTCTCTCTGTCTCAGCCAACCAGATACGTGAACCTCGTTAGTATGGTTTAAAACTATACAATAGCAAGAACACCAATAACACCGCTTAATTTATGGGACTAGCTAGAATATGTATATTACAGATTAAGTTAATGTTTTAGACATACTTTTTGATATATAATTGGGATACCTAATATCAGAAACATGCCCTATTCTCAAGAGAAATACCTCATTAACTGAGATATAAGATAAAATACAGCAAAAAATACTACCGGGTCCCAATTTTGCCACATCCACCATTTACTATTCAGAATATGCTAAACAGAAAGAGAAGCAGTCTGCCAGGAACGAACAGCTGCATCAATAGCTTGTTCTATGGCCCGGTTGCCACCTGGGAGTAGCTTCTTTCTGCCCAATTGTGCTTTTCATAGAGGAAAACTTTCCTGTAGTATATCAGTCTGATCCCGCCAACATGGTCAGTCCAGCCCCGAAATACCAGGCAATTTTCCTCTGAACAAGGAACATGACACCCCAAGATGATTGTTTTGGCTTTCTTTGTGCCTCGTCAGTGAGGTGCAGCCATATCCCTCTAAGCACATTGGACAAGGAGTCCACATCTGGTTTCCCCTATCACCCTTAGGGAGACTATCCCCAGGGTCATATTTACATATGCAAAACAGAAAGAGAAGCATTCTGCCAGGAAGGAACAGCAGCATCAATAGCTTGTTCTATGGCCCGGTTGCCACCTGGGAGTAGCTTCTTTCTGCCCAATTGTGCTTTTCATAGAGGAAAACTTTCCTGTAGTATATCAGTCTGATCCCGCCAACATGGTCAGTCCAGCCCCGAAATACCAGGCAATTTTCCTCTGAACAAGGAACATGACAACCCAAGATGATTGTTTTGGCCTTCTTTGTGCCTCGTCAGTGAGGTGCAGCCATATCCCTCTAAGCACATTGGACAAGGAGTCCACATCTGGTTTCCCCTATCACCCTTAGGGAGACTATCCCCAGGGTTATATTTACATATGCAAAACAGAAAGAGAAGCAGTCTGCCAGGAACAAACAGCAGCATCAATAGCTTGTTCTATGGCCCGGTTGCCACCTGGGAGTAGCTTCTTTCTGCCCAATTGTGCTTTTCACAGAGGAAAACTTTCCTGTGGTATATCAGTGTGATGTACCTTTCAATTTTCACTCCCACTTGACCTTCATCCCTATTTAAGGAAGCACTTCCCAGTTTGTAATTGCCTGAAAATTAAAGACCTAATAGCGTGTGTTCTTGGGAACACTATTCTGATTTTTTACCTCAGGTCCTGTTTACTAAAGGTTACAACCTTTATTCCTATTTCAAATATTCGTTCTCACTTATTCTACTGCCTGTTACTAAGGCTCTTATAGAGATTTACCGTACCGGAGCTTTAGCCTAAGGATTCCTGAGCCTCCGGATCTACTTCCTGACTTCCGGCCAAGCCTCGCTCACACAGCGGTAACCGCTTCACACAAGTTGTCGTTCTCGGCTCTCCACGCTAACCCTGCAGCTCCTAAACGGACATTGACACACCGCTCTCCACGCTACAGTTTGGTAATGTACAACGTAAAACAGTGACTTTCATTAGGTTGTACTTACTCGAAATTTAGTTATACTTAAATTCAGAGCTGTTGCTTCATTTCCTTCTAAGCACATTTGATTCCTAATCTGGGGCTATTAGTGTGTATGGAACTTTGTATATATTTTAGTGTGGCTGTGTGAGTGCGTGAAGAATCTGCAGGAAAATCTACTTGCAAGTTCAAAGATATCTTTTCTTGTTACTTATCTGAACTAAGTGTTTACTTCAGGAGGCACATTTAACAGGAAAATTACACATTCTTATGATATTCATCGTCTTAGGACTTATTTACCTTCAACTCCAATCCTATATCATTTTCTTATCTTATTGAATAACTAGATTTTATTCATATAAGAATTACAATTACTAACATAACTTGACTCACCTTGTCTATACTGGTAAAATCAACTATTTTTACCAGGTTAGTGCAACATAGAGCTACAAACCCTCATTTAAAGGCACAGGGTATATTAAAACTTGTATTCACCATACAAGTGGTTTACCTCAATACCACAGAATTTTCAGGCCGATAAAAAAGTATTATAGCTCTATTGTTTCATTACATTAATAAGATGGATCCTAGTGAAATAAAAAACGAATTTTCAAATATACATCAAAAGCTAGAATATTTAGCTAGGGCTTTAACTGAGGTCCAAACAGAAAACACAGCCCTAAAAGCTTTAATTAAAGATTGTATACCTACTAAAAGCACAGAAGTTCCTGAACCTCATATTCACTACCCACAACCCTTCATGGGAAAACGCAGTGAATTCAGAGACTTCAAAAACGCTTGTAACCTCCTTTTTTCCCTGAGACCTAAAACATATCATACGGAGAGGATCAAGGTATGCACCACCATTTCCTTCCTCCAAGGGGAACCCCGGTCTTGGGCCAATAGATTATTTGAGCATAACCATCCGATTTTAGACTCTTTACAGGATTTCTTCCAAGCTATGACAGCTTTATATGAGGACTCCCACACTCAAATAAACGCTGAGACCAGAATAAAATCCCTAAAACAGGGAAAAAGAAATGTGGAAGAATATATAACCGAGTTCCAAATGTGTGCTGATGACTCACAATGGAACGAGATCAGTTTAAAAAAAACTATTTAGACTTGGACTTTCAGAAATGCTCAAGGACGAATTATCCCGTTTGGAGATACCGGAGACTCTAAACGGACTCATCAAGTTAAGCACCACACTTGACCGAAGAATGCGTGAAAGGAGGGCAGAAAAGGCTACATATGATCCCACTACTAAACGACCTTACTCTTATACACCATCTCAGGAGAGAGTGTCTTCCAACCAAACCCCTATGGAAATTGGAGCCATTAAGGGACCCCTATCACCAGAAGAGAAAGCTAGAAGAAGATCAGAGAATCTATGCCTCTACTGAGGTCAAAAAGAGCATACCGTCACCAACTGTCCACTGTTACAGAAGCAGAAGGGTAAGCCAGCAAAGAACCATAATATCTTTCATATTTCAAAGATTTCCCAATTGACTTTAACCCTTTCTTTACAGTGGTACCAGAAAAATGTTCGTACTAGTGCCCTGATCGACTCAGGGGCCTCTCTCTATTATTTGCAAACCAAATCCTGTTTCTGTTAGACTTATTGATGGTTCTCTTATACAACAGGGTCCTATTACTCAACAGACTATCCCTATATTGCTCTCGACTAACAAAGGACATACCGAATATCTCTCTTTTGATTTAATTCCTATACATATGCATTCACTTATTTTAGGTTACTCTTGGTTACAAAAGCATAACCCTACAACTGACTGGACTAAGACTGAGTTAACACTTAACTCCCCCTACTGTTCAAAGACCTGTTACCCCATCACATAATTTCCACACTTAAACATGAATTACCTTGTATTTATCAGGACTTGGCAGATGTGTTTGATTTAAGAGGCAGAAAATCTTCCTCCCCACAGAGAATTCGACTGCCCTATAGATCTAATACCAGGCTCTCAAATACCACATGGGAAAATATATCCCCTATCACAAGATGAACTGGTATACCTAAGATCTTATCTAGATGATAATCTCTGAAAAGGATTTATCTCACATTCCACATCTCCAGCAGCTGCTGGAATGTTTCTAGTTCGAAACAAGGATGGTACTATGCGTCCCATCATTGATCATAGAGCTTTAAACAATATTACCATCAATAATATATACCCCCTACCCTTAATACCCAAACTTTTAGAACATCTACATGAAGCTACTATATATTCTAAATTGGATCTAAAGGGGGCATATAACTTGATCAGAATGAAAGAGGGGCGTGAATGGAAAACTGCATTTAGAACTCGTTATGGATTATTCCAATACAATGTAATGCTATTCGGACTGAGCAACGCCCCCGCAACATTTCAACACTTTATTAATGAAATTTTCCACGACTTAATGGATATCTTTGTCATTATCTACCTAGATGACATCTTAATTTATTCCAAGACACCACACGAACATGAAAAACATGTTCGTTGGGTTCTAACGCGCCTAAAGGAACATAAACTCTATGCTAAATTAGAGAAATGTGAATTTCATGTCACAGAAATCAAGTTCTTAGGCTATATAATCACTCCAAATAAGATACAAATGGACCCAGAAAAAATAGCAGCTATAAAAGATTGGCCAATACCTACATTCATGAAATCTTTACAAAGATTTATCGGTTTAGCAAACTTCTACAGAAAATGTATTAAAAAAATTTCTACAATAGTGAAGCCTTTGACTCAGTTAACTAGTATCAAACAAAGATTCAGATGGTCAGAAAAAGCTCAAGAAACCTTTGACCATCTTAAGATTTGTTCACTACTGCACCAATATTATCATTGCCAGACTATGAGTTGCAGTTCCTACTAGAGGTGGATGCCTCTAACACAGGAATAGGTGCAGTCTTATCCCAACAAAACAAGGAAAAAACAGAGATACATCCCATAGCATTCTATTCTAGAATGCTTACAAGTGCCGAGACTAACTACAGTCTGGGAGATAAAGAACTTTTAGCTATAAAGAGCTCCCTAGAACACTGGAGGCACCTTTTAGAGGGATCCAAAGTTCAGTTTATGATCTTTACAGATCATAAAAACTTGGAATATCTGAAAAGAAATAAATCATTAACCGCTCGCCAAGCACGTTGGTCCATATTCCTTGACCGCTTTAACTTTCTAATCACCTACAAACCAGGAAGCCAAAATACCAGAGCTGATGCTTTATCACGTATTAATGAAACTGCACCTCAAGAAGTTCCTGAACAGACTATCTCCCCTGAGAAGATAATAGGGATATTGACACATATTGAAGAGGAGATCCTTAAGGCATTAAAGCAAGACTCCACTGCACCAAATATCTGTAAGGAAGACCCCCTTACAGGACTTTTCTACCATGACACTAAGTTATACATCCCAAAAAGTATCAGGAAATCAATCCTGACCCACACCCATGATGCAACTTTATCTGGTCATCCTGTTATCCAGAAGACGATCAATCTAAGAAGAAGAAGGTTTTGGTGGCCTGGGATGAATCATTTTATCTATGAATATGTATCAAGTTGCGATAATTGTGCTCTAAATAAATTAGACCACAAAAGGCCTATTGGTCTCCTCTCACCTCTGCCCATTCCTGATAAACCATGGAGCACTATAGCCATGGATTTTATTGTGGAGTTACCCAATTCTTAACAATTCAATACAATAATGGTAGTTGTTGACCACTTAACACGATTAGGTCACTTTATTCCTTTAAAGGGTCTACCCACATCTATAACAACGGCTAAGGTTTTTCTTGACCAAATTGTAAGACTACATGGCCTACCTTCTAACATTATCATGGACCGGGGCACACAGTTTACATCCTCTTTTTGGAGGTCTCTATGTAAACTAATAAAGATCGACTCACGTTATTCCACCGCTTTCCACCCACAGACCAATGGGTTAACAGAAAGACTCAACCAGACTATAGAACAGTACTTACGCTGCTATATATCACACTTACAAGACGACTGGACTTCATATCTCCCAATGGCCGAATTCTCTTACAATAACGCAATCTCTGCCTCCATAAAGGTATCACCATTCTATGCAACTTATGGATACCATCCTAATACCATTACCTTATCTAATAGAATAGTAAATTCACCAAAGGCACTAGAATTTTCCTCCAGATTGCTAGAAAGAATGAAAATACTAAAAAAACATCTAGTTGAAGCAAAAGAGTATCAAAAGAAATATTATGACCAGAGACATAGAACTGGCCCAGAATATAAGATTGGAGATTTAGTATTACTTTCCACCAAAAATTTAAAATTACACGTTCCATGTAAAAAGTTAGAGAACCAATACTTGGGTCCGTTCACTGTGGAAAAAGTGATCAACACTAACGCTGTTAAACTCAGACTACCAAATGAATATAAAATACACCCAACTTTCCATATTTCTCTATTAAAACCTTACAAATCTCTGCCTACCACCTCTAGTCCCTCACCTCCACCAGTTTCTATCGATGGTCATGATGAATATGAGGTTGAGGCTATTTTGGACTCAAGAGTGATCCGACGACGACTAGAATACCTTATCAAATGGAAAGGTTATGGTCTAGAAGAAAACTCTTGGCAGGCTGATAAGGAAATACATTCTCCTCAGCTGATCCGTGCCTTTCATAAAAGGTACCCACTCAAACCCAATCTGGAATCCCCGGGGTGATTCCCTGAGAAGGGGGACATGTGATGTACCTTTAAATTATCACTCCCACTTGACCTTCATCCCTATTTAAGGAAGCACTTCCCAGTTTGTAATTGCCTGAAAATTAAAGACCTGATAGCGTGTGTTCTTGGGAACACTATTCTGATTTTTTTACCTCAGGTCCTTTTTACTAAAGGTTACAGCCTTTATTCCTATTTCAAATATTCGTTCTCACTTATTCTACTGCCTGTTACTAAGGCTCTTGTAGAGATTTACCGTACCGGAGCTTTAGCCTAAGGATTCTTGAGCCTCCGGATCTACTTCCTGACTTCCGGCCAAGCCACGCTCACACAGCGGTAACCGCTTCACACAAGTTGTCGTTCTCGGCTCTCCACGCTAACCCTGCAGCTCCTAAACGGACATTGACACACCGCTCTCCACGCTACAGTTTGGTAATGTACAACGTAAAACAGTGACTTTCATTAGGTTGTACTTACTCGATATTTAGTTATACTTAAATTCAGAGCTGTTGCTTCATTGCCTTCTAAGCACATTTGATTCCTAATCTGGGGCTATTAGTGTGTATGGAACTTTGTATATATTTTAGTGTGGCTGTGTGAGTGCGTGAAGAATCTGCAGGAAAATCTACTTGCAAGTTCAAAGATATCTTTTCTTGTTACTTATCTGAACTAAGTGTTTACTTCAGGAGGCACATTTAACAGGAAAATTACACATTCTTATGATATTCATCGTCTTAGGACTTATTTACCTTCAACTCCAGTCCTATATAATTTTCTTATCTTATTGAATAACTAGATTTTATTCATATAAGAATTATAATTACTAAAATAACTTGACTCACCTTGTCTATACTGGTAAAATCAACTATTTTTACCAGGTTAGTGCAACATAGAGCTACAAACCATCATTTAAAGGCACAGGGTATATTAAAACTTGTATTCACCATACAAGTGGTTTACCTCAATACCACAATCAGTCTGATCCCGCCGACATGGTCAGTCCAGCCCTGAAATACCAGGCAATTCTCCTCTGAACAAGGAACATGACAACCCAACTCCTTGCCCAAAGTGCTTAGAGGGATATGGCTGCACCTCACTGACAAAGCCCAAAGGAGGCCAAAACGATCGTCTGGGGTTGTCATGTTCCTTGTTCAGAGGAGAATTGCCTGGTATTTCGGGGCTGGACTGACCATGTCGGTAGGATCAGACTGATATACTACAGGAAAGTTTTCCTCTGTGAAAAGCACAATTGGGCAGAAAGAAGCTACTCCCAGGTGGCAACCGGGCCATAGAACAAGCTATCGATGCTGCTGTTTGTTCCTGGCAGACTGCTTCTCTTTCTGTTTTGCATATGTAAATATGACCCTGGGTATAGTCTCCCTAAGGGTGATGGGGGAAACTAGACGTGGACTCCTTGCCCAATGTGCTTAGAGGGATATGGTTCCTGCTGTTCGTTCCTGGCAGACTGCTGCTCTTTCTGTTTTGCATATTTTTCAGAATACTCAGAGTTAAAGGGAATTGAAACCCAAAATGTTTCTTTCATGATTCAGAGAATACAATTTTAAATACCATTCCAATTCACGTCTATTATCTAATTTGCTTCATTCTTTAGATATCCTTTGTTAAAGAAATAACATTGCACTTGGGGAAGCCAATCACATAAGGAATCTATGTGCAGCCACTAATCAGCAGCTACTGAGCCCATCTAGATATGCTTTTTTACAAAGAATATCAAGAGAATGACGCAAATTAGATAATAGAAGTAAACTGAAAAGTTGCTTAAAACTGCATGCTATTTTACCATTAGTGGTAATAATATATTTTGAGGAGCAGAACAAAAAAAAGAGAGGGAGCCCCACCAAAACAGTATTTTATTGAAAAATTATTACTTTTAAGCTTATTAGAAATTATTTTGTAATATACACACATACACATGGAAATAATATTAATTTATAAATAACTTAAATGAACTGACGCCAAAGCATTGTTTAAAATGCTTTATTTATAAAACAAGAAAATGATTGATGTAAGTATTTGTTTTTGTGGAACTACAGCTTCCTTCTGTAGACATTTAAACAAAATCAAAACATATCCAAAATACTGATTCAAATGGTTATTTAGATTTGCATTAAATAAAAACTTAAACCAAGGAATTTTCCTATTTGTATGCATTGTTCTGAGCACATACATAAAAAATTATTTAAAAGGCACACCAAGGGCGCGATCCGATAAAGATCGTAGTTTGCGGCGCAAGCGAGGAAACCCCTGCCGCCCGTAGTTTCAGCTTGCAACGCGAGCTATCCTATATACGGCGCCGTCAGAGGCTAAAGTGCCGTAAGTCTGACAAACCAGCGATGTCCAGAAATCTGTGTAAGCACAAATTTCTGGAGTCGCCAGTGACTTACGGCACTTTAGAAACTGCCGGCGCCTACAAACTAAAATTAAATTATTAAATTATTAAAATCTCCCGTACTGTCTAACACGCCTCCCAAACATAGCCCGACACGTCTAACCCTCTATCCGCTATCCCCCCTCACTATCCTAACAATGAAAAATGTATTAACCCCTAAACCGCCGCTCCCGAACCCCGCCGCCACCTAATAAAGTTATTAACCCCTAAACCGCCGCTGCCGGACCCCGCCGCCAGCTATATTAAATCTTTAACCCCCTAATGTGAGCCCCTACCCCGCCGCCATCTACCTTACCTACCCCCTAAAGTGAGCCCCTACCCCGCCGCCATCTACCTTACCTACCCCCTAAAGTGAGCTCCTACCCCGCCGCCATCTACCTTACCTACCCCCTAAAGTGAGCTCCTACCCCGCCGCCATCTACCTTACCTACCCCCTAAAGTGAGCCCCTTACACCGCCGCCATCTACCTTACCTACCCCCTAAAGTGAGCCCCTTACACCGCCGCCATCTATTTTATAAATAGTAACCCCTAATTTAATCCCCCTACACCGCCGCCAGCTATATTAACTATATTAACCCTAATTTTGCCTGTAAAAAAAAAAACACAATACCACCCCCCAACATTACAACCCACCACCCACATTCCCCTATTCTAAACCCACCCAAACCCCCCTTAAAAAAACCTAACACTACCCCCTGAAGATCTCCCTACCTTGTCTTCACCCAGCCGGGCAGAACTCTTCATCCGATCCGGGCGATGTCCAATCAAGCGGCAGAGAAGTCTTCTTCCATCCGGGCAATGTTTTCAATCAAGCGGCAGTGAAGTCTTCTTCCATCCGGGCGATGTCTTCAATCAAGCGGCAGTGAAGTCTTCTTCCATCCGGGCGATGTCTTCAATCAAGCGGCAGTGAAGTCTTCTTCCATCCGGCGATGTCTTCAAGCAAAGCGGCATTTTCAATCTTCTTTCTTCGCTCCTCCGCAGCGGAGCATCCATCCGGCATGAAGACTGAACGAGGAATGAGGTACCTTTAAATGACGTCATCCAAGATGGCGTCCGTCGAATTCCGATTGGCTGATAGGATTCTATCAGCCAATCGGAATTAAGGTAGAAAAATCTGATTGGCTGATTGAATCAGCCAATCGGATTGAACTTGAATCTGATTGGCTGATTCAATCAGCCAATCAGATTGTTCTACCTAATGTGCTTGATTGGACATTGCCCGGATGTTCTGAAGACAAGGTAGGGAGATCTTCAGGGGGGTAGTGTTAGGTTTTTTTAAGGGGGGTTTGGGTGGGTTTAGAATAGGGGTATGTGGGTGGTGGCTTGTAATGTTGGGGGGTGGTATTGTGGGTTTTTTTACAGGCAAAAGAGCTGTTTTCTTTGGGGCATGCCCTGGTAAGGTAAAAGAGCTGTGAACTTTTTTAATTTAGAGTAGGGTAGGGAATTTTTTTTATTTTGGGGGGCTTTATTATTTTATTAGGGGGCTTAGAATAGGTGTAATTAGCTTAAAAATCTTGTAATTTTTTTTATTTTTTGTAATTTAGTTTAGTTTAGTTTATTGTATTTTAGTTTAGATATTTGTAGTTTATTTAATTTATTGATAGTGTAGGTGTATTTGTAACTTAGGTTAGGATTTATTTTACAGGTAAATTGGTAATTATTTTAACTAGGTAACTATTAAATAGTTATTAACTATTTAATAGCTATTATACCTAGTTAAAATAAATACCAAGTTACCTGTAAAATAAATATAAACCCTAAAATAGCTACAATGTAATTATTAATTATATTGTAGCTATCTTAGGGTTTATTTTATAGGTAAGTATTTAGATTTAAATAGGAGTATTTTAATTAATAATATTAATATTAATTAGATCTATTTTAATAAGAATTTAGTTAGGGATGTTAGAGTTAGATAGGGTTATTATACCTAATATATATATAATATAATAACGATATTAACTATATTAACTCTAATATAATTAGGGTTAATATAGTTAATATATATAATATAATAACTATATTAACTATATTAACCCTAATATAATTAGGGTTGATATAGTTAATATAGCTGGCGGCGGTGTAGGGGGATTAAATTAGGGGTTAATATTTATAAAATAGATGGCGGCAGTGTAAGGGGCTCACTTTAGGGGGTAGGTAAGGTAGATGGCGGCGGGGTAGGAGCTCACTTTAGGGGGTAGGTAAGGTAGATGGCGACGGTGTAGGGGGATCACATTAGGGGGTATGTAATGTAGCTGGCGACGGTGTAGGGGGATCACATTAGGGGGTTATACTTTTAATGTAGGTGGCGGCGGGGTCCGGGAGCGGCGGTTTAGGGGTTAAATACTTTATTAGGGATTGCGGCGGGGGATCACGGTTGACAGGTAGATAGACATTGCGCATGCGTTAGGTTTTATTTGGCAGCTAGTTTAGGGAGTTACGGGGCTCCAATAGACAGCGTAAGGCTTACTACGGCTGCATTTTGTGGCGAGGTGAAAATGGAGTAAGATTTCTCCATTTTCGCCACGTAAGTCCTTACGCTGTATATTGGATACCAAACTGCGCTGGTTTGGTATACCTGCCTATGGCCCAAAAAACTACGGGCGAAGGCAGAAATATACGAGCATAACTTCTAGGTTACGCCGTATATAGGATACCAAACCAGCGCAAATTTCGGCGTCGCCGGCTTTTGCGGGCGACGCTGCATATCGGTTCGGGCCCCAAGGCTTTTGCAAATTTGTTTGTGATCTGCTATCATTGTAATAGTGATAAGTTCTAATGTGTATGCAACCCACTACAAATAGATTGGTAAGAACATTTGTACACTTCATGTGTTGTCATCACATTTATGCCCCTTTAAATTTTGTCTTAGAATTTGCCGTTTTGTTTTATAAAAAGAGATAACGGTAATTGAACCAAGAATGCACACAAGTACTATCTCTTAAAGTATCTCACATGTTCTTGCCTTTGCGATTTCATTATACGATTTTATACCCTCGGTGGAATTCAAAGCCAAGTCTCTTAAATAAAGAAGTCAGTAGCTTAACCTCAGCCTAGGCTATTTTAGATTATGATCATTTAATTAGCAATTTTCCAATTATAAATAAATGCAGTGAAATTTTAATCAGGTGCATTATTCACAGGTTACATTCGTTCACAAGTAGGGATGGGCAAAGTGTAATTTGTTTGGTAGAACAAATAGTCCTGTGGATATTCGTTTTGGACAATCAAATGTTGATAAGAATGAAAATCCATTAAAATTGTGTAAATCGAATGTTACTTTCGTTTTCGAATGTTCATAATGAAGTCGAATATCCACATTCCAAATTTCGAATGTAACATTCGATTTAACAAATACTATTCAGAAGTTCAATAGTTTACGTGGTAGGGAATTTAGCAAATTGATACATAATAGATACAAATATATCAATTTGAATGTTTCTATTTCGACTATTGCATAATATGAATATTACATTTAAAGAGAGCATTAGAAATACTATTACAAATATATAGATTCAGATTTTCTAATTTCAATATTACATAATTCGAATCGAATAATTAGAAAAATTTGAACCGAATATTACATTTAAAGAAAGCATAAGAAATACTATTATATAAAACGAATGTTAGAATGTTGTACAAACATTCGAAATTCGAAACAAACGAACAAATTCATTTAAATTTCATGTTGCAAAACATTCACCCAGCCCTATTCACAAGCAAGCTCTCTATGTAGATAATTCTTTTTTGATGAAAAATAACTCATGTTTGAGAGTATTCTGTTGATGTTTTAATCATTTTTCAATGAGTAAAGTGTTGTAAAAACAAACTTGAAAGGGCTAAATACATTGTTTAGCAGTATTTGCTGGATATAAAACACTATAAGATAGAAAGACAAGCTAATAAAAGCAAATTCTGTGCTATTACTCACCCATAGGCTTTGAGACTGGTAGGCTGCCAAGATAAAGCACTTCATATTTCTGAACAGACTCACGAACAGCTTCCAGAATCCCAACTAGAAAGACAGACAGTAGTAGTTTGTAGGAATTACCAAAACATCAACACTGATGTATACAATCCTAATGTATTTGTGTTCAAAGATGATGTGAAAACAGACTGAAAGGTTTTATGCTTAAAGAGACACTGAACCCAAATGTTTTCTTTCATGATTCAGATAGAGCATGCAGTTTTAAGAAACTTTCTAATTTACTCCTATTATCAAATTCTTCATTCTCTTGCTATTTTTATTTAAACAGCAGGAATGTAAAGCATCGGAGCCAGCCCATTTTAGGTTCAGCACCCTGGATAGCGCTTGCTTATTGGTGGCTACATTAAGCCACAAATAAGCAAGCGTAACCCAGGTTCCAAGCCGGTTTCTAAGCTTTACATTCCTGTTCTTTAAATAAAGATAGCAAGAGAAAAAAGAAAAATTGATAATAGGAGTAAATTAGAAAGTTGCTTTAAATTGCATGCTCTATCTGAATCATTAAAGAAAAAAATTGGATTTAGTGTCCCTTTAAGTGTATAATATGCTGCACTTGATCAGTAAGATATAATGTTATAGTAAAATAAAATCATGGTTGTTATTATTATTGCTACTACTAACTACCTTTCATTTAGAAAGAAAACTCCATTGATGGGAAGGAACTCAGGGGAGGGGGATGACATGGTGGAGAGGATTGGTCCTGGAGAGGAGAAGTTTTTGTTGCAGTAGGATAGATTTAGCAGGGAAGCAAGGTCAGAGGGAAAAAGTATTTGACCAGAACTCCTCCCCATATTGCATATATTGGGGTTTAATCTTTGGGTGGAGTTTAATTTTGCTTCTTAGGTTTTAGTTAGTTTGCTGGTTTGAAAGGGAGGTTTTTCCTGCATTTGGGGGTATCTGGAGAGAAATCCAGCATCTAATAGTGGGGTGAATGCCCCCCTTCCAAATGCATCACAGCCTGGTTTTTAAGGGGACATGATTTTCCCTCAAGGAATATGGAGATATGAAGAGGTAGGAACTTAGAACAAGAGGTTCCTAGGGTCTCAATTGTGAAGATGGCTGTAGTATTAGAGAAAGGTAAGGAATGATCAAAATATTTATGTGTTCTAGAAGTTATGGTTATGTGTTTAACATTAATAATGCTGCAGAAAATCTATTTACTAAAGTATTTTTTGTATGACTCTTTTTTTTAAAGGGGGCTGTTAAGGGGTGTGTGAGGGGAGTAGTTTCAATGTGGTTGTGTGGCAGGTGGTAGATTGATCACTTCATGATCAAGCATTAAAATCCTATGCAGAGATAAACAGCAGAGTGCAGAAAGATTATATTACATATTGTATTACTGAATTATCATCAATTCAGGAGCCTGACCAACATATACGGCAGAGCTACACATAGTTAAAATGCTGAATGTTCTAAATGCAATAAATGGAAAGCCAAATATATATATATAAATATTTATTTTTATTTTTTAACTACAATAAAAAATAAGAAATAAAGTTTAAATTGTTTAGGTAAACTGCATTTTCCTTCTCATGTGCTTATATGTGAAACAGTAGATTCATCCACTTTTCTATCAAATGTGAAACGAGCATCAATGATACAGCAATAACATCAAATTTAAGAGACTGTATTTCATGGCAAATAACTGGGGTTATTTATTTACTACACTGCTCGTGTCCTATGTATTACTTAGGGAAAATGAAAAGGGATCTCAAAGAAAGAGTAAAAGGACACAGAGATGACATTAAAAACAAGAATAAAGATATCCCAGTAGCAATAATTCAGACTTTACAATCCTCAAAATAACTGGAATAGAGCATATTGAACGGCATCATAGAGGTGGGATGTGGATAAGGTTTTATCACATCATGAGTCACAATGGGAACATAAACTGAATATAGGTTTTTAGATGAAAGGATTACGTTATGTTTTTTTTGAGAGAAACTGTAAATAAGTAACTGCATAATTATGTTTACAACTAGCTATTCAGGACTATCTACTAATGAAAAATAAAATATGTAAGTGAGGGGGTGGAGTCTAAACCTCATATTTAACACACATTTTGATCACACATTATAAAAGCAGTTGCCTTTAAAAATCCACTGCAAAATGTCTTGAAAAGGCCAAGGTCTGTGATGTCACCCTTTTGTAATATTGGGGGGAAAAAGTAACAAAAATATATAGAAACAATTGCATTTTTTTTATTAATGTTGTTATGAGTAAGATAGATACAAATTCATAGGTGAATTATAAGCGGTTCTAATAAACAACTTGGGCACTATTTGGGACCATCAGAGTATGGTCCCTATGAAATGGAAGGTATACCTTTTTATTACAGCAGTGGATGCAGTATACACAAATCAAATCCAGTAGCAAGGTTATCCCTGGGTTGAAAGAGCCAGCTAAGCAATAGGAAACACACATCTGACGAAACCCCGTAAGCCAGCCCAGTGAAGGGGTGGGGCGAAACGGTCATGTACGGCGCTTTTGGAACTGGCATTGAAGATTGAGCATTCCTGACTTTTGGTGTGGATGTGGCCTGTCCTATAACTTGTAACACCATGCTGGGATATCCTTTAACACATGTGGGCACTTAACCATTCCATGCTAGCTATATCCAGGATTAGAGTGGTCCTTATGCTCATGAAATGTGCACAAAAGGAATGCAAGGAGCATGTTTAATCACTAAGTGCTCCGTTTATTACTCATCCTAAGTGGACATCGACATCTGCATTGAGGACTGCTGGCCAGCTTTTAGTGTTTAAATACATTTAGAACATAACTTTAAGGGGGTGTGCAGTGGCACTAAGAGCCCTGGCGTTTAATACATCTGTGATTTATATGTGAAAAACAGGGTCTCTTGTATATGGTTTATTTATATTGTCAGGAACTGTGATTTTAATTAATTTTATTTGATTTATGTGTCATGTAGTGTAGAGGATATGGGTCTAAATAAACTTTTTATATTTTTCAAGTGATATTAAGTGCAGCTTGGTCATTCTTTAAATTCTAAAGATAATATTAGATGTATTTTTCTTTTTGAGTAGTATTTGTAATGTGTGACCCATATATATGTCCAGTTAGGGGTGAATGATAGACACCTCAGATTTTTGCAGATTCATCTTGCAAAAAAGCACCTTTAACTGATGGCTTTGGACAGATAATGAAATGGTGAATACAAGGTAATGCTCCTTTCATTCAAAGCCATTAGCTTATCTGTATCCCAGTATGTAGACCTTCTATTTCAGTTTAAGGTTCTCATTTACACTACCGATACTCTCTACTACTACTACTGATATTTCATCAACAGTAATATGCATACATATTTATTTTTTATACAAGATATTTGAGACCTATTTTTATATGGAGAGGTCAATCCACAAACCTTCCAACAGACTTGAGTAAAAAAAAAAAAAAAAGTTGGATGAGTTTGGTTAAACTGGCCAAAAGTCAAGCTATGTAAACTTAAGCTGTCAGAAAAGGAAACTGACTTAAAGGGACAGTCTAGTTAAAATTAAACTTTCATGATTCCAATAGGGCATGCAATTTTAAACAATGTTCCAATTTACTTTTATCATCAAATTTGCTTTCTTCTCTTGGTATTCTTTGTTGAAAGCTAAACCCATTTAGGCTCATAACTTAATTTCTAAGCCCTTGAACAACGCTTCTTATCACAGGGATTTTGACAGTTTTTCACAGCTAGACAGCACTAGTTCATGTGTTCACTCCCGTGGAGTTATTTATGCATCAGCACTGATTGGATAATATGCAAGTCTGTCAAAAGAACTGAAATAAGGGGGCAGTCTGCAGACCATGTCAGTTCTGCAAAGCTGGGGAATAGGTAATAAAGGGATTATCTATCTTTTTAAACAATAACAATTCTGGAGTAACCTGTCCCTTTAATGATAGTCCTGTGAATTGGACGCTTGGGCCCCTATTTAAGAAAGTCTGGCGGACCTGATCCGACAGTGTGGATCAGGTCCGCCAGACCTCGCTGAATACGGAGAGCAATACGCTCTCTGTATTCAGCATTGCACCAGCAGCTCACAAGAGCTGCTGGTGCAACGCCACCCCCTGCTGACTCGCGGCCAATCAGCCGCCAGCAGGGAGGTGTCAATCAACCCGATCATACTCGATCGGGTTGAATTCTGGCGATGTCTGTCCGCCTGCTCAGAGCAGGCGTACAGGTTATGGAGCAGGGGTATTTGTGACCGCTGCTTCATAACTGCTGTTTCTGGCGACCCTGCAGGCTCGCCAGAAACACGGGGCATATTCACTAGTTTTATCCATGAAACAGTGTGAGTTATTTGCAATTCTGTATTCTCAGTATTTTTTAATACAAGTTTTGTACAATAAATAAATAAAAAAAATGTCCTCCTATTCAAAACACATCTGAAATCCTACTGAAAAATGTTCAGTTTAATTTCATTTAATGCAACATATGGCATTTTCTACAGGGTGGAGGGGAGATAAAAACCAGTGTTACCTTATATGCCCCAGATACAGACAATGCAACTGTATATAACCCAGACAGATGAATCTCAATTCTGGATAAATTAAAACATTTTAAAATCCTTTTATTTGTATTAGATTGGCAACACAATTATTTTAGTCTGTGTTAAAGCAGATTTTACATCTTTTTAAAAAAAATATATTTAAAAAAAAATATATATATGTATTTTTTTTTGTCTGGGTCTTGCACTAAAAATTAAATCCCAAATCCAATGTAATCACCTAAAACTTTATTAATTTAAATGCAACCGTTTAGTATTATATTGTACAATAACATATACTATATATATATATATATATATATATATTATTATATTTATGTTTAAATATTTTTTTGTTCCAGGACTGCCTGGTACTTAGCTATGGAACAATATTTGTATGTTCTTATCACTTTTAAAAAAATGTTTATATTTAACAGTATAAGTTACTATTGATATTTTTTTGTTTTGATATAAATAAAATGAATGAGCATGCAATAAATGTGTAATTATTGTTCATATATGTTGATTATCTATCTTTACTTAATTAAAGGGACATAAAACCCAAAATATTTATTTCATAATTCAGACAGAATATGCAATTTTAAACAACTTTTAAATGTACTTCTATTATCTAATTTTCTTTTTTTTCTCTTGGTATCCTTTGCTGAAAAGTATCCTTAGATGGCTCACAAGCTGGTTACAAAATTATCATATGATTTTCTTCATTCTCCTCACAAATATTGTCATTATTATATTATTATTGAATTCTAATTAAATGTATGTTATTGTTCATATTTAACTAAATTTCTATGAATTGACTAATAATTGGAATGATGACATCTGCTCTAATAATTTGTTTTATCTTTTTTTTTTCATATAGAAGTAACTAATTTATAATATATGCAAAAACAAGAGAGCAGGGCAAAATATGTAAAGGATAATCACAACATATATTGTCTAGGGAGGCGCTAAACGTGTTAAAAATAGCTAAGATGTGTTAGGAACAAAAGAATTTGAGGCCCTCACAAATTCTACAGAATAAAATGAATAATGAAAAGGAAAAGCACAGCGTGTGTATTGAAAAGTGAATATGAAATTTAAAATATAAAAAAATGCACAAAGTTTATATATATATATATACCCGTATTGTCCCGAGTATAGGCCGCTCCTGATTATAGGCCACACCCCTAAAGTTTGGTGCCATTTTAAAGAAATTTAATTTTTAACTGCACCCCTGACCCTTTCAGCCCCTCTCCCTCATACACCTCTCTCCCTCCCAAAAAGTATATCCTTACAATCTCAGCCTCCTCCTTCACACAGCTCTAATCTTATGCTCATGCACAGCCCCTCTCATCCTCCCCCCCTCTCAAATGCAGACGCTTCCTTAACCTCTTAGCCCCCTCATAACTCTAACAGGCTTCCTCCTCTTAACCCACTTAGGTTCCTTCCTTCACATAGTGCCACTACTCACCCTATTAAGCAGTGGTGTGCTGGCTCTGTGTCTCTCCTGTCAGGTTCTGTCAGATTAGATTTTAAAGCGCATGCGGACCCGGGCGCACGCGCACTTATAACACTGGCTCCTTCATTGGCCAAATGAATCATGGGCATTGTAGTTTTAAATAAATAAACAGCGCTTACCGTTTTTACCGTATACCCTCACCTGCCTGTCTGGTGTTTGTAGGGAAAATACAGTTAAAGCCAGGCACTCTGCGGAATGCCAGAGGGGGAGGAATACCGGTAATTAGCATTTTCAGTGGCACATTGTTCGTAGGGGCACAATTCTCCCTGTATGAGAGCAGCAGAGAGTAACATCCCGAATGTAGGCCGCACCCCTAGTTTAAAGACTTACATTAGGGGAAAAAAGTGCGGCCTATACTCGGGACAATACGGTATATAGAAATAATTCATGAGCAGTAATGCAATTCACTTTAAAGAAATATGTATAATAGGCAGGAGGCAAACAGTATACAAACAAAAGCACAAAGATTCAACAGTGTGTGCCCCTTACTGAATATAACACATAGATATTACAGAAATACACTGACATAAAAAACCTCAAACAGATATGAGGTATGATAATAGCACAATAAAACGCCCACCTCGGGTGGAGTTACCTGGCCATATAGACTGCATCACATTCCCCTCTTGGTGCTCACTAATATTCCTATTGGACTTTATATGGACGTGGTGCCGAGATTTGGATGTTATATTGTGATTTTATCATACTTCATATCTGTTTGAGGTTTTTTATGTGAGTGTATTTCTTTAATATCTATGTGTTATAATTCATTAAGCGGTACACACTGTGTTGAATCTCTGTGCTTCCTTTAAAGACCACCTGCTGAGTTCAAATTGAATAATTTACACACTGCATGGAAATTCTACCTACTACAGAAGGCGGTGAAGTCTATACAGACGTGGGAACTTCTTCCTCTCTAATTGTGACTGACAACTACATCATTCAATTGAGGTTCTGTCTGTGAGTATACTGTTTGCCTCCTGCCTAGGAAACACAACTCTTTAAAGTGAATTGCACTAATGCTCATGAACTATATACAGTATATATATATATATATATATATATATATATATATATATATATACAGTATCTCACATAAGTGAGTACACACCTTACATTTTGTAAATATTTTATTATATCTTTTCATGTGACAACACTGAAGAAATGACACTTTGCTACAATGTAAAGTAGTGAGTGTACAGCCTGTATAACAGTGTAAATTTGCTGCCTCCTCAAAATAACTCAACACACAGCCATTAATGTCTAAACTGTTGGCAACAAAAGTGAGTACACTCCTAAGTGGAAATGTCTAAATTGGGCCCAAAGTGTCAATATTTTGTGTGGCCACCATTATTTTCCAGCACTGCCTTAACCCTCTTGGGCATGGAGTTCGCCAGAGCTTCACAGGTTGCCACTGGAGTCCTCTTCCACTCCTCCATGATGACATCACGGAGCTGGTGGATGTTAAAGACCTTGCGCTCCCCCACCTTCCATTTGAGGATGCCCCTCAGATGCTCAATAGGGTATAGGTCTGGAGACATGCTTGGCCGGTCCATCACCCTTTACTCTCAGCTTCTTTAGCAAGGCAGTGGTCATCTTGGAGGCAGCGTATCAGGAGTCAAGTCGCAATGTGTGTATATGGATCGTGTCATTTACACGCGGTTAATTAGCATATTTAAATAAAAACTATAAATACATAAGGCTAAATAGGGATGCGCTAACAGCCTTATTGCAAAAGCGTATCAGAGGCTATTGCCACAATCACTCTAAGGAAATATCACATAGGTACTAGTTTGTTTTATATATAGGTTACTAAACCAATTGTGTTTAGTATACCAGCATAAGTATTAAAGTCCACTACATTCATGACATATCTAGGGGGACGAATCCTTATTGTTATATACTCCTTACGTCTATTTTTTCTGTATTTCACAGAAATTTAAGAGCCTAATAGTAGGATATGTAGACAGATCAGTGTGACATTAAAACTATATCCAAAGATCAAAACATCTCCTTGTGCCTGGAATCCAAGAATTAAGTATTCCATAACTAAGACCTCTATGATTGATCATAGGTCCTAATGAAACAAGTGACAATCAAGGTTTATAAGCAACACAAAATAACTTGTAGGATAATCGGCAACACATAACTTGTAAGATAATAGACAAATAAATGTATGTATCCAAAGTCAGCCAGTTTGAGCAGCAAATATAGCAAATGTAGTCAAGTGTAGTCAAATGTAACATTGGGCAAATACACTTGTAAACTAGATGAGGCCATCGCAATATCCTTATCCGTAAAACTTTTAAACACCGAAAGGAGAGCCAAAAGAACTTAGAATCCTCCCTTTGGTGTGCCACAGAAGGGACCATTTACCGCCGGAGTACCCACTGGTGTATGACCCTTCCCCGGAACTTACCTTACGGGGTTTACAGGAAGCAGTGCCATTTGTCATATTTAGACCATTGGGGTATAAAGTGTTCAAGCAGTGTATTCACCAGGGTTACACCCTCAATAGGGCTTTATCCCTATCCCCACCCCTCTTAAGTGGGGGGACATGGTCAATCAAGATGAATCTCATATCCGAAAGTGTCTAGCTACCGGTTGTTCTGTAGTGTTGTTCTTCAATGCTGCTCTAATGGCTGACCTGTGGTTTGCCATTCGTATCCTGGCATTATCAACAGCCTTACCCACAAAGAATTGTCCACAACAGCAGCTTAGGTGATAGATCACATGGCTGGTTGTGCATGTGATATAGTGTCTAATCTCAAATCTCTGGTTCGGGTGTCTAAATATTTTGCATTGAATCATACTACTGCAGGTAGTGCATCCTGCACAGCGGAAGCATCAGACTTTTTGGGTTTTAAGCCATTGCCCCTTCTTGTAGCAATGGCTAGGGTCAGTTGGCATGACCAAGTCACGGATGTTTCTACCCCGCTTCTATTCTACCACTGGTGGATCCGTCTTTTTAAAAGGTAGGAGGGGATCTGTTTTCAATACTTCCTATCTTGTGCGCAGAGCCCCAGCTAGTATATGTTTTTCAGTGTTATAGATTGTTGTAAAAATAATGTTTTGTACTAATCCAGTGCAGTCCCTGGTTTTTGATATATATATATATATATATAAACTTTGTGCATTTTTTATATTTTAAATTTCATATTCACTTCACTTTACAACAGGAGTTGAGATACATGCTGTGATTTTCCTTTTCTTTGTTCACTATAATATTTATTTAAAATAAGGTAATTTTAACGGTATGTTTTAAGATAAAATATTTAAATGAATAGAACAACATTAAATGCATAACTGTAATAAAATTAAATTATAACATTTTAAATGTTTTAATGAATGCGTTTATGAATAACTCTAAGAAAAATAAACATAATGAACAATTAGATAACAGCACTGAAAATTACATAGAAAATATTTATATACAATGGAAATTAATAATATTTGTTTAGTGTAACCTGAGCTTGTATATTTTGTTAGTGAAATATACATCTGTATATTGTTCTGATTCAATAATCTTTCTACTGACTATAATGTTTTTTAAATATGAAACTAGTATTTTTTTAATAACAATTTATAGCTGAAAATTGTCAAATGTCAATGCCATAAAATTTCACATTAAATCTAATGCTGTCAAATAAAAATAAATTAATACTGATTGTCAAACTATTATTATTATTATCATCATCATCATCATCAATTATTATTCATTTAACTGCAAAGTTCTGTAATGCTATGAACCACACGAAAAAGAGAAACAAAAATGATTTTATGATAAAAAAATCTAAAATAGTTAAAAAACATATACCTAGATTACGAGTTTTGCGCTAAACAGGGTGCGAAAATAATGGCCAAAAATTGCGTTATTGCACTCTCCATAGCGCTGCCATTACGAGTTACTGAAAAGCCTCCTTGTGCTGTGCGTTATGGTGCATTAAGCTCCATACCGCACAAAAGCCAAGGGCTGAGTTTACGCGCTCATGCACACTTTCCCCTATAGACATCAATAGGGAGAAAGTGTTAGAAAAAAACCCAACACATGCGATCAAGGAATGGAAATCGGCGTAACGCAACCCCATTAATGTCTAGGGGGAAAAGAAAGTTACGTTAAAACCTAATACCCTAACATAAATCCCTAGTCTAAACACCCCTAATCTGCCGCCCCCCGACATCACCAACACTAATAATAGTTTTTAAACCCTATTACGCTGCCCCCCAACATCGCCGACACTAATAAAAGTTATTAACCCCTAATCCACCGCCCCAGACATCGCAGACACTAATAAAAGTTATTAACTCCTATTCCGCCACCCTCCGACATTGCCGACACCTAAATAAACCTATTATCCCCTAAACCGCCACCTCCCCCACATCGCCAACACTATAATAAAGTATTAACGCCTAAACCTCCAGCCCCCCACATCGTAACTACTAAACTAAACCTATTAACCCCTAAACTGCCGGCCCCCCCACATCTCAAAACACTAAATTAAAGTATTAACCCCTAAACCTAACACCCCCCAAACTTTAAATTAAAATTACAATATAACTATCTTTAAAAAAATAAAAACTTACCTGTGAAATAAAAAAAAACTAAGTTTAAACTATAAATTAACCTAACATAACTATCCTAATAAAATTAAAAAAAATCTACCAATTAAAAACCTAAATTAAAAATTTTAAAAACCCTAACACTACATATAATAATAAACACTAAATTACAAAAATTAAAAAACTCTTAAGATTACAAAAAATAATAAACGAAATTATAAAAAATAAAAACAATTACACCTAATCTAATAGCCCTATAAAAATAAAAAGCCACCCCAAAATAGAAACACTCCCTAACCAATAAACTACCAATAGCCCTTAAAAGGGCCTTTTGTAGTGCATTGCCCTTAGTTAAACAGCTCTTTTACCTTAAAAAATGACTAAGTCTCCCCTAAAAGTAAACCCCCCCACCCAACCAACCCAAAGTAAAAAAAACTAAATCTAAAAAATCCTAAGATACCCATTGTCCCTAAAGGGGCATTTGTATGGGCATTACCCTTAAAAGAGAATTCAGCTCTTTTACAAGTGCCCAAATCCCTAATCTTAAAAAAAACGCCAACATTTAAAAAAAAAAAAAAAAATAACACTAACCCCCAAAAATCTACTCACGGTTCCTGAAGTCCAGACATCCATCTTCATCCAGGCGGCGAGAAGTCTTCATCCAGATGGGGACACCTTCAGCCATCTCGGAGACGTCTTCTATCTTTATCCTGGTGGCGCGGAGCTATCCAGGAGGGTGATGGCATCCTGCGCGGAGCTTCCTCTTCATACGATCACCGCCATACACTGGAGTTGAATGCAAGGTACCCGTTTCAAAATGGCGTACCTTGCATTCCTATTGACTGATTTGATTCTTGAAATTCAAATCAGCCAATAGGATGAGAGCTTCTTAAATCCTATTGGCTGTTCAAAACAGCCAATAGGATGAGAGCTACTGAAATCCTAGGGCGGTTTGAATCCTGTTGGTATAGGCTGTAACGCAAGCATTTTAGCCAGACCACACAACCTGTAATACAGGCGCTATGAAAATCCTGCACTCAAACTTAATTTTTTTGATTGCCGAATGGACATTACGTTACAGGCTAAAATTCTTGCGGCATAGCTATACCGCCGCGACTTGTAATATGTGTTCCCAGCCATTCCACGCGCATTGGCCAATTTTTCAGCGGTATAGCTGTACCGCAAAACTCGTAATCTAGCCGATATTGATTAACAAATTACATACCTTGCAGAGGTAAATCTTCTGGTGAGATGGTTTCCAAGGTAACAGAACGTGTGATGGCATTACTAGCTACTGCTCTTTCTGACATTATCTGAAAGCAAAAAAAAACCTATCATTTTAATTGGTATTTTTTTTTTTAAATTACAATTTTAAAGTTCATAAAAACAATAAAATAGGAATGGTCAACTGATCAAACTTCACAAAATGTTTTGAATAATGTATCATAAAAAAGTCACTTCGGGGCTATCATATGTAAACTAGAAATGTAATAAAAGTAAACACTGAAATTCGAACTCTAAAATGACTAAACTGTTTGCAAATAAATAAATAAAAACAAATAAATCATTATCAACATATATATTTCTCATGAAAGACAGGAAAAAGGCATTTATAAAAATGCATAATTTATATGTCCTTTTAGGAGAGACTGAAACCACAGATTCCTTCATCTGCAAATGGATTGTATAGTTAAAGGGATACTAAACCCAATTTTTTTCTTTCATGATTCAGATAGAGCATGAGATTTTAAGCACCTTTCTAATTTACTCCTATTATCAATTTTTCTTTGTTCTAATGTAATCTTGATTTGAAAAAGCAGTACTGTAAGCTTTAGAGCCGGACCATTTTTTGTTCAGCACCTAGGTAGCACTTGCTGATTTGTGGCTAAATGTAGCAAACCAATCAGCAAGCGCTACTGAGGTACTGAACTAAAAATGGGCCGGCTCCTAACCTTTTATTACTGCTTTTTCAAATCAAGATAACATGAGAACAAAGAAAAAATTATAATAGGAGTAAATTAGAAAGTTGCTTAAAATTGCATGCTCTATCTGAATCATGAAAGAAAAAAAATGGGGTTAGTATCCCTTTAAAGCATCCAAAGAAAAGCTCCAGTGTTGGAAAATTTAGTTAGAAATGAATGAGTCTCTCGGGGTCTGATATTCAAAACCTCTCCGCTCAGGTGAGATATTCTAAAATGATCCTCCAGCACTGCAAAATCCCTAGTGAAATTTTCAAAAGGAAGATTTTGATATACTTTTCCAAGGGACATTCTCTGCATTTCTGTATGTGAAGGAGAGACAATCCCACTTCAATATAGCACTGCATGACATCAGAGTTCTGCTGCATTTACACTTTGTGTTTTGTATTTTATATTACTTTACACCTCAGATTAACTTTTATTATATTTAAACTTTCTATGTTGTATTTTATTTTGTATACAGAAGTGTGTTTAGTATTGTGATTTTATAAATTCTGACTATACTTTTACAGTTTCTGTGTAACTTTAACAAATTAGTCTCATACTTTGTATATGTATGTGTATCTTTTACAAATTACATTGCACTTTGCATTCCTTTTTATTAAAATTCAAACTGAAAAACTGTCAGTTTCCCAGAAAGCTTCATTACTTTCTATAGGCTTAATTACTTACTATGCTATATTGCACTGGGCTACTTCACATACATAAATGAGAGAAATCTTTGAGTTCAGCCCCTGTGAAGTCTGAACTACAATTTCTCTGCAAGCTGGAGAATCCTTTGAATATCATGGCCTCAAAAAGAACAAGCTAGAGAATTATAAAGATAGCAAGAAAAGGGGAAAAATGCACACTGTTTTTACATAACTTTCAGTACCAAGTACATACAACTTGTGCAGTCTCTTGGTTCCCCTTTCTTCAAAAATAGCAGACATGCATGTTAACATCAGGGACTGTCTGTGCAATATATATCAATATATATGAGAATATGTTATGTACATACAGTGTATCTCAGCATGCAAATCTCTGTTTTAACCCTTTGAGTGCTAATGACGGCTCTGACCCGTCACAGAGTTTCCCACTTTGGTGCTAATAACGGCTCAGAGCCGTCACAAGCACTCTCCCACCTTGAAGGAGATCTGGGGACTCCCAACCACTCCTACCCCGGCGATCGTGCCTGTAGAGTGACAGGCATCGCTGGGGCCTACCGTTTTGCGTGGTGACGTCACGCGCAATAACGTGATGACGTCACCGCGCAACTTTATTTATACTTAACAATGTTAAGTATAGGAGCAGGGGGCATGCCGCTAAGAAGCCTGTATCTCAGGCATCTAAGCAGCTACAGACCCCCAAGACCCACCATTGGAAAGATAATCACCTAACCTTTCCAACAGTGTAAGTATTGGGGGACTGAAAAAAATAAAAAATTAGTTTAAAAAAATTGTTAAAAAAATAAAAAAAACATTAAAAAATCTTAGCACCCAGGTGGGAAAGTGCTTAGCACTCAAATGGTTAAGATTATCCAACACATACCCTGCCAGTGCCCCACCCACAGTATTTTTCAGCATCAGACTGATCTGTTTTTGTTTTTACGACACTCTGCAAATTCTCTGTGATCTCTCTCGCCTCCTGTCCTTTCCACATAGCCCCCCTTCTTTCCAGATATCAATGAAAAAATTCTATCATATTGATCAGTATTGCTTCAAACCTAAGGAAGAGAAAAATCTCGAAAGCTTGTCTTTTACTTTGCAATGTTAGTCCAATAAATAAAATGTATTACTGCATACTGTAATACTCTTGTTATTTTGATATAGATATAGATAGATTGATTGATAGAGATATAGATAGATATATCAGAAACTTACATTAAACCTAGAATTTAAGTTTTCCTTTAAATATTTAAATAGCAAGGAAATTCCTAATTTAAACTCCCCCCACTTCGCTACTTGGAGCTTTTATATTTAGTTAATATATTTCAATATATTTTTCATTATGGTTGTTTAAAATTCCCAATTATATAAATGTATTGTTAACAACTTTACAATTTACTTCTATTATCATATTTCCTTTGTTTTCTTGTTATCCTTTGTTGAAAAGCAGGCAGGTAAGTTCAGGAGTGTGCTCGTGCCTGCACCATGGCAGCAGTTTTGCAACAATGTTATACATTTGCAAGATCACTAGATGGCCGCACTATTTCATGTCCTGTAGTGTTCCACACATGTGCACGCTACCTACATAGACAGCTCTTCAACAAAGAATAACATAAGAACTAAGCAAATTTGATAATGGAAAAAAAAAATTGGAAACTTTTTTTAAAATTACATTCTCTATCTGAATCATGAAAGAAAACTTTTAGGTTTTATGTCCCTTTAATTATTCATATATGATTGTTTTGGAATATATGTGTGTTTTACATGTTTTTCACATTTTAAAACACTGTCTAGCTATGAAATTGCATTGAGATAAGAGGCGGCCTTCAACGGCTTAGAAATAAGCCTATAAGCCTACCTAGGTTTAGTCTTCAACAAAGAATACAAATAGAACAAAGCAAATTTGATGATAAAAGTAAACTGGAAAGTTGTTTGAAATGGCATGCCCTATCTGAATTAGGAAAGTTTCATTATGAATTTACTATCCCTTTAAGCAAATCGAGCATACTTTTTTTGCAAAAATCGTGCAAATTTATGCACATGATTTAATATCTGCAAAAGAAAAGGCTGTGCTTGCAAGGGGCTGCTACAGGGCATACCAGAGATAAGCAGATAAGTCACTGGAAAGCAAAGAAACGTGTTTGAAACTAAAGATAATACCCACATATCTGTACAGCAGGTGAAACACAGTTGAAATTAATATTAACAAAACAGACAACTGCTGTGGTGCATTGTGCATGATTGATCTTGCTATTAATATTAGTTTGGTTCTCTAACAATGCACAGCAGTGAATCAGGTTTCCGTACCTTAGAGCACATTTCATGAAGAGCGCTGGCGATAGCTTTAGCAGGAACATCACAACGGAACACGTGGCATTTTAACATACACGTATCTTTGTCATTGGCCACAAATGCAAAATCCCTGAAGTGAAGAGAAATGTCACACAATAGCAATAGAACATACATATTCTGAACCAGTTAACTTTTCTAGCGGCCTTTAGAGGGCAATATTTATTATATATTTGTAGGTGGTTTGTTAGGCTGTTTATCTATTCTTTTTAATACTGTGATACTGTCTGTAATAAATATTTCGCTGATACAGGATTGATTCCTTTATTTATATTTATAGTACAGGTAGCCCTCAGTTTACGCCGGGGTTAGGTTCCAGAAGGAATGGTTGTAAATCGAAACCGTTGTAAATTGAAACCCAGTTTATAATGTAAGTCAATGGGAAGTGAGGGAGTTAGGTTCCAGGCCCCTCTCAAAATTGTCATAAGTAACACCTAATACATTATTTTTAAAGCTTTGAAATGAAGACTTTAAATGCTAAACAGCATTATAAACCTAATAAAATAATCACACAACACAGAATATATAATTAAACTAAGTTAAATGAACAAAAACATTTGCTAAACTGCATTATAAACCTAATAAAATAATCACACAACACAGACTTCACTTGCATTTTTCTGCAAACAGTTCTTTCTATGCATTCCAATCTGGACTGATTTATAGACAGGAAGATCTTGTTCCTTTGAAATATGCTCGATAGCTCAGGTCTGGTTAAATTGATTAATTTCAGCTTGCTTGGCTTTGCTGCAACACAAGCGGACAGCTCCACCTACTGGCTATTTTAATAAATGCACTGCTTCTCAATGCTTTTCAATAGCAGTCACATGATTGGAAAAAAGGTTGTTATTCGGAAACGGTGTAAATTGAACTGTTGTAAAACGAGGGCCACCTGTACTGTGCAACGGTTTTAGGAAGGTGTGAAAAAATGCTATGAAGTAAGAATGCTTTAAAAAATAGAAATATTAATAGTTTATTTTTTATCAATTGACAAAATGCAAAGTGAGTGAACAGAAGAAAACTTCCCCTATATGACTTTAACCCCTTAGTGACAGACCATTTTTCAATTTTCTTACTCTTAAGGACCAGGGCTATTTTTACATTTTTGCATTGTTTGTGTTTAGCTGTAATTTTCCTCTTACTCATTTACTGTACCCACACATATTATATACCGTTTTTCTCGCCATTAAATGGACTTTCTAAAGGTACCATTATTTTCATCATATTTTATAATTTACTATAAAAGAAATGATAAAATAATGAAAAAAATGGAAAAAAAACCCCACTTTTTCTAACATTGACCCTCAAAATCTGTTAAACATCTACAACCACCAAAAAACACCCATGCTAAATAGTTTCTAAATTTTGTCCTGAGTTTAGAAATACCCAATTTTTAAATGTTCTGTGCTTTTTTTGCAAATTATAGGGCAATAAGTACAAGTAGCACTTTGCTATTTCAAAACCATTTCATTTTTTTTCTACAAAATAAACGATAGTTACATTGTAACACTGATATCTGTCAGGAATCCCTGAATAACCCTTCACACATATATATATATTTTTTTTAGAAGACATCCCACAAAGTATTGATCTAGGCCCATTTTGGTATATTTCATGCCACCATTTCACCGCCAAATGCTATCAAATAAAAAAAATTGTTAACTTTTTCACAAACTTTAGGTTTCTCACTGAAATTATTTACAACCAGCTTGTGCAATTATGGCACAAATGGTTGTAAATGCTTCTCTGGGATCCCCTTTGTTCAGAAATAGCAGACATATATGGCTTTGGTGTTGCTTTTTGGTAATTAGAAGGCTGCTAAATGCCGCTGCGCACCTCACTTGTATTATGCCCAGCAGTGAAGGGGTTAAATAGGTAGCTTGTAGGGTTAATTTTAGCTTTAGTGTAGAGATCAACCTCCCACCTGACACATTCCACCCCCTGATCTCTCCCTTAACCCCTCAAATAGTGCTTTTCCCTCTCCCACCTCACAATTGTCACCGCCATCTTAAGTACTGGCAGAAAGTCTGCCAGTACTAAAATAAAAGCTTTTTTTTATATTGATTCTGCAGTGTTGGATCCCCATTTCGCCCCCAACCTTCCTGATCCCCCCCCATACAGCTCTCTAACCCTCCCCCTCTACCTATTTGCTCCCATCTTGGGTACTGGCAGCTGTCTGCCAGAACCAGTGACGTGCGGTGAGGTCAGAGGCAGGTGAGGCACTAGATATGATACGCCGTTGAAACACATATACCGCGGGCCGCAAGTACCTCCAACAGGGCAGGTTTTAATTATAGCTGAACAAGTGCACAGGTGAAATAATCACTCCCAGTGGGGTGCAGGATAGTTAAGTAATAAAATGATAATGTTCCACTGTTCTCTCTATGTATTGAGCTTTATTTTTCCAGACTAATATAAGACAAGGAAGCAAGTGTGTGTATAAAAAGTGATAACATAATGAGATCTGATATTACCTGAAACTCAACCCATTGTAACAGGCTGTGGTTTAAAAGCACAACACCAGCTACTTCATATACACAAATAAACCTGAAAATGCAATTTTTCATACATTTTATACTCTGCAGCTGGTATAACAAGTCATAATGTAAATACATTAATATAAAAAAATGTTTTCCAGTGTACTATCCCTTTAATGATCAACCATCTTGGACTACACAATAATAGACTTCTCTTGTGAAATGCCAAAGACTCTACAATAATAGACAGCTATGATACCTAAAATGAATCATTATTACGTCTTGTTGCTTTACATGCTTTATATACTAAGATTTTTCTTAACTGTTATAACAAACTGCCAAATTGATTTCAATATTTTTCCCCCCAACAAAAAATAATGTTTCTTGACATTTGAACAATGCATTCAGAATAACTTAAAGCGACATGAGCCCCAATATTTTTCTTTCATGATTTAGAAAGCATGCAATCTTAAACAACTTTCAAAATAATTTGTGTTATATAATTTGCTTAATTCTCTTTATATCATTTGTTTTAATACGGAAAAATGGTAGTAGTCCTGGAGATTATGAATTAAAAAGTCTTTATTTAAACAAACAGTGTTTAAAATCGAAAGGCAACACACAGATAAAAGCAAACCAGGTGTGGCACTGTCTGGCTTACGCGTTTCGGCTTGGAGCCGTAGTCATAGCCTGTAGTGCTATGTGTCACACCTATAATATACCCATACCTAAAATCTAATTGGTTAAGAAAAAAGAAGACACACCTGTTGCTTAACTACTCTATACAATATTAAATAATACACCGACCTCCTAACAATTAGAGCCCTTAGCTAGCATACTAATATCCTGAGTCTTGTGAAGTGAGGAGTTATGTAAAGCAGATAAAATACACACGATTTGAACACTATGAGAGAAACTTCTAAATTACTAAAAGATAAGTCTTCCAAATACTAGGGGATCAACAGTAAAATGCAATATATGCAAAGTATTGAGAAAGAATAGGAGTAAATACATCCTATAAACCCTGCCCTCAGTATAATCCAAAATAATCTCAAAGGCATAATAGTAGGAAAGTGAACTTGTTAGATCACTCTATGAATACAAAAGGGGGGACGATTGCTTAAACTCAGTGTTGAATGAATATACTGAAGTAAATCTATACTAATATTTAAACGTGTTAGGTACAACTGTATGCATGAAACCCATATATAAAGGTGAGGCTTGATGTAATTGATACATAGTTAACCTTATGTTGCCAGGGGGATTACCATAGATTCATAATATCATACTTCGAGTTGAGACCATTAGGGATACGGGTGTTCATTGTGAAAATCCAATGTGCCTCTCTCAACTCAAGAAGACGATCAATGGAACCCCCTCTTTTAGGTCTGTAGACCCTTTCTATGGCACTCCAGGAAAAGGAAGACAAGTTACCCTCATGATACACCCCAAAATGCTGAACTACAGGGGTGCTGGATTTAGCTGTATTGAAAGAGGAAAGATGTTCCCTAATTCTAGTGTTTACATCTCTGGAGGTGAGACCTATGTATTGAATTTTACATGTTGAGCAATTGAGAACATAAATCACATTAGTACAAGTGCAATTTAAGAGTGTTTTAATGTTAAAAGTTTTTCCTGTAACGTAACTGGTAAATGTACTCCCTGTGTGAACAAACTCACATGGTTTGCACTTCTTATGGCCACATTTATGCATGCCCTGGTGTCTGATCCAGGCACATGCTTGATTGGTGTTAGTGGGCAGCATAGTGGGAGACAACAGAGATCCTAATGTAGGCCCTTTCTTGTATGCACATCTGACCCCCCTTTTTACTGTTTCAATTAGTTTATCATCCGCTTTAAGTATATTGAAATGTTTACGTATGATAGAACAGATGTCATTGTATTGTCCACTATGTGTAGTGATTGCTTCAAATCAGTTCTCTGTCTGTCATCAAGAAGACTAGCTCTGGTTTTAAGATTAACTGTATGTTTGGCCCTACAGATGGCTTTTTTAGGGTATCTGCGTTGATATAACCTGGATTCAAGATCTTTTGCAAGTGTCTTGAAATCACTGTCATCTGAACAGTTCCTTTTGAGTCTGATCATCTCTCCCTTAGCAATCGCTTCAGGGACATGTTTCGGATGACAGCTCGTACCAAACAGGACAGAGTTCCCTGAGATGGGTTTCCTGTAGGAGACAGTTTTTATTTTACCATTGGGGAGTCCTATTAGGGTAAGATCTAAGAAATTAGCACTTTCGTCATTAGATTCAAAAGTAAATTTGAGATTCATATCATTTTTGTTAAGGTATGAGCAGAATTCTTCTGCCTGCTGTTGGGTATCTGTCCAAATAAAAATCAAATCGTCTATATATCTTTTGTATGTGGATATATAGACGCGGAAGGGGTTACTATCTCCAAAGATGTGGAAAAATTCCCAGAACCCCAAAAAGAGGTTTGCATATGAGGGGGCAAATTTCGCCCCCATCGCTGTTCCACATCTCTGGAGATAGTACACCCCCTCAAACACAAAAAAATTATGTGTCAGGAGGAACCCTACCACTTTCACAATGAAACAATTGAAGTCTTCAGTGTAATTTGCAAAATTGTCAAGGAAAAAACATATGGCCTTCAGACCTATGTCATGGGGTATACAGGAGTAGAGTGAGACAGCATCCACAGTCAGCCATCTGGATTGAGATGTCCAGGTAACATCATCCATTAGCTGCAAAACATGTTTAGTATCTCGCAAATGCGAGGGCAGTGAAGTTACCATTGGCTGTAGGATGCTGTCCACCCACTCAGAAAGATTACACAACAGGGAGTCCACTCCACTAACAATGGGACGACCCTTGACTTCAGAGAGGGACTTGTGAACCTTGGGAAAATGGTGAAAAGCGGGAATCCTTGGAAAATCAGGAACCA
This sequence comes from Bombina bombina, assembly GCF_027579735.1. Taxonomy (NCBI): domain Eukaryota; kingdom Metazoa; phylum Chordata; class Amphibia; order Anura; family Bombinatoridae; genus Bombina; species Bombina bombina. The sequence continues at coordinate 952,185,216 of NC_069504.1, forward strand.
AATAGGCAAACGTTGTTGAATCAATAAAGCCTGCTTCCATTCCCTCATTCAAAAGATCCACAAGTTCCCTCCTGAAGACAGAGGTGGGATCACCTTTTAGGATGGAATAATCATCCTTGTTATTGAGTTGCCGTAATGCTTCAGCAACGTAAGCTTCCCGGTCAAGAACAACAGTCATTCCACCTTTATCTGCTTTTCTTATAGTGATACTGGAATTATCTTTTAACTCTTTGACTGCTGTTCTTTCCCTGAAGCTTAGGTTGTTCTTGGGTCGTTTATTAGATTGTTTAAGGGCAATAAGATCCTGTTCCACCCTATTGTAGAAAGTTTCCACAATATTTCCCCTGACCTGTATAGGGTAAAAAGTGGATTTGACCCTCCTAGAGGGGGTTCCATTGATCGTCTTCTTGAGTTGAGAGAGGCACATTGGATTTTCACAATGAATACCCGTATCCCTAATGGTCTCAACTCGAAGTATGATATTATGAATCTATGGTAATCCCCCTGGCAACATAAGGTTAACTATGTATCAATTACATCAAGCCTCACCTTTATATATGGGTTTCATGCATACAGTTGTACCTAACACGTTTAAATATTAGTATAGATTTACTTCAGTATATTCATTCAACACTGAGTTTAAGCAATCGTCCCCCCTTTTGTATTCATAGAGTGATCTAACAAGTTCACTTTCCTACTATTATGCCTTTGAGATTATTTTGGATTATACTGAGGGCAGGGTTTATAGGATGTATTTACTCCTATTCTTTCTCAATACTTTGCATATATTGCATTTTACTGTTGATCCCCTAGTATTTGGAAGACTTATCTTTTAGTAATTTAGAAGTTTCTCTCATAGTGTTCAAATCGTGTGTATTTTATCTGCTTTACATAACTCCTCACTTCACAAGACTCAGGATATTAGTATGCTAGCTAAGGGCTCTAATTGTTAGGAGGTCAGTGTATTATTTAATATTGTATAGAGTAGTTAAACAACAGGTGTGTCTTCTTTTTTCTTAACCAATTAGATTTTAGGTATGGGTATATTATAGGTGTGACACATAGCACTACAGGCTATGACTACGGCTCCAAGCCGAAACGCGTAAGCCAGACAGTGCCACACCTGGTTTGCTTTTATCTGTGTGTTGCCTTTTGATTTTAAACACTGTTTGTTTAAATAAAGACTTTTTAATTCATAATCTCCAGGACTACTACCATTTTTCCGTATGCCATTGCCAGTGATTCCTGGATGATCACGCTGTGGGGAGGTGTGTGTTTTCATTCTACAGCTACAGGTGAATCTTCAGCTGGAATAGCATTACGGATTGGTCCGTGTTCATCGACATCAGAACCAGCCAATAGGATTTGGCGCTTGCCGAAAGTGGAGAGACGCGGTTCATACCCAGACCCACGAGGACGCCAAGCAGCAGAGCCGGCAGAAGGACGAGCACTCGACTGAGGTACAAGGTACCCGTGCATCTGAGATCCATACATATACCGGTAAATGCTTGGGCAGCAGTGGGGGTACTGACTTGGGCTACAGACGTTGCAGCATTGGAAATTGTTATAATGTATTCCATTTGAAGGCTGGTCCATTGCTTATTATACACCCAATAGTAGCTGTTGTAAAGTGACGTAACTCACTACATTCATTATTTTTGCTCTACTGAGTCCTTTTGTTGCATGATTGATTATTTGGGTACTTACTGGCGGTACCAACACTCAGTAGTAGCGCAACCTATACACACACATTTATAAGCTCTGGGCTCCCCACAGCAATATGGACGAAATGGCTCACACCTCTATACAACTTCCTAGTCAGCAATTTTATTCCCTGATGCCTTACACAGCAAGACAAGAAGGGACTGTAAACAGTGAAGTGATTTTCTCTGAGGACAAGAGTGTATTGACTCTGAGTTCACTCTTTGACATGATGGAGAATCTGCTTATTAAGGAGTCTAAAATTCAGTGGGACATTTGGACTATTGAAAAATACCGGTCATTACAAATGATTCCCAGAGGCCTACGAATTTTCAAATTCCCCACTTTTGATGTGGACTGCAATGACAAAGACTTTGTGGAGCAATGGAATCAAGTTTTGTCAAATTGTTCACTTAACTTGATGCTTCTTATGTTACAATATAAGGTTAAACAACTTGAAAATATCAAATTAGAAATTGCAGAGTTACAGGCAGAACTTAACCTACGTAGCACAGCTTCAGACTTTGTTAAATTTGATAATATCCTCAGAGGTATACTAGCCACTAGCAGATCCACTATTATGGAGAGGAAACACACTAAATTTTTGAGAGACAAGAATGATTACCTTAACAATACAGTATATATATGGAGTAAAAAACAGAGGTCCATTTTCAGACAAAATCAGCCAAGGTTTGGGAGAAGAGGAAGGGGACAGAGAAATAGACATAGACAGACAAATGATACTAGAAATGTAACTTTTACTGGAAGTGACACAGAATATAGCACTGATGGCAGTGACGAAACACTTAATACACAAACACCAGGTCTAACTGCTAATGCTATTATCCTTAAACCTCAGTCTGTAGGAGAAACACAGAGTAACTTACAATCTGGTTATAGGTATGCAATTGCCCCTATGATACACCCAGCTGAGACACTGCACACTTCAACTGTTAACTCGAATTATCCGATGTACCCTATTTCTGCACCACAGCCTGGCACACATTATAACTCTGTACCAACAGGGAACACAGGTCTTATAGAACAGGTTTTTCCCCAGGAACAGATTTCACACAAGGGGGGGGGGACCAAACCCAAGAAACAAGTTTATCACAATTCACAGGGACAACAGAGATACCCGTTGAGACAGGCCAAACCAATGTCAAAGTACAAATAAATACTATATATAATAATGTCATTAATCTTTCATCCATACCGCTTACCACTGACCAATTGAAGGTACTGAGTTTGGGTTTAAATTTTTCACCCACTAATGATTTTGATGTGTTCAAGACCTTACTAGATTTAAACAAATTCATTAGGAATATCACTTTGAGAAAGTTTTTTTGCCAACACTAATGGGGTCAACGATAGTGAACAACAGGGGGGTTCAACTCGCGTTGAATCTCTCTCTTTCTCACAAACCTGTGATGTGGTTTCTCTGCAACAACTTCAGTCTGAGTCCACACACTATTCGCAACGTCTAAACAGTAGAGGCCCCTCTAGGAGGGTCAAATCCACTTTTTACCCTATACAGGTCAGGGGAAATATTGTGGAAACTTTCTACAATAGGGTGGAACAGGATCTTATTGCCCTTAAACAATCTAATAAACGACCCAAGAACAACCTAAGCTTCAGGGAAAGAACAGCAGTCAAAGAGTTAAAAGATAATTCCAGTATCACTATAAGAAAAGCAGATAAAGGTGGAATGACTGTTGTTCTTGACCGGGAAGCTTACGTTGCTGAAGCATTACGGCAACTCAATAACAAGGATGATTATTCCATCCTAAAAGGTGATCCCACCTCTGTCTTCAGGAGGGAACTTGTGGATCTTTTGGATGAGGGAATGGAAGCAGGCTTTATTGATTCGACAACGTTTGCCTATTTGGTTCCTGATTTTCCAAGGATTCCCGCTTTTCACCATTTTCCCAAGGTTCACAAGTCCCTCTCTGAAGTCAAGGGTCGTCCCATTGTTAGTGGAGTGGACTCCCTGTTGTGTAATCTTTCTGAGTGGGTGGACAGCATCCTACAGCCAATGGTAACTTCACTGCCCTCGCATTTGCGAGATACTAAACATGTTTTGCAGCTAATGGATGATGTTACCTGGACATCTCAATCCAGATGGCTGACTGTGGATGCTGTCTCACTCTACTCCTGTATACCCCATGACATAGGTCTGAAGGCCATATGTTTTTTCCTTGACAATTTTGCAAATTACACTGAAGACTTCAATTGTTTCATTGTGAAAGTAGTAGGGTTCCTCCTGACACATAATTTTTTTGTGTTTGAGGGGGTGTACTATCTCCAGAGATGTGGAACAGCGATGGGGGCGAAATTTGCCCCCTCATATGCGAACCTCTTTTTGGGGTTCTGGGAATTTTTCCACATCTTTGGAGATAGTAACCCCTTCCGCGTCTATATATCCACATACAAAAGATATATAGACGATTTGATTTTTATTTGGACAGATACCCAACAGCAGGCAGAAGAATTCTGCTCATACCTTAACAAAAATGATATGAATCTCAAATTTACTTTTGAATCTAATGACGAAAGTGCTAATTTCTTAGATCTTACCCTAATAGGACTCCCCAATGGTAAAATAAAAACTGTCTCCTACAGGAAACCCATCTCAGGGAACTCTGTCCTGTTTGGTACAAGCTGTCATCCGAAACATGTCCCTGAAGCGATTGCTAAGGGAGAGATGATCAGACTCAAAAGGAACTGTTCAGATGACAGTGATTTCAAAACACTTGCAAAAGATCTTGAATCCAGGTTATATCAACGCAGATACCCTAAAAAAGCCATCTGTAGGGCCAAACATACAGTTAATCTTAAAACCAGAGCTAGTCTTCTTGATGACAGACAGAGAACTGATTCGAAGCAATTTGATGGCGTGACTTTTGTCACTACACATAGTGGACAATACAATGACATCTGTTCTATCATACGTAAACATTTCAATATACTTAAAGCGGATGATAAACTAATTGAAACAGTAAAAAGGGGGGTCAGATGTGCATACAAGAAAGGGCCTACATTAGGATCTCTGTTGTCTCCCACTATGCTGCCCACTAACACCAATCAAGCATGTGCCTGGATCAGACACCAGGGCATGCATAAATGTGGCCATAAGAAGTGCAAACCATGTGAGTTTGTTCACACAGGGAGTACATTTACCAGTTACGTTACAGGAAAAACTTTTAACATTAAAACACTCTTAAATTGCACTTGTACTAATGTGATTTATGTTCTCAATTGCTCAACATGTAAAATTCAATACATAGGTCTCACCTCCAGAGATGTAAACACTAGAATTAGGGAACATCTTTCCTCTTTCAATACAGCTAAATCCAGCACCCCTGTAGTTCAGCATTTTGGGGTGTATCATGAGGGTAACTTGTCTTCCTTTTCCTGGAGTGCCATAGAAAGGGTCTACAGACCTAAAAGAGGGGGTTCCATTGATCGTCTTCTTGAGTTGAGAGAGGCACATTGAATTTTCACAATGAACACCCGTATCCCTAATGGTCTCAACTCGAAGTATGATATTATGAATCTATGGTAATCCCCCTGGCAACATAAGGTTAACTATGTATCAATTACATCAAGCCTCACCTTTATATATGGGTTTCATGCATACAGTTGTACCTAACACGTTTAAATATTAGTATAGATTTACTTCAGTATATTCATTCAACACTGAGTTTAAGCAATCGTCCCCCCTTTTGTATTCATAGAGTGATCTAACAAGTTCACTTTCCTACTATTATGCCTTTGAGATTATTTTGGATTATACTGAGGGCAGGGTTTATAGGATGTATTTACTCCTATTCTTTCTCAATACTTTGCATATATTGCATTTTACTGTTGATCCCCTAGTATTTGGAAGACTTATCTTTTAGTAATTTAGAAGTTTCTCTCATAGTGTTCAAATCGTGTGTATTTTATCTGCTTTACATAACTCCTCACTTCACAAGACTCAGGATATTAGTATGCTAGCTAAGGGCTCTAATTGTTAGGAGGTCGGTGTATTATTTAATATTGTATAGAGTAGTTAAGCAACAGGTGTGTCTTCTTTTTTCTTAACCAATTAGATTTTAGGTATGGGTATATTATAGGTGTGACACATAGCACTACAGGCTATGACTACGGCTCCAAGCCGAAACGCGTAAGCCAGACAGTGCCACACCTGGTTTGCTTTTATCTATGTGTTGCCTTTCGATTTTAAACACTGTTTGTTTAAATAAAGACTTTTTAATTCATAATCTCCAGGACTACTACCATTTTTCCGTATGCCATTGCCAGTGATTCCTGGATGATCACGCTGTGGGGAGGTGCGTGTTTTCATTCTACAGCTACAGGTGAATCTTCAGCTGGAATAGCATTACGGATTGGTCCGTGTTGATCGACATCAGAACCAGCCAATAGGATTCGGCGCTTGCCGAAAGTGGAGAGACGCGGTTCATACCCAGACCCACGAGGACGCCAAGCAGCAGAGCCGGCAGAAGGACGAGCACTCGACTGAGGTACAAGGTACCCGTGCATCTGAGATCCATACATATACCGGTAAATGCTTGGGCAGCAGTGGGGGTACTGACTTGGGCTACAGACGTTGCAGCATTGGAAATTGTTATAATGTATTCCATTTGAAGGCTGGTCCATTGCTTATTATACACCCAATAGTAGCTGTTGTAAAGTGACGTAACTCACTACATTCATTATTTTTGCTCTACTGAGTCCTTTTGTTGCATGATTGATTATTTGGGTACTTACTGGCGGTACCAACACTCAGTAGTAGCGCAACCTATACACACACATTTATAAGCTCTGGGCTCCCCACAGCAATATGGACGAAATGGCTCACACCTCTATACAACTTCCTAGTCAGCAATTTTATTCCCTGATGCCTTACACAGCAAGACAAGAAGGGACTGTAAACAGTGAAGTGATTTTCTCTGAGGACAAGAGTGTATTGACTCTGAGTTCACTCTTTGACATGATGGAGAATCTGCTTATTAAGGAGTCTAAAATTCAGTGGGACATTTGGACTATTGAAAAATACCGGTCATTACAAATGATTCCCAGAGGCCTACGAATTTTCAAATTCCCCACTTTTGATGTGGACTGCAATGACAAAGACTTTGTGGAGCAATGGAATCAAGTTTTGTCAAATTGTTCACTTAACTTGATGCTTCTTATGTTACAATATAAGGTTAAACAACTTGAAAATATCAAATTAGAAATTGCAGAGTTACAGGCAGAACTTAACCTACGTAGCACAGCTTCAGACTTTGTTAAATTTGATAATATCCTCAGAGGTATACTAGCCACTAGCAGATCCACTATTATGGAGAGGAAACACACTAAATTTTTGAGAGACAAGAATGATTACCTTAACAATACAGTATATATATGGAGTAAAAAACAGAGGTCCATTTTCAGACAAAATCAGCCAAGGTTTGGGAGAAGAGGAAGGGGACAGAGAAATAGACATAGACAGACAAATGATACTAGAAATGTAACTTTTACTGGAAGTGACACAGAATATAGCACTGATGGCAGTGACGAAACACTTAATACACAAACACCAGGTCTAACTGCTAATGCTATTATCCTTAAACCTCAGTCTGTAGGAGAAACACAGAGTAACTTACAATCTGGTCATAGGTATGCAATTGCCCCTATGATACACCCAGCTGAGACACTGCACACTTCAACTGTTAACTCGAATTATCCGATGTACCCTATTTCTGCACCACAGCCTGGCACACATTATAACTCTGTACCAACAGGGAACACAGGTCTTATAGAACAGGTTTTTCCCCAGGAACAGATTTCACACAAGGGGGGGGGGACCAAACCCAAGAAACAAGTTTATCACAATTCACAGGGACAACAGAGATACCCGTTGAGACAGGCCAAACCAATGTCAAAGTACAAATAAATACTATATATAATAATGTCATTAATCTTTCATCCATACCGCTTACCACTGACCAATTGAAGGTACTGAGTTTGGGTTTAAATTTTTCACCCACTAATGATTTTGATGTGTTCAAGACCTTACTAGATTTAAACAAATTCATTAGGAATATCACTTTGAGAAAGTTTTTTGCCAACACTAATGGGGTCAACGATAGTGAACAACAGGGGGGTTCAACTCGCGTTGAATCTCTCTCTTTCTCACAAACCTGTGATGTGGTTTCTCTGCAACAACTTCAGTCTGAGTCCACACACTATTCGCAACGTCTAAACAGTAGAGGCCCCTCTAGGAGGGTCAAATCCACTTTTTACCCTATACAGGTCAGGGGAAATATTGTGGAAACTTTCTACAATAGGGTGGAACAGGATCTTATTGCCCTTAAACAATCTAATAAACGACCCAAGAACAACCTAAGCTTCAGGGAAAGAACAGCAGGCAAAGAGTTAAAAGATAATTCCAGTATCACTATAAGAAAAGCAGATAAAGGTGGAATGACTGTTGTTCTTGACCGGGAAGCTTACGTTGCTGAAGCATTACGGCAACTCAATAACAAGGATGATTATTCCATCCTAAAAGGTGATCCCACCTCTGTCTTCAGGAGGGAACTTGTGGATCTTTTGGATGAGGGAATGGAAGCAGGCTTTATTGATTCGACAACGTTTGCCTATTTGGTTCCTGATTTTCCAAGGATTCCCGCTTTTCACCATTTTCCCAAGGTTCACAAGTCCCTCTCTGAAGTCAAGGGTCATCCCATTGTTAGTGGAGTGGACTCCCTGTTGTGTAATCTTTCTGAGTGGGTGGACAGCATCCTACAGCCAATGGTAACTTCACTGCCCTCGCATTTGCGAGATACTAAACATGTTTTGCAGCTAATGGATGATGTTACCTGGACATCTCAATCCAGATGGCTGACTGTGGATGCTGTCTCACTCTACTCCTGTATACCCCATGACATAGGTCTGAAGGCCATATGTTTTTTCCTTGACAATTTTGCAAATTACACTGAAGACTTCAATTGTTTCATTGTGAAAGTGGTAGGGTTCCTCCTGACACATAATTTTTTTGTGTTTGAGGGGGTGTACTATCTCCAGAGATGTGGAACAGCGATGGGGGCGAAATTTGCCCCCTCATATGCGAACCTCTTTTTGGGGTTCTGGGAATTTTTCCACATCTTTGGAGATAGTAACCCCTTCCGCGTCTATATATCCACATACAAAAGATATATAGACGATTTGATTTTTATTTGGACAGATACCCAACAGCAGGCAGAAGAATTCTGCTCATACCTTAACAAAAATGATATGAATCTCAAATTTACTTTTGAATCTAATGACGAAAGTGCTAATTTCTTAGATCTTACCCTAATAGGACTCCCCAATGGTAAAATAAAAACTGTCTCCTACAGGAAACCCATCTCAGGGAACTCTGTCCTGTTTGGTACGAGCTGTCATCCGAAACATGTCCCTGAAGCGATTGCTAAGGGAGAGATGATCAGACTCAAAAGGAACTGTTCAGATGACAGTGATTTCAAGACACTTGCAAAAGATCTTGAATCCAGGTTATATCAACGCAGATACCCTAAAAAAGCCATCTGTAGGGCCAAACATACAGTTAATCTTAAAACCAGAGCTAGTCTTCTTGATGACAGACAGAGAACTGATTCGAAGCAATCACTACACATAGTGGACAATACAATGACATCTGTTCTATCATACGTAAACATTTCAATATACTTAAAGCGGATGATAAACTAATTGAAACAGTAAAAAGGGGGGTCAGATGTGCATACAAGAAAGGGCCTACATTAGGATCTCTGTTGTCTCCCACTATGCTGCCCACTAACACCAATCAAGCATGTGCCTGGATCAGACACCAGGGCATGCATAAATGTGGCCATAAGAAGTGCAAACCATGTGAGTTTGTTCACACAGGGAGTACATTTACCAGTTACGTTACAGGAAAAACTTTTAACATTAAAACACTCTTAAATTGCACTTGTACTAATGTGATTTATGTTCTCAATTGCTCAACATGTAAAATTCAATACATAGGTCTCACCTCCAGAGATGTAAACACTAGAATTAGGGAACATCTTTCCTCTTTCAATACAGCTAAATCCAGCACCCCTGTAGTTCAGCATTTTGGGGTGTATCATGAGGGTAACTTGTCTTCCTTTTCCTGGAGTGCCATAGAAAGGGTCTACAGACCTAAAAGAGGGGGTTCCATTGATCGTCTTCTTGAGTTGAGAGAGGCACATTGGATTTTCACAATGAACACCCGTATCCCTAATGGTCTCAACTCGAAGTATGATATTATGAATATATGGTAATCCCCCTGGCAACATAAGGTTAACTATGTATCAATTACATCAAGCCTCACCTTTATATATGGGTTTCATGCATACAGTTGTACCTAACACGTTTAAATATTAGTATAGATTTACTTCAGTATATTCATTCAACACTGAGTTTAAGCAATCGTCCCCCCTTTTGTATTCATAGAGTGATCTAACAAGTTCACTTTCCTACTATTATGCCTTTGAGATTATTTTGGATTATACTGAGGGCAGGGTTTATAGGATGTATTTACTCCTATTCTTTCTCAATACTTTGCATATATTGCATTTTACTGTTGATCCCCTAGTCTTTGGAAGACTTATCTTTTAGTAATTTAGAAGTTTCTCTCATAGTGTTCAAATCGTGTGTATTTTATCTGCTTTACATAACTCCTCACTTCACAAGACTCAGGATATTAGTATGCTAGCTAAGGGCTCTAATAGTTAGGAGGTCGGTGTATTATTTAATATTGTATAGAGTAGTTAAGCAACAGGTGTGTCTTCTTTTTTCTTAACCAATTAGATTTTAGGTATGGGTATATTATAGGTGTGACACATAGCACTACAGGCTATGACTACGGCTCCAAGCCGAAACGCGTAAGCCAGACAGTGCCACACCTGGTTTGCTTTTATCTATGTGTTGCCTTTCGATTTTAAACACTGTTTGTTTAAATAAAGACTTTTTAATTCATAATCTCCAGGACTACTACCATTTTTCCGTATGCCATTTCCAGTGATTCCTGGATGATCACGCTGTGGGGAGGTGTGTGTTTTCATTCTACAGCTACAGGTGAATCTTCAGCTGGAATAGCATTACGGATTGGTCCGTGTTGATCGACATCAGAACCAGCCAATAGGATTCGGCGCTTGCCGAAAGTGGAGAGACGCGGTTCATACCCAGACCCACGAGGACGCCAAGCAGCAGAGCCGGCAGAAGGACGAGCACTCGACTGAGGTACAAGGTACCCGTGCATCTGAGATCCATACATATACCGGTAAATGCTTGGGCAGCAGTGGGGGTACTGACTTGGGCTACAGACGTTGCAGCATTGGAAATTGTTATAATGTATTCCATTTGAAGGCTGGTCCATTGCTTATTATACACCCAATAGTAGCTGTTGTAAATTGACGTAACTCACTACATTCATTATTTTTGCTCTACTGAGTCCTTTTGTTGCATGATTTATCATTTGTTTTAAAGCATATTTAAATACACTAATTAGATGCTAATTGGTGGCTGCACATAGATGCCTCGTGTGACTGTGATTGGCTCTTTTTTTAAATTGATATTTCTTCAACAAAGGATATCTGAAGAATGAAGCAAATTAAATAATAATACAAAAGAGGTAAGAGAACCTCAAGAGTTGGGTTCATTAAGCACTCATTCCTACTAGTGATTACTAAAAAAATAGAATTTTTAATATATTAGTTTGACCCATTAAACAAGACAGTAAAGTACCCAGAGAACTGCTGATCACATTATCCCCTTGTTTCCTGGCCGATAACAGCTCCCTCGGCTTCAGGTGACAGGCAGTGTTCCCTATAAGGCCAGTTTTGTGAGCAGCCCAGCAGTGAAACAGTTAATAAGGTAACCACACCTTGTAGTCTGCATTGTGTAGTGTTTGCTAATTGCTGTATTTAACTATTTCACTGCTGGGCTGCTCACAAAACTGGCCTTAGAGAGAACACTGGTGACAGGGACAATGGACAGCTATATATAAAACCAATATGTGTGCACCGAGGTGCTACTGTGAACACAAACGCGTTTCGGCTGTGATATCAGCCTTTTTCAATGTGGCAGGACAAACGCATTTGTGTTCACAGTAGCACCTCGGTGCACACATATTGGTTTTATATATAGCTGTCCATTGTCCCTGTCACCTGAAGCCGAGGGAGCTGTTATCGGCCAGGAAACAGGGGGATAATGTTATCAGCAGTTCTCTGGGTACTTTACTGTCTTGTTTAATGGGTCAAACTTTTAACCAATTATATTAAAAATTCAATTTTGTAGTAATCACTAGTAGGAATGAGTGCTTAATAAACCCAACTCTTGAGGTTCTCTTACCTCTTTTTTATATTGTTGTATGTATGTAGGGTTAGCACCGGAAATATTTTCCATTTATTCCACTAATACACTATAACTAGTGCCAGTTCTCTCCCCTTATATTATTGCAAATTAAATAATAAAAGTAAATTGGAAAGCTGTATAAAATCATATTCTCTATCTGAAATTCTGATTCATGAAAGAAAAATGTTGTGTTTAATGTCCCTTTAAAATACAATAATCCTTTTATGTTAATATACAAAAGAAATGGCTTATATAACGAATATGAGCGTGCTGTGCTCTGTTGCACACACAAATTGTGTAGTTTGTTCCCTATTTCAAAATGTTATTTATCACACACTTTTATTACTGCTTATAATTTGAACTTACAATTATGCAAACTTATGCTCACCACACACACATACACATCATATAAATAAATAACAAGGCTAAGGTCACGTGATGAAAATAAAAAAATGCCTCAAACAAAATAATTAGTAGTGACATGGACATGACAGCACTGCAGAAGATTTTGTATACATGAGCTGTGCATCATTTTCACATTGGTTGCTGAGCTCACTGGCATGAAAAAAGTGTCTAAAATGGGTGCCACTGCTTGCAGTTGCATTATTTAGTCTGGAGCTTCCCTTCCTCCAATTGAGGAAGGAAATAATATTAATCCACTTATAAGTTAACCAAGAACAGTGAGACATGACTTGGTATGATGATGATCTGCTAATTGTCAACCATATTATAATTATGGGTGACAAACGTTAGCAGATCATATACCATGGCAAGACAGTTTAATGTCAAACGTCATACGCCATGGTAAGATTGAGCACAGCAACAAGACACAAGGTAGTTATACTGCATCAGCAAGGTCTCTCTCAGGCAGACATTTTAAGGCAGACAGGGGTTTCCAGATGTGCTGTCCAAGCTCTTCTGAAGATGCACAAAAAAACATACAACAATGAGACCCATAGTCAGTGGTGGCCAAGGAAATTTAGTGCAGCAGATGAATGATATATCATGCTTACTTCCCTTTAAAATCGGAAGATGTCCATCAGTGCCATCAGCTCAGAATTGGCAGAGACCAGTGAGACCCTGCAACACCAATCTTCTGTCCGGAAAAGTCTGGTCAGAAGTGGAAGACTTGAAGCCAAAAAGCCATACCTCCGATGTGGTAACAAGGCCAAGTGACCCAACTATGAACAAAAATACAGGAACTGTGGTACAGAAAAATGGCAGCAGGTGCTCTGGACTGATGAGTCCCAATTTCATATATTTGGTTGTAGCAGAAGGCAGTTTGTTCACCTAAGGGCTGGAGAGCGGTATAAGAATGATAACTGTAGGCAACAGTGAAATATTGTCAAGGTTCATTGCAAGTTTAGGGCTACCTTTCTGCAAATGGAGTTGGTCTCCTCAATGCTGAGAAGTACAGGCAGATACTTATCCATCACGCAATACGATCAAGGAGTCAGCTGATTGGCTCCAAATTTATTCTGCAGCATGACAACAACAGCCAAGCATACACCCTCTATCTTCAGCATAAAGAAGAACAAGGAGTCCTGAAAGTGATGGTATGACCCCCACAGAGCCATGATTTTAAAATCATTGAGTCTGTCTGGGATAACAGAAAGAGACAGAAGCAACTGAGGCTGCCTAAATCCACAGAAAAACTGTGGTTAGTTATCTGAGATGTTTGGAACAACCTAGAAGTTTACCTAGAAGAATTGATGGCAAAGAGTGGTCACACCAAATATTGATTTTATTTACATTTTTCTTCTGTTAACTTTGCATTTTGTTAATTGATAAAAAAAAACAAGCTACTACCATTTCTATTTTTGAAATCACTCATACTTTACAGCATTTTTTTCACAGCTGCCTGAAACTTTTGTGTGCATATATATATATATATATATATATATATATATATATATATATATATATATATATATATATATATATATGTGTGTAATTTCATGGTTTTAAATAGTTGTTCTTTTCAAATGTAAAATGTTTGTAAAACACAAAACTTATTATCTGATAATAAGTGGATGAGGGTTATGGCTTGCATCTTTTACATGATGATGGATTCTTAGAAAATGTTGATAGATGTTAACCTTTTGTATGCACTAGTGAGAATTAAAATGTCTTTTTTTGCCAATCCAATTTGGGTAAGAGGGGCACAGATAGCCATGCATTTAAATATGTTAATTGTTTGTTGTGTGTTGCAGAGCTATCTGAACTACTGTATTTGTAAAAATATTGTTAAATTATCCTGGCTGGTAGGTTGTAATTGAGTCATTTTACTTCTATATCAGTCTACAGCTTTATTTTACCTGGGTGCTCATGTGTAACCCTGAACAGAATACAAATACATTTAATGATATAATGACTTTTAGGAAAAAATGATGCAATAAAATTAATGGTAAAGACTATTTACCTGTCTCTTTAAGCACCACAGATGGGAAGCAAAGGAAAGACAAAAAAGGAATAACATTTTATTTCATGGTTTTACACATACTGGCAGTTTTATTATTGTGGTCTGCAGGAAGCCTGGATGCCCTCCAAGTTTTGGGCTTAAGTCAATCCATGTGGTAAAACTGCTAAATATAACAGACATTTAAATAGTAACACTGACAATAAGGACTCTAGGAAATTTCTGATATTTGAACCTTTCCCCGATGTTCATATAACAATAATATGTTTAAATGAATAGCATAAAAGATAAGTAGGTAAGTGAAGGAAACATTTGTTGGTCTTAATACAAAGCTGTGGTATTCATGATGTAGTAAGAAGCATTTGGGCAATGCAACTAATAGTAATGACATAAATATTTCTAGGATAGATAACTCTACAAACAATTTGACATCTGTGTGAATATAAACTGATATCACACTCATAACAGTACACCCCAGTTGGGAATCTTCTTACTCTTTTAAATAATTTACACATCATCACTAGACACCATAAAATGCTTTTGTAGGTTTCAGTACCCCCTCTGCGCTGGTAATATTAGTAATGATTATTAATAATACGAACAATAACAATTATTATTATTTATTTGTAAAGTGCTGCCGCATTCTGTATTGCTGGGTGAATAATGAAGGTTACACAAATTTCATGTTAAAAGAATACAGATACAGTAAGTGTGGAAATATAGCTGGGGCGAGGTTGTTGAGAGCATTTTAGGTTAAAGGGATGTGAAACCCAAAATGTTTCTTTCATGATTCAGACAGAGCGTGTGATTTTACACAACTTTCTAGTTTACTTCTATTATCAATTTTTCTTCGCTCTCTTGGTATCTTTGTTATAAAGCAGGGATGTAATGCTTAGGAGTCAGTCCCTTTCTAGAGCACTATATGGCAGCAGTTTTGTAAGAATGTTATCCCTTTGCAAGAGCACTATATGGCAGCACTATTTCCAGCCATGTACTGCTACAGATGCCTACCTAGGTATCTCTTCAACACAGAATATCATGAGAACAAATCAAATTTGATAATGGAAGTAAATTGGAAGCTTATTTTTTAAATTGTATAATCGGTCTCAATCACAAAATACCATTTTTGGGTTTCATATCCCTTTAAGGTCCATATTCTATATTCTGTGTCTTTTACTGCGATTTATCACAGTATCTAAAGTTCAACACCAACTAAAAGCCAAGCTTATTCCGCCCCCAATGTCTTCTAATCCATACATTTTTCTTTCCTCCTCATATTCAGATGATGACTAAATCCTATTATTTAATGACATTATTACTTCACAGTTCATTATCATTGTAAATGTTGTTTCTGTTGCATTTTCACTCTCTGCACTGTACCTGTGAGCTGAGATTATGTGAATTGCGGACAAAACAGGAGCTACAGAACCATCTGGCATGGTGCAAATTTAAACACCGAGAACAGCCAAATCTGCTATCTGCTTCAAACGTCTTCCTCCCCTTTGTGTTGGCAAATATTTTATTAGCATAATTCCGCACCAGGTAATGTGGCATAAAGAAGCATTTACTGCATACAGAATGTCTGTGTACTAAAAAGATCTAACTTTACTAAAACAGTAAAGGGCAGTAAAGGGCCATAAAAACGGAACATAATTTGACAAATTTGAGCATGTCATTTTATGACTATCAACCCTGCTCTACCATGTGTTTAACCCCACAAAGGGACCAGCAGTGCTCCGCAGGTCCCAAGTGGAACCCTTTGCAGAACCAGATCAGCAGCCCTAGTCACAAGCAGTGTACCGTGGGTCCTGAGGGGCTCTTCTACTGTTTAACCTCTTTGCTGGGGTTAAACACACAGTAGAGCAGGGTCGATAGTTGTAAATGACATGCTCTAATTGTTTTACTTTTAAGGTAGGTAACAACAGCACTTTTTAAACAATGATGCATTTGATTTCTATTATTGCACTGCATACAGATACACTAGTGCATAGTCCCACATATGTAACATATAATTCAATCAAATATCCACTAAATACATTTTTTTTTTTAAATGTATGCAATATTCGTGAAAAAAAAAGTGTTTGGTTTGGAAATCTACCTTGACTGAGATGGACCAATAAATGACCATTCTCCTTTAACTTGCTGTCAATACATTTGGAATCAAACACTGATTATGTTTTCATAATATAATATGCGGATAACCTCACCTGCCATTATTACAGCCAACGCCCCAAACACGAATATTGATGATTGGCTGAGAATGTATTAGACTGTGATCTAATGGGTCCACCAAGCTCATTGTGTCTTTCTTTAAAACCATCACCATATTTTGACCCTAAAATGAGAATATTTTAAATGAAATCTCATATGTTCAAGAAACACAATATATGAAGAAACAACCGACTATGCAATGGAGTTTTGCTGCTTAAAGGGACAGTAAAGAAAAAAATTAAACTAAAATGGATAGGATAAAGCAAACAGCTTTCCAATTTACTTATATTACCAATTTAGCTTAGTTCTTTTGATATCCTTTGTTAAAGAGTAACCATAGGTGAGCTCAGGAGCGTGCATGATCGTTTAAAATTGCATGCTCTATCTGAATTATGAATGTTTAGTTTTGACTGTTTATTATTGTACTGGTAGTTACATATTACTGTGTGTTTAACCCCCACAAAGGGATTAAACACATAGTTAAAGTCAGTTGCAAAAAAGCAATGCACTACTTTGAGCTAACTGGTGAGCTAATGACAAGAAGCATATGTGTGTACCCACCCACTACCAGCTAGCAGCCAGTAGTGCATTTATATTGTTGAGGTTATGTACTTATTCTTCTCAACAAAGTTTATCAAGAGAACAAAGTAAATTTGATAATAGAAATGAATTTAAAAGTGTCTTAAAATTCCCATGCTCTATCTTTATCATAAAAACTGAATTTTGACATTCTTATTCCTTTAAATTTTGTCTACCATTAACAAACATAAAACTCAATTGAAAATTTCACCCAAATACTGAGGAACTATGATGACAAAAATGTAAAACCTATGTTACAACCTATTGGGGTGCTCCTGTGTGCGTAGCACTTCCATACACAACTCAAATTACTCTAAATTCATTACTTTTTAAACAAAACCTAAAAAAATCTCTCTTCAGGGCAGCATATGGACAATAATGACACACATCTCTCCAGTAATTCCTTTAGCACTATCATTTTACTATTCTCCAGTATTAAACAATTCATTTTATTGTTTTTAAAAGAGGTAAATATGCAGGGATAGGCACAGACAAAGGCTGTGGTGGACATTTTCCAAAGTACAGACCTTAGTGAAGGACACCAAGGTACATTTGAAATTAAAACCATTATTTTATAGTGCTTGGTGGTATTATACTGATGCAGATACCACTGATTCTATAACCAGCCCTCCTCTGGCTATACCCATGTGCCAGTGTCACTACTGTGTCATTATATAGTGCTGGGTGTTATTATACTGATGCAGATACGACTGACCCTATAACCAGCCCTTGTCTGGCTTTACCCATGTGCCAGTGTCACTACTGTGTCATTATATATTGCTGGGTGGTATTATACTGATGCAGATACCACTGATCCTATAACCAGTCCTCCTCTGGCTATATCCATGAGCCAGTGTCACTACTGTGTCATTATATATTGCTGGGTGGTATTATACTGATGCAGATACCACTGATCCTATAACCAGCCCTTGTCTGGCTATACCCATGTGTCAGTGTCACTACTGTGTCATTATATAGTGCTGGGTGTTATTATACTGATGCAGATACCACTGATCCTATAACCAGCCCTCCTCTGGCTATACCCATGTGTCAGTGTCACTACTGTGTCATTATATAGCGCTGGGTGTTATTATACTGATGCAGATACGACTGACCCTATAACCAGCCCTTGTCTGGCTATATGCATGTGCAAGTGTCACTACTGTGTCTTTGTATAGTGTTGGGTGTTATTATACAGATGCAGATACACATCCAGTATTTCACTCAGGCTTTATTTATTTATTTATTCCATAACTTAGTACCCAATATCGCTAGCAGTCTCTTGACAGCCACTAACTTTATTCACACTACATATTTTTTTTATTCCTATTATTTAATCAGAAAGAAAAGATATACTAAGGCTGTGGCGGACACTGCAAGGGCTACTCACGGACACCAGTGTCCTTGTACGGACACCTTGCCTATCCCTGTAAATATGTTTATTAGTTTTTTTAAGATTTTAGACCCTTCTTTATTCCCATACCTGTGCACCTTCTCAAATGATGTAATGGCTGTTATGTAATGCTTTATATGGCATCCTATGTGAAAGATTGCAAGTGATATACTATCAGAATGTTTTACTTGCATACTAATTGCGCTCAAAGTAAAATACAGTAGTAATGCGTGGAGGTTAGCGTGCGGATTACAAGTTAAAAAGTAAAAAGTTAGCAAGCAAGTGAAACCTGATGCATGCTAACTTCAGGATTTAGGATATCGCTCCCTAACCCAACACCCCGTTAGACCAACTGAGCTGCCTATGGTAGTTATGACATATTAAAACACATTAAAAAATGAATAAAAATTATATTGTTTCAAGGTTTTTCACTGAAAAGGGCTCAAGGTGTATATACTGTATATGTGTATATAAGAGTATACATGTGTATTTATGTGTATATATGTACGTATGTGTGCACATACATATTTACAAATATAAACACATATATACACTTACTGGTGAGGGGAACCCCTCAAGAAAAGGCTGCACATATAGCACTCTCAGCCTGGACTCTAATTAGGAGAGATGATAAATGTGAATAAAATATAACTTTTATTTATGATTATTTAAAAATAAGGGACCTGATGTGTGACGTTAAAAACAACTGAAGATCTGCTACCGTAATTCCTTGAATTAATATAATTGCCTTTGAGCTGTATTAGTATCCAAAAAGGAATTATAGTTGTGCGGTTATAGTCTATACCGAGCCACCACGTTCTCAAATTTGTGGAAATAATCAACTAAATAGAGGTTATTTAATAAGATAGGAAAAAATATCCAATCTCACTAATATAGGTTTAAAATAATATAGAAGTGTATCAAGTCGTGTGCTATGTTGTGCTTAAACTCATGTTTGATGTATTAGTGATAGCCTCTTGTTTAGAGGTAGTATAATTTTGAGAACAACCTGTACGTTCAAGTATTTCGACCTTGATTGGTATTTGTATCAACATTTGTATCTGCCCAATTGTAGCGTTATTTAGTACTCTTGTCGCTGTGGTCTGTTATCTCACAATCCTCATTAGGATATATAAATGTCATATTAAATAAAAATGCCACATTTTCATGTATATTTATTTGTATACTTTTCACTTGCTGACTGAATTGTTTGGGGTAATTGAATAATCATTCAAGTATGGATAACTTATTCGGTACTGTAATTACCTGTATAATACCATATTCGTATAAATATTAGAGCCTCGCAAGAAAAAAAGGGAAGTCACTTGGTATAACAATGTATTGGTTTCAAATTGAGAGTTATTTAGGATCTTCAAATACAAGATATATAATCTATATAAAGTAAATTGTTTTACTAAATACAATATACATCACTATTGCTGGCCTTGATATCACCGCAACATATATTGAAATGGTTTCTAAATATACACGTAGTCTCTAAACGTTACTGCGGTAATTTGCAGCGTCTGATATAGTATCTTACTCCAACTGACTAGTAGCATAAAATTGGAATATCAAGAATTAGGAGTGATGTAATCTCTGTGAGATGCAATGCGGTATTGAATAGTGTACTGATATCGGATGGATACAGTTACTATCTGTAGGTAGATTATAGTAAATTTATATGCGCATGCACTAGTAACCTGTTACATTGTTTCCCAATATCCCGATCTTAGTTTCTATTCCACTCACTTATGTTTCAATATGTGATATAGCATTTAAACCACATCAAGCATAACTATGTGGGGTATAAATTTACAATATATGGAGTGCTGATATCTTACTGAAACAGATGTAGTCTTTTATCATATGCTTATTGTATTAGTATGATGCATGTGTTGGTATTTCTCAAACGATCGTTTAAACTAGAACATCCGTTCAGTTCTAAATGTTTGTATAGCTGTTCTCACGGCAGCTTGTGATATTAACATTTACTCGCAACTTGGCCGTGACCAGGATATATGCGGTTAGAAATAAAAGAAGCTTTCTTGATGATTATATTCTATATTTCGGTAAGTAGCGATTAGGGATTTCAAAACCACAAGCAGGTTTGCTTTAGCGTGGTGGCTATGTGTTAAGTTAGACTAGATCAATATTATAGTACAAGTAATTTATATTAGATTACTGCTATTGCGGTCAACAGATCTAAAGTATAATATAAAAACTATGGAGCTCCCCTTAGCTCCCAACCCCCTGACGCGTTTCGCCCGAATAGGGCTTTTTCAAAGGTGGTGAGCCGTCGGATGTTTGGGTTTTAAATGTTGGCATTGACCCCAGTCATGATCTCATCTCTCCAATGTGATTGGATAGGCACCCCGTCACTCAAATGTGTTTCCGCTAGTGACCGGAGCAAGGTATTCAATAGATTCTAATAATACTACTTGTAATTTAATAGTGTGAAATGACAGAAAGCTTGAAGGAACATCAGTCATGTTGAATGTACATTAATGACATATTGATTTTATCACCAATATTAGTTGGTATTTAGGTTGAATTATAGATAATGGCGAATAGCTAACGTGTATATATTTATTTCCCCCTTTTGTATTCTGTCATAGGTTTAGGGTTATTCTGGTGTTATTATGAAAAGCAACCTTGTTATTTTTGCTGTAAGATATAGCTGTTGGACAGAAATCCAAAGTTTAGGCTATCTATGTTAAGGAGCTAATCATTTGAGTATGTGTAGACTAAATCATATCGTTGTGCCATCATGCCATGACCATACTGTTGTCCACTATACTTATTCTGTGGGTGTAACTTAAACTGTTACCTTGCTTCAGAAAAATCGATTAATCTAAATATCAGGGATTGCTCACAATTGTGATACAATAAAGACAGAACATAGTGTGTAAACAAACACTCGTGAAACAATTCATTTTTTGTGTACAATGTGTCACAAATTCAATTGTGAGCAATCCCTGATATTTTGTTTGCGAAATACCAACGCGTGCATCATACTAATACAATAAGCATATGATAAACGACTACATCTGTTTCAGTAAGATATCAGCACTCCATATAGTGTAAATTTATACCCCACATAGTTATGCTTGATGTGGTTTAAATGCTATATCACATATTGAAACATAAGTGAGTGGAATAGAAACTAAGATCGGGATATTGGGAAACAATGTAACAGGTTACTATTGCATGTGCATATAAATTTACTATTAGCTACCTACAGATAGTTACTGTATCCATCCGATATCAGTACACTATTCAATACCGCATTGCATCTCACAGAGATTACATCACATTCACTCCTAATTCTTGATATTCCAATTTTATGCTACTAGTCAGTTGGAGTAAGATACTATATCAGACGCTGCAAATTACCGCAGTAACGTTTAGAGACTACGTGTATATTTAGAAACCCTTTCAATATATGTTGCGGTGATATCAAGTCCAGCAATAGTGATGCATATTGTATTTAGTAAAACAATTTACTTTATATAGATTATATATCTTGTATTCGAAGATCCTAAATAACTCTCAATTTGAAACCAATACATTGTTATACCAAGTGACTTCCCTTTTTTCTTGCGAGGCTCTAATATTTATACGAATATGGTATTATACAGGTAATTACAGTACCGAATAAGTTATCCATACTTAAATGACTATTCAATTACCCCAAACAATTCAGTCAGCAAGTGAAAAGTATACAAATAAATATACATGCAAATGTGGCATTTTTATTTAATATCACATTTATATATCCTAATGAGGATTGTGAGATAACAGACCACAGCGACTAGAGTACTAAATAACGCTGCCATTGGGCAGATACAAATGGTGATACAAATACCAATCAAGGTCGAAATACTTGAACGTACAGGTTGTTCTCATGACTATACTGCCTCTAAACAAGAGGCTATCGGCTAGATATTATGAGTCTTGCGTTAGGTTTAAAAAGCAGCATTGGCCGGTCCCAACGCTGCTTTTTAACGCCCGCTGGTATTACGAGTCTTGAATATACAGGTGTACCGCTCACTTTGTTGGCCAGACTCTGAAATACCGCAAATCCACTTACGTCAATTACGTATCCTATATTTTCAATGGGACTTGCATAGCGCCGGTATTACGAGTCTGACCAAAAGTGAGTGGTAGACCCTCTTCTCATAAGTCTGGTACTGCATTTAAAAGTCAGTAGTTAAGAGTTTTACACTACAACGCCGTAGCATAAAACTCTTAACTAAAGTGCTAAAAAGTACACTAACACCCATAAACTACCTATTAACCCCTAAACCGAGGCCCTCGCACATCACAAACACTAAAACAACATTTTTAACCCCTAATCTGCCAAACCGGACATCGTCACCACTATAATAACTATATTAACCCCTAAACCGCCGCACTCCCGCATCGCAAACATTAGTTAAATATTATTAACCCCTAATCTGCCGGCCCTAACATCGCCGCCACTATAATAAAGTTATTAACCCCTAAACCTAAGTCTAACCCTAACACCCCCTAACTTAAATATAATTTAAATAAATCTAAATAAAATTACTACAATTAACTAAATTATTCCTATTTAAAACTAAATACTTACCTATAAAATAAACCCGAAGATAGTTACAATATAACTAATAGTTACATTGTATCTATCTTAGGGTTTATTTTTATTTTACAGGCAACTTTGTATTTATTTTAACTAGGTACAATAGTTATTAAATAGTTATTAACTATTTAATAACTACCTAGTTAAAATAAAACATAATTTATGCTTACCTGATAAATTTATTTCTCTTGTAGTGTATCCAGTCCACGGATCATCCATTACTTATGGAATATATTCTCCTTCCCAACAGGAAGCTGCAAGAGTCCACCCACAGCAAAGCTGCTATATAGCTCCTCCCCTAACTGCCATATTCAGTCATTCGACCGAAAACATGCAGAGAAAGGAAAAACCATAGGGTGCAGTGGTGACTGTAGTTCAAATGAAAAAATTACCTGCCTTAAAGTGACAGGGCGGGCCGTGGACTGGATACACTACAAGAGAAATAAATTTATCAGGTAAGCATAAATTATGTTTTCTCTTGTTAAGTGTATCCAGTCCACGGATCATCCATTACTTATGGAATACCAATACCAAAGCTAAAGTACACGGATGATGGGAGGGACAAGGCAGGTACTTAAACGGAAGTTACCACTGCCTGTAAAAAACCCTTTCTCCCAAAAATAGCCTCCGAAGAAGCAAGGTATCAAATTTGTTAAATTTGAAAAGTATGAAGCGCAGACCAAGACTCTGTCTTGTAAATCTGTTTAACAGAAGCCACATTTAAAAAAGGCCCAAGTGAAAACCACAGCTCTAGTAGAATGAGCTGTAATCCCTTCAGGAGGCTGCTGTCCAGCAGTCTCATAAGCTAAATGAATTATGCTTTTTAACCAAAAAGACAGAGAGGCTGCTGAAGTCTTTTGACCTCTCCTCTGTCCAGAATAGACAACAAACAAGGTGAACGTTTGATGAAAACTGTAGTAGCTTGTAAGTAAAACTTTAAAGCACAAACCACGTCCAATATTGTGTAATAGACATTCCTTCTTTGAGGAAGGATTAGGATACAAGCATGGAAAAACTATCTCTTGAGTGATGTACTTGTTAGATACCACCTTAGGAAAAAACCCAGGTTGGTACGCAGGACTACCTTATCCGTACGAAGGACCAGATAAGGAGAATCACATTGTAACACAGATAACTTGGAGACTCTACGAGTCGAGGAATTAGCTACCCAAAAGGAACTTTCCAAGATAAAGATTGATATCTATGGAACAAAAAAGGTTCAAACTGAACTTCTTGAAGAACCTTAAGAATCAGGTTTAAGCTCCATGGCGGAGCAACAGTTTTAAACACAGGCTTGGATCTAACCAAAGCCTGACCAAATGCCTGAACGTCTAGAATACCTGCCAGACGCTTGTGAAAAAAATAGACAGAGTAAAAATCTGTCCCCTTTTAAGGAATTAGCTGACAACCCTTTTCTCAAAAACATCTTGGAGAAAAGATAATATCCTGGGAATCCAGACTTTACTCCATGAGTAACCCTTGGATTCATAACAATCAGATATTTACACCATATCTATGTTCAATTTTCCTAGAGACAGGCTTTCATGTCTGTATTAAGGTATCAATGACTGACTCGGAGAAGCCATGCTTTGATAACATCAAGCGTTCAGTCTCCAGGCAGTCCATCTCAGATTGATTCTATTTAGATGGTTGAAAGGACCCTGAGGTAGAGGGACCTGTCTCAGAAGCAGAGACCGTGATGGAAAGGATGACATGTCCACCAGATCTGCATACCAGGTCCTGCGTGGCTACGCAGGCGCTGTCAAAAACACCAAAGCCCTCTCCTGCTTGGTCTTGACCTCCGGAGGAAATCCCACTCCCCCGGAAGAAAAGTCTGACGACTTAGAAAATCCACCTCCCAGTTCTAAACACCTGGGATATGGATAGCTGATAGACAAGAGTGAGTCTCTGTCCAGTGAATTATTGTAAGACTTCTAACATCGCTAGGGAACTTCTGTTCCCCCTTGATGGCTGATGTAAGCCACAGTCGTGTATATTGTCCGACTGAGTATGATGTACCTCAGAGTTGCTAACTGAGGCCAAGTCTGAAGAGCATGGAATATCACTCCCAGTTCCAGAATATTTATTAGAAAGAGGGTCTCCTCCTAAGTCCACTATCCCTGAGCCTTCAGGGAGTTCCAGACTGCATCCCAACCTAAAAGGCTGGCATCTATTGTAACAATTGTCCCATCTGACCTGCGGAAGGTCATACCCTTGGACAGATGGACCCGACATAGTCACCAGAGAAGAGAATCTCTGGTCTCTTGGTCCAGGTTTAACAGGGGGACAAATCTGTGTAATCCCCGTTCCTCTGACTGAGCATGCATAGTTGCAGCGGTCTGAAATGTAGACGTGCAAACGGTACTATGTCCCTTGCCGCTACCATTAAGCCGATTTCATTCATGTACTGAGCCACCGAAGGGCGCGGATGGGATGAAAAAACACGGCAGAAATTTAGAAACTTTGACAACCTGGACTCCGTCAGGTAAATTTTCATTTCTACAGAATCTAGGAGGGAAACCCTTGAGATTGGGGATAGAGAACTCTTTCCTTGTTCACTTTCCACCCATGTGATCTCAGAAATGCCAGTACTACGTCCGTATGAGACTGGGCAATTTGGATGTTTGACGCCTGTATCAGGATGTCGTCTAAATAAGGGGCCACTTCTATGCCCCGCGGTCTAAGGACCGCCAAAGCGACCCCAGAACCTCCATAAAGATTCTTGGGGCTGTAGATATCCCAAAGGAAAGAGCTACAAACTGGTAATGCCTGTCTAGAAAGGCAAACCTGAAAAACGATGGTGATCTTTATGCATCACAATGTGAGGATAAGCATCCTTCAAATCCATTGTAGTCCTCTATTGACTCTCCTGGATCATAGTTAAGATGGTACGAATAGTTTCCATCTTAAATGACGGAATTCTGAGGAATTTGTTTAAGATCTTTAGATCCAAAATAGGTCTGAAGGTTCCCTCTCCTTGGGAACCACAAACAGATTTGAGTAAAAACTCTGTCCCTGTTCCTCTCTTGGAACTGGATGGATCTCGTACACAATGTAAGAATGCCTCCTTCTTTATCTGGTTTGCAGATAATTGTGAAAGGCGAAATCTCCCCTTTTTTTGGGGGGGAATCTTTGAAATCCAGAAGATATCTCTGGGATATAAATTCCAATGCCTAGGGATCCTGGGCATCTCTTGCCCACGCCTGGGCGAAGAATGAAAGTCTGCCCCCTATAGGATCCGTTACCGGATAGGGGTCCGTTCCTTCATGCTGCCTTAGAGGCAGCAGCAGGCTCCTTGGCCTGCTTATCTTTGTTCCAGGTCCGATTGTCTCCAGACCGCCTTGGACTGAGCAAAAATTCCCTCTTGTTTTGCCTTAGAGGAAGAGGATGCCACACCTGCCCTGAAGTTTTTAAAAGGCACGAAAATTAGACTTTTTTTTTTTTTTTTTTTTTTTGGCCCTTGATTTGGACCTATCCTGAGGAAGGGCATGACCTTTTCCTCCAGTGATATAAGCAATAATCTCCTTCAAACCAGGCCCGAATAGGGTCTGCCCCTTGAAGGGAAGTTAAGTAGCTTATTTATTAAAGTCACGACAGCTGACCATGATATAAGCCATAGCGCTCTGCGCGCCAGTATAGTAAAAAACAGAATTCTTAGCCGTTAGTCTAGTCAAATGAACAAGGCATCAGAAAACAAAGGAATTGGCTAGCATAAGCTTGTCAAATATATTCATCCAATGGAGTCGCTTAACTGTAAAGCCTCATCAAGAGACTCAACCCAGAACGCCGCAGCAGCAGTGACAGAAGCAATGTATGCAAGGGGCTGCAGGATAAAACCCTGTTGAATAAACATTTTTTATCCATTGGATCTAAAAAGCACAACTGTCCTCATCAGAGGTAGTGGTACGCTTAGCTAGAGTAGAAACTCTTCTCTCCACCTTAGGAACTGTCTGCCAGAAGTCCTGTGTGGTGGTAACTATTAGAAAACATTCTTCTAAAAAATAGGAGGGGAAGAGAACGGCACACCTGGTCTATCCCATTCCTTATTAAAAAATTTTTAGTAAACCTCTTTAGGTATTGGAAAAACATCAGTACACACCGGCACTGCATATTATTTATCCAGTCTACACAATTTCTCTGGCCCTGCGATTGTACACATTCATTCAGAGCAGCCAAAGCCTCCCTGAGCAACAAGTGGAGGTTCTCAAGCATAAATTTTAAATGTAGAAATATCAGAATCAGGTTAAATCATCTTCCCTGAGTCAAAAAAAATCACCCACAGACTAAGCATATTGTGAGGTAGTATCATGCATGGTTCTTAAAGCGTCTGTATGCTCTGTATCTACCCCCAGAGCTAACTGCTTTCCTTTAATTTCAGGTAGTCTGACTAATACTGCTGCCAGAATATTATTCACCACCTTTGCCATGTCTTGTAAAATAAACGCTATGGGCGCCCTTGATGTACTTGGCGCCATTTGAGCGTGAGTCCCTAAAGCGGGAGTCAAAAGGTCTGACACGTGGGGAGAGTTAGTCGGCATAACTACCCCCACGACAGAATCCTCTGGTGATAATGTTTTTAAAGACAAAAAATGATCTTTATTGTTTAACATGAAATCAGTACATCTGGTACACATTCTAAGTTGGGGTTCCACCATGGCTTTAAAACATAATGAACACAGAGCTTCCTCTATGTTAGACATGTTAGAACAGATTAATAATGAGACTAGTAAGCTTGGAAAACACTTTAAATCAAGTTAACAAGCAAATATATAAAACGTTACTGTGCCTTTAAGAGAAACAAATTTTGTCAAAATTTGAAAAAACAGTGAAAAAAGGCAGTAAAACAAACGAAATTTTTACAGTACATGTAATAAGGTAACAGAGCATTGCACCCACTTGCAAATGGATGATTAACCCCTTAATGCAAAAAAACAGATCAAAAAAACGACATAGACGTTTTTAAAAACAGACACAACAAACTGCCACAGCCAACAGTGGGAAGCTTCAGTTAACTGTTTCTATGCAAAATTTAAGCCAGCCATGTGGAAAAAACTTAGGCCCCAATAAGTTTTATCACCAAACATATGTTAAAAAACGATTAAACATGCCAGCAAACGTTTTAAAACACATTTTTACAAGAGTATGTATCTCTATTAATAAGCCTGATACCAGTCGCTTTTACTGCATTTAAGGCTATACCAACATTACAGTGTTATCACCAATGTACGTTAAAAAACGATTAAACATGCCAGCAAACGTTTTAAAACACATTTTTATAAGAGTATGTATCTCTATTAATAAGCCTGATACCAGTCGCTATCGCTGCATTTAAGGCTTTACTTACATTACTTCGGTATCAGCAGTATTTTCTTAGTCAATTCCATTCCTAGAAAAATATTTTACTGCACATACCTTATCTGCAGGAAAACCTGCACGCCATTCCCCCTCTGAAGTACCTCACTCCTCAGAATGTGTGAGAACAGCAAATGGATCTTAGTTACGTCTGCTAAGATCATAGAAAAACGCAGGCAGATTCTTCTTCCAAATACTGCCTGAGATAAACAGCACACTCCGGTGCCATTTAAAAATAACAAACTTTTGATTGAAGAATAAACTAAGTAGAAAGCACCACAGACTCTCACGACCTCCTATCTATGTTGAGGCTTGCAAGAGAATGACTGAATATGGCAGTTAGGGGAGGAGCTATATAGCAGCTTTGCTGTGGGTGGACTCTTGCAGCTTCCTGTTGGGAAGGAGAATATATTCCATAAGTAATGGATGATCCGTGGACTGGATACACTTAACAAGAGAAAGACAAATTTACCTGTAAAATAAAACCTAACCTAAGTTACAATTACACCTAACACTACACTACAATTAAATTAATTACCTAAATTAAATACAACTAATTACAATTAAATAAAATTATCTAAAGTACAAAAAAACAACAACACTAAATTACAGAAAATAATAAAGAAATTACAAGATTTTTAAACTAATTACACCTAATCTAATCCCCCTAACAAAATAAAAAAGCACCCCCCCCCAAATAAAAAAAGCCCTACCCTACACTAAATTACAAATAGCCCTTAAAAGGGCCTTTTGCGGGGCATTGCCCCAAAGTAATCAGCTCTTTTACCTGTAAAAACAAAAGTACAAATACCCCCCCAACATTAAAACCCACCACCCACACAACCAACCCTACTCTAAAACCCACCCAATCCCCCCTTAAAAAAACTAACCCCCTGAAGATCACCCTACCATGAGATGTCTTCACCCAACCGGGCCGAAGTCCTCAACAAAGCCGGAAGAAGTCTTCATCCAACCGGGCAAAAGTGGTCCTCCAGACGGGCAGAAGTCTTCATCCAGACGGCATCTTCTATCTTCATCCATCCGGCGCGGAGCGGGTCCATCTTCAAGACATCCGACGCGGAGCATCCTCTTCTTTCCACGGCCGACGACTGAATGAAGGTTCCTTTAAATGACGTCATCCAAGATGGTGTCCCTTCAATTCTGATTGGCTGATAGAATTCTATCAGCCAATCGGAATTAAGGTAGAAAAAATCCTATTGGCTGATACAATCAGTCAATAGGATTGAACTGGCATTCTATTGGCTGATTGGAACAGCCAATAGAATGCCAGCTCAATCCTATTGGCTGATTGGATCAGCCAATAGGATTGAACTTCAATCCTATTGGCTGATTGCATCAGCCAATAGGATTTTTTCTACCTTAATTCTTAACTGAAGGGACGCCATCTTGGATGACGTCATTTAAAGGAACCTTCATTCAGTCGTTGGCCGTGGGGAAGAAGAGGATGCTCTGCGTCATATGTCTTGAAGATGGACCTGCTCCGCGCCGGATGGATGAAGATAGAAGATGCCGTCTGGATGAAGACTTCTGCCCGTCTGGAGGACCACTTCTGCCTGGTTGGATGAAGACTTCTCCCGGCTTCGTTGAGGACTTCGGCCCAGTTGGGTGAAGACATCTCATGGTAGGGTGATCTTCAGGGGGTTAGTATTAGTTTTTTTTAAGGGGGGATTGGGTGGGTTTTAGAGTAGGGTTGGTTGTGTGGGTGGTGGGTTTTAATGTTGGGGGTAATTTTTTTTCAGGTAAAAGAGCTGATTACTTTGGGGCAATGCCCAGCAAAAGGCCCTTTTAAGGGCTATTTGTAATTTAGTGTAGGGTAGGGCTTTTTTATTGGGGGGGGGGGCTTTTTTATTTTGTTAGGGGGATTAGATTAGGTGTACTGTAATTAGTTTAAAAATCTTGTAATTTCTTTATTATTTTCTGTAATTTAGTGTTTGTTTGTTTTTTGTACTTTAGATAATTTTATTTAATTGTAATTAATTGTATTTAAATTAGGTAATTAATTTAATTGTAGTGTAGTGTTAGGTGTAATTGTAACTTAGTTTAGGTTTTATTTTACCGGTATATTTGTCTTTATTTTAACTAGGTAGTTATTAAATAGTCAATAACTATTTAAAAACTATTCTACCTAGTTAAAATAAATACAAACTTGCCTGTAAAATAAAACTAATCCCTAAGATAGCTAAAATGTAACTAT
The DNA here is from genome assembly GCF_027579735.1 of Bombina bombina. NCBI lineage: Eukaryota > Metazoa > Chordata > Amphibia > Anura > Bombinatoridae > Bombina > Bombina bombina. The sequence continues at coordinate 952,216,096 of NC_069504.1, forward strand.
TAGTTATATTATAGCTAGCTTAGGGTTTATTTTATAGGTAAGTATTTAGTTTTAAATAAGAATTATTTAGTTAATGATAGTAATTTTATTTCTATTTATTTAAATTATATTTAAGTTAGGGGGGTGTTAGGGTTAGACTTAGGTTTAGGGGTTAATATGTTTATTATAGTGGCGGCGGCAGATTAGGGGTTAATAAATATAATGTAGGTGCCGGCGATGTTGGGGGCAGCAGATTGGGGGTTCATAAGTATAATGTAGGTGGCGGCGGTGTCCGGAGCGGCAGATTAGGGGTTAATAATATAATGCAGGTGTGGCGATGTCGGGGACGGCAGATTAGGGGTTAATAAGTGTAATATTAGGGGTGTTTAGACTCGGGGTTCATGTAAGGGTGTTAGGTGTAGACATAAAATGTATTTCCCCTTAGGAGCTTTACGCTGCTTTTTTGCAGGTGGTAGGTTTTTTTTTCAGCCGGCTCTCCCCCATTGATTCCTATGGGGAAATCGTGCACGAGCACGTTTTACCAGCTCACCGCTGGTATTGAGGTGAGATGTGGAGCAAAATTTTGCTATTTGCTCACTTTTTTGTGTTTAACGCCGGGTTTCTAATAACCTGTAATACCAGCGCTGTCTGTAAGTGAGCAGTGAGCATAAACTGCTCGTTAGCACCACACAGCTTCTAACGCAAAACTCGTAATCTAGGTGTATATTTCTATCACTAATACATCAAACATGAGTTTAAGCACAACATAGCACACAACTTGATAATTTCTATATTATTTTAAACCTATATCAGTGAGATTGGATATTTTTTCCTATCTTATTAAATAACCTCTATTTAGTTGATTATTTCCACAAATTTGAGAACGTGGTGGCTCGGTATAGACTATAACCGCACAACTATAATTCCTTTTTGGATACTAATACAGCTCAAAGGCAATTATATTAATTCAAGGAATTACGGTAACAGATCTTCAGTTGTTTTTAACGTCACACATCGGGTCCCTTATTTTTAAATAATCATAAATAAAAGTTATATTTTATTCACATTTATCATCTCTCCTAATTAGAGTCCAGGCTGAGAGTGCTATATGTGCAGCCTTTTCTTGAGGGCTTCCCCTCACCAGTATGTAATATTTGAACACTCCATAGAACCACTTCCCTTTACAAATATATATTAAGACTATAATTAGATAGTCTCAAAATTATTGAAATAATAGGGAAGCTATCCATTGTGGTGCCACTGTACTTTAGTTGTGTACATATATACACTTGTATACGCTCTTATATACACATATACAGTATGTATATATATATATATATATATATAAATATATATATATAGACAAAAGAAAGAGACCGCACTCATAGGACTTGATTTCACCACATCTGTGGTATTTTAATACATAGTAACGTTTCAGGGTTTCCCCCTTTGTCAAACTTGTTTGACAAAGGGGGAAACCCTGAAACGTTACTATGAATTAAAATACCACAGATGTGGTGAAATCAAGTCCTATGAGTGTGGTCTCTCTCTTTTGTCTACATTGTACTTATATGCACCGCACCTAGGCATTATTGGAAAACGTGAGTGCTTGGTGACCAGGATTTTGATATATATATATATATATATATATATATATATATACACGCACATATACTGTATATTACACAGATACACATATTTAGAGATATCAATATACATTGGAGCCCTTCCCAGTCAAACACTTTGCCATTTACCATATCCCTTTAACTCTTATAAAACCTTTTTATTAATATTTAAATGATATATTTTATTAAAAACTGTAAATATGTGTGTAATACTTTATTGTAATGTGATTTACATGTGTTTTTGTAATTTTTTTAATCCTTACAGTTTACTTCTGGTCTAAAGGTGCGCTAAATATTATAGCGCAGTTTCAGCTTGCGCTTGAGCACAAACTATAACTTTCAACTTGTATTATTTATGAGTACAAATTAGCGAGGTCACAATATTGAAAGTATTGGTTGTGCTCCAGTGAAGTTGGGGGAGCTAACCAGAGAATTGTTATATCAAAGTAACCTGTTGGTGCTTTATAAATAATAACCATTAAAGATCTGTGGGGTTGTGTTTACATGTTATATATATATATATATATATATATATATATATATATATATATATATATATATACACACACACACACTGAATACTCTATATGTACTGTATATGCTGAATTTCAACTTGGGACAGTTAAATGATTATAAGACATTTCTGTTGTGCTGCTATAGAATAAAATATCAGCCAATTTTTTTTAAAAAACAAATTAACATTCTTTTTACTGCAATTATTTTCAATAGCCAAACTTCACCCGCCATTTGCCAATTTGGGCTTACGTGCACAAACAATTGGGGACTTATATGTAGCAGAGTTAGCCTTGATAAGTCATCAGGGTGCTTTTTTTTTCCAGAGCTTAATTACATGAAAGAGGGGCAGATTAAATAATTAAATATATATGCATAACAACATTTTCTTTAAAAATCTCATACTTTTCGCTGTCCCTTTAAGGACTATCTTAACCTGTATATAGTTCACACAGTCCAGGGCTTTAATGGGATATGAAACCCAAATTAACGATTTTAAACAACTTTCCAATTTACTTCTGTTATCAAATTTGAGTTATTCTCTTGGTGTCCATTGTTGAATGAGCAGTAATGTATTACAGGGAGCTAGCTGAACATATCTGGTAAACCATTGGCAAGAAGCATCTATGTGCAGCCACCAATCGGCAACTAGCTGTCAACATTACTTTGCAGATTCTGAGCTAGGTATTCTCTTCAACAAAGGATACCAAGAGAACATAGCTAATTAGATAATAGAACTAATTTGGAAAGTTGTTTAAAACTACCTGCACAAGATCTGGAAGTTTAATTTTGACTTTACTGTCCCTTTAAGGGCCATGTTGATATGTATACTTGTCAAGATGGTCCAAAGATCTGTGAGATACCTGGAACTCAAAGGGTTTGTGACCTTGTTTCTCAAGTTGTGGATCATTTACCCCTGTGGTGCTTGATGCTTCTGTAAGGGGTACTCAGTGATATCCCTTCATTATGTTTTTGCCCTGATGCAGCTAAAGTGAGCAGTCGCTGAATCACAAAAAGCAGTGTTTCTCAGTTCTACTCTTATATGCCTTATGGCTACCACAGCTATTGGGTAAGAGGTGGAAAACAGAATTTATGTTTACCTGATAAATTACTTTCTCCAACGGTGTGTCCGGTCCACGGCGTCATCCTTACTTGTGGGATATTCTCTTCCCCAACAGGAAATGGCAAAGAGCCCAGCAAAGCTGGTCACATGATCCCTCCTAGGCTCCGCCTACCCCAGTCATTCGACCGACGTTAAGGAGGAATATTTGCATAGGAGAAACCATATGGTACCGTGGTGACTGTAGTTAAAGAAAATAAATTATCAGACCTGATTAAAAAAACCAGGGCGGGCCGTGGACCGGACACACCGTTGGAGAAAGTAATTTATCAGGTAAACATAAATTCTGTTTTCTCCAACATAGGTGTGTCCGGTCCACGGCGTCATCCTTACTTGTGGGAACCAATACCAAAGCTTTAGGACACGGATGAAGGGAGGGAGCAAATCAGGTCACCTAAATGGAAGGCACCACGGCTTGCAAAACCTTTCTCCCAAAAATAGCCTCAGAAGAAGCAAAAGTATCAAACTTGTAAAATTTGGTAAAAGTGTGCAGTGAAGACCAAGTCGCTGCCCTACATATCTGATCAACAGAAGCCTCGTTCTTGAAGGCCCATGTGGAAGCCACAGCCCTAGTGGAATGAGCTGTGATTCTTTCGGGAGGCTGCCGTCCGGCAGTCTCGTAAGCCAATCTGATGATGCTTTTAATCCAAAAAGAAAGAGAGGTAGAAGTTGCTTTTTGACCTCTCCTTTTACCGGAATAAACAACAAACAAGGAAGATGTTTGTCTAAAATCCTTTGTAGCATCTAAATAGAATTTTAGAGCGCGAACAACATCCAAATTGTGCAACAATCGTTCCTTCTTTGAAACTGGTTTCGGACACAGAGAAGGTACGATAATCTCCTGGTTAATGTTTTTGTTAGAAACAACTTTTGGAAGAAAACCAGGTTTAGTACGTAAAACCACCTTATCTGCATGGAACCCCAGATAAGGAGGAGAACACTGCAGAGCAGATAATTCTGAAACTCTTCTAGCAGAAGAAATTGCAACTAAAAACAAAACTTTCCAAGATAATAACTTAATATCAACGGAATGTAAGGGTTCAAACGGAACCCCCTGAAGAACTGAAAGAACCAAATTGAGACTCCAAGGAGGAGTCAAAGGTTTGTAAACAGGCTTAATTCTAACCAGAGCCTGAACAAAGGCTTGAACATCTGGCACAGCTGCCAGCTTTTTGTGAAGTAACACAGACAAGGCAGAAATCTGTCCCTTCAGGGAACTTGCAGATAATCCTTTTTCCAATCCTTCTTGAAGGAAGGATAGAATCCTAGGAATCTTAACCTTGTCCCAAGGGAATCCTTTAGATTCACACCAACAGATATATTTTTTCCAAATTTTGTGGTAAATCTTTCTAGTTACAGGCTTTCTGGCCTGAACAAGAGTATCGATAACAGAATCTGAGAACCCTCGCTTCGATAAGATCAAGCGTTCAATCTCCAAGCAGTCAGCTGGAGTGAAACCAGATTCGGATGTTCGAACGGACCCTGAACAAGAAGGTCTCGTCTCAAAGGTAGCTTCCAAGGTGGAGCCGATGACATATTCACCAGATCTGCATACCAAGTCCTGCGTGGCCACGCAGGAGCTATCAAGATCACCGACGCCCTCTCCTGATTGATCCTGGCTACCAGCCTGGGGATGAGAGGAAACGGCGGGAACACATAAGCTAGTTTGAAGGTCCAAGGTGCTACTAGTGCATCCACTAGAGCCGCCTTGGGATCCCTGGATCTGGACCCGTAGCAAGGAACTTTGCAGTTCTGACGAGAGGCCATCAGATCCATGTCTGGAATGCCCCACAGCTGAGTGACTTGGGCAAAGATTTCCGGATGGAGTTCCCACTCCCCCGGATGCAATGTCTGACGACTCAGAAAATCCGCTTCCCAATTTTCCACTCCTGGGATGTGGATAGCAGACAGGTGGCAGGAGTGAGACTCCGCCCATAGAATGATTTTGGTCACTTCTTCCATCGCTAGGGAACTCCTTGTTCCCCCCTGATGGTTGATGTACGCAACAGTTGTCATGTTGTCTGATTGAAACCGTATGAACTTGGCCCTTGCTAGCTGAGGCCAAGCCTTGAGAGCATTGAATATCGCTCTCAGTTCCAGAATATTTATCGGTAGAAGAGATTCTTCCCGAGACCAAAGACCCTGAGCTTTCAGGGATCCCCAGACCGCGCCCCAGCCCATCAGACTGGCGTCGGTCGTGACAATGACCCACTCTGGTCTGCGGAATGTCATCCCTTGTGACAGGTTGTCCAGGGACAGCCACCAACGGAGTGAGTCTCTGGTCCTCTGATTTACTTGTATCTTCGGAGACAAGTCTGTATAGTCCCCATTCCACTGACTGAGCATGCACAGTTGTAATGGTCTTAGATGAATGCGCGCAAAAGGAACTATGTCCATTGCCGCTACCATCAACCCGATCACTTCCATGCACTGAGCTATGGAAGGAAGAGGAACGGAATGAAGTATCCGACAAGAGTCTAGAAGTTTTGTTTTTCTGGCCTCTGTCAGGAAAATCCTCATTTCTAAGGAGTCTATTATTGTTCCCAAGAAGGGAACCCTTGTTGACGGAGATAGAGAACTCTTTTCCACGTTCACTTTCCATCCGTGAGATCTGAGAAAGGCCAGGACAATGTCCGTGTGAGCCTTTGCTTGAGGAAGGGACGACGCTTGAATCAGAATGTCGTCCAAGTAAGGTACTACAGCAATGCCCCTTGGTCTTAGCACAGCTAGAAGGGACCCTAGTACCTTTGTGAAAATCCTTGGAGCAGTGGCTAATCCGAAAGGAAGCGCCACGAACTGGTAATGTTTGTCCAGGAATGCGAACCTTAGGAACCGATGATGTTCCTTGTGGATAGGAATATGTAGATACGCATCCTTTAAATCCACCGTGGTCATGAATTGACCTTCCTGGATGGAAGGAAGAATAGTTCGAATGGTTTCCATCTTGAACGATGGAACCTTGAGAAACTTGTTTAAGATCTTGAGATCTAAGATTGGTCTGAACGTTCCCTCTTTTTTGGGAACTATGAACAGATTGGAGTAGAACCCCATCCCTTGTTCTCTTAATGGAACAGGATGAATCACTCCCATTTTTAACAGGTCTTCTACACAATGTAAGAAAGCCTGTCTTTTTATGTGGTCTGAAGACAACTGAGACCTGTGGAACCTCCCCCTTGGGGGAAGTCCCTTGAATTCCAGAAGATAACCTTGGGAGACTATTTCTAGCGCCCAAGGATCCAGAACATCTCTTGCCCAAGCCTGAGCGAAGAGAGAGAGTCTGCCCCCCACCAGATCCGGTCCCGGATCGGGGGCCAACATTTCATGCTGTCTTGGTAGCAGTGGCAGGTTTCTTGGCCTGCTTTCCCTTGTTCCAGCCTTGCATTGGTCTCCAAGCTGGCTTGGCTTGAGAAGTATTACCCTCTTGCTTAGAGGACGTAGCACTTTGGGTTGGTCCGTTTCTACGAAAGGGACGAAAATTAGGTTTATTTTTTGCCTTGAAAGGCCGATCCTGAGGAAGGGCGTGGCCCTTACCCCCAGTGATATCAGAGATAATCTCTTTCAAGTCAGGGCTAAACAGCGTTTTCCCCTTGAAAGGAATGTTAAGTAGCTTGTTCTTGGAAGACGCATCAGCCGACCAAGATTTCAACCAAAGCGCTCTGCGCGCCACGATAGCAAACCCTGAATTCTTAGCCGCTAACCTAGCCAATTGCAAAGTGGCGTCTAGGGTGAAAGAATTAGCCAATTTGAGAGCATTGATTCTGTCCATAATCTCCTCATAAGGAGGAGAATCACTATCGACCGCCTTTATCAGCTCATCGAACCAGAAACATGCGGCTGTAGCGACAGGGACAATGCATGAAATTGGTTGTAGAAGGTAACCCTGCTGAACAAACATTTTCTTAAGCAAACCTTCTAATTTTTTATCCATAGGATCTTTGAAAGCACAACTATCCTCTATGGGTATAGTGGTGCGTTTGTTTAAAGTGGAAACCGCTCCCTCAACCTTGGGGACTGTCTGCCATAAGTCCTTTCTGGGGTCGACCATAGGAAACAATTTTTTAAATATGGGGGGAGGGACGAAAGGAATACCGGGCCTTTCCCATTCTTTATTAACAATGTCCGCCACCCGCTTGGGTATAGGAAAAGCTTCTGGGAGCCCCGGCACCTCTAGGAACTTGTCCATTTTACATAGTTTCTCTGGGATGACCAACTTGTCACAATCATCCAGAGTGGATAATACCTCCTTAAGCAGAATGCGGAGATGTTCCAACTTAAATTTAAATGCAATCACATCAGGTTCAGCTTGTTGAGAAATGTTCCCTGAATCAGTAATTTCTCCCTCAGACAAAACCTCCCTGGCCCCATCAGACTGGGTTAGGGGCCCTTCAGAAATATTATTATCAGCGTCGTCATGCTCTTCAGTATCTAAAACAGAGCAATCGCGCTTACGCTGATAAGTGTTCATTTTGGCTAAAATGTTTTTGACAGAATTATCCATTACAGCCGTTAATTGTTGCATAGTAAGGAGTATTGGCGCGCTAGATGTACTAGGGGCCTCCTGAGTGGGCAAGACTCGTGTAGACGAAGGAGGGAATGATGCAGTACCATGCTTACTCCCCTCACTTGAGGAATCATCTTGGGCATCATTGTCATTGTCACATAAATCACATTTATTTAAATGAATAGGAATTCTGGCTTCCCCACATTCAGAACACAGTCTATCTGGTAGTTCAGACATGTTAAACAGGCATAAACTTGAAAACAAAGTACAAAAAACGTTTTAAAATAAAACCGTTACTGTCACTTTAAATTTTAAACTGAACACACTTTATTACTGCAATTGCGAAAAAACATGAAGGAATTGTTCAAAATTCACCAAATTTTCACCACAGTGTCTTAAAGCCTTAAAAGTATTGCACACCAAATTTGGAAGCTTTAACCCTTAAAATAACGGAACCGGAGCCGTTTTGAACTTTAACCCCTTTACAGTCCCTGGTATCTGCTTTGCTGAGACCCAACCAAGCCCAAAGGGGAATACGATACCAAATGACGCCTTCAGAAAGCCTTTTCTAAGTATCAGAGCTCCTCTCACATGCGACTGCATGCCATGCCTCTCAAAAACAAGTGCGCCACACCGGCGCGAAAATGAGGCTCTGCCTATGCTTTGGGAAAGCCCCTAAGAATAAGGTGTCTAAAACAGTGCCTGCCGATATTATTATATCAAAATACCCAGATAAAATGATTCCTCAAGGCTAAATATGTGTTAATAATGAATCTATTTAGCCCAGAAAAAGTCTACAGTCTTAATAAGCCCTTGTGAAGCCCTTATTTACGATCGTAATAAACATGGCTTACCGGATCCCATAGGGAAAATGACAGCTTCCAGCATTACATCGTCTTGTTAGAATGTGTCATACCTCAAGCAGCAAGAGACTGCTCACTGTTCCCCCAACTGAAGTTAATTGTTCTCAACAGTCCTGTGTGGAACAGCCATGGATTTTAGTGACGGTTGCTAAAATCATTTTCCTCATACAAACAGAAATCTTCATCTCTTTTCTGTTTCTGAGTAAATAGTACATGCCAGCACTATTTCAAAATAACAAACTCTTGATTGAATAATAAAAACTACAGTTAAACACTAAAAAACTCTAAGCCATCTCCGTGGAGATGTTGCCTGTACAACGGCAAAGAGAATGACTGGGGTAGGCGGAGCCTAGGAGGGATCATGTGACCAGCTTTGCTGGGCTCTTTGCCATTTCCTGTTGGGGAAGAGAATATCCCACAAGTAAGGATGACGCCGTGGACCGGACACACCTATGTTGGAGAAATGTCACTTCATGAAAGAAAGTTAGCTTTGATGTGGACGGCCAGAGGGGGTTAATTTTAATAGAAAGATCAACAAAATAAAGGAAAGTTTATGGCATATTCACTTAAAAAACATGAATGAAGGCATCTTTTATTTATTCTTTAGCTAATGGCTAGCATTTAAAAAACGCTAAGATTAACAATCCCTTTAAGTACCTCTAACAGGCCAGGTTGTAATTCCCTGCCAGGCTGGCTAACTACTTGCTCATCGTGACTGACTCACCTACATTCAAGTAGGGAAGTCCTTAAATCTGTCCGGTTAGTGATGTTTGAGAACTGGAGTTGAGAAGCACTGATATAAAGTGCATAACGGGTATGATGAAAGGTGAAGTGTATATTACTGTAAAAAAGTATAACAGAGACGTGCCATATATATTGCCGCAGTGAAACATCACAAGGAAAATATTCCATGATGAAATGTGCCAGGTTAGGTGTTCTATATGAATTGAAAGAAGCCTGATAAGCTGCATTTTTAATTGAGTTATATGTAATGCAACTACATTTTAAAATAAATTCCTGAGAACAGAAAAATATACAATGCCTTGCAAAAGTATTCACCCCCTTGACTTTTTACCTATTTTGTTACATTACAGCCTTAAGTTCAATGTTTTATTAATCAGAATTTTATGTGATGGATCAGAACACAATAGACTAAGTTGGTGAAGTGAAATGAGAAAAATATATACATAAAACTATTTTTTAGAAATAGAAAACAGAAAATTGGAATGTGCGTATGTATTCACCCCCTTTGTTATGAAGCCCATAAAAAGCTCTGGTGCAACCAATTACCTTCAGAAGTCACATAATTAGTGAAATGATGACCACCTGTGTGCAATCTAAGTGTCACATGATCTGTCATTACATATACAAACCTTTTTTGAAAGGCCCCAGAGGCTGCAACACCTAAGGCAAGAGGCACCACTAACCAAACACTGCCATGATGACCAAGGAACTCTCCAAACAAGTAAGGGACAATGTTGTTGAGAAGTATAAGTCAGGGTTAGGTTATACAAAAGTATCCAAATCTTTGATGATCCCCAGGAGCACCATCAAATATATCATAACCAAATGGAAATAACATGGCACAACAGCAAACCTGCCAAGAGACGGCCGCCCACCAAAACTCACGGACCGGGCAAGGAGGACATTAATCAGAGAGGCAGCACAGAGACCTAGGGTAACCCTGGAGGAGCTGCAGAGTTCCACAGCAGAGACTGGAGTATCTGTACATAGGATGACAATAAGCCACACGCTCCATAGAAGTGGGCTTTATGGCAGAGTGGCCAGAAGAAAGCCATAACTTTCAGCAAAAAACAAAATGGCACGTTTTGAGTTTGCGAAAAGGCAGGTGGGAGACTCCCAAAATGTATGGAGGAAGGTGCTATGGTCTGATGAGACTAAAATTGAACTTTTCGGTCATCAAAGAAAACGCTATGTCTGGCGCAAACCCAACACATCAAATCACCCAAAGAACACCATCCTCACACTGAAACATGGTGGTGGCAGCATCATGCTGTGGGGATGTTTTTCAGCAGTCGGGACTGGGAAACTGGTCAGAGTTGAGGGAAAGATGGATGGTGCTAAATACAGGGATATTCTTGAGCAAAGCCTGTACCACTCTGTGAGTGATTTGAGGCTAAGACGGAGGTTCACCTTCCAGCAGGACAATGACCCCAAACACACTGCTAAAGCAACACTTGAGTGGTTTAAGGGGAAACATGTAAATGTGTTGGAATGGCCTAGTCAAAGCCCATACCTCAATCCAATAGAAAATCTGTGGTCAGACTAAAAGATTGCTGACCACAAGCGCAAACCATCCAACTTGAAGGAGCTGGAGCAGTTTTTCAAGGAGGAATGGGCAACAATCCCAGTGGTAAGATGTGGCAAGCTCATAGAGACTTATTCAAAGTGACTTGGAGGTGTGATTGCCGCAAAAGGTGGCTCTACAAAGTATTGACTTTAGGGGGGTGAATAGTTATGCACATTGACTTTTTCTGTTATTTTGTCCTATTTGTTGTTTGCTTCACAATAAAAAAAAAATAACATCTTCAAAGTTGTGGGCATGTTCTGTAAATTAAATGATGCAAATCCTTAAACAATCCATGTTAATTCCAGGTTATGAGGCAACAAAACATGAAAAATGCCAAGGGGGGTGAATACTTTTGCAAGGCATTGTACCTGATACCACATTGTCACATTTTGTGGTATGCACAATTGCTTTATAGTTTTTTTAACATAATATTTATCTGTTATATTTAGGGGTACTCAGGTAAAAAAAAGTATGCCTGTATGGGTACTTGCTACACAGAGGTTGTGAAACATTGATTTATGAGACGCGGGTAGTTTCTCACAGCACAGAGCATATGGAAGACGTCAATAACCTCCCTGCCTCATTATGCGCCACTACTACACCCCTAAGCCAATCAGGGAGGCTATAACAAGGTACATCAAAAGTGAAATAAATATTTAGTCTTAGACAGAGGCGTAACTAGAAACCACAGGGCACAGGTGCAAGAATCTAAAAAGCCCCCCCCCCCCCCAAAAAAAGTAAATTTTTGATACATATCTTTTCTTTCTTTTTTTTTACATTTAACACAGAATAAAAATGTGAATCAGATTACATGTCTGCAAAAGGAGGTACCCTGTGCCCACAGTCAGTGAGATGATCTGACCCCCTATTACTGTATATAGTGACACTGTTTAACCCACCAATACTGTATATAGTGAGTTAGTGACACAGTCTGTAATCTGCCAGTGAGAGAGCTGGCCTGACCCTACCCACCCCAGTACTTTATAAAGTGACCACAGTAGTCTGTGACATAGTCCGGCACCCCCATACTGTATATAGTGGTACTGTATAGTGACACTGTTTACCCCCTCCCCCCATGCTGTAGTAACAAGGTCTGTAATTTGCTGGTTCCACAAACACACATACATGCATAAATACACACACAGTCAAATACATACATACACACACACACACACACACACACATACACACACATACACACACACACATACATGCATAAATACACACACACACATACATGCATAAATACACACACAGTCAAATACATACATACACAGACACACACACACACACACATACACACACACACACACACACATACACACACATACATGCATAAATACACACACAGTCACATACATACACACACACACACACACATACATGCATAAATACACACACAGTCACATACATACATACACACACACACACACACACATACATGCATAAATACACACACAGTCACATACACACATACACACACACACACATAAACACCAATGGGTAAAACAGAAAGACTAACCCCTGTAGTCATAGACACTAGTGAAGCATCACATCACACTCACATGATATCAGTGCAGGCAGTGGCAGGTCAATGTAGTTTCGCCCCTGGTCTTAGCCAAGCTAACTACCATGGTCCTTAGGTTTAAATATAACTGTTTTAGTTTATGCATAATATCTTATAACTGAATTTCACAGCTTTGGGCATGGCTTATCCCATACAATATACTTCTTACAACCATTACTGATTCTTTTGAAAGTATAAGCAGATGTCATGCTATTTTATATCTTCCAATCTAAATGAAAAATATTAATTCAAGATTGTCTTAAAACAAGCCATGGCATTAACAATGATCTCATTAACGGTACAATTATATTATAAACTTCAGTATTTAGATATTTGTAGATAACACAACCATATCTCACCTCGTTAGATTCAACTGCTACATCAATACCATCACATTTGGTATGAGCAAGCTGTTGGATGCAGTTGTTCACCGTAATACTGCTCTTGCCGGGTGCCAGGTCTTCTTCGGGTATTTCCACCCATCCAAGGCAATGAACTGCAAAGCTCTAGAAACATCAAATTATCATCTAGTTGTTTTCATTCAATGTTAAAGAAAGCAAAATACATTTTTTTTTCATGGATTTAGTTAGCTAAATCTCCAGCAGACAATCAATAGGATTAATAGCTTTTCCTATTGGATAATTTAAATTTGAATCTAAATTAGCCAGAAGAAGGGACAGAACACCAGTATATAGAGGCAAACATGCTGGAGAAATGTCAGATTCTGGCATATGACTGATAGAAGACAGCCCTGATGTGGAGTGGAAGAAGAGGGCTTAGCCATTAAATGAGGAAATACATTTGAGAATAATTATTTCAGATGAATTAACAGAATGATCACCTCTACATGTAGATGTATTAGCAGTAAGAATATAAGGTACTTATGCTTCTCTATAGGTTACTAGTTATGTATCATCTGGAAATATATATACAGTCTTGGAGACCATATCTCCAGAAGGAAATAAACTTAGGATATAAAAACCTACATGGTCTAAACAATAAAAATGTGAAAGGAAAGACTTCATAAACTTAATATGGGTTTAGAGGGGAGAATGGAGGGGCGTTATATGATAGAAACTAAAAGTATCGTAAAGGGGCTTATTAAAGTTCAGGAGAGATGCATTTTCTACAAAAAGTGAAATACCAGAACATGGGTTCATTAATTCAAGTAGGAAAGTAAAAGAGTAATTTGCGTAAACAATTCTTTCCAGAAACAGTGGTTGATTCCAAAAGAAGCTTTAAGGACAAATACAGTAATAAAATTCAAGAATGCCTCAGATATGCATAAGGCTATTTTAAAGTGAAGGTAAACTTTGGTGAATGAAAGCCTGATTTTTAAAAATACTATTAAATACAGGGGCACTTTCATTCATCAAAGTTTACAAAGCATCCGTTTTGTTAAAAAAATCACCTTTTTTTCTTTTCACAGCTACAGCAGCTTCCCCCACCTAGAGATCCTCTATTCACATGTCACCAATGACTAATCCTGCTTCCTCCAATCACAGCATGGCCTCAGGCAATGACTACCCTGGGGGGAAAGCTGTGATTGGAGGAAGCAGGATTAGTCATTGCTGACGTGTGAATAGAGGATCTCTATCTGGGGGAAGCTGCTGTAGCTGTGAATAGAAAAAAACAGAATTTATGCTTACCTGATAAATTACTTTCTCTTGCGGTGTATCCAGTCCACGGATTCATCCTTTACTTGTGGGATATTCTCATTCCCTACAGGAAGTGGCAAAGAGAGCACACAGCAAAGCTGTCCATATAGCTCCCCCTCTAGCTCCACCCCCCCAGTCATTCGACCAAAGGTTAGGAAGAAAAAGGAGAAACCATAGGGTGCAGTGGTGACTGTAGTTTAAACAAAAAAAAATTTTTTACCTGACTTAAATGCCAGGGCGGGCCGTGGACTGGATACACCGCAAGAGAAAGTAATTTATCAGGTAAGCATAAATTCTGTTTTCTCTTGCAAGGTGTATCCAGTCCACGGATTCATCCTTTACTTGTGGGATACCAATACCAAAGCTTTAGGACACGGATGAAGGGAGGGAACAAGACAGGTACCTAAACGGAAGGCACCACTGCTTGCAAAACCTTTCTCCCAAAAATAGCCTCCGAAGAAGCAAAAGTATCAAATTTGTAAAATTTGGCAAAAGTATGCAGTGAAGACCAAGTCGCTGCTTTACAAATCTGTTCAACAGAAGCCTCGTTTTTGAAAGCCCATGTGGAAGCCACTGCTCTGGTAGAATGAGCAGTAATTCTTTCAGGAGGCTGCTGGCCAGCAGTCTCATAGGCCAAATGGATGATGCTTTTCAGCCAAAAGGCAAGAGAGGTAGCAGTCGCTTTCTGTCCTCTCCTCTTACCAGAATAGATAACAAACAAGGAAGATGTTTGTCTGAAATCCTTAGTTGCTTGTAAATAGAACTTTAAAGCACAAACTACATCAAGATTGTGTAGTAGACGCTCCTTCTTTGAAGATGGATTAGGACACAGAGAAGGAACAACTATTTCCTGGTTAATATTCTTGTTAGAAACAACTTTAGGAAGAAAACCAGGTTTGGTACGCAAAACTACCTTATCTGCGTGGAACACCAGGTAAGGTGAATCACACTGTAAGGCAGATAATTCTGAAACTCTTCGAGCAGAAGAGATAGCTACCAAAAACAAAACTTTCCAAGATAACAACTTAATATCTATGGAATGTAAAGGTTCAAACGGAACCCCTTGAAGAACTGAAAGAACTAGATTTAGACTCCATGGCGGAGCAACAGGTTTATAGACAGGCTTGATTCTGACTAAAGCCTGAACAAACGCTTGAACGGCTGGTACCCCTGCCAGACGCTTGTGTAAAAGGATAGACAGAGCAGATATTTGTCCCTTTAAGGAACTAGCTGACAATCCTTTCTCCAATCCTTCTTGGAGAAAGGACAATATCCTGGGAATCCTAATTTTACTCCATGAGTAACCCTTGGATTCACACCAACAAAGATATTTCCGCCATATCTTATGGTAGATTTTCCTGGTAACAGGCTTTCTAGCCTGAATCAGAGTATCTATAACTGACTCAGAGAAACCACGCTTTGATAGAGTTAAGCGTTCAATCTCCAAGCAGTCAGACGTAGAGAAACTAGATTTGGATGCTTGATAGGACCCTGTATTAGAAGATCCTGCCTCATTGGCAGAGTCCATGGTGGGACAGATGACATGTCCACTAGGTCTGCATACCAAGTCCTGCGTGGCCACGCAGGCGCTATCAGAATCACTGAAGCCTTCTCCTGCTTGATTCTGGTGACCAGACGAGGGAGGAGAGGAAACAGTGGAAAAACATAAGCCAGATTGAAGGACCAAGGCGCTGCTAGAGCATCTATCAATACCGCCTTGGGGTCCCAGGACCTGGACCCGTAGAGAGGAAGCTTGGCGTTCTGACAGGACGCCATCAGATCCAACTCTGGAGTGCCCCATAGCTGAGTCAGCTGGGCAAATACCTCCGGGTGGAGTTCCCACTCCCCCGGGTGAAAAGTCTGACGACTTAGAAAATCCGCCTCCCAGTTGTCTACTCCTGGGATGTGAATTGCTGAGAGATGGCAGGAGTGATCCTCCGCCCACCTGATTATTTTGGTTACTTCCGTCATTGCTAGGGAACTCTTTGTTCCCCCCTGATGATTGACATAAGCTACAGTCGTGATGTTGTCCGACTGAAATCTGATAAATTTGGCCGCAGCTAGTTGAGGCCATGCCTGAAGAGCGTTGAATATCGCCCTCAGTTCCAGAATGTTTATCGGGAGAAGAGTTTCTTCCCGAGACCATAAGCCCTGAGCTTTCAGGGAGTCCCAGACCGCACCCCAGCCTAACAGACTGGCATCGGTCGTTACAATGATCCACTCTGGTCTGCAGAAACATATTCCCTGAGACAGGTGATCCTGAGACAACCACCAGAGAAGAGAATCTCTGGTCTCCTGGTCCAACTGAATTTGAGGAGACAAATCTGCATAATCTCCATTCCACTGTTTGAGCATGCATAGTTGCAGTGGTCTGAGGTGTATCCGAGCAAAAGGGACTATGTCCATTGCCGCTACCATTAGCCCGATTGTCTCCATGCACTGAGCTACAGATGGCTGAGGAATGGAATGAAGAGCTCGGCAAGTAGTTAACAGTTTTAACTTTCTGACCTCCGTCAGAAATATTTTCATTTCTACCGAGTCTATCAGAGTTCCTAAGAATGGAACTCTTGTGAGGGGGGAGAGAGAACTCTTTTTTACGTTCACCTTCCACCCGTGAGACCTCAGAAAGGCCAATACGATCTCCGTGTGAGACTTGGTTCTTTGGAAAGTCGACGATTGAATTAAGATGTCGTCTAAGTAAGGCGCCACTGCTATGCCCCGCGGTCTTAGCACCGCCAGGAGGGACCCTAGCACCTTTGTGAAAATTCTGGGAGCAGTGGCCAACTGAAAGGAAGAGCCACAAACTGATAATGCTTGTCCAGAAAAGCGAACCTGAGAAACTGGTGATGATTTTTGTGGATAGGAATATGCAGATACGCATACTTTAGATCCACGGTAGTCATATATTGACCCTCCTGGATCATTGGTAAGATTGTCCGAATGGTCTCCATCTTGAATGATGGGACTCTGAGGAATTTGTTTAGAATTTTGAGATCCAGGATTGGTCTGAAAGTTCCTTCTTTTTTGGGAACCACAAACAGGTTTGAGTAAAACCCCAGTCCTTGTTCTGCACTTGGAACTGGGTGGATCACTCCCATTGTAAGTAGATCTTCTACACAGCGTAAAAACGCCTCTTTCTTTGTCTGGTCTGTAGACAGACGTGAAATGTGGAACCTTCCCCTTGGAGGGGAGTCCTTGAATTCTAGAAGATATCCCTGGGTAACAATCTCTAATGCCCAGGGATCGTGAACATCTCTTGCCCAGGCCTGAGCGAAGAGAGAGAGTCTGCCCCCTACTAGATCCGGTCCCGGATCGGGGGCTACCCCTTCATGCTGTCTTGGTAGCAGCTGCAGGCTTTTTGGCCTGTTTTCCCTTGTTCCAGCCCTGGTAAGGCTTCCAGGTTGCCTTGAGCTGTGAAGTGTTACCCTCTTGCTTTGCAGCTGTAGAGGCTGAAGCGGGACCGCTCCTGAAGTTACGAAAGGAGCGAAAATTAGCTTTGTTTCTAAGATTGTGATAAGCTAAGTTATTTGAACATTCACATTTTGGTTTACCACTAATCAATATCAATTGATATTAATTGTGACATTGATTTTAAATTTTATGTATTATTTATATATATTTTATATTGTTTAGTAACATTTCAGCACTGTAACTGTTGGCGCACTGTTCACTTATAATAATTTTAGCTTTGTTTCTAGCCTTAAAGGGCTTGTCCTGAGCGAGAGCATGGCCCTTTCCCCCGGTGATTTCTGAAATAATCTCTTTCAATTCTGGCCCGAAAAGGGTCTTTCCCTTGAAAGGGATATTTAATAATTTGGATTTTGATGAGACATCGGCCGACCATGACTTGAGCCAAAGTGCTCTGCGCACCATAATGGCGAAACCTGAATTTTTTGCCGCTAACTTAGCTAATTGCAAAGCGGCATCTGTGATAAAAGAATTAGCCAGCTTTAGAGCCTTAATTCTATCCATAATTTCGTCATATGAGGTCTCCGTCTGGAGCGACTCCTCCAGCGCCTCAAACCAGAAAGCCGCTGCAGTAGTTACAGGAATAATGCAGGCAATAGGTTGGAGAAGGAAACCTTGTTGAACAAAAATTTTCTTAAGTAAACCTTCTAACTTTTTATCCATAGGATCTTTAAAAGCACAACTGTCTTCAATTTGTATGGTTGTGCGCTTAGCCAGTGTAGAAACAGCCCCCTCTACCTTAGGGACCGTCTGCCACGAGTCCCGCCTGGGGTCAGTTATGGGGAACATTTTCTTAAAAATAGGGGGGGGGGAACAAAAGGGACACCTGGTCTATCCCACTCCCTAGTAACAATCTCCGCAACCCTTTTGGGGATCGGAAACGCATCAGTGTATACAGGGACCTCTAGGTAATTTCTCTGGGACCACCATAGGGTCACAATCATCCAGAGTGGCTAATACCTCCCTGAGCAATACGCGGAGGTGTTCCAGTTTAAATTTAAACGCTAATGAATCTGACTCTGCCTGATGAGAAACCTTTCCTGAGTCGGAAATTTCTCCCTCAGACATCAAATCCCTCACCCCCACTTCGGAGTGTTGTGAGGGTACATCAGATAAGGCTACCAAAGCTTCAGACTGCTCATAATCTGTTCTTAAAACAGAGCTATCGCGCTTTGCAGGAAAAACTGGCAGTTTGGATAGAAAGGCCGCAAGGGAATTATCCATGACTGTCGCTAGTTGTTGCAATGTAATAGGGGCAGACGCACTAGAGGTACTAGGCATCGCTTGAGCTGGCGTAACTAGTTGTGACACATGGGGAGAGGTAGGCGGACTATCCTCGTTACCTTCAGTCTGAGAATCATCTAGGGCCACACTTTTAAGTGCAACAATATGATCTTTAAAGTGTATAGACGTATTAGTGCAATTGGGACACAGTCTGAGAGGGGGTTCCACCATGGCTTCTAAACACATTGAACAAGGATTTTCCTTAGTGTCAGACATGTTTAACAGACTAGTAGTATACACAAGCAAGCTTGGAAAACACTTTAATCAAATAAAAACTCAATTTGAAAAAAACGTTACTGTGCCTTTAAGAAATAAAAAGAGCACACAATTTTACAAAACAGTGAAAAATGCACCAATCTTTTTGAAATTTTCACAGCATGTACCTAAGGCTTTAATATGATTGCACCACAAGTTTCAGAACGATTAACCCCTTAATGCCCAAACCAGAGCAGCCTAAAGCCAACAACCGGTTAATTAACTACAGCACCTTGCCACAGCTTACAGCTGTGGCCCTACCTGTCCTTAGGGATCAGATTTGGGGGAATAAAGCTTCTTTTAGGCCCTCAATCATCAGCTGGACCTTCCATGTGAAGCAGCATGAACAGTCTGTCAATTCTAACTGCGCATCTGAGGCGCAAAATTAGGCCCCTCCCACTCCACTCCGGAGTTGTGAGGCCTACAAAAATCACTTCTAAGTGACTAAATTTATGCCATGTGGATAATAACCCCAGTAAAACACTCCCAAGTGCTTAAAAAAGTGTCTCCAACGAGTATTTCTTAAATAAATAATCGATTGCCCTGCATTAGTGTCAACCAGCCTATTTAGCCCTGTTATGTAAGCATGCAATTATATACTAAGTCTCAGAACATAGCTTACCCTCCCCACATGGGGATCTTGTCAGTCTTCTAGCATTATCTCAGTCTTGTCTAGAAAAAATTGACTGTACATACCTCATTGCAGTCAAGCCTACAAACTGTTCCCCCTAACTGAAGTTTTCTGGTACTCCTCAGTCCTGTGTGGGAACAGCAGTGGATTTTAGTTACAACATGCTAAAATCATTTTCCTCTCAGCAGAATTTTTCATCACTTTTCTGCTAGAGAGTAAATAGCACAAACCGGTACTATTTAAAAATAACAAACTCTTGATTGAATATATAAAACTACAATTCTAACACCACATTCACTTTACCCTCCCGTAGAGAGACCCTAGTGCTTAGAGCCGGCAAAGAGAATGACTGGGGGGTGGAGCTAGAGGGGGAGCTATATGGACAGCTTTGCTGTGCGCTCTCTTTGCCACTTCCTGTAGGGAATGAGAATATCCCACAAGTAAAGGATGAATCCATGGACTGGATACACCTTGCAAGAGAAAAGGTAATTTTTTTAACAAAACGGCTGCTTTGTAAACTTTGATGAATGAAAGTGCCCCTGCTGTTAATAGTATTTTTAGAAAAAGGGCTTTCATTCACCAAAGTTTACCTTCACTTTAAAGAGTAATTATACTAATGTTTCAGATAGGAATATGTGCAGTCTAGATGGGTCGATTGGTTCCTATCTGCTGTATAACGCTATGGGACAGATTACGAGTAGTGCGCTAACAGTTACTCGTGAGCGAAAAGGGGTTTATCATGGGTGTTTCCACATGTCATGTTTATTGTTCGTATTACAGTTGAAAGTAAATGCAATCACTTGAGGACAACTGAGGTTAACGCAAGCTGGGATATCGCATCCTCAAAGCTCTGGTTAATTGTTTCACAAAACAAAAAAGTGTCACAAAACACATCAAAAGTTTTTTACAATGTATAGTTACACTCATAAAAATACTATCTAATAAAAATTATTTTAAAAAAAATTGCACAAAACAGTTATCAGGGCTCAAAGATATGAGGTCTCAGGTAGGCAAAGGGATTTAACATTGAGATACATGCACATGTCTAAAAACATATATGTATGTGTATATATATATATATATATATATATATATATATATATGTATGTATGTGTATATATATATATATATGTATGTGTATATATATATATATATATATGTGTGTATATATATATATATATATATATATATATAGTAATAATGAAGAAAACTTGCACTCGCTGGTATGTTTCAGGGGAGGGATATATTGTCCCCGAAACGTTACACTGTCACAGTAAAGATTTTTTTTGAAAAGTACCAGTGAGTGCAAGTTTTCTTCATTATTACTATTAATACTCACTAGCACCCTAGCAGACGATACGGAAGTGAGAGTGCACATCTCTGCTATTATATATATATATATATATATATATATATATATATATATATATATATACATGTTTATATGTGTGTACATATGTATTTATGTATTCATATGTGTATAAATGTATTTACAGACATACTGTATATACACATATAAACACATAAATACATATGTATACATATATACGCATACATATAAGTGTATTGGAGCCCTTTGCAGTCAAGTAGATGAAAACATGTAAAAGCATATTTATGCAATATTTATTATTAATTATTGGCTAGATTACAAATTTTTGCGGTATAAGTGAAAAAGCAGCGTTAAGGCTCTTTTTCACTACCGCTGGTCTTGCAGGTTTAGGGGCACCGCACACTTTTTTGGCCGTAACACAACGTAATTACCGCAGCTTTCAAAAAGTCCTTTTTCAATGGGACTTCCATAGCGCCAGTATTATGAGTCTGCCTGGGAGGCCAAAAAGTGAGCGGTACACCCTATACCGCCAAGATCGATACCGTAAACTGAAAGTCAGTAGTTATGAGTTTTGCGCTACAAAGCTGTAGCATAAAACTCATAACTAAAGTGCTAAAAAGTACACTAACACCCATAAACTACCTATTAACCCCTAAACCGAGGCCCTCCCGCATCGCATATACTAAAATAAAATTATTAACCCCTAATCTGCTGCTCCGGACATTTTGCCACCACTATAATAAACATATTAAACCCTAAACCGCCACCCTCCCACATCACAAACACTAGTTAAATATTATTAACCCCTAATCTGCCGCCCCTAACATCGCCGCCACCTACCTACATTTATTAACCCCTGATCTGCCGTCCCCAACGTCGCCGCCACTATACTAAATTTATTAACCCCTAAACCTATGTTTAACCCTAACACCCCCTAACAAATATAATTAAAATAAATCTAAATAAAACCTATTATCATTACCTAAATAATTCCTATTTAAAACTAAATACTTACTAATAGTTACATTGTATCTATCTTAGGCTTTATTTTTATTTCACAGGTAAGTTTGTATTTATTTTAACTAGGTAGAATAGTTACTAAATAGTTATTAACTTTTTAATAACTACCTAGTTAAAATAAATACAAATTTACCTGTAAAATAAAACCTTACCTGTCTTACACTAACACCTAACCTTACACTACAATTAAATAAATTACATTAATTAAATCCAATTAAATTACAAAAAACAAACAAACACTAAATTACACAAAATAAAAAATAAATTATCAGATATTTAAACTAATTACACCTAATCTAATAGCCCTATCAAAATAAAAAAGCCCCCCCCCCCCCCCAAAAAAAAGGGCCTTTTGCGGGGCATTGCCCCAAAGAAATCAGCTCTTTCACCTGTAAAAAAAATACAAACAATCCCCAGTAAAACCCACCACCCACACAACCAAACCCCCCAAATAACATCCTATCTAAAAAACTTAAGCTCCCCATTGCCCTGAAAAGGGCATTTGGATGGGCATTGCCCTTAATAGGGCATTTAGCTATTTTTCCACACAAAAGCCCTAATCTAAAAATAAAACCCACCCAATAAACCCTTAAAAAAAAACTAACACTAACCCCCAAAGATCCACTTACAGTTTTTGAAGACCCGACATCCATCCTCAACGAAGCCGGCAGAAGTCCTCAACGAAGCGGCAGGAGTCTTCATCCAACCGGGCAGAAGTCTTCATCCAACCGGGCAGAAGTCTTCATCCAGACGGCATCTTCTATCTTCATCCATCCGGCGTGGAGCGGGTCCAAATTGGTCTGCATGGCTGTCGTCCCAGAAGGAAACCTCTTCTAAAGATGATGCACAAGAAAGCCTGCAAACAATTTGCTGAAGACTAGCAGACTAAGGACATGGATTACTGGAACCATGTCCTGTGGTCCGATGAGACCAAGATAAACTTATTTGGTTCAGATGGTGTCAAGCGTGTGTGGCGGCAACCAGGTGAGGAGTACAAAGACAAGTGTGTCTTGCTTACAGTCAAGCGTGGTGGTGGGAGTGTCATGGTCTGGGCCTGCATGGGTGCTGGGGAGCTACAGTTCATTGAGGGAACCATGAATGCCAACATGTACTGTGACATACTGAAGCAGAGCATGATCCCCTCCCATCGGAGACTGGGCCGCAGGGCAGTATTCCAACATAACGACCGAAAACACAATGCCTTGCTAAAGAAGCTGAGGGTAAAGGTGATGGACTGGCCAAGCATGTCTCCAGACTTAAACCCTATTTAGCATCTGTGGGGCATCTTTAAACGGAAGGTGGGGGAGCGCAAAGTCTCTAACATCCACCAGCTCTGTGATGTCATCATTGAGGAGTGGAAGAGGATTACAGTAGCAACCTGTGAACTCCATGCCCAAGAGGTTTAAGGCAGTGCTGGAAAATAATGGTGGCCAAACAAAATATTGACACTTTGGGCCCAATATGGACATTTCCATTTAGGGGTGTACTCACTTTTGTTGCCAACGGTTCAGACATTAATGGCTGTGTGTTGAGTTATTTTGAGAGGACAGCAAATTTACACTGTTATACAGGCTGTACATTCACTACTTTACATTGTAGCAAAGTGCCATTTCGTCAGTGTTGTCACATGAAAAGATATAATAAAATATTTACAAAAATGTGAGGGGTGTACTCACTTTTGTGAGATACTGTATATTGTACCAAAATACCATCAGATATAAGTAGAAATATGTATTTATGAATAAATAGAACATATTCTTCTATGTGAAGAACAATGGAGTGTGAAATATATTGGTTAGCGCACTTGAGAATATGCACGCGAGTAGATTTTTTCCACTTTTCTTTCTCCATTGACTTCTATGGGGGAATACATTAACGCACGTGCAATATCCTAACTTCTGGGTTTTTTGCGCACATCGGGGTAGCGCTTGTGCGAAAACTTTTTACTTTCAACTTGTAATATGATCCCTTCCGGACCCCACAAAAAGCTTACTTCAAGCGGAGTTAGTGGGCGAGCATTAAATACCGCTCCATTTGTACTCTGGCCCTATATTTCTACAGTTCTTCCTGGAGTAATATATTAACATTTTGACTGAAATATACAATTAACATATAAGATCAGGCTTTGTTGTTCAATATGCTATGCTATAGAACACTGGCACATTAGTTATCAGTCAATACCTTGCAGTCTGGTCCATTACTATTGTGGAATAAGTCTTCATCATTCCAATGAAGAGCTGGCCTATAAGAAAAAAGTCCAAAACTTTATATTGCCACTGCCAGTATATTATGCAATAATGTTACTACCTGAGTTAATCAGTAAACCAGAGTTCTATGATATTATAACATAATTTATGCTTACCTGATAAATTTATTTCTCTTGTAGTGTATCCAGTCCACGGATCATCCATTACTTATGGAATATATTCTCCTTCCCAACAGGAAGTTGCAAGAGTCACCCACAGCAAAGCTGCTATATAGCTCCTCCCCTAACTGCCATATTCAGTCATTCGACCGAAAACATGCAGAGAAAGGAAACCATAGGGTGCAGTGGTGACTGTAGTTCAAGTGAAAAAATTACCTGCCTTAAAGTGACAGGGCGGGCCGTGGACTGGATACACTACAAGAGAAATAAATTTATCAGGTAAGCATAAATTATGTTTTCTCTTGTTAAGTGTATCCAGTCCACGGATCATCCATTACTTATGGAATACCCATACCAAAGCTAAAGTACACGGATGATGGGAGGGACAAGGCAGGTACTTAAACGGAAGTTACCACTGCCTGAAAAAAAAACCCTTTCTCCCAAAAATAGCCTCCGAAGAAGCAAGGTATCAAATTTGTTAAATTTGAAAAAGTATGAAGCGCAGACCAAGACTCCGTCTTGTAAATCTGTTCAACAGAAGCCACATTTAAAAAAGGCCCAAGTGAAAACCACAGCTCTAGTAGAATGAGCTGTAATCCCTTCAGGAGGCTGCTGACCAGCAGTCTCATAAGCTAAATGATTTATGCTTTTAACCAAAAGGACAGAGAGGCTACTGAAGTCTTTTGACCTCTCCTCTGTCCAGAATAGACAACAAACAAGGTGAACGTTTGATGAAAACTGTATTAGCTTGTAAGTAAGATTTTAAAGCACAAACCACGTCCAATATTGTGTAATAGACGTTCCTTCTTTGAGGAAGGATTAGGATACAAGCATGGAACAAATATCTCTTGAGTGATGTTCTTGTTGGATACCGCCTTAGGAAAAAACCCAGGTTGGTACGCAGGACTACCTTATCCGTACGAAGGACCAGATAAGGAGAATCACATTGTAACACAGATAACTTGGAGACTCTACGAGTCGAGGAAATAGCTACCCAAAAAGAACTTTCCAAGATAAAGATTGATATCTATGGAACAAAAAAAGGGTTCAAACGGAACTTCCTGAAGAACCTTAAGAACCAGGTTTAAGCTCCATGGCAGAGCAAAGCTGACAACCCTTTTCTCAAAAACATCTTGGAGAAAAGATAATATCCTGGGAATCCAGACTTTACTCCATGAGTAACCCTTGGATTCATAAAAATCAGATATTTACACCATATCTATGTTCATTTTCCTAGAGACAGGCTTACATGTCTGTATTAAGGTATCAATGACTGACTCTGAGAAGCCATGCTTTGATACCATCAAGCGTTCAGTCTCCAGACAGTCCATCTCAGATTGATTCTATTTAGATGGTTGAAAGGACCCTGAGGTAGGGGGACCTGTCTCAGAAGCAAAGACCGTGATGGAAAGGATGACATGTCCACCAGATCTGCATACCAGGTCCTGCGTGGCTACGCAGGCACTGTCAAAAACACCAAAGCCTTCTCCTGCTTGGTCTTGACCTCCGGAGGAAATCCCACTCCCCCGGAAGAAAAAGTCTGACGACTTAGAAAATCCACCTCCCAGTTCTCAACACCTGGGATATGGATAGCTGATAGACAAGAGTGAGTCTCTGTCCAGTGAATTATTGTAAGACTTCTAACCTCGCTAGGGAACTTCTGTTCCCCCTTGATGGCTGATGAAAGCCACAGTCGTGTATATTGTCCGACTGAGAATGATGTACCTCAGAGTTGCTAACTGAGGCCAAGTCTGAAGAGCATGGAATATCACTCCCAATTCCAGAATATTTATTAGAAGGAGGGTCTCCTCCTAAGTCCCCTATCCCTGAGCCTTCAGGGAGATCCAGACTGCATCCCAACCTAAAAGGCTGGCATCTATTGTAACAATTGTCCCATCTGACCTGCGGGAGGTCATACCCTTGGACAGATGGACCCGACATAGTCACCAGAGAAGAGAATCTCTGGTCTCTTGGTCCAGGTTTAACAGGGGGACAAATCTGTGGAATCCCCGCTCCTCTGACTGAGCATGCATAGTTGCAGCGGTCTAAAATGTAGACGTGCAAACGGTACTATGTCCCTTGCCGCTACCATTAAGCCGATTTCATTCATGTACTGAGCCACCAAAGGGCGCGGATGGAATGAAAAACACGGCAGAAATTTAGAAACTTTGACAACCTGGACTCCGTCAGGTAAATTTTCATTTCAACAGAATCTATCAGAGTCCCTAGGAGGGAAACCCTTGAGATTGGGAATAGAGAACTCTTTCCTTGTTCACTTTCCACCCATGTAATCTCAGAAATGCCAGTACTACGTCCGTATGAGACTTGGCAATTTGGATGTTTGACGCCTGTATCAGGATGTCGTCTAAATAAAGGGCCACTTCTATGCCCCGCGGCCTAAGGACCGCCAAAGCGACCCTAGAACCTCCATAAAGATTCTTGGGGCTGTAGATATCCCAAAGGAAAGATCTACAAACTGGTAATGCCTGTCTAGAAAGACAAACCTGAAAAACGATGGTGATCTTTATGCATCACAATGTGAGGATAAGCATCCTTCAAATCCATTGTAGTCCTCTATTGACTCTCCTGGATCATAGTTAAGATGGTACGAATAGTTTCCATCTTAAATGACGGAATTCTGAGGAATTTGTTTAAGATCTTTAGATCCAAAATAGGTCTGAAGGTTCCCTCTCCTTGGGAACCACAAACAGATTTGAGTAAAAACTCTGTCCCTGTTCCTCTCTTGGAACTGGATGGATCTCGTACACAATGTAAGAATGCCTCCTTCTTTATCTGGTTTGCAGATAATTGTGAAAGGCGAAAACTCCCTTTTTTATTGGGGGGGAATCTTTGAAATCCAGAAGATATCTCTGGGATATAAATTCCAATGCCTAGGGATCCTGGGCATCTCTTGCCCACATGGGCGAAGAATGAAAGTCTGCCCCCTATAGGATCCGTTACCGGATAGGGATCCGTTCCTTCATGCTGCCTTAGAGGCAGCAGCAGGCTCCTTGGCCTGCTTATCTTTGTTTCAGGTCCGATTGTCTCCAGACCGCCTTGGACTGAGCAAAAATTCCCTTTTGTTTTGCCTTAGAGGAAGTGGATGCCACCCTCCAGTGATATAAGCAATAATATCCTTCAAACCAGGCCCGAATAGGGTCTGCCCCTTGAAGGGAAGTTAAATAGCTTATTTATTAAAGTCACGACAGCTGACCATGATATAAGCCATAGCGCTCTACGCGCCAGTATAGTAAAAAAACAGAATTCTTAGCCGTTAGTCTAGTCAAATGAAAAAAAGGCATCAGAAAACAAAGGAATTTGGCTAGCATAAGCTTGTCAAATATATTCATCCAATGGAGTCGCTAACTGTAAAGCCTCAACCCAGAACGCCGCAGCAGCAGTGACAGAAGCAATGTATGCAAGGGGCTGCAGGATAAAACCCTGTTGAATAAACATTTTTTATTCATTGGATCTAAAAAGCACAACTGTCCTTGCCAGAGGTAGTGGTATGCTTAGCTAGAGTAGAAACTCTTCTCTCCACCTTAGGAACTGTCTGCCAGAAGTCCCGTGTGGTGGTAACTATTAGAAAACATTCTTCTAAAAAAAATAGGAGGGGAAGAGAACAGCACACCTGGTCTATCCCATTCCTTATTAAAAATTCTTTTAGTAAACTTCTTTAGGTATTGGAAAAACATCAGCACACACCGGCACTGCATATTATTTAACCAGTCTACACAATTTCTCTGGCCCTGTGATTGTACACATTCATTCAGAGCAGCCAAAGCCTCCCTGAGCAACAAGTGGAGGTTCTGAAGTATAAATTTTAAATGTAGAAATATCAGAATCAGGTTAAATCATCTACCCTGAGTCATTCACCCAAAGACTAAGCATATTGTGAGATAGTATCATTCATGGTTCTTAAAGCGTCTGTATGCTCTGTATCTACCCCAAGAGCTATCTGCTTTCCTTTAATTTTAGGTAGTCTGACTAATACTGCTGCCAGAGTATTATTCACCACCTTTGTCACGTCTTGTAAAATAAACGCTATGGGCGCCCTTGATGTACTTGGCGCCATTTGAGCGTGAGTCCCTGAAGCGGGAGTCTAAGGGTCTGACACGTGGGGAGAGTTAGTCGGCATAACTTTCCCCTCGACAGAATCCCCTGGTAAAATAAACGCTATGGGTGCCCTTGATGTACTTGGCGCCATTTGAGCCCCTAAAGCGTGAGTCAAAAGATCTGACACGTGGGGAGAGTTAGTCGGCATAACTACCCCCACGACAGAATCCTCTGGTGATAATGTTTTATTTTTTTTATTTTTTTAAAAACAAAAAATGATC
Source organism: Bombina bombina (assembly GCF_027579735.1). NCBI lineage: Eukaryota > Metazoa > Chordata > Amphibia > Anura > Bombinatoridae > Bombina > Bombina bombina. Next base: position 952,244,923 of record NC_069504.1, read on the forward strand.
TTTATTGTTTAACATGAAATCAGTACATCTGGTACACATTCTAAGATGGGGTTCCACCATGGCTTTAAAACATAATGAACACAGAGCTTCCTCTATGTCAGACATGTTAGAACAGACTAATAAAGAGACTAGTAAGCTTGGAAAACACTTTAAATCAAGTTAACAAGCAAATATATAAAACGTTACTGTGCCTTTAAGAGAAACAAATTTTGTCAACAGTGAAAAAAGGCAGTAAAATAAACGAAATTTTTACAGTACATGTAATAAGGTAACAGAGCATTGCACCCACTTGCAAATGGATGATTAACCCCTTAATGCAAAAAACAGATCAAAAAAACGACATAGACGTTTTTAAAAACAGACACAAGAAAACTGCCACAGCAGAGCTGTGGATTACCTTCCCTATAAACGATTTTTGAAGTCTTTTTAGCCCTTTAGAAATGTCCTGTAGTATTCATGGGACTGCTGAGGGAATCTAGATGATTCATTTTGTAATTTTAACTGCGCCTCCCACTCATATTACAACAGTTGGAGGCTTCAGTTAACTGTTTCTATTCAAAATTTAAGCCAGCCATGTGGAAAAAACTTAGGCCTCAATAAGTTTTATCACCAAACATATGTTAAAAAACGATTAAACATGCCAGCAAACGTTTTAAAACACATTTTTACAAGAGTATGTATCTCTATTAATAAGCCTGATACCAGTCGCTTTTACTGCATTTAAGGCTATACCAACATTACAGTGTTATCACCAATGTTCGTTAAAAAACGATTAAACATGCCAGTAAACGTTTTAAAACACATTTTTATAAGAGTATGTATCTCTATTAATAAGCCTGATACCAGTCGCTATCGCTGCATTTAAGGCTTTACTTACATTACTTCGGTATCAGCAGTATTTTCTTAGTCAATTCCATTCCTAGAAAAATATTTTACTGCATATACCTTATCTGCAGGAAAACCTGCACGCCATTCCCCCTCTGAAGTACCTTACTCCTCAGAATGTGTGAGAACAGCAAATGGATCTTAGTTACGTCTGCTAAGATCATAGAAAAAACGCAGGCAGATTCTTCTTCTAAATACTGCCTGAGATAAACAGCACACTCCGGTGCCATTTGAAAATAACAAACTTTTGATTGAAGAATAAACTAAGTATAAAGCACCACAGACTCTCACGACCTCCTATCTATGTTGAGGCTTGCAAGAGAATGACTGGATATGGCAGTTAGGGGAGGAGCTATATAGCAGCTTTGCTGTGGGTGACTCTTGCAACTTCCTGTTGGGAAGGAGAATATATTCCATAAGTAATGGATGATCCGTGGACTGGATACACTTAACAAGAGAAATATATATATATATATATATATATATATATATATATATATATACAGTATATATAAATGTTGAATAGTAAAAATATAGAACTAGATAACAAGATAATAAAGTTATAAATCAACTAACATATGGTTAATGTTAAAGGAACAGTAAAGTCAAAAGTAAATTTGAATGATTTGGATAGAGCATAATGTTTTAATAAACTTTCCAAATTTACTTATGTCATTAATTTTGCTTAGTTCTCTTGTTATGCTATCATTGGTGAGTTTAGGAGTGTGCACTTGTCTTTAGTCATCTGGCAGTAATTTTTGCAACAATGTTTATAGCAATATTATATGTAATTGCAAACTCTGCTGCCATAGAGTGTCTGTAGCATTTGACTGTATGGCAGCAGGGTTTGTCACAATGTTTTAGAGCAATGTTATACATACAAAACTGCTGCCATAGAATGCTACAGACACTCTCCTATGGCAGCAGAGTTTGCAAATATATATAATATTGCTATAAACATTGTTGCAAACACTGCTGCCATATGGACATTTGCAAGCTCCCGAGCTTACCTAGAATCTCTCTTTAACAAAGAATACCAAGAGAACTAAGCAAATTGACAATAGAAGTAAATTGAAAAGTTGTGTAAAATGCATAAATCTTCTGTGCAAATCCACAGCTGGTTAATGAAATTAAACTAAAGCACTATGGGGTCAATTTATCAAAGCGTCAATCTCAGTGAATTCACCGGCGTCAATACACTCGCCAGACATTGCTGACGTGGATCTGAATACGATACCCTTATTTATAAAAAAGCCGTCAAAAACACGCGTGTCAAGTACGGTGTGAAGAGGATCGGACTGTTGTTAACTAACAGTCATCAATGTCGCGGTTATTCAGGTTTTTCCCAACTTTATTTATACCATTTCATTACTGTCCATGAACAAGCACATTTCTCTGAAGCTAATCTTTTATTTTTCAACTGTTAATGTCCAAGAAATAGCTACATTTATACCTCAACAAACAATATCTCATAGAAAGTTATGTTTATATTTATTTATTATATGACAAACAATATCTCATAGAAAGTTATTTTTATATTTATTTGTTATATGATATGATACTTCACATAAATTAATGTGTATTTGTATTTCTAGAAGTCATGATATGCTTTTATCTCATATTTTTTGTTATAAATGATTATTAAAGCTAGAATTTGTACATATATCTTTGCACATACTTGTATGTATGTGTGTATATATATATATATATATATATATATTGTGTGTGTTATGTCAGAAATCTTTTGCAAACATATTTACATGTCCCTAAATTCTGTTTTTTTGTTCTAAACAATGTTGTTTTTCATATCTTTGTGTTTATTTATACCACTATATGTGTATTTATTATTCTGAGCAGGAATAATTGCAAATATAACATGTAATCAGGGTATCATATGTATTTATTTGCAATCAATGGATATTTTAAGAGCTGGGCCAGTTTTCTCTCCGTATCTGTGTAATCCTTCCTGATTGTAATCTAGTTTTAAAAACCACCCCTTCACAGGTGTTATAAAATGGGCTGGCATATAAAATGACATTTCTTACTGAAAAATAAATTCAAGAGAGGGAAGAAATACACTGAAAATAGCATGACAGTAAAGAGATTATTTTAATTTCTGCTGTATCTTAATCATGACAGTTTAATGTTAGGTGGGTTATCCCTTTGAGCTATCATTTTAAGATTATATTGAATCAAACATCAATTCGAATTTTAAAATCCTTGTCTAAAATATCACTGTGTGTCCTAATGTCAGCATCAATGTTTATCTTCAATTCTAAATTCGCATATACATACATTTAAAGTATAATACACAATGTAAAAAAAATGGCACTTACTGATGAGTGATTAATGACACAAGTATCAAGCAGTTTGATTCATTAGTGATAGTTTAAAATGTATATTTATTCAGATTGGCTGATGTCATAAATTATGTGTTTATGCATATTCTAATCAAAAGTGATTGAAAAATTCACTAGTGTGTGGGTTGTTTAGGAGTTTGTGTCATAATTGGTGCGAAAAGTGTTGTGTCAAAATTGGTGCGAAGTGGAGAGTGGGACTTGTATTACGTGGCTTAAACATGGTGCACATAGATTTTTCACAAAAAATAAAAAAGAAGTTAGCTATATTATGTTGTGTATTTATTTCATTTTTATCTCTATATCTATTAGTGCGACAATTTTGGGGCAAACGGTTTCAACAAATTTGTAGAAATAATAATGTCCCCTTGCTTTGTAATGAGAGACACATGTGTAGCATAATCCATAAGTAGTAATGTATTTTTCATTTTTATCCCTATATCTACTAGTGCACCAAATGTGGAGCAATAATATTGTTTGATTTAGAAAGGGTATACAATTTTAATAGAGTTTCGAATTTACTTTTATTATGTAATATACTTCATTCTCTTGCAGCATCAAACATAAGCTTTCTGTGTTTTCAGACTCCCATTGAGTTCTATAGCATCCGCGACCTCAAGGTTGGCGGATTGAAAACTAGGTACGCTGCATCGGAATAGACGCAAGCGTACCTGTTAAATGTTTGATAAATTGAGAAAAGTGTCAAATAGAGTTGAATGTGAATTTGAAACATCTGTAATGACGCAAGCATCGATCTGCGTCGGATTGAGATTACGGGATCATATTTTACGTCACAAATTTCAACATTTGCCGATCTTGACGCTTTGATAACTATGGCAGATCAATTTGGCGACAAATACGATGTGGAATTCAAGCATATTATCAGTTGACGCTTTGATAAATTGACCCCTATACGTTAATTGGATTCAGAATGTTATCCTAGATATTTTATTTCTCTGAGGTAAAAAGTAAAAATAATGCATACACAGTAAAGAAATAAGCACTGTATTTTATGCATTAGTGTGTTACATGTACAAACTGTAATTACATAGTAATGCTATTATGATATCCACCCATTTAAAGGAACATGAAACCCCAACATTTTCTCTTTAGATTTATATAGAGTATACTATTTTAAACAACTATCAAATTTATTCTATTAAAAAAATTGCTTTATTCTCTTGTATTCCTTTTTGAAGGAGCAGTAATCCACTAATGGGAGCTAGCTGAACACATCTGGTGAGTCAAAGACAAAAGGCCACCAATCAGCAGCTATCTCTCAGTAGTGCACTGATGCTCCTGGGCCTATCTAGATATGTGTTTCAATAAAGGATACAAAAAGAACAAAGTAGATTCGATATAGAAGTAAATTAGAAAATTGTTTAAAATGCATGCTCTATCTGTTTCATGAAATTTGAATTTTGACTTTACGTTCCATTTATAGATATAGTGAGCACAATTGCATAAAGGCCTTTACTGCTTAAAAGAAGCCAGATTTCTTGTTTTTTGCAAGTAGCTATGAGAATACAAAATACAAAGTTAGATTATTTCATTTAACTTTTTTCTTTCCTGGCAGGATTTCAACAAATTCTTATTTTCCTGTTATTTTTACTTTAATATAAGACATAGTTATGACTTTGCAACATTCAAAATCTGAAACACATTTGTTCATGCTATCTTTAAATTTAATATTCAATTCAAATGTTTCTAATTCAAATATTGCATAATTTAAATCAAAATATGTACTTTTGGAATTAGAAAAATTCAAATCGATATATTTGTAATGGTATTTCTAATGTTCTCTTTAAATTTAATATTCTAATTATTCAATTTTCAAAATAGAACTTCTAATAGAAATTCTAATCAATATATTTGTTTCCATTATGTACCAATTTACTAGATTCCCTACCACATGAACTACTGAACTTCTGAATAGTATTTGTTAAATCGAATGTTAAATTCTGAATTTTTAATGTGGATATTCGATCTTATTATTAACATTCGAACGAAAACTAAAGTAACATTCGAAAACTGGAACTAACATTTGATTACCAAATTTTAATGAATTTTCATTCTTATCAACATTCGATTGTCCAAAACGAATGTTCACGGGACTGTTCGTTGTACCAAGCGAATTACACTTTCACCACATTCGCCCATCCCTACTCAGTAACCAGCAAAATGTTACCTTCTTTCCGCTACCAATGAGCCTCTGGAGAAAGGCCGAGCAGGTATCATTTCACTCACTGAAGCTTGATGGTGTTTCTAAGCAGGAAATAAGCGATGAAAAAGGAACATTTAAATGTTACTCATTCAAAGACATAGCAATAGAGTATTTTGCACAATAAACAATTAGACATCATCCACGCTATGAAATGTCAGCCTGACAGAATCCATAAAAAAAAAGATTATAATTAGAGTAATAAAAATATATTGCATGGAATTTCTCATTAAAGGAGCACTAAACATAGCAGAATTGAATCATTGACAGATATGACAGAAAAAGACAATGCAATATGTAATATGGGTATATATCAAATTCCTAGTCCCCAGATTAATTCATTTGTGGACTTGACCTCGGACACATGCAGTACTTTTCAGCCAAGCAGGTCCATTAGATTAAGGAGATTAAAAACAATTGCATCAATAATGTGGTAATTATTTTCACCCATTTTAAAATATACCTAAAAAAGATTAATGTTTTTAATTCAATATTCACGTTAACACACCTTTGATATGAAAGGCATGAGTGCTTGTAATGCTATCCTATACAGCCTCTATGCTGGAATATATAAATAAAATACCAATCAGCAGCTAGCTCCCACTAGTGTAGGATATGTGCGTATTCCTTTTCAACAAGGGATACCAAGAGAAAGAAGCACATTTGAAAATTTGAGTGTTTTAAAAGTGTTTTAAAATGACACGCTCTATCTGACTCATGCAAGTTTAAATTTGACTTTCCTATCCCTTAAATCCAATTTTCCTTCCCCCTTTATTATGTGACAGCTATCAGCCAATCAAAAAATGCATATGTATATATTGTACACTTTTGCATATGCTCAGTAGAAGATGGAGCCTCAGAGAGTGTTTATATAAAAATACTGTGTACATTTTGATAATGGAAGTCTATTGGAAAAAATTCTGTTGTGATTCAGACAGAGTATTAAATTTTTTTAAAAAATGTTTAATTTACTTGTACTACTAAACGTCCTTTGTTCTCATGGTATTATTCTTTGTTGAAGAGATATCTAGATAGGTAGTGTGCACATTTCTTGAGCAGTACAGGGAAAACATAAATGGAATAAATGCCTGTATTAATACCTTAACATTTTCAATATGATATAGAAAACGAATTGTCTGTTTGGGTCTGTAGGTTGATGAAGATATTTTCATGCCTCTGTATCCCGACTAATACTGAACATTTCAATACTTAAAGGGATAGTAAACCTACATTTTTTCTTTCATGATTCAGATAGAGCACGCAATTGTAAGCAACTTTCTAATTTACTCCTATTATCAATTTTTCTTCCTTTCTTTTGGTATCTTTATTTAAAAAGCAGACATGTATGTATGGCTAATTGTAACCACCAATCAGCAAGTGCAACCCAGGTTCTGAACCAAAAAAGGGCCAGCTCTTAAACAAACATTTCTACTTTTTAAATAAAGATACCAAGAGAAGGAAGAAAAATTGATCATTGGAGTAAATTAGAAAGTTGCTTAAAATGACATGCTCTATCTGAATTGTGAAAGTATTTACTATGGGAAAGCTGTCTAAACATAACCAGGAGAAGACATTACACTTCCAATGGTGGACGTAGAGCTAAGTCTTCAAATGTTAATTTTCAGTTCTTCTCTCTAAGTATACAAACTGAGATAACATAAGGAGGGTTTGTGTGTGTGTATAAAGAGTGATAATGTAAGGAGAATTACTAGCAAGCTTCAATCAAATGAAAGGCAACTTGCTAATAAATATGTTATGGATAATGCTACAGAGGTCTCATATGAGACTGGTTTGGAGAGGGTACAGTCCTTTGTAAATCTCCATATTGCACATTTTCTTAGAACATGTAGTGCTGGGGTTTCAGTATACATTTAAGCACCATGCAAGAAATGTCCTTGCACTAAAAGCCCCCAGTTGTCTTCTTATTTTGTACCTTTTCCTGAATAGCGCTCAAGCTGTGAGCTAACCCTGAGTTGTACATGGGATGTTGCCACTGAGTGGTACCAGTAGGTACATGCCAATAATAGGTCCCTGAAGTGTCGCGGATGGTCCTCCATCCAGGTGGTAGGTCAGGATCTGCCTCCAAGTTCTGATCACTCCAAAGGTTGTCTAAAAAAATAGGTAGAGAATATGTATATTATTAAAACAAATATATTTATCAGAAAAACATAAATTAAAATAGCTTGGTTAACAATAATATATGCAATAATGGTTGCAGATATAATATGGAAGGACTGTTTATAGATGCAGCATGGAAATGGTTAAATTTTACACCAACTTGGCTCCAGATGCTTTATAGACTGCAATTTTGCAAATGTTAGTGAATAGCCTTATTTATTAAATTAAATTAAACATGGAAGGTAAGTAACACACAAAAAACAATGTATAGAAAGTTTTTTTTTAATAATATTTTTATTGAAATAATTAGTAGTTAAACAGAATTCAAAATAGTGTGCTGTTTAAAATACAATACGTTGTTAATACTTGTTACAAGCTTTAGATAGTTGTTGCAAAGTGTCCATTTTAAGTGTCCTGATATGGTGCCATTTAACATCTGCCGGACAATTGCTGTTGCTCATACAATCTTATACATATTGAAAGAAAAATCAAAGAAAAAGATAACATAGGTAACATACATGGCTCTCCGAGCATCTACAAAGTGATATGTCAAAAAATGTAATAAGCTTCTCACCCTGGTAAAGCGCGCTAGGTACAGACTAGATCCCTGTATTTATGCCCCTAGCCTGGGCAGTCTGCTCTGAGTGTCTTTTACTTTTAGTCCACTGCTCTAGCATAAGTTCATGTGTGTCTATCATTCCATGTTTAATGTGGTGGTATCTTTCTAGGTGAATCAATGTATCTACCTGTCTTTGGCATTCTTCTATTGAGGGGGCTACTCAGGACTTCCAATGCTTAGGTTTTAGTAACTTAGCGCTGTTCAACATGATCAGCAGCAGGGCTTTGCTCGCTTTGTCATCAGGCTTAGGGAGTGAAAGATACAGCAGTGTTTTTGGGCTATTTAGCAATGGTTTCCCCAAAGTGTTCTCTATGTGGCTGAGTATACCCACCCAGTAGTTGTCTAACTTAGGGCAGTCCCACCATATGTGGGTTGGCGATCCGTCCCCTCCCAGACTCTCAAGCATTTGTCTGAGGCATGTTTGTATATTCGTTGCAATCTGCTAGGGGTAAGGTACCATCTTGCCAAGAATTTGTAGCTGGACTCTTGCACCCTTGTAGATATTGAAGCCGTTTTGGTGATTTGGAAGGCTGTCTGCCACTCTTTGTGTGATATCTCAATTTGTAATTCCTTTTCCCATGCTTTTGTGTATGATGGGAGAATTTGTGAATCCTCTGCTAGGAGTAATTTGTACGTTGTAGAGATTGTATGTGCCGTGGGGGTATTTCGTAGGCATAAGCTCTCGAGAGGGGTGGGTCGCCCCGTGAGGCTATGTTTGTGTTTATGTGTCGCGAGAAAATGGTTTAATTGTGCGTGTGAGTACCAGCTCATAGTAATGTTGGGCATTGTTTCCAGGATATTGCAATGTGTTTTAAGTTTGCCCCCTGTAAGTAATGTCGCAAGAGTGCAATCTCTGAAAGGCTTTTCAGGGTCTATCTCTTGCTCTGTGTAGTTCCATGGTACTGTGGTGTTTTGGTATACAGGTGTCAGTGGTGAGTATTTTTAAAATATGTTCATCGAGGTGTGAATAATCCTGTCCCAGATTGTGTAGACGTCTATGAACAATGGGTATGTTGTTGTTGTTACTGGTCTATCCTTCTTCAGGGCCCAGGCCCTCAGGCCTGCGTTTCTTGTATTTAAAATGTTGCAATCTAGCTGTACCCACAATTTGTTAGGGTCATTGAAGCACCAATCAATATGTTTGTAAATTTGGACGTTTGGTACTCCAAGGTCCCCCCTGTCCCTTGGTAGGTAGATTGTTTTCTTGGTTACTCTAGGTCTGATTCCCCCCAGATGTACTGTTCCATGATATTTTGTAACTTATGTAGGTAGTTGACTGGGAGGGGGACAGGTGTAGTTTGGAGTAGGTATAGTAGTCTGGGGAGTAAGTTAATTTTTTTTTTTTTTTTAAATTCTTTATTTATATATCCAGCACTGAATAAGGCAACAAATGATATGTACAACAAAATTTGCAAGATATGATGACAATAATTGCTACCAAAGACAGTACTGTATTTTCTTCTATAATCTATTAACATAGCTACTCCAGACATTACTTGTCTTCTCTCTCTCCTCATCTAACTTCTTATATCTAGTTACCCTAGGAGTAAGTTAATTTTTATCACATTGATCCGCCCCGCCCAGGAGATTGACTTGTTTATCCAGCTGGACAGGTCGGTAACTAAAATATGTTCTAAAGCTTTAAAATTTTCCCGAAAGATAACCTGGGGGTTTGGGGGGAGGTACATTCCCAGGTACTTCATTTTGACTCTTTGTAGTCTCAGGGGACAGTCCTGTAGTGCCATGTCTAGGTCGTCTGGGTGATACATAATATTTATTAGTTCCGATTTTGTTATGTTAAGGTGAAAGTTAGAGAACCGTCCGTAGTCCCTACAGGTAGTCAAGGTTTTATTGAGTGAAGTATCAACATTGGTCAGAGTTAGTAGGATATCGTCCGCATACAGCGCCAGTTTATGTTCGCATGATTTAGTGTGTATCCCCGAAATTTGTGTATCCCCTCAGACCCTCTGCGCCAATGCCTCTATTGCCAAGGCGAAGAGGATAGGCGAGAGAGGGCAGCCTTGCCTTGTGCCATTTCTGATGGGAAATCCATCAGATAAGAGTCCGTTCACCTTAACTCGTGCAGAGGTGTTCCTGTATAGTGTAAAGATTTGGTCTATGAAGGTCTCGCTAAATTTCATCTTTGTCAGGACTGCTTTTAAAAATGGCCAATGCACGTGATCAAAGGCTTTTTCAGCGTCCATCAAGACCAGTACTAATGGTATGTGTTGATGTTGGGCGTATGCTACCAACTGTAACACTTTCAGCGTATTGTCTTGCGCCTCCCTTCCCGGGACGAAACCCACCTGATCTGGGTGTATCAATTTAGGTAAGAACTTATTAATTCTGTTTGCTATAATTTTGGCGTATATTTTAATGTCCGAATTCAATAGTGAAATGGGGTGAAAATTCTCTGGTTTTTCCGGGTTTTTCCCCTGCTTAGGGAGTACAGTTATATTTGCCTCCAACATTCAGTCTGGGAACCCTCTCACTTTCAGTAATGAGTTTCATAGGGATACTAATGGTGTCAACAGGTGGCGCATGTATGTCTTGTAGTATTTAATTCCTAGCCCGTCTGGGCCAGGACTTTTGCCATTTGGCATTGATTTAATGCTGATTTTGACCCCGTTGCTCGTAATTGGCATGTCTAAGGATTCAATGCCCTCTGGAGATAGTGTGAGTAAGTGTACCTCATCTAAATATTTGTCTATGTCAATTTGTGTGCTGTAATTTCTGATGTTGTAGAGTTTTTCGTAGTATTGTCGGAACGTCTCTGCTATTTTCTCGCTGTCATTCTGTATTTGTCCTGCCATGTTGGTCAGTAAGTGTATATACATATTCAACTGTTTTCGTTTTAATGCTTTGGCTAACGATGACCCTATCTTGTCATTCATGTCAAAATATTTTTGCTGCAAGATTGAGGCCTTTTGCTGATATATTTTAGTAAGGTGGTTGTTCAGGTCGATCCTAACTTTAGTCAGGGATTCTAGTATGGTCGTGGAAGAGGGGGCTTTTTTCAGTTCCAATTCCCAATATCTGATTTGGGACAGGGAAGAATTCACAAATTGTTGGTTGTTTTAAGTTTCCCTCGCCTTAAACTTAATAAACTCACCCCTCACCACACATTTGTGGGCTTCCCATACTGTAGATGTGGGCATGGTGTCTGAGGTAGTAGTGTCTCAGGGTCGCATCTATACCTGAATTAACCAGTCTAGAGTGTATTCATCAAGTCTCCATAGAAGGGGCGTGTGGGCATGTCTGGCCAAGATAATGTGCATTGTACTGGTGCGTGATCGGACCATGTGATTCGGAGAATGCTGGAACCCTCTACTAGCGACAGCCCCAGCTGATCCATTATACATGATGGGGGGGTGAGTAAGGATTCACTGACCTCCACACATCATGTAGCCTTAGATGAAGCTGGGTGTTTATAGCTTTAATCACCTTTTGTGGTGTACCTGTCTTGCCTGCCGAGGTGTCCCATATGGGGTCTAGTGGTACATTGAAATCCCCTGCTAAATATAGTATGCCTTTCATATGTTCTAGCAGTATCTGTGCTACGTGTTTGAAAGCTATGTGTTGCCCCTGATTAGGGAGGTATATGTTTGCTAGCGTGACATATGAATTGAACAAAATGCCTATGACCAGTATGTAAGAGCCATTGGGGTCTTTGAATATAAATGTTGGTAAAAAGGGATCGAATTCTTGATGAAAATTCCCACCCCACCTTTCTTAGAGTCGCTAAATAGAAAGTTCTATACCTATGATTTACAAATTTGGGCTCTCTTCCTTTTTTAAAGTGGGTCTCCTGTACATATAAGATAGCTCCTGCTTCCCTGTGTAGTTGATGGAATGCTATAGACCTCTTTTCTGGGCTATTGAGTCCCTTGGCATTAATTGAAATCAATTTAAGTGGGTGTGGTTGCATCTTTCCTGATTCTATCTGCCTCCTGCGGTGTGAGTGTGGGGCGTATGTCAAGAGTATCTTCCCACTGGGTAGTGTGTGTAAGTCAAGTTATTTGCTACACTAGGGTGCCTAGTTTGTCTCCTCCCCTCTGAGTACCAATACGCCAGCTGTACTATAGTGTGTGAGATGTATGCAACCAGGTGAGGTGCGACAAGTATGTACAGCAGCGCAGAAAGAGTGAACCAGTATGAACAGTCAAATAAATTGTGCAGTAAATGTAAACAGTGCAAAAAAGAATTGACAATGAATAGAAATATCACATGAAAATAAGCAGTGAGTAGAAATATCACACGAAAATAAACAATATAACAGACAGGGTAGTATCCCCACCTCCAAACCCAACATTTGAAATAAAAACATGTATTTCTCTTGTTAAGTGTATCCAGTCCACGGATCATCCATTACTTATGGGATATTAACTCCTCCCCAACAGGAAGTGCAAGAGGATTCACCCAGCAGAGCTGCTATATAGCTCCTCCCCTAACTGCCATTACCAGTCATTCTCTTGCACCCAACGAATAGATAGGATGTGTGAGAGGACTGTGGTGATTATACTTAGTTTCATACCTTCAATCAAAAGTTTGTTATTTTTTTTTTTTTTTTTTTAAATATTTTTTATTGAGGTGAAAGATAAAGTAGTACATAGTAACCACATACATAGGCCTCCAGCCAGTGGGGGCGGTTTAGAAAAGTAGACATCACTGTTTATACATAGAGCGTTACAACAATAATAGAAGGCATGCAAACATTTCAGACAATAAGAAACTAATAACCATTAGCAATTCCAAGAAATGTAATGTAATCTAAGTGGTTAATGAACCTGTGAATCAACCTCAGATTTTAAAATTTTTGGTATATAGGACCCTTTTTTAAGTCCTCACATCTGTATCTTCTTATTGAATTCAATAACATATAGGGTTAAATAAAAGGTACTCTTTCTCATTTTTTCACATATAAATCAAAAGGTAAAGTCATACATCTGTAAAAACGCGTCTATACATAGCGTCAAGTAGGAAATAACATCACGTTCATTAAATAGCATATATATACATACTTGATCATTTGTGAGAGAACATGTTCAGGTTAAGTAAGAATCCCAAATAACAAAACAAGGAAATCTAAAGCTTGAAATAACAGTATGTTAACCATATAAATTATATGAAACATTAACAACCACATGCATAACAGCAAAAGGTTCCAGTTCTTTGATCTGATCTTGCTGTCTCTTACAACTAAGAACCATGGGATACACGGCAATGGCAATATTTATATACAAGTAGAATTAACTGTATGTTGAACATACTTTGTCTAGGCGCGCCATAATCATGGACTATAGGAACTCATGGTCATTGAATAGTAATATGAAAACCTTGTTTTATAATACAATACCATTCAAATACAAATCATCCCAGTCATATTTTAGGACATAAACGCTAGTTTACATCTCGATAGCCTAAAATAGCAGTGGTGTAAGTGCCAGAGATGGTTCTATGGCTGCAGTATTCCCCATATGGTTAACAGAATCAAAATATCCGAATAAATTGAAGCTGTTCCTAGGAACAAGTAAGATTATAGGTAGTGAACTGTTATGGATGTATTTATAGACGTCCAAGCATCAAGTTATATAAGAGCATGAAAAAAAAATACTAAAGCCGGAGTGTCCCTTGAACCAGTCCATAAGTCACAAACCGGTTACCCTATTCCGGCTTTCTCAGGCGGAAGCCTGCATCCTGTTTTGATAGAAACGTTCTGTTCACTGGGCCAGGGGAGGCAGAGGAAGATAGTACTGCAGGGCTGTATATCTGTTGGTACAGCGGCTTCGGAGCAAAACAGCCGCGGTGGGATTAGAGGATCTCTGCTCATCTGTATATACGAGCGTCCGACACTCCTCTCTCTCCAGGGCAGCCCAACAGAAGAGTAAGGCGTCAATATCAGGCAGTCAGGGCCCCTCGCTCCCCACCATAGCCCGTCAGGTAGGGTATGAAAATAGTCCCGGGGGTTGCTCTGTATGGGTATTAAACTGTCACATGTATAGGCCAATTGGGGTACCTCCCATGTCTCCGGGTCTGCCGCTTTACCCATGGCCAAGCTATCCCACAACATCTCACCACATTCGGGTTCCCACTCCCGCTGCTCTGCGATCAATGGTGCATCTGTAGGTACTTGCTTATGATCCGGGGATTGCACCGCAATGGGTTTAGTACTCTTTCCAAGCCGCTCCAGCTGCCTCCCCAGCTCCACCTTGAAATCTGCAAAGAGGGCTTGCAGCACTTGCTGGATATCCTCCATGTTAGGCAGCGGCAAAATCCAAGTAAAGTTCTCTCAATAAGTCCTGAATATAGCGCAAGGGCTTAGAATGACGATAGTATCTGTGTACTTTCAAACCTTTACTCAGGTATTTTTAGGGGGGGTAGATGAAGGTCTAGGCCGCGGGAGGGCCTCCGCTGTATACCTCCTCTAGCATGGTCTGCTGGGCTGAATTGTCGTAGGAAAAAAATATATAAGTTCGTTCCTTAGATGTTTAAATAAACTATTCCCCTCAGGGATGCTATAAATTGTGTGGTAGTTAGGCAATAACCAGCGGTTTGAATTTCACTAAATAACAGCTCGAGTTTTAAGCAGCCATCTTGGGCGATGGTCAGGCACGCCCCCAAAAGTTTGTTATTTTATAATAGCACCGGAGTGTGTTATTCCTTCTCTGGTAGAATTTGAAGAAGAATCTACCTGAGTTTTTCTATGATTTTAGCCGGAGTAGTTAAGATCATATTGCTGTTTCTCGGCCATCTGAGGAGAGGTAAACTTCAGATCAGGGGACAGCGGGCAGATTAATCTGCAAAGAGGTATGTAGCAGCTTATTATTTTCTGACAATGGTATTGATGAGAAAATTCTGCCATACCGATATAATGTAAACTCAGCCTTAAATGCAGTAGCAGCAACTGGTATCAGGCTGTCATGTATGTATATTTTACACTTCAGTATTCTGGGGAATGGCACTTCACTGGAATTATACTGTATGCATAAAACTTTAGCCTAATTTGCAGGGACTAGCAACAGGCTTTTTAATAACACTCAATTTATTAATGTTAAACGTTTTTTGCTGGCATGTAAAATCGTTTAATTTTCTGAGGTACTGGGTGAAAAAATGTTTTGGGCACTATTTTTTTCCACTTGGCAGTCGTTTTATTTAATTTATGACAGTTTACTGATCTCTCTCACTGTTATGTGTGAGGGGGAGGGACCTTTTTTGGTGCTTTTGCTACGCATCAAAAAATTCAGTCAGAAGTTTATTGTCTTCCCTGCATGATCCGGTTCATCTCTACAGAACTCAGGGGTCTTCAAAACTTGTTTTGAGGGAGGTAATCACTCACAGCAGAGCTGTGAGATTGTAGTTGACTGTGATAAAAAAACGTTTATTTCTGTATTTTTTTTTTTTTTTTTTTCTGCTATCAGGGTTAGTTATCCTTTGCTAATGGGAGCAATCCTTTGCTAAAATTGTGTTTTTTACAAAGATTTGATGCTATAACTTTTCAGTTTATTAATTTTCAACTGTCATAACTTTTTCTGTGCTTCTTATAGGCACAGTACGTTTTCATATTATAGTAAATTACTTGAAAAGTATTTCCAAGTTGCTAGTTTATTTGCTAGTGTGTTAAACATGTCTGATTCAGAGGAAGATATCTGTGCTATATGTGCTAAAGCCAAAGTGGAGCCCAATAGAAATTTATGTACTAACTGTATTGATGCTACTTTAAATAAAAGTCAATCTGTACAAATTGAACATCATTCACCAAACAACGAGGGGAGAGTTATGCCGACTAACTCGCCTCACGTGTCAGTACCTGCATCTCCCGCTCGGGAGGTGCGTGATATTGTAGCGCCGAGTACATCTGGGCGGCCATTACAAATCACATTACAGGATATGGCTACTGTTATGACTGAAGTTTTGGCTAAATTACCAGAACTAAGAGGTAAGCGTGATCACTCTGGGGTGAGAACAGAGTGCGCTGATAATATTAGGGCCATGTCAGACACTGCGTCACAATTTGCAGAACATGAGGACGGAGAGCTTCATTCTGCGGGTGACGGTTCTGATCCAAATAAACTGGATTCAGATATTTCAAATTTTAAATTTAAGCTGGAAAACCTCCGTGTATTACTAGGGGAGGTGTTAGCGGCTCTGAATGATTGTAACACAGTTGCAATACCAGAGAAAATGTGTAGGTTGGATAAATATTTTGCGGTACCGGCGAGTACTGACGTTTTTCCTATACCTAAGAGACTTACTGAAATTGTTACTAAGGAGTGGGATAGACCCGGTGTGCCGTTCTCACCCCCTCCGATATTTAGAAAGATGTTTCCAATAGACGCCACCACACGGGACTTATGGCAAACGGTCCCTAAGGTGGAGGGAGCAGTTTCTACTTTAGCTAAGCGTACCACTATCCCGGTGGAGGATAGCTGTGCCTTTTCAGATCCAATGGATAAAAAGTTAGAGGGTTACCTTAAGAAAATGTTTGTTCAACAAGGTTTTATATTGCTACCTCTTGCATGCATTGCGCCTGTCACGGCTGCAGCAGCATTTTGGTTTGAGTCTCTGGAAGAGACACTTGAATCAGCTCCATTAGATGAGATTACACACAAGCTTAAAGCCCTTAAGTTAGCTAACTCATTTATTTCAGATGCCGTAGTACATTTAACTAAACTTACGGCTAAGAATTCCGGATTCGCCATTCAGGCGCGCAGAGCACTGTGGCTAAAATCCTGGTCAGCTGACGTTACTTCTAAATCTAAATTGCTTAATATACCTTTCAAAGGGCAGACCTTATTCGGGCCCGGGTTGAAAGAAATTATCGCTGACATTACAGGAGGTAAAGGCCATGCCCTGCCTCAAGACAGAGCCAAACCTAAGGCTAGACAGTCTAATTTTCGTTCCTTTCGTAATTTCAAAGCAGGAGCAGCATCAACTTCCTCTGCACCAAAACAGGAAGGAGCTGTTGCTCGCTACAGACAAGGCTGGAGACCTAACCAGTCCTGGAACAAGGGCAAGCAGGCCAGGAAACCTGCTGCTGCCCCTAAGACAGCATGACTCGAGGGCCCCCGATCCGGGAACGGATCTAGTGGGGGGCAGACTTTCTCTCTTCGCCCAGGCTTGGGCAAGAGATGTCCAGGATCCCTGGGCGTTAGAGATCATATCTCAGGGATACCTTCTAGACTTCAAATTCTCTCCCCCAAGAGGGAGATTTCATCTGTCAAGGTTGTCAACAAACCAAATAAAGAAAGAGGCGTTTCTACGCTGCGTACAAGATCTTTTATTAATGGGAGTGATCCATCCGGTTCCGCGGTCGGAACAAGGACAAGGGTTTTACTCAAATCTGTTTGTGGTTCCCAAAAAAGAGGGAACTTTCAGGCCAATCTTGGATTTAAAGATCCTAAACAAATTCCTAAGAGTTCCATCGTTCAAAATGGAAACTATTCGGACAATTTTACCCATGATCCAAAAGGGTCAGTACATGACCACAGTGGATTTAAAGGATGCTTACCTTCACATACCGATTCACAAAGATCATTACCGGTATCTAAGGTTTGCCTTTCTAGACAGGCATTACCAGTTTGTAGCTCTTCCATTCGGATTGGCTACGGCTCCGAGAATCTTCACAAAGGTTCTGGGTGCTCTTCTGGCGGTACTAAGACCGCGAGGAATTGCGGTAGCTCCGTACCTAGACGACATTCTGATACAAGCTTCAAGCTTTCAAACTGCCAAGTCTCATACAGAGTTAGTACTGGCATTTCTAAGGTCGCATGGATGGAAGGTGAACGAAAAGAAGAGTTCTCTCTTTCCACTCACAAGAGTTCCCTTCTTGGGGACTCTTATAGATTCTGTAGAAATGAAGATTTACCTGACAGAAGACAGGTTAACAAAGCTTCAAAATGCATGCCGTGTCCTTCATTCCATTCAACACCCGTCAGTAGCTCAATGCATGGAGGTGATCGGCTTAATGGTAGCAGCAATGGACATAGTACCCTTTGCACGTCTACATCTCAGACCGCTGCAATTGTGCATGCTAAGTCAGTGGAATGGGGATTACTCAGACTTGTCCCCTACTCTGAATCTGGATCAAGAGACCAGAAATTCTCTTCTATGGTGGCTTTCTCGGCCACATTTGTCCAGGGGGATGCCATTCAGCAGGCCGGACTGGACAATTGTAACAACAGACGCCAGCCTACTAGGTTGGGGCGCTGTCTGGAATTCTCTGAAGGCTCAGGGACAATGGAATCAGGAGGAGAGTCTCCTACCAATAAACATTCTGGAATTGAGAGCAGTTCTCAATGCCCTTCTGGCTTGGCCCCAGTTAACAACTCGGGGGTTCATCAGGTTTCAGTCGGACAACATCACGACTGTAGCTTACATCAACCATCAGGGAGGGACAAGAAGCTCCCTAGCAATGATGGAAGTATCAAAGATAATTCGCTGGGCAGAGTCTCACTCTTGCCACCTGTCAGCAATCCACATCCCGGGAGTGGAGAACTGGGAGGCGGATTTCTTAAGTCGTCAGACTTTTCATCCGGGGGAGTGGGAACTTCATCCGGAGGTCTTTGCCCAAATACTTCGACGTTGGGGCAAACCAGAGATAGATCTCATGGCGTCTCGACAGAACGCCAAGCTTCCTCGTTACGGGTCCAGATCCAGGGATCCGGGAGCGGTTCTGATAGATGCTTTGACAGCACCTTGGACCTTCGGGATGGCTTATGTGTTTCCACCCTTCCCGATGCTTCCTCGATTGATTGCCAGAATCAAACAGGAGAGAGCATCAGTGATTCTAATAACGCCTGCATGGCCACGCAGGACTTGGTATGCAGATCTAGTGGACATGTCATCCTGTCCACCTTGGTCGCTACCTCTGAAACAGGACCTTCTGATCCAGGGTCCCTTCAAACATCAAAATCTAATTTCTCTGAAGCTGACTGCTTGGAAATTGAACGCTTGATTTTATCAAAACGTGGTTTTTCTGAGTCAGTTTTTGATACCTTAATACAGGCTAGGAAGCCTGTTACCAGAAAGATTTACCATAAGATATGGCGCAAATACTTATATTGGTGCGAATCCAAGAGTTACTCATGGAGTAAGGTTAGGATTCCGAGGATATTGTCTTTTCTACAAGAAGGTTTAGAAAAGGGTTTATCCGCTAGTTCCTTAAAAGGACAGATTTCAGCTCTGTCCATTTTTTTACACAAACGTCTGTCAGAAGTTCCGGACGTTCAAGCTTTTTGTCAGGCTTTAGCTAGGATCAAGCCTGTGTTTAAAACTGTTGCTCCACCATGGAGTTTGAACTTAGTTCTTAATGTTTTACAGGGGGTTCCGTTTGAACCCCTTCATTCCATTGATATCAAGTTGTTATCTTGGAAAGTTCTGTTTTTAATGGCGATTTCCTCGGCTCGAAGAGTCTCTGAGTTATCTGCCTTACATTGTGATTCTCCTTATCTGATTTTTCATTCAGACAAGGTAGTTCTGCGTACTAAACCTGGGTTCCTACCTAAGGTGGTCACTAACAGGAATATCAATCAAGAGATTGTGGTTACATCTTTGTGTCCTAATCCTTCTTCGAAAAAGGAACGTCTGCTACACAATCTAGATGTAGTCCGTGCCCTGAAATTTTATCTACAGGCAACTAAGGATTTTCGACAAACGTCTTCCCTGTTTGTCGTTTATTCTGGTCAGAGGAGAGGTCAAAAAGCTTCGGCTACCTCTCTCTCCTTTTGGCTTCATAGCATAATACGGTTAGCCTATGAGACTGCTGGACAGCAGCCTCCTGAAAGAATTACAGCACATTCTACTAGAGCTGTGGCTTCCACTTGGGCCTTTAAGAATGAGGCTTCTGTTGAACAGATTTGCAAGGCTGCAACTTGGTCTTCTCTTCATACTTTTTCCAAATTTTACAAATTTGACACTTTTGCTTCTTCAGAGGCTGTTTTTGGGAGAAAGGTTCTTTAGGCAGTGGTTCCTTCCGTATAAAGAGCCTGCCTGTCCCTCCCGTCATCCGTGTACTTTAGCTTTGGTATTGGTATCCCATAAGTAATGGATGATCCGTGGACTGGATACACTTAACAAGAGAAAACATAATTTATGCTTACCTGATAAATTTATTTCTCTTGTAGTGTATCCAGTCCACGGCCCGCCCTGTCACTTTAAGGCAGGTAATTTTTCCATTAAACTACAGTCACCACTGTACCCTATGGTTTTCCTTTCTCTGCATGTTTTCGGTCGAATGACTGGTAATGGCAGTTAGGGGAGGAGCTATATAGCAGCTCTGCTGGGTGAATCCTCTTGCACTTCCTGTTGGGGAGGAGTTAATATCCCATAAGTAATGGATGATCCGTGGACTGGATACACTACAAGAGAAATAAATTTATCAGGTAAGCATAAATTATGTTTTTATATTATACGACCTGTCGCCCTGGCTGATTAGCAAGAGTCTCTTTGTGAGGGTAAGTGTGGCTGTCAGGGATCTGATAGGTGTCACCCTGTTCCACTGTGGCAGTCGCTGTAGGAGGTTGCTTTGCAGAACCCGGTGTGTTGTTTCTTCCGCTGAGGCCCTTGCCCTACTTCGAGGTGGTTGTTGTGTAGGGCATCCATCTTTCAGTTGTTCTGAAGCGTGTATTTTTATCCCTAAGGTTTCGCAAAAGTGTGGCAAGTCTTCCCTATTCTTGTAGATCGCTGTGGTGTCTCCTCTAGTCGCAATGATGCTGAAGGGAAGCCCCACTGGTAGGGTATCTTCTGCTCTCGGAGGACCATGGTGATATGTCTCAGGTCCCTCCTCTTCTGAAGTGTTGTAGCGCTCAAATCTGTGAAGATTTGTATACGAATTCCAGCATGGGTAAGATCCTGCTTCTGCCTGGAGTGCTTTAGTATCTCCTCTTTATCTTTAAAGTGGAGCAGCTTTAGTATTACAACTTGTGGTGGGGCCTTGGGTGGTGGCTTAGCTCTCAATGCACGGTGCGCTCTCTCTATGACAACTTCTGGCGCGCTGCTGTCCCCCTTAACTTTGCGAAACAAGGCTTGTAAACACCCCTCCAATGCCCCTGGTTGTATGGATTCTGGTATCCCACACACTCTGAGGTTGTTCCTCCTGCCCCTGTTGTCTAAGTCCTCCACTTTTTCCAGCAAATTATATATGGTTTCCTCCTGGTCATACACTAGGCAAGACATATGTTGTATGTCGTTGTATGTAGTCTTATGGTTTTCTTCTAGATTGGTGACTCTCTGAGTCACCCTTGTCAAGTCTCTTTTTAGTTCCCCATACCAATTTTTAAGTTCTGAAATAATCTATTTAAGGTCATTCTTGGTACATAGTGCTTTTAGATCTTCCTTTGTTAAACTTTGTGATTCAGCTGATGGGGGCGATGGGTTTTGTTGTTCCTCCATCTGTACGTGGTCATTGGAAGTGGCAGGTGAGGTGGCTGGGTAGGTCTCCGTTGGCTTTAGGATTTGCTGCATCCTTCTGGAGTGCATATTATTGTTGGGTTTGTTGGATTTAAGCCCAGGCATATCTGAGGGCATGTAGGGATGGGGGGGCTGTATTAAGCACTTGGGGTGAGCATTGTGGGGGGTTGTGTGTACAGGATATTTAAATCTGGATGCTACGCTGATTCGTTCACCATCTGCCTGTCTTTAGAGTATGGCTAGTTGCACAGATTGCTTGTGTGGTTTCTTTCTGCGGCCGGTATGCGCTGCTTGGGGGGTAAAGGGGTTAACACCTGGGTAACTGTTGTGGGTCAGTGTTGCTGATGACCTGATTCCAGCCCTCTGATTCTGGGTGAAAAGTATGTGAGCGTTGCACACTGCTATTTACTCTGTTATGCTTAAGTCTGTGTGTATCGTTGCAGGGCTTGGCTGATGTGTTGCTGCCTTAATTTGTTATTCTGCTCACTCAGCTTATGTCCTCCCTGACCCACTATAATTGATCTTCCCCAGTGCAGGTCTCCTATCTCTCTTCAACCCCAGTGCGGCCTTTCCTTTGCTGTGCCCTCTGCTTCCCAGCGCCACCGGACGTTATTTCATGGCCCTACCTCATGGCGCATGCAGCGCGTGTTTGCTCAGAGCCTTGTCAGTCCCCGTGATGCTGTCTGTCTCCTTGCGTGTCGGCTGCTGCCTCCGGAATCGTGCTGTAGGTAGTTTGATTGATGTGTATATCCGCATCTGCTGCCAGTCCGGGACAGCTATGGGCCACACTGGATTCCGGCCCTGCTGTGACATTGCTGGACGACCCCAGCAGATGCGGAAATCTCCCCCTGTGCTTCAGTACTGTAATTGCCGGTTCCTGGGGAGATCTGCTAGGCTTGGGGAAGTCTTTTGAGGCTGCGGTCTCTTATGTCTGTTGGGTTTGGATGGCGTGAGCCTAGGAGCTGTTCCTTTACACGGCCATGTCGCTAACGGCCAAGCTCCACCCCTCAATATATAGAAAGTTTTAACCAATTTAGTAATATTGTGTTTATAAATATTTTCAAACATTGAACTTAAGATATTATACAATTAAATAAAAAAGGACAGTTTAAAATTAATACAACTATGAGTTCTAGGCTATACAAAGCAGATTTAAAGGGACAGTCTACAATAGAATTGTTATTGTTTTAAAAGATAGATAATTCCTTTATTACCCATTCCCCAGTTTTGCATAACCAACACAGTTACATTAATATACTTTTTACCTCTGTGATTACCTTGTATCTAAGAACCTTCTTCCAGCCCCCTGATCACATGACTGTGACTGTTTATTATCTTTTGTCTTGAATTTAGCATTGTAGGGCCCGATCCGATATGCAGCGTCGCCCACAGAAGCCGGCGACGCCAAATTTTGAGCTGATTTGGAATCACATATATGGTGTAGCATACAACTTACGCGAGTATATTTCTGCCTTAGCCCATATTTTTTTTACCCATAGACTGACATACAAAACACGCGCAGTTTGGTATCCAATATACAGTGTAAGGACTTACGCGCGCAGAATTCAGAAAATCTACTCAATTCTCATCAAATTGCACAAATTGCAGGTGCAGGACTGCTCTAGATAACCAGACACAGCGAAACATTCATTTCCCCCGTACCCCCCAGGAATGGAGTCGTCTTAAACAAGGCTTCTATCGACTGGGGGGTATTCCCAATGTCATGGGGGCAAGTGATTGCACACGTGCGTATCGTGGGCCCACATGAGGAGCCAATCCTCTAAATTAACAGGAAAGGGTTTTACTCGTTGAATTGCCAGATGGTCTGCGATATCACTCTGAAATTCACACATGTGTATGCAGGCTTTCCAGGTAGTGCACATGATTCCTACATCCTGCGCCAGACCTCCTTATTCCAGCTTTTCAAATCTGGCACACTCTCGGGAGGATGGCTGCTTGGTGAGTACCTTCATTATGTCCGTATATTTCTACTAAAGGGACACTAAACACAAAATAATTATCTCATGTTTGAGATAGAGAATACAATGTTAAACAACATTACAATTTACTTCTATTATCTCATTTGATTTATTCTTTAGATATCCTTTGTTTAAGAAATAGCAATGCACATAGATGAGCCAATCATATGAGGCATCTATGTGCAGCCACCAATCAGCAGCTAATGAGCATATCTAATATGCTTGTCAGCAAATGATATCAAGAGAATGGAGCAAATTACATAATAGAAGTAAATTATAAAGTTGAATTAAATTGCAGCTTCTTTTTAACTCATGAAAGAAGAAATGTGTGTTTCATGTCCATATAAAGGGACAGTATACTATAAATTGTTTTTCACTTAAAGGACATTTTCTTAAAGGGACAGTCTACACAAGAATTTTTATTGTTTTAAAAGATAGATAATCCCTTTATTACCCATTCCCAAGTTTTGCATAATCAACACAGTTAGAATAATATACTTTTAACCCCTGTGATAATCTTGTATCTAAGCCTCTGCAAACTGCCCCTTTATTTCAGTTCTTTTGACAGACTTGCAGTTTAGCCAATTAGTGCCTGCTCCCAGATAACTTCATGTGCACGAGCACAGTGTTATCTATATGAATTACGTGAACTAACACCCTCTAGTGGTAAAAAACTGTTAAAATGCATTCTAAAAAGAGGTGGCCTTCAAGGTCTAAGATATTAGCATATGAACCTCCTAGGTTAAAGGGACATGAAAGCCAATTTTTTTCTTTCGTGATTTAGAAAGAGCATGTCATTTTAAACAACTTTCTAATTTACTTCTATTATCTAATTTGCTTCATTCTCTTGATATCACTTGCTGAAAAGCATATCTAGATATGCTCAGTAGCTGCTGATTGGTTGCTGCACCTAGAGGCCTTGTGTGATTGGCTCACACATGTGCATTGCTATTTCTTCAACAAAGGATATCTAAAGAATTGAGCAAATTAGATAATAGAAGTAAATTGGGAAATTGTTTAAAACTACATGCTCTATCTGAATTACAAAAGAAAAAATTTGTGTTTTATACGAATCCAAACTTTGTTTGGATTCATATAAAAGTAGATCGCTTACAATGCACCAATTTAATGTTTTTGGAAAAAAATTCTTTAAAATGAAATCCATGTTATGTCCCTTTCAGCACATGATGAACCTGTAGTAATCAGAATACATATGTTACATGACAGGTGACGCAGGGTACGGCTGCAGACCATGGCTGTTAACCCCCTTGGTGCACCCCCTTACAGAGCCTCAACTCAGGTACCAGGAGGCCCACATACGGACCCGAAATGTCATCGAAAGGAGCTTTGGCCTGCCCAAAACCAGATTCAGGTGTCTGGATTTGACAGGTGGAGCTTTACAGTATAACCCCAACAAAGTGTGTTCCATTGTCAATGCATGTTGTATTCTACACAACATTGCTGTGGACACACGTATATTGGGGGACATGGAACCAGAAGAACATCAGCTGGTTCCTGTACCTGAGGATGTGGACAGGGGGACACTGAGGGGGAATGAAGTGAGGGACTTTGTGATCCGTGAATACTTCACCTGTAAGTGACCTGTTCATAAATACAGTAAACCGTAACATTCACATGTATTATGATGTTTGACTGTACCTCACCAACCATTGCATGTAAGTGAAACTACTACATCCCACCCCCCCTTCCTTTAACCACCCTAATTACTGAAAATGTCTCATTTGTTTAATTCATGTTTAGGTCACTATGATTTATTGACTATCATTAATAAGAATGAAAATGTATGTTTATACCTTATGTTCACACCTTCTGGAAATACATTATTATTTAGATATACCCATGTGTCAATTTATATTGGATGTGAGAAACCTTGATTTACATCTTATAAGTGAATATTACTATATGTACCCTTCATACACAACTATGTGATGTGGTTTATAGAACATGAATATGTCATAAACATGATAATATGACCTTTTTTGGGCCATTTCCACACAGGTCTTATTATATGTTTTAACAATATTACTGTACTAAAACACACCTCACATGGATGTGGATGACAAATATATGGTAAATAACAGAGGACAAGATTTATGGTGAACTATAAGAATATACCGTATTGTTCCGAGTATAGGCCGCACTTTTTTCCCCTAATGAAAATCTTTAAATTAGGGGTGCGGCCTATAATCGGATGCGGCCTATAATCGGATGTTATTTGCACTTATTGCATCAGCGTGTGTACTATGGGCGGTTGAAGGCTGGAGCAGACAGGAGTATGCAGCAGCAGTGAGGAGCGTGACGATGGGAGCTGCTGAGGGCGTCTGGAGCTGGGCAGTGGGCGGACAGACTAGGAGATGGCAAAAAATGAAGAGGATCCCGGGTGTTAAAGTTAAAAGGTGAACTTTATTTATCTTCAGTAAAAAACATCATATAGACATGTCTATAGGATGTTTTTTGCTGAAGATAAATAAAGTTCAACATCCGGATGCTACTGGGGTTGCTCCTGGGATGCTACTGTTGGCTCCTGTGAAACCTGTGTTGGCCTTTTTTTCTGCTTTCGCAGCTTGTTATGAGCCTCCTCTGGAGTGAAATGTATTCTTCGCCCAGGGGAGAATACAGTGGAACTACAGGCTCTTGAGCAGCAGTGATTCTAGGTGCAGGTTCAGCTCTATCTGCTGGTGCATCATGGACAACTTCAGCTGCTGGTGCATCAGGGACAACCTCAGCTGCTGGTGCATCATGGTCAACTTCAGCTGCTGGTGCATCAGGGACAACTTCAGCTGCTGGTGCATCAGGGACAACTTCAGCTGCTGGTGCTTCAGGGACAACTTCAGCTATATGCTCATCTGAGGATGGTGGAGCTCTCCCTAGGGAAGTGGATGGTGGAGCTCTCCCAAGGGAAGCGGATGGTGGAGCTCTCCCAAGAGAAGCGGATGGTGGAGCTCTCCCAAGGGAAGAGGATGGTGGAGCTCTCAGGCTGGATTGGTAGTCCCATTGACGACTAGTGTGTGACCACTCAGCCTGTCCAGCTTGCATTTCTTGCGACATCCCCTGTGTGTAAAAGCCATGACTGGCCTGATATTGTGTTGGGGGGGGGTAAAGACATGGACCCTTCGTGGCTGACTTAGCTCCCCCTCAAAGCCAAAAGGATATTCCTCAGGCCATGTATCTTGCCAGGGGTCGTATGCCAATGGTGGTGGCATCACTTCTAGGTCATCAACTGAGGCAATCCAACCCTGCTCATGCCTGGGAGCATACTGTCCATGTTGCTGCCTGAAGACTGGTGGTGGAGGTGGCTGCATGGCTGTGACTGGTGGTGGAGGTGACTGCATGCCTGTGACTGGTGGTGGTGGTGGAGGTGGCGGCATGCCTGTTTGCAACCTGGTGACAAGAGGTTCTGTGGAGGAGTCAAATGATGAGAGGGATTAGTACAGTCATATATATGTCAATGTGGGCATACAATATACATTGATACATGCTAGGGACAATACTCATTCTCATGTCAAACTGTATAACATGCATGTGCACAATGTGATTTGTGATATGAGGGATTTTAATCTGCACAGTATACAGGTATGTGTTTCATACAATAGTTATGTGTACATGTCAGTGATGGAGAAAAACATAATTTATGCTTACCTGATAAATTTATTTCTCTTGTGGTATATCCAGTCCACGGATCATCCATTACTTGTGGGATAGTCTCCTTCCCAACAGGAAGCTGCAAGAGGATCACCCACAGCAGAGCTGTCTATATAGCTCCTTCCCTAACTGCCACTACCAGTCATTCGACCGAAGACAAGCAAGAGAAAGGAGAAACTATAGGGTGCAGTGGTGACTGTAGTTTAAAAATAAAAAACACCTGCCTTAAAATGACAGGGCGGGCCGTGGACTGGATACACCACAAGAGAAATAAATTTATCAGGTAAGCATAAATTATGTTTTCTCTTGTAAGGTGTATCCAGTCCACAGATCATCCATTACTTGTGGGATACCAATACCAAAGCTATAGGACACGAATGAAGGGAGGGACAAGGCAGGCGCTTAAACGGAAGGCACCACTGCCTGCAAGACCTTTCTCCCAAAAATAGCCTCCGAAGAAGCAAAAGTATCAAATTTATAGAACTTTGAAAAAGTATGAAGCGAAGACCGTTGCCGCCTTACAAATCTGTTCAACAGAAGCCTCATTTTTAAAAGCCCATGTGGAAGCTACCGCTCTAGTAGAATGAGCTGTAATCCTTTCAGGAGGCTGCTGGCCAGCAGTCTCATAAGCTAAGCGTATTATACTCCTTAGCCAAAAAGAAAGAGAGGCTGCCGAAGCCTTTTGGCCTCTCCTCTGTCCAGAGTAGACAACAAACAATGCAGATGTTTGACTAAATCTTTAGTAGCTTGTAAATAAAACTTTAAAGCACGAACCACGTCAAGATTGTGTAAAAGACGTTCCTTCTTTGAAGAAGGATTAGGACACAGTGACGGTACAACAATCTCCTGATTGATATTTTTATTAGATACCACCTTAGGTAAAAAAACAGGTTTGGTACCCTTGAAGAACCTTAAGAACTAAATTTAAACTCCAAGGCGGAGCAACAGGTTTAAACACAGGCTTGATTCTGACTAAAGCCTGACAAAACGCCTGCACGTCTGGAACCTCAGCCAGACGTTTGTGCAAAAGAATAGACAGAGCAGAAATCTGTCCTTTTAAGGAACTAGCTGACAAACCCTTCTCCAATCCTTCTTGGAGAAAAGATAATATCCTAGGAATCCTGACCTTACTCCATGAGTAACCCTTGGATTCACACCAATGAAGATATTTACACCATATCTTATGATAGATTTTCCTGGTGACAGGCTTTCGCGCCTGTATTAAGGTATCAATGACCGACTCGGAGAAACCACGCTTTGATAAATCAAGCGTTCAATCTCCAAGCAGTCAGCCACAGAGAAATTAGATTTGGATGGTTGAGCCTCAGAGGCAGAGTCCATGGTGGAAAGGATGACATGTCCACCAGATCTGCATACCAAGTCCTGCGTGGCCACGCAGGTGCTATCAAAATTACCAATGCTCTCTCCTGCTTGATCTTGGCAATCAGACGAGGGAGCAGAGGAAACGGTGGAAACACATAAGCCAGGTTGAAGGACCAAGGCGCTGCTAGAGCATCTATCAGCGCTGCCTTGGGATCCCTGGACCTGGATCCGTAACAAGGAAGCTTGGCTTTCTGGCGAGATGCCATGAGATCCAGTTCTGGTTTGCCCCAACGTTGAATCAACTGTGCAAACACCTCCGGATGGAGCTCCCACTCCCCCGGATGAAAAGTCTTATGACTTAGAAAATCTGCCTCCCAGTTCTCTACTCCTGGGATATGGATAGCTGATAGATGGCAAGAGTGAATCTCTGCCCATTGAATTATCTTTGAAACCTCCAACATCGCTAGGGAACAAATTGTTCCCCCTTGATGGTTGATGTAAGCTACAGTCGTGATGTTGTCCGACTGAAATCTGATGAACCTCACTGCCGCTAGCTGAGGCCAAGCCTGAAGAGCATTGAATATCGCTCTTAGTTCCAGAATGTTTATTGGAAGGAGTGCCTCCTCCTGAGTCCACGACCCCTGAGCCTTCAGAGAGTTCCAGACTGCACCGCAGCCCAGAAGGCTGGCATCTGTTGTTACTATTGTCCAATCTGGCCTGCGGAAGGTCATACCTTTGGACAGATGGACCCGAGATAGCCACCAGAGAAGAGAATCCCTGGTCTCTTGATCCAGATTTAGTAGAGGGGACAAATCTGTGTAATCCCCATTCCACTGACTGAGCATGCAGAGTTGCAGCGGTCTGAGATGTAGGCGGGCAAACGGAACTATGTCCATTGCCGCTACCATTAAGCCGATTACTTACGCCACCGAAGGGCGAGAAGTATAATAAAGAACACGGCAGGAATTTAGAAGTTTTGACAACCTGTCCTCTGTCAGGTAAATTCTCATTTCTACGAATCTATCAGAGTTCCCAGGAAGGAAACTCTTGTGAGAGGGGATAGAGAACTCTTCTTTTCGTTCACTTTCCACCCATGAGACCTCAGGAATGCCAGAACAATGTCCGTATGGGACTTGGCAATTTGGAAATTCGACGCCTGTATCAGAATGTCGTCTAAGTAAGGGGCTACTGCTATGCCCCGCGGCCTTAGGACCGCCATAAGTGACCCCAGAACCTTCGTAAAGATTATTGGTGCCGTAGCTAACCCAAAGGGAAGAGCCAGAAACTGGTAATGCCTGTCTAGGAAGGCGAACCTGAGAAACCGATGATGATCTTTGTGTATCGGAATGTGAAGATAAGCATCCTTTAAGTCCACAGTAGTCATGTATTGACCCTCCTGGATCATAGGTAGGATGGTTCGAATAGTCTCCATCTTGAAAGATGGGACCCTGAGAAATTTGTTTAGGATCTTGAGATCTAAGATTGGTCTGAAGGTTCCCTCTTTCTTGGGAACCACAAAGAGATTTGAATAGAAGCCTTGCCCCTGTTCCTCCTTTGGAACTGGGTGGATCACTCCCATAACTAGGAGGTCTTGAACACAATGTAAGAATGCCTCTCTCTTTATCTGGTCTGCAGATAATTGTGAGAGGTGAAATCTTCCTTTTGGGGAAGAAGCTTTGAAGTCCAGAAGATATCCCTGGGACACAATTTCCAATGCCCAGGGATCCTGGACATCCCTTGCCCAAGCCTGGCGCGAAGAGAGAAAGTCTGCCCCCTACTAGATCCGTTACCGGATCGGGGGCTGATCTTTCATGCTGTCTTAGAGGCAGCAGCAGGCTTCTTGGCCTGCTTACCTTTGTTCCAGGCCTGGTTAGGTCTCCAGACCGGCTTGGACTGGGCAGAATTTCCCTCTTGTTTTGCATTAGAGGGAGTTGATGCCGCGTTTGTCTTAAAGTTTCGAAAGGCACGAAAATTTGTTTGTTTGGTCCTTAATTTATTAGACCTATCCTGAGGAAGGGCATGACCTTTCCCTCCAGTAATATCAGAAATGATCTCTTTCAGTCCAGGCCCGAATAGGGTCTGCCCCTTGAAGGGAATGTTGAGAAGCTTAGACTTTGAAGTAACGTCAGCTGACCAGGATTTAAGCCATAGCGCCCTACGCGCCTGTATAGCAAAACCTGAGTTCTTAGCCGTTAGTTTGGTTAAATGAACAACGGCGTCAGAAACAAATGAATTGGCTAGCTTAAGCGCTTTAAGCTTGTCAAGTATATCATCCAATAGAGTTTCTACCTGTAAGGCCTCTTCCAGAGACTCAAACCAGAAGGCCGCAGCAGCAGTGACCGGGGCAATGCATGCAAGAGGCTGGAGAATAAAACCTTGTTGAATAAACAACATTTTCTTAAGGTAACCCTCTAACTTTTATCCATTGGATCTAGGAAAGCACAACTGTCCTCGACGGGAATAGTTGTACGCTTAGCTAGGGTAGAAACTGCTCCCTCCACCTTAGGGACCGTTTGCCATAAGTCCCGTGTAGCGGCATCTATTGGAAACATTTTCTTAAAAATAGGAGGGGGAGAGAACAGTACACCTGGTCTATCCCATTCCTTAGTAATAATTTCTGAAAACCTTTTAGGTATTGGAAAAACATCAGTGTAAACAGGCACTGCATAGTATTTATCCAATCTACACAATTTCTCTGGCACTATAATGGTGTCACAGTCATCCAGAGTAGCTAAAACCTCCCTGAGCAACACGCAGAGGTGTTCAAGCTTAAATTTAAATGTAGACATATCAGAATCAGGTTGAAGCATCTTCCCTGAGTCAGAAAAATCACCCACAGAAAGAAGCTCCTGCCTCAGCTTCTGCATATTGTAAGGGGATATCAGACATAGCTACTAAAGCGTCAGAGAGCTCTGTATTTTTTCTAGTCCCAGAGCTGTCTCACTTTTCTTGTAACCCTGGTAGTTTGGACAATACCGCTGTAAGGGTATGATCCATAACTGCCGCCATGTCTTGTAAAGTAAACGCCATGGGCGCGCTAGATGTACTTGGCGCCACTTGAGCGGGAGTCCCTTGAGCGGGAGTCAAAGGTTCTGACACGTGGAGCGAGTTAGTCGGCATAACTTCCCCCTTGTCAATTTCCTCTGGTGATAAATCTTTTAAAGACAGAATATGATCTTTATAACTTAAAGTAAAATCAGTACATTTGGTACACATTCTAAGAGGGGGTTCCACAATGGCTTCTAAACATAATGAACAAGGAGTTTCCTCTATGTCAGACATGTTTAAACAGACTAGCAATGAGACTAGCAAGCTTGGAAAACATTTTGATAAATGTAAACAAGCAAAAAATAAAAACGGTACTGTGCCTTTAAGAGAAACAAATTTTGTCAGGAATTTGTTTAAACAGTGATAAAAAGCAGTAAATCTTACGAAATTTTTACAGTGTGTATAATAGACTAACAGAGCATTGCACCCACTTGCAAATGGATGATTAACCCCTTAGTTCAAAACCGGATCAAAAAAACGATATAAACATTTTTTAACAGTCACAACAAACTGCCACAGCTCTGCTGTGGCCCTACCTGCCCATACAACGACTTTTGAAGGCACAAAAACCCTTTGTAGAGGTCCTAAATGTTCAGGGGACTCCTTCAGGGAAGCTGGAAGTCTCAAGCTGCAAAAACTACTGCACGATTTAGGCCTGAAATTAGGTCCCTCCCAACCTGTACTCACAGTGAGAGGGCCATAAAAAACTATCCCTAGGCAAAATCTAGCCAGCCATGGGGAAAAAACTGGGCCCCAATAAAGTTTTATCACCAATATGTAGAAAAAAACGTTTAAACACTTCCAGCAAACGTTATCTTATTTTCAGTAATGTGAGAAAGTAATAAGAATATTACCTTTTACAGCAAGCATGATACTAGTCGTTATTAAATCACTGTAATCAGGCTTACCTTAAATAAATCCGGTATTAACAGCATTTTCTAGCATATTCATTTCTCTAGAAAAATTTAAACTGCACATACCTCATAGCAGGAGACCCTGCACGCCAATTCCCCCAGCTGAAGTTACCTCATCTCTTCAGTTATGTGTGAGAACAGCAATGGATCTTAGTTACGACCTGCTAAGATCATCAAAAACCACAGGCAGACTCTTCTTCAACTTTCTGCCTGAGGCTAAAACAGTACAACTCCGGTACCATTTGAAAATAATAAACTTTTGATTGAAGATAAACTACATAAATTCACCACATCTCTCTAGCTACTTCCTATGTTGTTGAGAGCTGCAAGAGAATGACTGGTAGTGGCAGTTAGGGGAGGAGCTATATAGATAGCTCTGCTGTGGGTGATCCTCTTGCAGCTTCCTGTTGGGAAGGAGAATATCCCACAAGTAATGGATGATCCGTGGACTGGATACACCTTACAAGAGAAATTTGTTCTTTAAGTGACACTATGGTCACACAATTTACTTTAGCCTTATGTAGGCACAGAACCTGCTTTCTGAGCTAAAAGTATTGTGATGGCTATAGTGTCCATTTACTGAAAACTCAACATGTGGCTTGTGGCCTATGTTACTCTGAGACATGTTAGTATTGCACTATTCCACCTCATATCATGAATTGCATTGTGTTAAGTAGCATTAATGTGAAATATAATTGTAGATGTTTTTGTTAGTAGGCCAAATACCATGCTCCTCATTGTGTACATGAATGTGTGACATTAAAGGATGTTATATCTCAAATACATATGATACTGGTGTGTGGGATGTTACTCACCAGCATGAGGTGCTGTGGTTGCAGCCCCTGAGTCACGAGCCCCTGGAAGTCCAAGGACTGCTGTGATACTCAGGGAGCTGCGTACCATCTCCTGCCAGGTGTTGTATTCGGTTTCCAGGGGTGGACCACCGCCTGTTCCCCTCTGGTGCATGGCTTCCTGCCCCATCTTCTCTTTCACCCGCCTCTTACAATCGTTCCACATTTTTTTAAGTCCCTCGACAGTCCTCCTCTGCGGGGCCACACTGTTTACAGCATCCTCTACCGCCAACCATGCTGCCTTACGCCTTCAGGCAACACCTTTGCCCTTCTCCTGGCCAAAGAGGGCACTGTGGTTGTCCATTATGGCCTGGACTAGCGCAACATTCTCATTGAATGAGAAGTTTGGGCATCTCATGTGCTCCTCCTCTGTGGCCACCTGGCTTGCTCCTTGGGATGTCCCTGGTGTGGGTTCCTCCCTATCCTCTCCCTCCTCCCCCCTTCTGTCCCCATGTGCACCCTCTGTCCCTCTTCTAAGTGTGCCTGGTCTCTGGGCATCTCCCCTCCCATCATCCCTTCTAACTCTCCCTCTCCCCACTCCACTTACTCCCTGACGGGGACCCCGCTGCTCCTCCTGTCCGCTACAATACTCCTCTCCCTGCAACTCCACTCCCCTCCTCCCCTCCGCCCTACCTCTCCCTACCATCCTCACACTACACACACTCACTCCCAGTTCAATCACACACAATCACAACTAAACACTCAGCCTATCACACTGTAAAATTGAAATAAAATGTGTGAGGTGTTACAAAAAAAAAGTGTTGTGTATTTTGTATATGTATGTATGCAATATGTGTGCAATATGTAAAAATAAGTGTAAGTAAATGTACAAGCTTACCCAAACAAAAATCTGACTTAACTAACTATTATACTGCGCCTCTCTCACTACTCTTACTAATCCTAAACTCACTGTAGTGTGCTGTAGCTCAACGAACCATCCAAACACACTGAAGAAAATGGCGGCTGCGCATGGGTTTATATATGACTTTTGTATAGCGTAATTACATTGCGCATTTTTAGATGGAGTCGCGGGTAATTTTTACGAGTCTTAGACTAATTTGCATAAAACTACACTTTATTGAGACTTTACGTGGACAAAATACTGGCGTAAGTACTTGCGACAACTAAAATGTGTATTTGCGCACTTTTCGGAACAACGCCAGTTTGTCCTACTTACGCCACTTTAGCATCTGACGGCGCCGTATATTGGATAGCCCGATGTGCGAGGTGAAATTACGGGCGGAGCGGGTTCCCTCACTTGCGCCGAAAACTATGCCGTATATCGGATCGCGCCCCCAATGTGCTAAATCTTAAATAACTCCCTGTGCCTGAAAACAGTGTTATCTATATGGCCCCACGTGTACTTTCAGTCTCTTTGTGTTGAAAAGGAATTTAAAAAGCATGTGATAAGAGGCAGCCCTCGAAGGCCTAGGTTTAGTTTCAACTAAGAATACCAAGAGAAAAAAACAAATTTGTTGATAAAAGTAAATTGGAAAGTTGATTAAAATTACAAGTCTTATCTAAATAATGAAAGTTTCATTTTGACTAGACTGTGTGCAATGTATTTGGAATTTTATCCCAGGAAGAGAGAGAGTTCCAAACAGATGCAGCTTGCAACCTGTAATTTTCCATTAGCACTGCTGTAAGAACTGCCTTTTAAATATCTTCACTTGTGCTACATCTGTCCAATTAACTCTTTGTAAAACCTACTACTTATTTTTTCCCCCTGTGGCTGACTTTATACCCAGCTATAACCTTATTTTTTAACGCATGGCAATCTGTCATACCTTTAATCACTTGCCTGTGGAGAGGCTGCACTAAAGTGATATATTATATGTAGTGGTCTATAGTAACAGTGTAATGAACATTTGTTTATAAGATAGACTTAGAGCAGAACGAATATGTAGTTAAAATGCACAGCTGCTATTTCACACTATTCATGTGCACACATTATGCTCAAAATAATCTATAATGCATTGTCCATTTATTCATTTATTTTATTTACTTTACAATACTGCTATCATTTATACTAGGCGCTATTAAAAGGACATGAAGCTCGAAATTTTTCTTTCATGACTCAGATAGAGCATACATTTTAAACAACTTATCAATTTACTTCTCTAATCAAACCAACTTCACTCTCTTGATATCCTTTGTTGGAGGAGCAGCAATGCACTACTGAGAGCTAGCTGAACACATGGTGAGTCAATGACAAGAGGCATCTAGCTCGCAGTAGTGCACTGCTGCTCTTGAGCCTACCTTTTTATGTTTTTAATAGGCTGCCAAAAGAACAAAGCAAACATGTTAAAATAAATAAATTGCAAAGCTGTTTAAACCTTTCAGTCTATTAGTCCAGTAACCCCTTCCACGTGCACCTGAGTAAAGTTGTGAAGATTACTTTCTATAGTGCTGAGCTCAGTCTTTACACTTTGCATTTAGTCCGTTGGGACATTCCATGCCATTCTGAAAACGCCAGGCTTTAAGGACGTTAGGACGGCATGGAACATCCTAACGTGTACAGCCCCCTGCTCCACCTCCTTGTTGACAAATGTGGTGGATTCAACTGGGGGACTTGTCTGGCAACTTAGCATCCCATCCTGGCTACCCCTCTTTTCTCAGGGATTATAAAGAGGGATAGATATAAGCAACTGCTGAGGTTTCTTCATTTTATTGACAATGCCCAGTGCCCCCCTAGAAATGACCCCTTGCATGACAGGCTTTATAAAATACTGCCCCTGATAAAACACTGGTCTGAATTGTTTTCTGAAAATTACACCCTAACCAGAACATCTGTGCAGATGAATCCTTGATGAAATTTTAAGGAAGATGGCTTTTTAAAGAATATGAATGAATATATTCTTTAAAAAGCCATCTTCCTTTAAATTTAATCAAGGATCCATCTAAGCGTTCTCACTATGGAATCAAATTTTATAAATTGTGTGAATGCACTACAGGTTATGCTTGGGCATTTTGCATGTATGAAGGGAAATATAGCCATCTTTATCCACCTGGCTGCCCAGATTCTACTGACACAATTGGCAAGATTGTGTGGGATCTCCGCCTACTCTTGCTGGACAAAGGCTACCATCCATAGCTGGATAATTACTATACCAGCATAGATTTGTTTAAACATGTATTTTGTTTTGAAACCCTAGCCTGTGGCACAGTGCGCAAATATCGCACAGGTTTCCCCCAGCAGCTGACATATGGCAAAATCATAGAGGCACAACATCAGCTTTATGCTATGACAAAGTGCTGCCCCTTTGGTATACTGACAAACATACTGCATGATGAAAGTACCATGCCAGGGAAATGAATACACAAATACAAAAACCAGTTCATTGTTCAGTACAGCAAATATATGGGGGTAGTAGGTTTAGTTGATAAGTACATACAACCATATCTGGCTCAGTGCAAGACCAAAGCCAGGTACAAAAATCTTGCCATATACTTAACACAGATAGCAGTACATAAATCATATGTGCTGTACAAAAAAGCAGGCACAGGAAAGCCATGCACTTTCTTGGAATTTACACTAAAGATTTTATCAGATATTTTGTTTAACCAGACCCCTAATCCTCCCACTTTTAAATCAGAGAATGTCAAGAGACTTTGTGGCAAGCACTTTCCTTGTAGGGTCCCCCCACAGATTACAAAAAGTCACCCCAGAAAAAGTGCAGAGTCTGGGGGTCATTTTCATTCCTGGGCTACCACACTGTCTCAAAGGCAAAAAGGCCCAGAAAATCAATGTGACATTTCCATGTATGAAGACTGAAATAGGCATGTCCCATATTTTGCCTTTTAAATTACCAAAGCCCTATAAAACCTGTACATGGGGGGTATTGTTGTACTTGTGGGACATTGATGAACACAAATATGGGTGTTATATAGCAGTAAAACATAAAAGGATGATAATATAAAAAGCAAAAGAGCAGTGTTTGTGTGAAAAATGCAAAAGAAAATCATGAGCAATAAATTTGGCCAAGTGTTGTGACTAAGTGGCTACAAAAGTGGCTACTGAACATACCCCTGGGTTGTCTACTTTTGCTAATGGTATGCCATGATGGGGTCATTTTCATTCCTGGGCTGACATAATGGGGGATATTTATCAATGGTCCGCCAGACCTCGCTGAATCTGGAGAGCAATACGCTCTCTGTGTTCAGCATTGCACCAGCAGTTTTTGTGAGCTGCTGGTGCAACGCTGCCCCCTGCAGATTCGTGGCCAAGTCGTGTCAGATTCGTGTCAATCAACCCAATCGTATTTGATCGGGTTGAATTGTGGCGAAGTCTTTCCGCCTGCTCAGAACAGGCGGACAGGGTTATGGAGCAGCGGTCTTTAGACCGCTGCTTCATAATTGGTGTTTCTGGCGAGCCTGCAGGCTCGCCAGAAACACGGGGCCTCAAGCTCCATCTGGAGCTTGATAGAGATGCCCCAATGTCTCAAAGACAACATAGACCCAGAAAATCAATGTGTCAAATTTCCATATAAATGGGCAGGTCCCATATTTGGGCCTGTAACAACCCCAAATCCTAGAAAAGCTGTACATGGAAGGTCTTGTTGTACTCGCGGAAAATCGCTGAACACAAATATGGGTGTTTATTGCAGTATAAATGATCAGGATTATGATATTCACAATAAAAAATGTGTGTGAGTGCTTGGAAAACATAACATTTCTTAATTTCTCACACTTACTTAGATTTTATTCATATTAAATTATAGTTCATATATAAATATTTGATGTCAAAACAAATCCCTATCGGCTAGATTACGAGTCTTGCTATAGCCTTAAAAAGCAGCGTTAAGGGGTCCTAACGCTGCTTTTTAATGCCCGCTGGTATTACTAGTCAGGCAGGTACAGGTGTACCACTCACTTTTTTCCGCGATTCGAACATACCGCAAATCCCCTTACGTCAATTGCGTATCCTATCTTTTTAATGGGATTTTCCTAACGCCGGTATTACGATCGCTGGAAAAAGTGAGCGGTACACCCTCTCCTCTCCAGACTCCTAACGCATTTAAAAGTCAG
This sequence comes from Bombina bombina, assembly GCF_027579735.1. NCBI lineage: Eukaryota > Metazoa > Chordata > Amphibia > Anura > Bombinatoridae > Bombina > Bombina bombina. The sequence goes on from NC_069504.1 coordinate 952,283,336, forward strand.
TAGTTAAGAGTTTTATGGGCTAACGCCGGAACATAAAACTCTTAACTAAAGTGCTACAAAGTACACTAACACCCATAAACTACCTATTAACCCCTAAACCGAGGCCCCCCACATCGCAAACACTATAATAAAATTATTTAACCCCTAATCGCCGCCACTTTAATAAATGTATTAATCCCTAAACCGCTGCACTCCCGCCTCGCAAACACTAGTTAAATTTTATTAACCCCTAATCTGCCGTCCCTAACATTGCCAACACCTACCTACATTTATTAACCCCTAATCTGCCGCCCACAACATCGCCGCCACTATAATAAATGTATTAACCCCTAAACCTAAGTCTAACCCTAACCCCCCCTAACTTAAATATAATTTAAATAAATCTAAATAAATTTACTATAATTAACTAAATTATTCCTATTTAAAACTAAATACTTACCTGTAAAATAAACCCTAAGCTAGCTAAAATATAACTAATAGTTACATTGTAGCCATTTTAGGATTTATATTTATTTTACAGGCAACTTTGTATTTATTTTAACTAGGTACAAAAGCACCTGTAAAATAAACCCTAACCTAAATTATAATTACACCTAACACTACACTATAATAAAACTAATTACCTAAACTACCTACAATTAATTAAAATTAATTTAAATAACCTAAATTACGGAAAAAAACACTAAATTACAGAAAATAAAAAAAGAATTACAATTTTTTTAAGCTAATTACACCTACTCTAATCCCCCTAATAAAATAAAAAGCCCCCCAAAATAATAAAATTCCCTACCCTATACTAAATTACAAATAGCCCTTAAAAGGGTTTTTGCGGGGCATTGCCCCAAAGTAATCAGCTCTTTTACCTGTAAAAAAAAAAAGACAATACCCCCCCAACATTAAAACCCACCACCCACACACCCAACCCTACTCTAAAACCCACCCAATCCCCCCTTAATAAAACCTAACACTACCCCTTGAATATCACCCTACCTTGAGATGTCTTCACCCAGCCGGGCACAAGTGGACCTCCAGAGGGGCAGAATTCTTCATCCGATCCGGCCAGAAGAGGACATCCAGACCGGCAGATGTCTTCATCCAGATCTTCTACCTTCTTCCATCCAGAGCGGAGTGGGTCCATCTTGAAGACATCTGACGCGGAGCATCCTCTTCCTTCTTGATCCGACGACTGAATGAAGGTTCCTTTAAGTGATGTCATCCAAGATGGCGTCCCTTCAATTCCGATTGGCTGATAGAATCCTATCAGCCAATCGGAATTAAGGTAGGAAAAATCCTATTGGCTGATGCAGTCAGCCAATAGGATTGAAGTCCAATCCTATTGGCTGATCCAATCAGCCAATAGGATTGAGCTCGCATTCTATTGGCTGATTGGAATAGCCAATAGAATGCGAGCTCAATCCTATTGGCTGATTGGATCGGCCAATAGGATGAAAGCTCAATCCTATTGGCTGATTGCAACAGCCAATAGGATTTTTTCAACCTTAATTCCGATTCGCTGATAGAATTCTATCAGCCAATCGGAATCTAAGGGACGCCATCTTGGATGACGTCATTTAAAGGAACCTTCATTTGGAAGAAGACGTAGTAAGAAGAGGATGCTCCGCGCCGGATGTCTTGAAGATGGAGCCGCTCCGCGCCGGATGGATGAAGATAGAAGATGCCGTCTGGATGAAGACTTCAGTCGCTTGGATGAAGACTTCTGCCGGCTTTGATGAGGACTTCTGCTGCTTCGTTGAGGATGGATGTCGGCTCTTCAAAAACTGTAAGTGGATCTTCGGGGGTTAGTGTAAGGTTTTTTTAAGGGTTTATTGGGTGGGTTTTAATTTTAGATTAGGGTTTGGGCTTTTGAAAAAGAGCTAAATGCCCTTTTAAGGGCAATGCCTATACAAATGCCCTTTTCAGGGCAATGGGGAGCTTAGGTTTTTTTAGTTAGGTTTTTATTTGGGGGGTTTGGTTGTGTGGGTGGTGGGTTTTACTGTTGGGGGGTATTTGCATTTTTTATTTACAGGTAAAAGAGCTGATTTCTTTGGGACAATGCCCTGCAAAAAGCCCCTTTAAGTGCCATTGGTAGTTTATTGTAGGCTAGGGTTTTTTTTTTATTTTGGGGGGGCTTTTTTATTTTCATAGGGCTCTTAGATTAGGTGTAATTAGTTTATATATTTGATCATTTAATTTTTATTTTGTGTAACTTAGTATTTATTTATTTTTTGTAACTTAGTGTTTGTTATATTTTGTAACTTAGTTGTTAGTTTTTTGTAACTTTGTAATGTAATTTTTAATTGTAGATTTAAATTATTTGAGTAGGGTTAGGTGTTTAAATATGTAATATAGTTAATTTCATTTGTAGTTTAATGTAATATAGTATAACAGTTAGGGTAGGTTAATTAATAGTTTAATATAGTTTAATTTAAATCTAAAGGTAAGATAAATGTATTATAAGATAGCTATGAGTTAATATTTAATATAAAGTTAGTGGGTTGTTAGGTTTAGGGGTTAATAGGTTAATTTAGTTTATGGCGATGTGGGTGGTTGTCGGTTTAGCAGGTTAACAGGTTTAGTAAGTGCTAGTGATGTGGGAGGCCAGAGGTTTAGGGGTTAATATATTTAGTTAGTTGCGGCGGGGTCCGGGAGCGGCGGAATAGGGGTTGATAAGTTTATTAGAGTTGCGGCGGTGTCAGGGAGCAGCGGAATAGGGGTTAATACATTTATTCAGTTGCCGTGAGCTCCGAGAGCGGCGGGATAGGGGTTAATAACATTATGTAGGTGGCGGCGGGGGCCGGGAGCGGCGGAATAGGGGTTAATAACTTTATGTAGGTGGCGGCGGTAGATTAGGGGTTAATAAGTATAATGTAGGTGGCGGCGGTGTAGGGGCGGCAGGTTAGGGGTTAATAAGTATAATGTAGGCAGCGGCGGTGTAGGGGGCGGCAGATTAGGGGTTAATAAGTATAATGTAGGTGGCGGTGATGTAGGGGGTGGCAGATTAGGGGTTAATATGTATAATGTAGGTGGCGGCGGTGTAGGGGGTGGCAGATTAGGGGTGTTTAGACTTATGTTAGGGTGTTAGGTGTAAACGTAACTTTTAATCTCCCATAGGAATCAATGGGATATCGGGCAGCAGCGAACATAAGCTTTCGCTGCTTTCAGACTCCCATTGGTTCCTATGGCATCCGCTGCCTCCAGGGTGGCGGATTGAAAAGCAGGTACGATGGGCCGGAATAGTGGCGAGCGTACCTGGTAGATATTTGATAACTAGCAAAAGTAGTCAGATAGTGCCGAATTTGCATTCGGAACATCTGTAATGACGTAAGCATTGATCTGTGTCGGACTGAGACCGGCAGATTGTATGTTACATCACAAATTTTAACTTTTGCCGGTATGTAGGCTTTGATAAATAAGGGGAATCAGGCTGTGGAATTCCAGCATATTTGCAGTTGACGGCTTGATAAATAGGCCTCCTAGTCTCAAGACCGGTAGAGAGATAATGTTGCGGTCATGGAGACTTCTTTCCTCAGTTACGGTAGGTTTGTGGAAGGATTCCTTAGCATGCAGCATTCTCAGTTCCGATATTAGGCTATCATACCCGTTATGTATCTTTCTTCCAAGTTCTATAAGCAAGGCATGTATTTGTAGGCGATTTTCCTCTATAGCTTACAGGATTGGAGTTATATATATAGGTGAGTAAATTGGACAGTGTTCAGGATTTGCAGGTCTGGGTCTCTCAATTTTATTTAAGTAAATTTATGTATAGTAGAGCAATGTTGTATGTAGCATAAAAGGCACAGCTCCCTGTGATAAGTGCTTCACATATGAAGGCCAAAGTTTATTAACTGGGTGTTCATTGCAAATAGAATGCTAGTGCATTAACCGGTGGCAGAAAAAGTTTTCAAGTGGTTGCTCTTTATTTTACAGGAGTGATTACCTCTGATCGGGTATGGCATCTATCGCCATATCAAGTGGGCCGCATGGCGTCTCTTCTTTTTGGCCTCCTGCAGCAGGTCTGCAGTAGCGAGTTTGCCCGCGATCAATAGGTGCGGTTCTGATGCCCAGGATGATCCGTAGGAGAGGATCTTCATTTGTGGGTAACATGCAGTTGGCGGTAGTGATCTTTAAAGGGACATTATACACTCATTTTTTCTTTGCATAAATGTTTTATAGATGATCTATTTATATAGCCCAGTTTTTTTTCATTTTTTTTATAGTTTTGCTTATTTTAAATAACATTGCTCTGATTTTCAGACTCCTAACCAAGCCCCAAAGTTTTATGAAAATACCGTCAGCTACCTACTCCAGCTTACTCCTGTTTGTGTAAAGGGTCTTTTCATATGCAAAAGAAGGGGGAGGGGGAGGGTCTTATTTCCCACTTGCAGTGGGCTTTCTAACTTCCTTTTCAACATAGCTAAACTGAGAGCTTCTAAGTAAGTGTTTAAACAGTTTGAATTTTTATATCAGTATCTGTGCATCTTATTCTTTATAGTAGTGTCTATTACATTCAGTTATATGAAAATGAGTGTATACTGTCCCTTTAACTGTGGTTTTACTCAGTGCTATTAATCTGCTATTTCTATATTATGGTTTCCCTGGACTCAGTGCCCCTGTTTTTAATAGTATTTTTAAAAACCGGGCACTCATTCATGAAAATTTACATTTACTTTAACTCTACTGAGTTTCTATAAAGTAACGAGTGTTGCCATGTTTGAACTTAAGTTGTCCCTTTTCTGTTTCCTCTGCTGAAGACAATTAGGGACAGATATAAAACAGGCAATAAAAGACACCGTCCAAACATGAATTCCACACAGCCTTTTTTGCACAAACCGAGAAAAATTGAAAACTAGTTCAAACATGGTGGTGCCCATTACTTTTATAGAAACTGTGCCTTTATACTTATATTTTCACTATTTAAACAAATAATATAATTGTAAAATTACATCTAAGTACTGTTCTAAGGCTAATATTTGCTTTGAATATATCATTATGTCTGTATTTACTGTTAAAGGGATATGACATCAAAATGTTTTCTTTCATGATTCAGATAGAGCATGCAATTTTTTTTTAACTCTTTATTTATAACCCAACAGTGTGTACATATTAGACAACTCACATTTTACATTTTCATTGGACATCACAGGATGTTTTAAATGAATCAAAACAGATAAATCAACATAATCGCAGTGGTGTACAAAAGCAGTATAGATCAACCTGGCCCTTCTTAGACCGTAATACAAATACAAAATTTGACTCTCATATAGATAAAAAGGAGGAAGGCCCTATATATATATATATATATATATATATATATAATATATATATATATATATATATATATAGATAGATAGATAGATAGATAGATAGATAGATAGATAGATATGATATTTTACTCCTTGAATCAGAATACGATGTTGGGGTATTTTTTAAATTAAAAAAAACGATCAAAACAAAACACAGACAAAAATTTTTTTTATAATACTTTAAAAAAATAGAAGAATTAGGATACGGTAGGTTAGCATACGCCCAGCAATACCAATTCTGTGTTTCTAAAAGGATTTATAAGATGTTCAACCCCTCTAGGGGGAAGGGCTTTGATAAATAGTGACCATTTGGAAAAAAAAACCTTATATCATGATCACTAAGTAAATTAGTGTCAAATTGTTCGATAATACATTGTTTCTTCAGACAGTTCTTTACTTCTAGGATGCTAGGGATTGCTTTTGTTTTCCATTTTTTTAAATATTAGATATCTAGCAGCTAAAATCACGAGGTTAATAGTTTTATATTTGTGCTGATGATTTCCAATTTCAGAACAAAGAAAAACTACATTTGCCGATGATAAGATCAGAGGAGGAGCAGCCAGTGAATTGGTAAGCCAGTATTGTAACTTGGACCACAAATTTCTGATATTTGGACAATTCCAAAGCATGTGGAGTAGGTTAGCTAATGGAAATTAGCATTTCGGGCATACACTGAAGTTGGTATTCCGACATTTAGACCCTTTATCTGGAGAAAAATAGGCCATATAGAGTAGTTTGACATGTGACTCCCTCCATGAGGCAGAGAGGGTCACACAAGAAACCTCTTGTAGTGAAAATGAGGGTAATCTAGGATCGAGAGAGTTTTGCATTGTCATTGTTGTCCATTTTTAATGGATTTTTACGAGGTTATCTGGACCCTTAGCCGAGGTCAAAGTTTGATAGATATAAGATACTGACATTTGGCCATTTTTAGTTAGAAGTAGCCAATTCTCAACAGCCCCCAAGGTCCAGTTCCAGCCATGATCAGTGACAAGTTTAAGTACAAAATGTTTTGCTTGAAGATAAGCGAAGACGTTTTTATGCAAGAGATGAAATTCCTCCTTAAGAGAGTCAAATGATTTAATACATCTTCTTTCAAAATCTATAAATTGATAAACGTTAGCGAGACCTAAAGACTTCCATTCATGAAAGAGTATTGAGTGTAACCCTGCTTGGAATTTGGGATTACCACATAGAGGGATGTATCGTGTGGCTCTAGATTCAATAAGCAGAGAGTTACATATCCTCTTCCACATCTGAATTGGATTGTAGATAGATCTTAGTTTTTTATTTCAGGGGGGATTGCAGTATTGTTGCAGTGTATTAAAGCAACCGGGTAAAAAGGGTAGGTTATATTATTTTCAAGCTCGTTATTTGTTACATAGTCCCTAAGACATAACCAATCTGTAACAATTTGTGCAATAAAAGCTTGGTTATAGGAGAGAAGGTCCGGAAGGGCAAGCCCTCCAAACTTCGTAGGTAAGAATAGTTTAGAAAGTGAGATTCTGGATTTTTTGTTTTGCCAGATAAAGGATCGTAATGCCGAATTGAAAAGATTAATATCCTTCGTCTTAAGAATCAACGGGGTATTCTGGAGGATATAAAGGATTTTAGGAAGAAGGATTATTTTATAAATAGCTATATGCTCAGAGAGGGATAGAGGAAGATTCTGCCAGTTTTTAAAAGTTTATTTTATTTTGTTAAGGGCTGGCAAGATATTCAAAGTATACCAATTATCGGGGTTAGAGAATATTCTGATAACTAAATACTTAAATGAGTCCTGAACTATACTAAAAGGTACAGCTGAAGGAGAGTCTTTGGTCTGTTTGATCCAAAGAAATTCCGACTTTGTAGTATTAACCCTATAGCCAGAAAAGGATCCAAACTGTTTAATTATTAGGAGAAGCTTTGGGATATTTATAGACAAATTTGACATATAAATCAAGATGTCGTCAGCATAGAGTGCTATTTTAAGTTACTTCCTCTCGACTTTGATTCCTTAAAGTTGCTGCCTGATTAAAATAGCCAGAGGTTCAATAGAGAGGTCAAAGAGGAGCAGGGAGAGAGGGCACCGCTGTTTAGTTCCCCTCTCCAATAGTATGTCACGAGACATGAAGCCATTCACTAACATTCTCGTAGAGGCATTTTTATAAAGATTGTCAACAAACTGAAGAAATTTACCTCTGAGACCAAATTGGTATAAGGTGAATAAAAGATGGCCATGGTGCACTGAGTCAAAGGCTTTTTCAGCGTCTATAGAGATAATTGCCATATCATAAGTGCCCTCTCCCCCCATACGCCCCGTGGCCTCCATTGTTTTGAAATAGTCTATTGTAAGGAAACTTCCCTTATTTTAGCTGAGAAATTGCAATTCAGCAGGAACCCGGCTTGATCTTTGTGGATTATGGAAGAAAGAAGAGGTTGGAGCCTTTGCGCTAAGATAGCAGTGAGCAATTTGTAATCCGTATTAAGAAGTGCAATAGGTTTATAGGACTCTTTCCTATCTGGGTCTTTACCCTGTTTTAATATTAATACAGTGTGTGAAGCAGCAAAATTAGCTGTGGGCTCAGTACCTTTTATATATATATCATTAAATAAGAGAGCTAGATGTGTTATTATTGAGGGAGATACTATTTTATAAAGTTCATTTGGGAGGGCATCCGTGCCCAGAGCTTTATTAGAAGAAAGATTCTGAATTGCAGTAGCCACTTCTAGCTAGGAGATAGGAAAATAAAGAGTTTCCAGTAAATCAGGGGTAAGGGACCGACAAGATATTTTATGCCAAAAGTTTTCCCGTTCAAGATTGTCTGAAACCTTAGAAGAGTATAAAGTCTTATAATAATCCGAGAAGACTTTAAGCAGTTCTTCTGGTGATTTAAGATGCTTACCTTCAAAACAGATGGAATCTATCATAGAGGGAGTTTTGTCTCGTTTAACCAATTTTGCTAACAGTTTCCCTGATTTATTTCCGTAATGATACAACTTAGCTTGAAATCTAAGATCCCTCTGAGAAGCCCTATATAATAGAAAATAGTCTCTTTCCCGTAGTGCAGAGATATATCTAGTAAAGTTCTCTGGGTTTTTTTGATATAGATATTGGTTATAGGCATCAATATGCTCTCCCTTGTTTTAAGTTTTTTAGATCTGGTGATGCTGTATGCTAAAATTTCCCCGCTAAGAACCGCTTTTGCTGTTTCCCAGAACAGCGCTGGGCGGGAGGTATGTTGCTGATTGAATAGGGTGAACTCGTGAAATTTGGCAATAAGCCATTTTTTAAATTTGATGTCAGAAGCTAAGTACGTAGGGAAGGAAAAGCGAGCATTCCAATTAGCCGGATGGTTTAGCTGAAATTTGAGAAAAATCGGAGCATGAGCAGAAGTAAGCCTATTCTTGACAATGATTTATGAGCCTTGGAGAGGCATGTAAAATCTCTAATATCTGGGTTTTGTGATCTCCAGATGTCACAGAGCCTCAAATTACGGAAAAGCCTGGTGAATAATTTTGATTCTAAGTTATCCCTTTTTGCTTTCACGGGTAGAGAATTCTGTCTCATCCTATCCAAAGGATATTGCAGAGCCATGTTGAAGTCCCCTCCTAGTATCAAATAACCTTCTGCAAAGGATATAATCTTGTTTTGTAGTGCTTCCCAAAAGGCAAGATGAAAAACATTAGGAGCATAAACATTGCAGAAAGTATACAATATTTTGGCTATCTTAATTTTTACCAATACATATCTCCCCTCCTGATCTGCATCAACATGCAGCAGTTCATAGGATATTTTTTTTCCCAGAAGGATCGCTATACCGCTTTTCCTTTTCAAGCTAGAAGAAAATAAAACCTCCTTAACCCAGGAGGATTTAAGCTTAAGAACTTCATCTGATTTTAAATGAGTTTCCTGTAGGAAAGCAATATCAGTATTAGTTTTCCTAAAATGAGATAATATTAATTTTCATTTGATGGGAGATGTAAGACCTCCTATATTCCAGGAGGTAAGAGCAAAAGAAGAAAACAAAAAACAAGAAAAAAAAAAAAATAACCCATTTAAAAACTGAACAATTCAGAGGGCCATTACCCCTGATTCCCTCCGAACCCATGTGCTCAAAAAGACTGGACATCTATAGAAAAGGGTGTCATATATGCAGATAGTTATGTTCAAGTTCAATTTTAACCTAAGGGATAAATCTCAAGATAAAAAAATTCTGCCTCTTGGGCAGATTCAAAGAAATGTGTGTGACTTTCTATCTGCAGTTTCAGCCTTGCTGAGTACAGCAAGGTTGCCCGGAGACCCTGATTTACAAATTTTGTACAGGCTGGAGCAAGCTCCCTCCTCTTTGCTGCTGTCTCTGCAGAGTAATCCTGGAACAAAAGGATTTTTGCGTCCCTTAAGTAGATAGGCTGATGTTTGCGATAGGCTTGTAACAGCAAGACTTTATGTTGGAAATTTAAAACCTTAGCTATAATTGGCCTAGGTCTTATGTTGGTTTTGTTCGGAATAAATGCACCTATCCTGTGGGCCCTTTCTAAGACTATCTGAGGTTGGGACTCCAGTATCTGCAGGAGCTGGGGAAGTGTGACTGTAAAACATGTATCTAAATCCTCATACTACTTCTCTTCTGGGACCCCAATAACTCTAAGATTATTTCTTCTTGAACGATTTTCTAAGTCTTATAGTTTGCCCTGCATTTTCAGAAGTGTAGTGTTTGTGGATTCAAGATTAGAATTATAACCCATAATAAGATCATCAAGATCTGAGATTCTTTGTTCAGCCTCAGAAAGTCTACGAGCAAATAGTTTTACTTCATTAGATAAAGATGCAATATCTTGTTTAATCTCGTTTTTAAGTATGTCAAATTTGGGAGCCAGGGCTTCTGAGATGCTGGAGACTAGCGACTGAATATCTAATGACTCAGTCCCTGGCGGAAAATTAGGGGTGGTTGGTTGTATATCCGTTGAAGTCTCCGGGGTGGCTTTATTCCTCTTATCTCTTTGTCTACCCGCCATGACTGAAGGTGAAGTTTTGGGAAAGCTGTGAAAATATTTGTCCATGTGGTTGTGAATTGTGGCAGAATAATACAAAAGTGGTGATTTGTGGAAGAAAAAAAAAGGGACAGGCAAACCCTTTGGATGAAGGGATAGAAGGAGGAGTACTTACCGCTTACAATGAAATCATGCCTAAGTGCAGGAGAATTTATCCGGCTCTATGAGGTGAAATAGGAAAACTATATTGTGAAAGGTGAAATCAATGTGCGATGGTGATTAAAAGAAAAGTGCAATCTACTAGTGATACAGTGAAGTGAAGTCAGAAGATTCTCTAAGACAGTGATGAGGGGAGACAAGGGACGAATAAGTGCCGCTGCGGCTGCTACGTCTATTTTGAGATCTCCAGCAGAATCTATCTCAATCAGTAAAGACTCATTTCTTCATAGTGTGCGAGAACAATATTTCTAAAAATAGAAAAGAGATAGTTTAAGCAACTCTTTTATAGATACAACTGGGGTCATATAAAAAAAATTGCTACAATGGATAGCATCAGATTGGTAAGAATAAAGGCAAGGAACAAGGAGCAAATTCTTGCAAATATACATAGGACTTAGAAAATCCAGTCCTCCTCCTTTTCTCCTCTTTCAGTCCCTTTTTCTCTTTCTGCCTTTATTCTTTCTTAATTGGGGAGTTTCGATAATGTAGAGCTAAGGTTGCCTATTGCTTCATGCAAGTCTGAAGCGGAGGAGATTATAGGGGCAGAGAGCCTAAGCTAAGGCCTTTAATTTAAAGGGACACTGTACCCAAATTTTTTCTTTTGTAATTCAGAAAGAGCATGCAATTTTAAGCAACTTTCTAATTTACTCCTATTATCAATTTTTCTTCGTTCTCTTGCTATCATTATTTGAAAAAGAAGGCATCTAAGCTTTTTTTTTGTTTCAGTACTCTGGACAGCACTTTTTTATTGGTGGATGAACTTATCCACCAATCAGCAAGGACAACTCAGGTTGTTCACCAAAAATGGGCCGGCATCTAAACTTACATTCTTGCATTTCAAATAAAGATACCAAGAGAATGAAGAAAATTTGATAATAGGAGTAAATTAGAAAGTTTCTTAAAATTTCATGCTCAATTTGAATCACAAAAGAAATTTTTTGGGTACAGTGTCCCTTTAAGCTAGGCTTTGCTAAAGGGGATGAATACGAGAAGGTTAGACCAATAATAAAGATTATCAGGACCCTCAGGGAATAGTATGTTTAAATAAAGAGATTTTGTTTCCCCTTCCACCCCTTTGTTTTCCTGCTTCTTTATTCTCTTTCTATTACTCAGATAAAAAAGCAGTAGGAGAGTGATTAGATTAGAAGGATATATAGGTGTGGGGGCACACAGGAAAAAAAACAATCATGCTTTTCATATAACGTTAGAATAGGGGGCATACATTCAGTAGAATAATGTTCATGTTATTGACAATGTCCCAAACAACAGCGAGAGATAAGAAAAAAAAACACAAAAAAAACACTTCTGAGTTTAGCTGGGCCTTTCCTTAATGATGCTAATATGTATAATGGGGAACCAAATAAAGAAAAATCCATTTATGTGATGGTCATCAAAATAGAGGGAAAACATCCCAAATTTCAGGAAAGATACCAAGTCCAGTGATGGAGATTTAGTGATAGCTTACCGAGAGTTACCGTTCAAGGGAGTCCTCAATGCCTCCTCAATGCCTCTTATTACAGCAAAAAATGAAAGAAGCAAAACCTCTGCGATACAGCAACAGTGCCTTAGGAGCCAGAGAGAAGGAGATAACTCCTGCTACTTTAGTATAAAGCAGGTTCAGCTTGTGAGTAGACTTGAAGCCACAGCCCCGGAGCTCAACCTAAGCAGGTACCAGAGCATTCCCCCTCTCGCAGCACCGGTGGGAGGGGGAAATGATATAGACCAGACAGGAGTGGCAGCCTCAGTCAACGGGCCGGAGGGAACAGTTAACAAGGCAACTCCAGGCAACGAACAATTCAGAGGGCCATATGCAGCAGGCAAAAAGCAGAAACCACAAACAGGTTCCAGCTCTCCAGGAGACACTCAGCTGCCGCTTCGAGATCCAAGAGTGCCGGACACCAACACAGGACCCCTCACGCAGCAATGGTGGGAGGGGGGTACAGTTCAAACCGTACTAAGGCGGCAATTTCCGATGAGATGTCGACAAACAGACTACAATCAGGTAAGCGGAGGGGGGGTAACGATATAGGGATGATGCACCTCCGTACTCACCCCATGGCTTCCGTGGAGAGAACAGAAGGTCACCAGAAGAAACGGGTACAGCTGGCTGCAATGCTCCCTTCGGTTATCTAGCTGAAGCCGCCAATTGCGGTAGAAACAAACTGCTTCTTTATGGGGCTCCTATCAAGGGCACTGCCAGGTAGATCTTAAGTTGGGTTTTTTTTCCAGCCAGGGAGAGTTGTAGGCATTAATGGAAGTAGAAAAAGACAACCCAGCGCTGAGATCTAGTACACAAAGCTGCTGTAAAGTAGGTTTCCCCACAAAACCTTAACAGTGCTATTACAGGAAAATTACAAAGTCTGCAGAGTCTGCAGATTGGTAATGGATTACAGCTGCGCTGCCCAAAGGTAGCTTAATGTGTAAAAAAAATGATTTTTTTTAAAGACCCTATATAGGTAAAATATAATGTTTTAATTAAACTATTTGATTAAAAAAATATACAGAAATCAATGTGCACAGTGGTAGTAAATAACAACAAAAAAAGTTTCACATTAAAAGGGCATAAATAGCACAAAGCACATACTCATATAAACCAATATTAGAGTGTAGCATATGTTTGCAGAGCAAAAGTCCTTTACATTACATTTATTTTTCTAGCGGGGCAAATTTATCATCACTTTAAGGTCAAAACTAAACACATTTGATGAGCCAATGACAACAGACATATCTGTAGCTACCAATCACCAGCTAGATCGCAGTAGTGCGCTGGCGTTATTGAAAATTTGGTAATAGACGTACATTGAGAAGTCTTTTAAAATGACATTTTCTGTCTGATCCATAAATGTTTCATTTTGGGTCTCATGTCCCTTTAATGTCGGCTCCAGACAATGCACCATTGGTCTGCAGCTGAAAATGGCTGCTGAGCCAATCAAGCTTAGCATATGTGTGTAGCCACCAATCACCAGCTACGTTTAACTCAGGACTGCCTATCTGAAGCTGCCTTTAACTCTTTTTGCAGGGGTTAAACACATAGGTATAGGCAACCAACAGTACAATAAGAAAGTGCTCTAATGCATTAGATCATTTTGTTATTTAAAGGGATATGAAATCCATAATTTTTCGTTCCTGGTTTAAAAAGAGTACGTGATTTTAAGCAAATTTGCAATTTACTTCTATTATCAAATTTGAAGAAGCAACAATGCACTACTGGGAGCTAGCATAACACATCTGATGAACCAATAAAAAGAGGCATATATGTGCTGCCACCAATCAGCAGCTAGCTCCCAGTAGTGCATTGCTGCTTTTGAGCCTACCTAGATATGCTTTTCAACTAAGCATATCAAGAGAATGAAGTAAATTAGATAAGAGAAGTAAACTGAAAGTTATTTAAAATCACATGCTCTGTCTGAATCATGAAAGAAAGATTTGGGGGTTCATGTCCCTTTAAGCTTTATGTCCATTTAACAAAGAAAGATCCATAAAGCACAGGCGTCTGTTTAAAAACAATGTACTTTTTCCCTTGGCACATAACATATCTATGCTGATTTATTTTGTGTTGTCATTACTAATCATATTTATAGCATTAGTCATAAATATGAATTATTTGCGATGCATTTGATTTAACCCACTAAAAAGGTTTTTGGAAATGTTTTTTGATATGTTGATGTAGAAATGTGGAATTATCTGAGTTCTCAAAACAGACAATTATTTTTACTTCTTAAAGCTGCATTTAATTTGAAATTTCTCATTTTAAAGGGACAGTCTACCATAGAATTGTTATTGTTTTAAAAGATAGATAATCCCTTTATTACCCATTCCCTGTTTTTGCATAACCAACACAGTTATATTAATATATGTTTTACCTCTGTGATTACCTTGTATCTAGGAACCTTTTTCCATCCCACTGATCACATGACTGTGACTGTTTATTATCTGTTGTCTTGCATTTAGCATCATTGTTTTGTGCTAGATCTTAAATACCCCCCTGTGCCTGAACACAGTGTTATCTATATGGCCCACGTGCACTTTCTGTCTCTTTGTGTTGAAAAGAGATTTTAAAAGCATGTGATAAGAGGCAGCCCTCACAGGCTTAGAAATTAGCCTATGAGCCTACCTATGTTTAGTTTAAACTAAGAATACCAAGAGAAAAAAGCAAATTTGATGATAAAAGTAAATTGGAAAGTTGATTAAAATTAAAAGTCCTATCTGAATAATGAAAGTTTAATTTATACTAGACTGTCCCATTAATCATATTTGAAATGTGAACTACAAAAATGCAAAAAAGTATTAATAAAGACCAATGCATTAAGAAACAATAATATATTTGCTAATATACCAGCAAATTCATCTATATGGTTTCAGAACAACAGTTAAAGGAGGGAACAGATTTCTAACAGATTGCTTACAATGCTGAGTATTTAATCAAGAAAATGAAAGCTTTTAGCTGGAGGATTACTGAACAAAAACAGAGCGTATTGACGGTTTAGCACTGTATGTGTCTATGCCCACACATTTCCTAGGGTAAGCAGATTGACAAGTGAAAACGCTTCTGAGCCCTGCAAAGTCTTTTTCACATAAATGTTTAACCCCTGTGCTTCTATAGAAGTGCTTTGAATGTGTCACCCATGGTGGTAGGGTACGGAACATATATCAAATGAATACATTCAACCCAACTAAAGCCATACTTTATGAAAGAAAAGCACAAATTTAGTAGAAATGATTTTATAGCGTTATGTATAAAACATATGTTAAATCTTTGTCAACTCATGTTTATTTTTGATAAAAATTGACATAGTAGCACAGATGAAGTTAAAAGATTAAAGGGATAGTAAACCCAATTTTTTTTCTTTCGTGTTTCAGATTAAGCATGCAATTTTAAGCAACTCATATTATGATTTTTTAGTAATTTTATTGGTATCTTTATTTGAAAAAGCAGGAATGTAAGCTTAGGAACTGGCCCATTTTTGGTTCAGCACCCTGGATAGTGCTTGCTGATTGGTGGCTACACAGGTACTGCTTTTCAAATAAAGATACCAAGAGTACAAAGAAACATTGGCCTAGATTTGGAGTTTGGCGGTAGATGGGCTGTTAACGCTACGCAGGCTTTTTTCTGGCCGCACCATAAAATTAACTCTGGTATCGAGAGTTCAAAAAAATGCTGCGTTAGGCTCCAAAAAAGGAGCGTAGAGCATTTTTACCGCAAATGCAACTCTCGATACCAGAGTTGCTTACGGACGCGGCCAGCCTCAAAAACGTGCTTGTGCACGATTCTCCCATAGGAAACAATGGGGCTGTTTGAGCTGAAAAAAAACCTAACACCTGCAAAAAAGCAGCGTTCAGCTCCTAACGCAGCCCCATTGTTTCCTATGGGGAAACACTTCCTACGTCTGCACCTAACACTCTAACATGTACCCCGAGTCTAAACACCCCTACCCTTACACTTATTAACCCCTAATCTGCAGCCCCCGCTATCGCTGACCCCTGCATTATATTATTAACCCCTAATCTTCCGCTCCGTAAACCGCCGCAACTTACATTATCCCTATGTACCCCTAATCTGCTGCCCCTAACACCGCCGACACCTATATTATATTTATTAACCCCTAACCTGCCCCCCACAACGTCGCCGCCAGCTACTTACAATAATTAACCCCTAATCTGCCGAGCGGACCTGAGCGCTACTATAATAAAGTTATTAACCCCTAATCCGCCTCACTAACCCTATCATAAATAGTATTAACCCCTAATCTGCCCTCCCTAACATCGCCGACACCTAACTTCAATTATTAACCCCTAATCTGACGACCGGAGCTCATCGCTACTATAATAAATGGATTAACCCCTAAAGCTAAGTCTAACCCTAACACTAACACCCCCCTAACTTAAATATAATTTAAATCTAACGAAATTAATTAACTCTTATTAAATAAATTATTCCTATTTAAAGCTAAATACTTACCTGTAAAATACATCCTAATATAGCTACAATATAAATTATAATTATATTGTAGCTATTTTAGGATTAATATTTATTTTACAGGCAACTTGGTAATTATTTTAACCAGGTACAATAGCTATTAAATAGTTAAGAACTATTTAATATCTACCTAGTTAAAATAATAACAAAATTACCTGTAAAATAAATCCTAACCTAAGTTATAATTAAACCTAACACTACCCTATCAATAAATTAATTAAATAAAATACCTACAATTACCTACAATTAACCTAACACTACACTATCAATAAATAAATTAAATACAATTGCTAAAATAACTACAATTACATAAACTAACTAAAGTACAAAAAATAAAAAATAACTAAGTTACAAAAAATAAAAAAATATTTACAAACATAAGAAAAATATTACAACAATTTTAAACTAATTACACCTACTCTAAGCCCCCTAATAAAATAACAAAGACCCCCAAAATAAAAAATGCCCTACCCTATTCTAAATTAATAGAGTTAAAAGCTCTTTTACCTTACCAGCCCTGAACAGGGCCCTTTGCGGGGCATGCCCCAAGAAAATCAGCTCTTTTGCCTGTAAAAAAAAAACATACAATACCCCCCCAACATTACAACCCACCACCCACATACCCCTAATCTAACCCAAACCCCCCTTAAATAAACCTAACACTAAGCCCCTGAAGATCTTCCTACCTTGTCTTCACCATCCAGGTATCACCGATCCGTCCTGGCATCCGGTGCTGAAGAGGTCCAGAAGAGGCTCCAAAGTCTTCCTCCTATCCGGCAAGAAGAGGACATCCGGACCGGCAAACATCTTCTCCAAGCGGCATCTTCGATCTTCTTCCATCCGGTGCGGAGCGGGTCCATCTTGAATCAGCCGACGCGGATCCATCCTCTTCTTCCGGCGTCTCCCGACGAATGACGGTTCCTTTAAGGGACGTCATCCAAGATGGCGTCCCTCGAATTCCGATTGGCTGATAGGATTCTATCAGCCAATCAGAATTAAGGTAGGAATATTCTGATTGGCTGATGGAATCAGCCAATCAGAATCAAGTTCAATCCAATTGGCTGATCCAATCAGCCAATCAGATTGAGCTCGCATTCTATTGGCTGTTCCGATCAGCCAATAGAATGCGAGCTCAATCTGATTGGCTGATTGGATCAGCCAATCGGATTGAACTTGATTCTGATTGGCTAGTGTAGTGTTAGGTTAATTGTAGGTAATTGTAGGTATTTTATTTAATTAATTTATTGATAGGGTAGTGTTAGGTTTAATTATAACTTAGGTTAGGATTTATTTTACAGGTAATTTTGTTATTATTTTAACTAGGTAGATATTAAATAGTTCTTAACTATTTAATAGCTATTGTACCTGGTTAAAATAATTACCAAGTTGCCTGTAAAATAAATATTAATCCTAAGGTAGGAATATTCTGATTGGCTGATGGAATCAGCCAATCAGAATCAAGTTCAATCCAATTGGCTGATCCAATCAGCCAATCAGATTGAGCTTGCATTCTATTGGCTGTTCCGATCAGCCAATAGAATGCAAGCTCAATCTGATTGGCTGATTGGATCAGCCAATCGGATTGAACTTGATTCTGATTGGCTGATTCCATCAGCCAATCAGAATATTCCTACCTTAATTCCGATTGGCTGATAGAATCCTATCAGCCAATCGGAATTCGAGAGACGCCATCTTGGATGACGTCCCTTAAAGGAACCGTCATTCGTCGGGAGACGCCGGAAGAAGAGGATGGATCCGCGTCGGCTGATTCAAGATGGACCCGCTCCGCACCGGATGGAAGAAGATCGAAGATGCCGCTTGGAGAAGATGTTTGCCGGTCCGGATGTCCTCTTCTTGCCGGATAGGAGGAAGACTTTGGAGCCTCTTCTGGACCTCTTCAGCACCGGATGCCAGGACGGATCGGTGATACCTGGATGGTGAAGACAAGGTAGGAAGATCTTCAGGGGCTTAGTGTTAGGTTTATTTAAGGGGGGTTTGGGTTAGATTAGGGGTATGTGGGTGGTGGGTTGTAATGTTGGGGGGGGTATTGTATGTTTTTTTTTACAGGCAAAAGAGCTGATTTTCTTGGGGCATGCCCCGCAAAGGGCCCTGTTCAGGGCTGGTAAGGTAAAAGAGCTTTTAACTCTATTAATTTAGAATAGGGTAGGGCATTTTTTAATTTTGGGGGTCTTTGTTATTTTATTAGGGGGCTTAGAGTAGGTGTAATTAGTTTAAAATTGTTGTAATATTTTTCTTATGTTTGTAAATATTTTTTTATTTTTTGTAACTTAGTTATTTTTTATTTTTTGTACTTTAGTTAGTTTATGTAATTGTAGTTATTTGTAGCAATTGTATTTAATTTATTTATTGATAGTGTAGTGTTAGGTTAATTGTAGGTAATTGTAGGTATTTTATTTAATTAATTTATTGATAGGGTAGTGTTAGGTTTAATTATAACTTAGGTTAGGATTTATTTTACAGGTAATTTTGTTATTATTTTAACTAGGTAGATATTAAATAGTTCTTAACTATTTAATAGCTATTGTACCTGGTTAAAATAATTATCAAGTTGCCTGTAAAATAAATATTAATCCTAAAATAGCTACAATATAATTATAATTTATATTGTAGCTATATTAGGATGTATTTTACAGGTAAGTATTTAGCTTTAAATAGGAATAATTTATTTAATAAGAGTTAATTAATTTCGTTAGATTTAAATTATATTTAAGTTAGGGCGGTGTTAGTGTTAGGGTTAGACTTAGCTTTAGGGGTTAATCCATTTATTATAGTAGCGATGAGCTCCGGTCGTCAGATTAGGGGTTAATAATTGAAGTTAGGTGTCGGCGATGTTAGGGAGGGCAGATTAGGGGTTAATACTATTTATGATAGGGTTAGTGAGGCGGATTTGGGGTTAATAACTTTATTATAGTAGCGCTCAGGTCCGCTCGGCAGATTAGGGGTTAATAAGTGTAGGCAGGTGTCGGCGACGTTGAGGGGGGCAGATTAGGGGTTAATAAATATAATATAGGGGTCGGCGGTGTTAGGGGCAGCAGATTAGGGGTACATAAGGATAACGTAGGTGGCGGTCGGCAGATTAGGGGTTAAAAAAATTTAATCGAGTGGCGGCGATGTGGGGGGACCTCGGTTTAGGGGTACATAGGTAGTTTATAGGTGTTAGTGTACTTTAGGGTACAGTAGTTAAGAGCTTTATGAACCGGCGTTAGCCCAGAAAGCTCTTAACTCCTGCTTTTTTCCTGCGGCTGGAGTTTTGTCGTTAGATGTCTAACGCTCACTTCAGAAACGACTCTAAATACCGGAGTTAGAAAGATCCCATTGAAAAGATAGGATACGCAATTGACGTAAGGGGATCTGCGGTATGGAAAAGTCGCGGCTGAAAAGTGAGCGTTAGACCCTTTAATCACTGACTCCAAATACCGGCGGTAGCCTAAAACCAGCGTTAGGAGCCTCTAACGCTGGTTTTCACGGCTAACGCCAAACTCCAAATCTAGGCCATTGATAATAGGATTAAATCATTATCTGAATCATGAAAGAAAAAATTGGGTTTAGTATTCCATTAAAGTGAATGTCAAGTTTGATGAATCAGTGCCCAGTTTTTAAAAACCCTACAGGGGCACTTTCATTCATCAAACTTTACATTTCACTCGTTTTGTTAAAATACTTACCTTTTAATCTTGAAAGCCACTCCAGTGCTTCCCCCGCCCGTTGCAAGCCTCTTCATATGTCAAAAATGACAAATCCGACTTCCTCTAATCAGGCAATGATACCCCTGGGGGGGGGGGAGTCGTGATTGGAGGATGCCGTATTCGTCATTGCTGATGTATGAAGTGATAAAGCAGCAGGAGGGGAATCGCTGGAGCGGCTTTCAAGATTAAAAGGTAAGTATTTTAACAAAACGAGTGAAATGTAAAGTTAGATGAATAAAAGTGTCCCTGTTTTTAATAGGATTTTTAAAAACTGGGCACTGAGTCATTAAACTTGACATTCACTTTAATGCTAAAGGTACTATATATGCATATATTTAAACCAACATAAAGATACAATAACATAATTTATTCTTACCCAATAAATTCATTTTTTTCTTGGTAGTGAGAGTCCACGATCCTTACACTTGGGAATTACATTACCTGGCCTCTAGGAGGAGGCTAAGACACCCTACCAGAGCTTTCATATAGCCCTCCTACTTCCCCTTCCCTCCCAGTAGTACTTAAAGCTGAGGAAAGAAAGTAGGAAAGACATTAGGGCAAAGAGGTGCAAACTAGGACGGCCAAATCCATGTACTTCAATGTTTAGGTGGGTTTGTGGACTCTCACTACCAAGAAATTTTTTTATCAGGTAAGAATTAATTATGTTTTCTTTCTAATGGTAGTAAGAGTCCACAATTGGGAATGCAATACCCAAGCTAAGAAGTCCACAAAATAAATAAAAATAATAGGCAGGCACCTAAGAACCTTTCTACAAAAAAGCAACCTCTGATGAGGCAAACACATCAAAATGATATAATTGTGTAAACGTGTGAAGAAAAGACAAAGTTGCAGCTTTACAAATTTGTTTGACTGAAGCCTCATTATTGAACGCCCAAGAGATAGTGACTGAACCAGTGGAATGAGCAGTAATTCTGACCGATGGATCTTGGCTAGCTTCCAAGTAAGCTCTATGAATGATACTCTTTAATCAGAATGAGAAAGACAACCCTGTGGCTTATTGACCCTTGCATTTACCTGAAAATAACACAAACAAACTAGAAGACTGACTAAATCTAAGTTATACAAGAACCTTTTCTGTGGGGACTTTTGATTAGGACATAAGGAACTATTATTTACTGATTAATATTTTCACTAGACACTACCTTAGGAAGAAAACACAATTTCAGTCATAAAAAAAGCCTTATCCTGGTGGAAAACCAAATAAGGAACCTCCCAATAAAGTGCTGATAACTCAGACACTCTATGAGCTGAAGAAATAGCCAACAGGAAAAGAACCTTCCAGGAAAAAAGCTTGATATCCAGCTCATGCATAGGTTCAAAAGGAGGATGTTGCAAAACCTTTAAAATCAAATTCAAACTACAAGGAGGCGATGGTGACTTTATCACTGGTCTGATTCTTCAAAAAGCTTGAACGAAATATTGAATGTAAGGTAATCTAGCTAATTTCCTTTGCAACAGGACAGACAAAGCTGAAATCTGACCCTCCATGGAACTAGTTGCAAGACCCTTATCCAGGACTTCTTTTTAAACTAGAGAATTTGTGGAATTGGAATGGAATGCCAAGAATAACCTTGTTTTGAACATCAATAGAAATACGTCTTCCAAACCTTGTGGTAAATTTTTCTAGTAACAGACTTACGAGCCTGAATTAAGGTATCAATTACCGAATCAGAGAAACCTCTTTGAGAAAGTAACAGTCGTTCAATCTCCAAGCATTTAAATTGAGAGACTGAAGATTCTGATAAAAGAAAGGACCCTGAGACAGAAGATCAGACCTCCGAGGAAGATGCCAAGGATGATTGCTGGACATTTTTTCTAGACCTGCGTACCAAGTCCTGCGAGGCCATGCCGGAGCTATATCACAATGTATCCATTATATAGAATTCTAAATATTCAATGTATCAGATATTTACATTCAAAGAAATTTGTAAAATTTGGAAAAAGTATGAAGAGAAGACCAAGTTGCAGCCTTGCAAATCTGTTCAACAGAAGCCTCATTCTTAAAGGCCCAAGTGGAAGCCACAGCTCTAGTAGAATGTGCTGTAATTCTTTCAGGAGGCTGCTGTCCAGCAGTCTCATAGGCTAACCGTATTATGCTACGAAGCCAAAAAGAGAGGGAAGTAGCCGAAGCTTTTTGACCTCTCCTCTGACCAGAATAAACGACAAACAGGGAAGACGTTTGTCGAAAATCCTTAGTTGCCTGTAGATAAAATTTCAGGGCACGGACTACATCTAGATTGTGTAGCAGACGTTCCTTCTTCGAAGAAGGATTAGGACACAAAGATGGAACCACAATCTCTTGATTGATATTCCTGTTAGTGACCACCTTAGGTAGGAACCCAGGTTTAGTACGCAGAACTACCTTGTCTGAATGAAAAATCAGATAAGGAGAATCACAATGTAAGGCAGATAATTCAGAGACTCTTCGAGCCGAGGAAATCGCCATTAAAAATAGAACTTTCCAAGATAACAGCTTAATATCTATGGAATGAAGGGGTTCAAACGGAACACCCTGTAAAACATTAAGAACTAAGTTCAAACTCCATGGCGGAGC
This sequence comes from Bombina bombina, assembly GCF_027579735.1. NCBI lineage: Eukaryota > Metazoa > Chordata > Amphibia > Anura > Bombinatoridae > Bombina > Bombina bombina. Next base: position 952,306,094 of record NC_069504.1, read on the forward strand.
AACAGTTTTAAACACAGGCTTGATCCTAGTTAAAGCCTGACAAAAAGCTTGAACGTCCGGAACTTTTGACAGACGTTTGTGTAAAAGAATGGACAGGGCTGAAATCTGTCCCTTTAAGGAACTAGCGGATAAACCCTTTTCCAAACCTTCTTGTAGAAAAGACAATATCCTCGGAATCCTAACCTTACTCCATGAGTAACTGTTGGATTCCCACCAATATAAGTATTTGCGCCATATCTTATGGTAAATCTTTCTGGTAACAGGCTTCCTAGCCTGTATTAAGGTATCAATAACTGACTCAGAAAAACCACGTTTTGATAAAATCAAGCGTTCAATTTCCAAGCAGTCAGCTTCAGAGAAATTAGATTTTGATGTTTGAAAGGACCCTGTATCAGAAGGTCCTGTTTCAGAGGTAGAGACCAAGGTGGACAGGATGACATGTCCACCAGATCTGCATACCAAGTCCTGCGTGGCCATGCAGGCGCTATTAGAATCACTGATGCTCTCTCCTGTTTGATTCTGGCAATCAATCGAGGAAGCATCAGGAAGGGTGGAAACACATAAGCCATCCCGAAGGTCCAAGGTGCTGTCAAAGCATCTATCAGGACCGCTCCCGGATCCCTGGATCTGGACCCGTAACGAGGAAGCTTGGCGTTCTGTCGAGACGCCATGAGATCTATCTCTGGTTTGCCCCAATGTCGAAGTATTTGGGCAAAGACCTCCGGATGAAGTTCCCACTCCCCCGGATGGAAAGTCTGACGACTTAAAAAATCCGCCTCCCAGTTCTCCACTCCCGGGATGTGGATTGCTGACAGGTGGCAAGAGTGAGACTCTGCCCAGCGAATTATCTTTGATACTTCCATCATTGCTAGGGAGCTTCTTGTCCCTCCCTGATGGTTGATGTAGGCTACAGTCGTGATGTTGTCCGACTGAAACCTGATGAACCCCCGAGTTGTCAACTGGGGCCAAGCCAGAAGGGCATTGAGAACTGCTCTCAATTCCAGAATGTTTATTGGTAGGAGACTCTCCTCCTGATTCCATTGTCCCTGAGCCTTCAGAGAATTCCAGACAGCGCCCCAACCTAGTAGGCTGGCGTCTGTTGTTACAATTGTCCAGTCCGGCCTGCTGAATGGCATCCCCCTGGACAGATGTGGCCGAGAAAGCCACCATAGAAGAGAATTTCTGGTCTCTTGATCCAGATTCAGCATAGGGGACAAATCTGAGTAATCCCCATTCCACTGACTTAGCATGCACAATTGCAGTGGTCTGAGATGCAGGTGTGCAAAGGGAACTATGTCAATTGCCGCTACCATTAAGCCGATTACCTCCATGCATTGAGCCACTGACGGGTGTTGAATGGAATGAAGGACACGGCATGCATTTTGAAGCTTTGTTAACCTGTCTTCTGTCAGGTAAATTTTCATTTCTACAGAATCTATAAGAGTCTCCAAGAAGGGAACTCTTGTGAGTGGAAAGAGAGAACTCTTCTTTTCGTTCACCTTCCATCCATGCGACCTTAGAAATGCCAGTACTAACTCTGTATGAGACTTGGCAGTTTGAAAGCTTGAAGCTTGTATCAGAATGTCGTCTAGGTACGGAGCTACCGAAATTCCTCGCGGTCTTAGTACCGCCAGAAGAGCACCCAGAACCTTTGTGAAGATTCTTGGAGCCGTAGCCAATCCGAATGGAAGAGCTACAAACTGGTAATGCCTGTCTAGAAAGGCAAACCTTAGATACCGGTAATGGTCTTTGTGGATCGGTATGTGAAGGTAAGCATCTTTTAAATCCACTGTGGTCATGTACTGACCCTTTTGGATCATGGGTAAAATTGTCCGAATAGTTTCCATTTTGAACGATGGAACTCTTAGGAATTTGTTTAGGATCTTTAAATCCAAGATCGGTCTGAAAGTTCCCTCTTTTTTGGGAACCACAAACAGATTTGAGTAAAACCCTTGTCCTTGTTCCGACCGTGGAACCGGATGGATTACTCCCATTAATAAAAGCTCTTGTACGCAGTGTAGAAACGCCTCTTTCTTTATTTGGTTTGTTGACAACCTTGACAGATGAAATCTCCCTCTTGGGGGAGAGTATTTGAAGTCCAGAAGGTATCCCTGAGATATGATCTCTAGCGCCCAGGGATCCTGGACATCTCTTGCCCAAGCCTGGGCGAAGAGAGAAAGTCTGCCCCCCACTAGATCCGTTCCCGGATCGGGGGCCCTCAATTCATGCTGTCTTAGGGGCAGCAGCAGGTTTCCTGGCCTGCTTGCCCTTGTTCCAGGACTGGTTAGGTCTCCAGCCTTGTCTGTAGCGAGCAACAGCTCCTTCCTGTTTTGGTGCAGAGGAAGTTGATGCTGCTCCAGCTTTGTAATGTCAGCAATAATTTCTTTCAATCCGGGCCCGAATAAGGTCTGCCCTTTGAAAGGTATATTAAGTAATTTAGATTTAGAAGTAACGTCAGCTGACCAGGATTTTAGCCACAGTGCTCTGCGCGCCTGAATGGCGAATCCGGAATTCTTAGCCGTAAGCTTAGTTAAATGTACTACGGCATCTGAAATAAATGAGTTAGCTAACTTAAGAGCTTTAAGCTTGTGTGTAATCTCATCTAATGGAGCTGATTCAAGTGTCTCTTCCAGAGACTCAAACCAAAATGCTACTGCAGCCGTGACAGGCGCAATGCATGCAAGGGGTTGCAATATAAAACCTTGTTGAACAAACATTTTCTTAAGGTAACCCTCTAATTTTTTATCCATTGGATCTGAAAAGGCACAGCTATCCTCCACCGGGATAGTGGTACGCTTAGCTAAAGTAGAAACCGCTCCCTCCACCTTAGGGACCGTTTGCCATAAGTCCTGTGTGGTGGTGTCTATTGGAAACATCTTTCTAAATATCGGAGGGGGTGAGAACGGCACACCGGGTCTATCCCTCAGTAAGTCTCTTAGGTATAGGAAAAACGTCAGTACTCGACGGTACCGCAAAATATTTATCCAACCTACACATTTTCTCTGGTATTGCAACTGTGTTACAATCATTCAGAGCCGCTAACACCTCCCCTAGTAATACACGGAGGTTTTCCAGCTTAAATTTAAAATTTGAAATATCTGAATCCAATCTGTTTGGATCAGAACCGTCACCCGCAGAATGAAGCTCTCCGTCCTTATGTTCTGCAAGTTGTGACGCAGTATCTGACATGGCCCTGATATTATCAGCGCACTCTGTTCTCACCCCAGAGTGATCACGCTTACCTCTTAGTTCTGGTAATTTAGCCAAAACTTCAGTCATAACAGTAGCCATATCTTTTAATGTGATTTGTAATGGCCGCCCAGATGTACTCGGCGCCACAATATCATGCACCTCCCGAACGGGAGATGCAGGTACTGACACGTGAGGCGAGTTAGTCGGCATAACTCTCCCCTCGTTGTTTGGTGAAATGTGTTCAATTTGTACAGATTGATTTTTATTTAAAGTAGCATCAATGCAGTTAGTACATAAATTTCTATTGGGCTCCACTTTGGCATTAGCACATATAGCACAGATATCTTCCTCTGAATCAGACATGTTTAACACACTAGCAAATTAACTAGCAACTTGGAAATACTTTTCAAGTAATTTACTATAATATGAAAACGTACTGTGCCTATAAGAAGCACAGAAAGAGTTATGACAGTTGAAAGATAATAAACTGAAAGGTTATAGCATCAAATCTTTGTAAAAAACACAATTTTAGCAAAGGCTTGTTCCCATTAGCAAAGGATAACTAACCCTGATAGCAGAAAAAAAGTTACAGAAATAAACGTTTTTATATCACAGTCAACTACAATTCTCACAGCTCTGCTGTGAGTGATTACCTCCCTCAAAACAAGTTTTGAAGACCCCTGAGTTCTGTAGAGATGAACCGGATCATGCAGGGAATACAATAAGCTTCTGACTGAATTTTTTGATGCGTAGCAAAAGCGCCAAAAAAGGCCCCTCCCCCTCACACACAACAGTGAGAGAGATCAGTAAACTGTCATAAATTAAATAAAACGACTGCCAAGTGGAAAAAAATAGTGCCCAAAATATTTTTTCACCCAGTACCTCAGAAAATGAAACGATTTTACATGCCAGCAAAAAACGTTTAACATAAATTAAGTGTTATTAAAATGCCTGTTGCTAGTCCCTGCAAATTAGGCTAAAGTCTTATGCATACAGTATAATTCCAGTGAAGTGCCATTCCCCAGAATACTGAAGTGTAAAATATACATACATGACAGCCTGATACCAGTTGCTGCTACTGCATTTAAGGCTGAGTTTACATTATATCGGTATGGCAGAATTTTCTCATCAATTCCATTGTCAGAAAATAATAAGCTGCTACATACCTCTTTGCAGATTAATCTGCCCGCTGTCCCCTGATCTGAAGTTTACCTCTCCTCAGATGGCCGAGAAACAGCAATATGATCTTAACTACGCCGGCTAAAATCATAGAAAAAACTCAGGTAGATTCTTCTTCAAATTCTACCAGAGAAGGAATAACACACTCCGGTGCTATTATAAAATAACAAACTTTTGATTGAAGATATAAAACTAAGTATAATCACCATAGTCCTCTCACACATCCTATCTATTCGTTGGGTGCAAGAGAATGACTGGAGGTGACGTAGAGGGGAGGAGCTATATGGCAGCTCTGCTGGGTGAATCCTCTTGCACTTCCTGTTGGGGAGGAGTAATATCCCAGAAGTAATGATGACCCGTGGACTGACCACACTTAACAGGAGAAAAAGGCAGCAAAAAAAGAATCCAGGTTTAGGTTAGAGTAACTGGATGAACAATTCGGCAGGAAGCTACTAGCTCTAGTTTAGTACAGGTTAACACAGAGCTTAACTTGAGAACTGCAGGAAGTAGTTCTCAAAAAAATACACAAAAAATACAGCACAGAATCACACCTTACTGTTCACAAGGTAATTACAGAATATTCAGCAGAAGGGAGAGGAACTTGGTATAATGTTGGATATGTAGAGAAGTCTGTCACAAAGCGAACAACATGCTGCAGGTAATTAGTGAGCGTTTGTATCTGAGATCCGGAGTTCAGAATGGTATAGCAGGAATCAATTCACACAGTAAGTATATCCGGCCGTAGCAGTTTGAGCTTACCGGATTGAGCTGCGGTAGTGACAACTTTGGAAACTATCCAGCAGAGCAGATGGAGACCGGAATGGTTGATACAGAATGGAAGTGTGGAGAGGAGGTTCTAACTGAATGTCTGACAAACAGACCAGAGAAGTTGGTAAATCCAGAAAATGCCAAAAGGCAAACAAACAATGAAGCTGAAAGAGAGACTGGTTTGCAACTGTTAGTACTGAAAGCCACATGTACAAGCTTGACTATAACCAAGCACCTCCCTGTTAGAGCAAGTGCCTTTTATTAGGATACTGACGTCAGAAATTGAGAGAGAGGTAGATCAAAGATACATGACTAAGTATGTGACAGCTATGAGAATAGCTGGAACACGTTCCCATTTGAGGAATGCCAGTATCCGTGGAAGAAGCACAATCAGAGGAAACAAGTATCTTAGATTGTACTGCTAAGGATCGGTCAGTGCATCTATAAATTCCACTTGAGAGTCCCTCAACCTCGAACCGTACCAACCGAGGTAATTTGTTATTAGGCGAGAATCCATGAGGTCTAGCTCTGGCATTCCTCATCTGTGCATGATACAGTCGAAAATCTCCTGATTGAGAGAACACTTCCATGAATGAAGAGTCTGACGACTCATGTAATCCGCTTCCCAGATGTCAACTCCTGGGATATGAATGGTTGAAATTGTGCACTGATATGTCTCTGCCCATGACACTCCTTGTGTCCCCTTGGTGGTTGATGTGCGCCCCCTATCTCACATTGCCCAATTGGAAATGGATAAATAGAACTGAACAAAGAAGCAGCCACGCTTGTAAGGCATTGAAAATCACCCTAAGTTCCAGAATATTGATAGGTAATGATCCTTCTTGAGGAGACCAGATACCCTGAGTCCTCCGATGATTCCAAACTGTACCCCAACCCGTGAGGCTGGCATCTGTAGTGTTTATCTCCCACTACAGATGGCTGAAGCCCATGCCTACAGTAACTGGATGAAGATTTAACCACCAGGTCAGAAACTGTCTGGTGAAGTGGTTCATTGTTATTTGTTGAGAAAGATTTGAATGATCCCCATTTCACTGATGAAGCATGCAAAGCTGCAGTGGTCTCAGGTGTAATCTTTCAAAAGGAATGGAGTTGGATGCTGCAACCATGAGGCCTATTACCTCCATGCAATAAGCTACAGATGGGGAAGGAATCCCCTGAAGATCTCAACAAGCTGAGTGGAGTTTGATCCTACACTGATCTGTCAGGAAAATTCTCATTCACACTAAAACTATAATCAATCCCAAGAAACACACCCTTGTCTGAGGAGTGGGAGAACTTTTGGGAAATTTGATAATCCAACCATGTCTGCGCAGAAACCCAAGTAACTTCACTGTGTGGGAAATCGCTGAAGGTGAAGATGGAGCTTGAACTATACCCTGAAGACGAATGGCAGTAAGAAGAGTTCCCAACACCTTGGTGAAAATTCTAGGAGCAGTAGCCAACCCGAAGGGAAGAGCCACAAACTGGTAATGTTTGTTTAGAAAGGTAAACTGGAGAAACTGATGGTGATCTGGATGAGTAGCAATGTGAAGGTCTCCATCTTCAAGGATGGTACTCTCAAAAATAAATACAAAAGTACCTGTAAAATAAAACCTAACCTAAGTTATAATTACACCTACACTATAATTAAATTAATTCCCTAAATTAAATAAAATTATCTAAAGTACAAAAAAACACTAAATTACAGAAAATAATAAAAAATTACAAGATTTTTAAACTAATTACACCTAATCTAATCCCCCTAACAAAATAAAAAATCCCCCCAAAATAAAAAAAGCCCTACCCTACACTAAATTACAAATAGCCCTTAAAAGGGCCTTTTGCTGGGCATTGAACCAAAGTAATAAGCTCTTTTACCTTTAAAAAAAATTACAAATCCCCCCCAACAATAAAACCCACCACCCACACAACCAACCCTACTCTAAAACCCACCCAATCCCCCCTTAAAAAAACCTAACACTAATCCCTTGAAGATCACCTTACCGGGAGACGTCTTCATCCAACCGGACAGAAGTGGTCCTCCAGACGGGCAGAAGTCTTCATCCAAGCCGGTCAGAAGTGGTCCTCCAGACGGCATCTTCTATCTTCATCCATCCGGCGCGGAGCGGGTCCATCTTCAAGACATCCGACGCGGAGCATCCTCTTCATCCGACGGCTCTTCTGGAATGAAGGTTCCTTTAAATGACGTCATCCAAGATGGCGTCCCTTCAATTCCAATTGGCTGATAGAATTCTATCAGTCAATCGGAATTAAGGTAGAAAAATCCTATTGGCTGATTGGATCAGCCAATAGGATTGAGCTCGCATTCTATTGGCTGATTGGAACAGCCAATAGAATGCCAGCTCAATCATATTGGCTGATTGGATCAGCCAATAGGATTGAACTTCAATCCTATTGGCTGATCCAATAGGCTTTTGGAAGACTCGTAATACCGGCGCTATGCAAGTCCCATAGAAAAAATAGGAAACGCAATTGACGTAAGTGGATTTGCGGTATTTCCGAGTCTGGCCAAAAAAGTGAGCAGTACACCTGTACCTGCAAGACTCGTAATACCAGCGGGCATTAAAAAAACAGCGTTGGGACCGGCCAACGCTGCTTTTTAAGCCTAACGCAAAACTCGTAATCTAGCCGTGTGTTTTTTCATAGGTAAATTATAGCATATAACTTTTTCAAAATAAGTCTATGGTTCTTTTTTCTTTTGCTTGCAGGACTAGCAAAAAACACATTTTTGAACCTCTATTAAATAAAAATATATATATATTTCTAATCAAAATTATTTTAAACAGAAATATTTTTAAGTCTTCTTTTTCAACTACATGAATGAATCACATAATTGAGCAATGGTGTTTATCAGAGCTCCTTAACACCTTACATTATGTTGGGCTCTGTTCCCCTGTATCTCTAACCATTTTCCCTAACCAATCTAAATTTTCCTCAAACCACCCCAGTTCACACTCACTTTGCCTTGATCTTAGCTTTCAGTGTTAGGAGGTTGCATGTGGGTATAGGTAGATGAGAAGTTTGGAATCACAATTAAAGGGAAACTAAACCCAATTTTTTTTTTCTTTCATGATTCGGATAGAGCATGCAATTTTGAGCAACTTTCTAATTTACTCCTATTATCAATTTTTCTTCGTTCTTTTGCTATCTTTATTTAAAAAGCAAGAATGTGATGCATAGGAGCCGGACCATTTTTGGTTGAGAACCCGGGTTATGCTTGCTTATTGGTGGGTAAATGTAAGCCTCCAATAAGCAAGCGCTATTCATGGTGCTGAAACTAAAATGGGCTGGCTGCTAAGATTTACATTCCTGCTTTTAAAATAAAGATAGTAAGAGAACGAAGAAAAAATGATAATAGGAGTAAATTAGAAAGTTGATTAAAAGTGCATGCTCTATCTGAATCATGAAAGAAAAAACAGAATTTATGTTTACCTGATAAATATCTTTCTCCTACGGTGTGTCCGGTCCACGGCTTCATCCTTACTTGTGGGATATTCTCTTCCCCTACAGGAAATGGCAAAGAGAGCACACAGCAAAAGCTGTCCATATAGCCCCCCCCTCTGGCTCCGCCCCCCAGTCATTCGACCGACGGTTAGGAGAAAAAGGAGAAACTATAGGGTGCCGTGGTGACTGTAGTGTACAGAAATAAAATTTTGAAAACCTGACTAAAAGCCAGGGCGGGCCGTGGACCGGAACACACCGTAGGAGAAAGAAATTTATCAGGTAAACATAAATTCTGTTTTCTCCTACATTGGTGTGTCCGGTCCACGGCTTCATCCTTACTTGTGGGAACCAATACCAAAGCTTTAGGACACGGATGAAGGGAGGGAACAAGTCAGGTTACCTAAATGGAAGGCACCACAGCTTGCAAAACCTTTCTCCCAAAAACAGCCTCCGAAGAAGCATAAGTATCGAATTTGTAAAATTTGGCAAAAGTATGCAGAGAAGACCAAGTCGCTGCCTTACAGATCTGATCAACAGAAGCCTCGTTCTTGAAGGCCCATGTGGAAGCCACAGCTCTAGTAGAGTGAGCTGTAATTCGTTCAGGAGGCTGCCGTCCGGCAGTCTCATAAGCCAATCTGATGATGCTTTTCAGCCAAAAGGAAAGAGAGGTAGCAGTAGCTTTCTGCCCTCTCCTCTTACCAGAATAAACAACAAACAAGGATGATGTCTGTCTGAAATCCTTTGTTGCTTCTAAATAGAATTTTAAAGCACGGACCACATCTAGGTTGTGTAACAAACGTTCCTTCTTCGAAACTGGATTCGGACACAGAGAAGGAACAACTATTTCCTGGTTAATATTCCTGTTGGAAACCACTTTTGGAAGAAAACCAGGCTTGGTACGTAAAACTACCTTATCTGTATGGAATACCAGATCGGGTGAAGTACACTGCAAAGCAGATAATTCAGAAACTCTTCTAGCAGAAGAAATAGCAACCAAAAACAGAACTTTCCAAGATAGTAACTTAATATCTATGGAATGTAAGGGTTCAAACGGAACCCCTTGAAGAACTGAAAGAACTAAGTTTAGACTCCATGGAGGAGTCATAGGTCTGTAGACAGGCTTGATTCTGACTAACGCCTTTACAAACGCCTGTATATCTGGCACGGCTGCCAGACGTTTGTGCAACAAAACAGACAGAGCAGATATCTGTCCTTTTAGAGAACTAGCTCACAAACCTTTATCCAAACCCTCTTGGAGAAAGGAAAGTATCCTAGGAATTTTAATTTTATTCCAAGAGAATCCCTTGGATTCGCACCAACGGATATATTTTTGCCATATCTTATGGTAAATTTTCCTAGTCACAGGTTTTCTGGCTTGAACCAGAGTATCTATAACTGAATCTGAAAATCCACGCTTAGATAGAATCAAGCGTTCAATTTCCAAGCAGTCAATTGCAGAGAGACTAGATTTGGATGTTCGAATGGACCTTGTACTAGAAGATCCTGTCTCAAAGGTAGCTTCCATGGTGGAGCCGATGACATATTCACCAGGTCTGCATACCAAGTCCTGCGTGGCCACGCAGGAGCTATTAGAATCACAGAGGTCTTCTCCTGTTTGATCCTGGCTACAAGCCTGGGAAGGAGAGGGAACGGTGGAAACACATAAGCTAGATTGAACGACCAAGGCGCCACCAGTGCATCCACTAGTGTCGCCTTGGGATCCCTGGATCTGGACCCGTAGCGAGGAACCTTGGAGTTCTGACGAGACACCATCAGATCCATATCTGGAATGCCCCATAGTTGAGTTAACTGGGCAAAGACCTCCGTGTGGAGTTCCCACTCCCCCGGATGGAAAGTCTGACAACTCAAATAATCCGCCTCCCAGTTGTCTACTCCTGGGATGTGAATTGCAGATAGATGGCAGGAGTGATCCTCCGCCCATTTGATGATCTTGGATACCTCTCTCATCGTCAAGGAACTCTTTGTTCCCCCCTGAAGATTGATGTACGCTACAGTCGTCATGTTGTCCGACTGAAATCTTATGAATCTGGCCTTCGCTAGTTGAGGCCAAGCCAGGAGCGCATTGAATATCGCTCTCAGTTCCAAAATGTTTATCGGGAGAAGAGACTCTTCCCGAGACCATAGACCCTGAGCTTTCAGGGAGTCCCAGACCGCGCCCCAGCCTAAGAGACTGGCGTCGGTCGTGACAATGACCCACTCTGGTCTGCGGAAACTCATTCCCTGAGACAGGTGATCCTGAGTCAACCACCAGCGGAGTGAGTCTCTGGTTACCAGGTCTACTTGAATCTGGGGAGACAAGTCTGCATAATCCCCATTCCACTGTTTGAGCATGCACAGTTGCAATGGTCTTAGATGAATTCGAGCAAAAGGAACCACGTCCATTGCTGCAACCATTAATCCTATTACCTCCATGCACTGAGCTATGGAAGGCTGAGGAATAGATTGAAGAACTTGACAAGCGTTTAGAAGCTTTAACTTTCTGACCTCTGTCAGAAAAATCTTCATTTCTACAGAATCTATTATTGTTCCCAGAAAAGGAACCCTTGTGGACGGGGACAGGGAACTCTTTTCTATGTTCACCTTCCACCCGTGAGACCTGAGAAAGGCTAAAACAATGTCTGTATGAGCCCTTGCTTTGGAAAGGGACGACGCTTGGATTAGAATGTCGTCTAGGTAAGGTGCTACAGCAATGCCCCTCGGCCTTAGAACCGCTAGAAGGGACCCTAGCACCTTTGTGAAAATTCTGGGAGCAGTGGCTAAACCGAATGGAAGAGCCACAAACTGGTAATGTTTGTCCAGAGAGGCGAACCTCAGGAACTGATGATGATCTTTGTGGATAGGAATATGCAGGTACGCATCCTTTAAGTCCACGGTAGTCATATATTGACCCTCCTGGATTGTTGGTAAAATCGTCCGAATGGTTTCCATTTTGAATGATGGAACTCTGAGGAATTTGTTTAGAATTTTTAAATCCAGAATTGGCCTGAAAGTTCCCTCTTTTTTGGGAACTACAAACAGGTTTGAGTAAAAACCCAGACCTTGTTCTGCTGTTGGAACTGGGTGTATCACTTTAATAGGTCTCCTACGCAATGTAAGAATGCCTGTCTCTTTATCTGGTCTGAAGATAAGCGAGACATGTGGAACCTTCCCCTTGAAGGAAGTTCCTTGAACTCTAGAAGATACCCCTGAGAGACTATTTCTAGTGCCCAGGGATCCGGAACATCTCTTGCCCAAGCCTGAGCAAAGAGAGAAAGTCTGCCCCCTACTAGATCCGGTCCCGGATCGGGGGCTACTCCTTCATGCTGTCTTGGTAGCAGCAGCAGGCTTCTTGGCCTGTTTACCCTTGTTCCAGCCTTGCAATGGTTTCCATGCTGGTTTAGGCTGGGAAGCGTTACCCTCTTGTCTAGAGGCTGCAGAGTTAGGAGCCGGTCCGTTCCTGAAATTGCGAAAGGAACGAAAATTAGATTTGTTCTTAGCCTTGAAAGGCCTATCCTGTGGGAGGGCATGGCCCTTTCCCCCAGTGATGTCTGAAATAATCTCCTTCAATTCACCACAGAATATAAGCCTTCCTGAGTCCGTTTCTCAGCCACAGGATCCTCTCACATGAAGCTGCATGCACTGCCTTGAGAAGTAACTGCGCAACTGAGGTGCGAAAATGAGGCCTCCTCCCTCTGCATACTAGAGTGAAGGGGCCTTTCTGACTAGATTAGGCGTCTAAACAAGTGCCAGGCGAAATAAAACGTTCCCAAATGTGTTTCAAAGTTCACAAAACACTCTCAAATGTCATATAAATATGATATAAACCAATCGATTTAGCCCACAATAGTGTCAACCAGTATAGAGCCCAATTTATAAGCCTTAATTCTGTTACTGAGTCTAAGAAAATGGCTTACCGATCCCTTAAGGGAAACTGACAGTCTTCTAGCATTACTACAGGGAGTGCAGAATTATTAGGCAAGTTGTATTTTTGAGGATTAATTTTATTATTGAACAACAACCATGTTCTCAATGAACCCAAAAAACTCATTAACATCAAAGCTGAATAGTTTTGGAAGTAGTTTTTAGTTTGTTTTTAGTTATAGCTATTTTAGGGGGATATCTGTGTGTGCAGGTGACTATTACTGTGCATAATTGTTAGGCAACTTAACAAAAAACAAATATATACCCATTTCAATTAGTTATTTTTACTAGTGAAACCAATATAACATCTCAACATTCACAAATATACATTTCTGACATTCAAAAACAAAACAAAAACAAATCAGTGACCAATATAGCCACCTTTCTTTGCAAGGACACTCAAAAGCCTGCCATCCATGGATTCTGTCAGTGTTTTGATCTGTTCACCATCAACATTGCGTGCAGCAGCAACCACAGCCTCCCAGACACTGTTCAGAGATGTGTACTGTTTTCCCTCCTTGTAAATCTCACATTTGATGATGGACCACAGGTTCTCAATGGGGTTCAGATCAGGTGAACAAGGAGGCCATGTCATTAGATTTTCTTCTTTTATACCCTTTCTTGCCAGCCACGCTGTGGAGTACTTGGACGCGTGTGATGGAGCATTGTCCTGCATGAAAATCATGTTTTTCTTGAAGGATGCAGACTTCTTCCTGTACCACTGCTTGAAGAAGGTGTCTTCCAGAAACTGGCAGTAGGACTGGGAGTTAAGCTTGACTCCATCCTCAACCCGAAAAGGCCCCACAAGCTCATCTTTGATGATACCAGCCCAAACCAGTACTCCACCTCCACCTTGCTGGCGTCTGAGTCGGACTGGAGCTCTCTGCCCTTTACCAATCCAGCCACGGGCCCATCCATCTGGCCCATCAAGACTCACTCTCATTTCATCAGTCCATAAAACCTTAGAAAAATCAGTCTTGAGATATTTCTTGGCCCAGTCTTGACGTTTCAGCTTGTGTGTCTTGTTCAGTGGTTGTCGTCTTTCAGCCTTTCTTACCTTGGCCATGTCTCTGAGTATTGCACACCTTGTGCTTTTGGGCACTCCAGTGATGTTGCAGCTCTGAAATATGGCCAAACTGGTGGCAAGTGGCATCTTGGCAGCTGCACGCTTGACTTTTCTCAGTTCATGGGCAGTTATTTTGTGCCTTGGTTTTTCCACACGCTTCTTGCGACCCTGTTGACTATTTTGAATGAAACGCTTGATTGTTCGATGATCACGCTTCAGAAGTTTTGCAATTTTAAGAGTGCTGCATCCCTCTGCAAGATATCTCACTATTTTTGACTTTTCTGAGCCTGTCAAGTCCTTCTTTTGACCCATTTTGCCAAAGGAAAGGAAGTTGCCTAATAATTATGCACACCTGATATAGGGTGTTGATGTCATTAGACCACACCCCTTCTCATTACAGAGATGCACATCACCTAATATGCTTAATTGGTAGTAGGCTTTCGAGCCTATACAGCTTGGAGTAAGACAACATGCATAAAGAGGATGATGTGGTCAAAATACTCATTTGCCTAATAATTCTGCACACAGTGTATGTCTTGTTAGAAAAGAGACTGGTCATACCTGGAGCAGAGAAGTCTGCAAACTGTTCCCCCCAACTGAAGTTCTCTGGTTTTCAACAGTCCTGCGTGGGAACAGCAATGGATTTTAGTTACTGGTGCTAAAATCATACTCCTCTTTTAACAGAAATCTTCATCACTTTCTGTTGTAGAGTAAATAGTACAAACCGGCACTATTTTAAAATAACAAACTCTTGATAGAAGAAATAAAACTACAACTAACACCACATACTCTTTACCATCCCCGTGGAGATGCTACTTGTTCAGAGCGGCAAAGAGAATGACTGGGGGGCGGAGCCAGAGGGGGGGCTATATGGACAGCTTTTGCTGTGTGCTCTCTTTGCCATTTCCTGTAGGGGAAGAGAATATCCCACAAGTAAGGATGAAGCCGTGGACCGGACACACCAATGTAGGAGAAAAATTTAGGTTCAGTGTCCCTTTAAATGTTTCACTATAATGCTACGTAACCATGTACTACATTGAATCTACTTACAATATCACATCGTCTTTTTTTAATAAATTTTTAAAAGGGTTTTAGTCATATAGAAACATAAATGAGGTATGTAATACAAAATCACATATTGAGAATATGTCAATTGCACAAAAATATACCTCAAGAAAAGAAAAAGAGACAAAAGAAGAGAAAAAAGTTACACCATACAGCAATCAAAAGTAAAAAAAAAAAATCACAAATATTCCAGCACATTCCAATTTGTGAAGAGAAAAAATATTTACATAAATAATATACCGCTTAGTCTAAGTACCACAAAATAACTATAAATCAATTAAAAATGTTATACAATTTAAAGGGGCATTACAGTCAACTTTTTTCATTGTTTAATCTAAAAACTTTGACTGGAATTAGCTAATTTTTTTACTTTCATACTCTATCTACCAGTAAACCATTGGCAGTTGTTTTTATTAACCAGTAAGAATTAATAAAAAGAACACAAGAAATACTGCAGTATTACTTTAGTTTCAATTTAAATTTAAACCGCTTTTACTTAACACTTTCAAAATATTTTAACATGTGTAAGTGCTGCCCATTCATATGCAAGATAGAACATTCTTAAGTATGGTGTCCTTCTAAGGAAGTTAAGGACAGGCGAAAAGCACTTGAGGAAAACAATTGTGTGACTTTTGGGAATAAGCTTAGACAACATTAAAACAATTTTGTTTAAATATCCGGTACAAAATGGTACTATACCATCCTTTTTTAATTGCTAAAACTGTGTTACAAAACTAATAATTTTATGGAGGTAATTAAAAAAAATATTTTGTTTCACATAATAACTTGTCATAAAAGCCACTCACCACTCTATAATATTCGTCCATATTGTGTCTCAACCATTCAAGTGTCAGTATGACTCATTTGCACTTCTGCAAGAAAAGTGTAATTCTATAAATGTTTTGTGACTGCATCATTATTAACGCCAAGCTGGATGCATGACTTTGGAATTAATAAAGATAACAGCAAATTATGCAGCAGTAACATAATTAGATTTTTCATAAACCACCTACATTAAATCACACTTGGAATTAGCCGCAGGGAACATTCAATTTATAATGTAACTAACAGTAATTTCTTTTGAGATATCTCATTTTGACAGGTACATTTTATATTTTGGAATTCCTTTGCTAGTGAATCACACATTATACTCTAATATATTTTTTACAATATAAGAGAATAAAGCATTTTAAAACACTGCTGGTAGATTTAGGGCCAAAATCAATAGGCCCGATAACATATTTGCCGACAGCCGCAAAACTCGGCATCGCCAATTTTTAGTCAAATCGAGCAATCACATATACGGCGTACCAGACAAGTTACGCGCTTATATTTCGCACTTCGCCCGCAGTTTTTACTCCCATAAACTAACATAGAACTTGTGTCGCAAGTTGGTATAACATATTCAGCGTAAGGACTTTTACTCCATTTTCACCTTGCCACACATAGGCAGGCGCAGCAAGCCTTGCGCTGAGTAAAAATGTACCGTAACTCCCTGGAAGCCTTAACAAACATCTAATGCATGCGCAATATCCACCCCTAAACCTCCATCCTCCCACATCGCAATGTCTAATAAAAGTTATTAACCCCTAATCCACCATCCTCCCACATCGCAATGACTATTAAAATGTATTAACCTCTAAACCGACAAACCCCACATAGCAATGTCTATTAAAAGTTATTAACCCCTAATCCGCCAACCCCCCAACGCAAACTACCTAATTAACCTATTAAACTCTAATCCGCTAAGCCACACAATGCAAAGTACCTAATTAACATATTAACCCCTAAACCGCCTACCCCTCAAAACACAAAGTATTAACCTAATAACTAAGCCCCTAACCTAACACCCCCTAACTTAACCCCAATTAAAATACACTTACATATAATAAAAAATACTAACTGCATTAAAAAAGTATTAAAAATTACAAAAAACAAACAAACAAATAAAAAAACCTGAAACAAATTTACAAAAAATAACATTACAAAAACAAAAAAAGACAAGCTAAAATTACAAAAATAAAAAAACGAACATTACAGAAAATAACAAACAAAATTATCCAAAATAAAAAAACTTATTCCTAATCTAATTTCCCCTTAAAAAAAACAAAAAACACCCCAAAATAAAAAAAAATCTGAATCTAAAAATAAATCACCAATAGCCCTTCTTAAAAGGGCCTTTTGTAGGACAATGCCCTAAGTTTAACAGCTCTTTTGCCAAAAAAATACAAAGTACCCCCTAACATTACAACCCCACCAAAATAAAAAAAAAAACATTCAGCTCTTTTTCAGCCCATTAAATAAAAAGCCCTAATCTAACAAAAAGAAACCACCCCTTCATCCAGGCGGCTCCATCTTCATACATCTCTGGTCCATCTTCTATCTTCTTGGCAGAGGCGTGGATCGGTCGTCGGAAGCTGGGATCCATAGCGCTCATCGTCATCACTGATGTCCTCTTCATGCGATCGTCCGTCGCACACTGAAGCTTGAATGCAAGGTACCTCTTTTATATTGGGGTACCCTTTCATTCCTATTAGCTGAAAAAATTCAAATCAGTCAATAGTATGAGAGTCTCTCCCCATCCGACGACTGCTCCGCCTCCCCTAAGAAGATAGAAGATGGACTCGCGATGGATGAAGATGAAGCCACCTGGGTGAAGACCTTTCGCTGCCGGGAAGAAGATGGATCGCTGGACTTCAGTAATGGTGAGTACCGATTTTTCGATTTTTGGGTTAGTGTTTTTTTTTTGGGGGGGGTTATTGGATTATGGCTTTTATTAGTTTTATGGGCTGTAAAAGAGCTGAATGCCCTTTTAAGGGCAAAGACCATACACATGCCCTTTTCGGGGCAATAGGTAGATACGTTTTTTTTTTTGTTAGGTTTTTTCCATTTTGGGGGGTTGAGTGGGTGGGTGGGGTTGTAATGCTACGGGGTACTTTGGTTTTTTCAGTGTAAAAGAGCTGTTAACTTTAAGGCAATGCCCTACAAAAGGCACTTTTAAGGGCTATTGGTAGTTTATTGTTTTTTTTATTTTGGTGTGGCTTTTTTGTTTTAACGGGGGTATAAGAATAGGAATAACTTGTTTTATTTTGGATAATTTAGTTTGTTATTTTTTGTAATGTTAGCTTTTTTATTTTGAGTAATAATAGTTTTTTTTAATTTTTGTAATTGTTTATTATTTTTTAATGTAGTTAGTATTTTTTTCAATATATGTAAGTGTATTTTAATTGGGGTTAAGTTAGGGGGTGTTAGGTTAGGGGGCATAGTTATTAGGTTAATACTTTGCGTTGTGGGGGGTTGGTGGTTTAGGGGTTAATAGTGTAATTAGATACTTTGCGTTGTGGGGGTTGGTGGTTTAGGGGTTAATAGCTTAATTTGTTACTTTGCGTTGTGGGGGGTTGGCGGTTTAGGTGTTAATAGGTTAATTAGGTGTTTGCGTTGTTGGGGGATGGTGGTTTAGAGGTTAATAGGTTTATTTAGTAATTTCCACTGTTGGGGGTTGTGGTTTAGGGGTTAATGCGTTTATGAGGTAGTTTGTGATGTGGGGAGAAGGTGGTATAAGGGGTTAATAGGTTTATATAGTGGTTTGCACTGTGGGGGGATGGCGGATTAGGGGTTAATAACTTTTATTAGTAGTTGCGATGTGGGGGGATGGCAATTAGGGGTTTTGAATGGCGTCTTGACGTGTCAGTTTAATTTTTTTCCTGGATTAGATTTTTACGTGTGATTTTAATTTTTTTTTATTTATTTACACGCCGCAAGATGATATACTGGAGACACCAGAAATGTGTACTTGCGCACATTTCTGAACTTCACCAGTTTGTTCGACTTATGGCAGTATAGCATCTGCCGGCACGGTTTAGATGATTCACCTGATGTGCGAGGTGAACTGACGGGTGACGTGGGTTTCAGCAGTTGCGCTGAAACTTACGCCACAAATGTAATCTTGCCCATAGTCGGCAAATGCCAGCACATGACATGCATATTGTTGTTGTACATTTCATTTAATAAACATATTGTTCATAAGAAAGACACATTTAACCAGCTTTTACTTTACATTTTGTTCAGAAAAAAAGCATGTCTAGAAACTAAAGTGAACCCAAAAATGTATTTTGTGTACAGAGCGTGCAATTTTAGAAAAGTTTCGAATTGACTTCTATGATCAAATTTGCTTCATTCCCATGATATTCTGTGTAGAAGAGATACCTAGGTATGCAGGAAATAGTGCTGCTATCTATTGCACTTGCAACACTACTGCCATATAGTGCTCCAGACATGGTCAGGCACCTGAGCTTATGCTTCTGCTTTTCAACAAAAGATACCTAAGGAACAAAAAATATTTTACACAAAAACACATATAGACCCTTCTGTATTTAAAGGGACACCCAAGTCAGAATAAACTTTTATGATTCAGATAGAACATGCAATTTTAAGACACTTTCCAATTTACTTCCATTAGCACATTTTGCATAGTATTTTTATATACACACTTTCTGGATCCTACTGAGCATGTGCATAAGCTCACAGGGTATACGTATACTAGTCTGTGATTGGCTGATGTCTGTCACATGATACAAGTGGCTGAAAATTGGGAGAAAAAATAAATTTGTCAGAAAAAAAAACGACTGCTTATTTCAAATTCAGAGATTTTAAATCATTGCCTTTTTATAATGCTCTATTCCACAAAATACCTGGCCTGCTCAATATTTACTTTTTTTTGTAAACAAATATTTGTTATTTAGTTTTATTGTGGATTGTGACATTTGTTTAAATTCAAATGGGATAATTATGAACTAAGAAATCATCAGGTAACTAAGGGCAGTTTTTAAAATGTTTAAAACTGTGTGCGTGTCCGGGCAGCTGTCAAGTATGGCAGCATTATCGGCTACAGCATGAAGGACACTGACTTTCCACGAATATCAGTCGATCTCTATTACATCTGCCATTAAATGTCATAGGAATCGATTTAGCAACTTAACCTGCATCAACTACATCTATATTGGAGACTCTTGTTGTATGCTTTTGGGCCATTGAGACCTACGGTGTCCACTTGTGGATAGGCCTCAACACCCCCTTCCCCGGTAAATGGGGTAAGCAGTGAAAGTACACTGCTTCTAAGAGGAGCCATATACTACCTTTCTTATATTGTTTAGCTAAGTGGAAGAAAAGACTTTGATTTTACTTTCTTCTCCCAGTGAATATGGCTATGATCGACAGGTTGGAAGAAGCGGTACAGAGTCTCATACAACAGCACTTCCATAGGCTGGAACAGCAGTTGTGCATAGGTATCGCGAATATCTCAGCACCCTAAGCGATCGCAGAGGATACTACTTAAAGAGCTTACCTCAGAGACCACTAGAGACCTCATCATTCCCAGATCTAATTTTCTGGAGACCTCATCATTCCCAGATCTAATTTTCTAGAGACCTCATCATTCCCAGATCTAATTTTCTAGAGACCTCATCATTCCCAGATCTAATTTTAAACTTGCTTTATAGAGTATCCTTTCTGAGGCCTTGCTTCAGATGCCAGAGCTTTGATTTTATTTATATTCATCCAATATTGAGGGGAGCTCGCTATCATTGAAAACGTCCCCATCGCTTAGGTTTAAAAAATAAAGGAAAGAAAAAGCGCACAAGGAGAGACTCAAGTGAAAGGTTTTATTAGATACAATTGCACACACAGATGATGTTGCACTTACTACAAAAACATGGTAAAATAGCCTTCAGATGTAGCATTCAATTGTCAGTGCTCCTCGTCGCTCACTATAGGATTTGTAAACGAGTTAAATAGCAAAATGTAATTTGTTTTTTGTCTTAGGTTTAAGACTGGAATCAGCTGAGATCTAGAATTTATGGCAGCTTCTCTTTTGAGCTTTATACTTAAACTCCTAGGCATCTACTTATCAAGCCGTCAACTGCAAATATGCTGGAATTCCGCAGCGTAATTGTGGCGAGCTTGATTCCCCTTAGTTATCAAAGCCTACAAATCGGCAAAAGTAGAATTTTGTGATGTAACATACGATGATGCTTACTGTGACGAATCAAACCTTCTCAGCTCTAATTAACAATGTCTCTGCTGCCACCACCAAAACTTTTAAAATTAAAGGGGAGTTTTGGGGAACCCCTAAAAACTCACACTATTTAACAGTTAGGTATAACGTGCCTTTAACCTTGTCTCAACAGGAGTGTGAATTCAGATATTAGAGCCCAAAAGACAGAATTAGATTTTCTATGTGTTTAATAACAAAAATATCAACACAGGTTACACAGTGCAAAATTATAAAGACATTCAAAATAACATACAATTACAAAGCTACAGTTCTTTAGAAACAAAATGGGATATGAAAAGAATTACTCACAATATCTAACTTATTATCAAATTCCTTTGGATATGTGGAGAGCTGCCATTCCAGATGTTTAGTGGTTTGGTCCCAAGGGCAGTTCTGACTAAAAAGTCTGTCTCTTGCATACTTGAATCAAATTCTCTTTGTCTTGTCAAAGACAACGCCCTGGTTATGATTTACAACAAGTTCAACCAATTACAAAAAAGTCTTAGCCTCCACTATCAGTCATCAAGGGGAGGAGTGTTCTGCATTCCTACACACAGTTACACAAACAGCATTTGGCTAAGGAGGGGGAAGGGGTCTCAGCCCACAGCTTCTCTGAATACAGATTCCACACAAAGAAATAACAGTTCACCTTAACCCCTTCCAGGCTGAGACAATACCACCTCTGCTGAGCAGCCAATCCAGGCATCAACTACTCCACATGATTGTATCATGACACATACGTCACTACAGATGTTCCGAATGCAAATTCGGCACTATCTGACTACTTTTGCTAGTTATCAAATACTTACCAGGTACGCTCGCCACTATTCCGGCCCAGCGTACCTGGTTTTCAATCCGCTGCCCTGGAGGTGGCCTGGAGGTGGATGCCATAGGAATCAATGGGAGTCTGAAAGCAGCGAATGCTCATATTCGCTGCTGCCCGATATCCCATTGATTCCTATGGGAGAATAAAAGTTACATTTACACCTAACACCCTAACATGTACCCCGAGTCTAAACACCCCTAACCTGTCACCCCCTATACCGCCGCCACCTACATTATACTTATTAACCCCTAAACTGCTGCTCCCGGAGCCCACCGTCACTATAAACTTATTAACTCCTAAACCGCCGCTCCCGGAGCCCACCGCCACTCTAATAAACTTATTAACCCCTAAACCATCGCTCCTGGAGCCCACCGCCACCTACATTATACTTATTAACCCCTAATCTGCCCCCCCCCCTACACCGCCGCCACCTACATTATACTTATTAACCCCTAATCTTCCCCCCCTACACCGCCGCCATCTACATTATACTTATTAATCCTTAATCTGCCATCCCCAGTGTGCCTCCCACCTTAACAGATTCAGTCCGGCTGCATCTGTCAGTGTCCCAGCAGACATTCTACAAGAAAACCACTCGCTCTCAAATCTCCAGACTGCCAGCTTATCCCCAGAGGCATATTCGAGAGGTCTAAGGCAGTAAGCATAGAGAGCTTGATCGTGGGGATCCAGCGGATATACCTCACCAAACCTGACGACTTTGTCAGCTCTACTGCCATCACTTTCAATCTCCCACCAGGTGCCGGCTGCATCTTCCTTGGCGGAAGCTGAGGTAAGAGGGACAGGACTTGTATCTGAGCTCAACGGTGAACCAGCAGGCACACTCTCTGTTGTAGGTATACTTTAGGGCTGCAACTAACGATTATTTTCATAATCGATTAATCGGCCGATAATTTTTTTGATTAATCGACTAATCGGATAAAAAGATAATCAATAATAGTTTTCTATGTTTTAAATAAAATCCACATAATGAGTGTTACAAATATAAACTTCAGACTAAAACTTTACATTAACACAACTGTTTCTTCAATTTTTAAGCAGCAGAGCACAGTTTTATAATTAAACAAAACAAAACAACAAACGGTTTGAATAGAGGTAGAACTAGAAAGAGTTAGACTATCACTGTTAATAACATTCTGTTATTCACTCTTTCAGAAACTTTACATTGAAATGCAAAAATCTCAACATGTCCACTTGCGTCTGGCTAAGGCTGGTTCTCTGTTTGCAGCTATATTTCCTGCAGCAGAGAAAAGGCTGTTGAGATGTATAAGTAGGGTTTTGCTAATTTCACCAAAGTGGGATATTTATATTTGTTAGCTCTTAACCAATGCTAAGTGTTTCTACCTTGGCAAGGGGCCTCTCAATAAAGTAACCCTTAACTTCATTCTAACATAAAAATATCTTGAATATCTATATGCAATGGTAAATAACCAGCTATAAGGTTAAGGAAAATATCTAGTCCGCTCTAAAAATCACGAATATATACTTATAAAGGTTGAATCTGGTACATATCACAATTGATTAAAAATATAAAAAAAACAATAAAAATCAAAAGCGCCAAGGACTATATATCAATAACAGGACAAAGCCTTACACATTAATTTATACAGTACATATAATCAGCAATAACAAGCAATACACTAATAATT
Organism: Bombina bombina; assembly: GCF_027579735.1. Classification (NCBI taxonomy): domain Eukaryota; kingdom Metazoa; phylum Chordata; class Amphibia; order Anura; family Bombinatoridae; genus Bombina; species Bombina bombina. The sequence continues at coordinate 952,329,295 of NC_069504.1, forward strand.
GTGCAAACAGATAAAAGTGCACATCAATTTAAATAACTCCCATCAATCTAGGGGCAAGGTGTAAACAACAAGCTTGGCACTATATCATGCAAAGCATAGTTCCAAATCACCAGATTTAATATAAACAATCCAAATGATGACTATTATATCTGGGTTGCACATAAGCCAGGGGTAGTTGTAAACGTATACTGTCCTGAAAAAGTGATAAGTAGACGTTTGTAGACGTCCTGTAGGCTAAGGACATAACCATAAAACACAATACCATGTGCAGGAGTTCATTGGAGTGAAGCAGCTGGTGTTGTGCACAGACCAACTAATTGCAAACCAACTAGTCGATTAATCGATTATGAGATTCGTTGACAACTATTTTCATAATCGATTATTATCGATTATGACGATTAGTTGTTGCAGCTCTAGTATACTTATTTGGGCTTCTCCCTTCTGGCCTTTTACTTTAGCGGATGCCTCTGGTTCAAAGATGGCCGACTCCACGTGTATATCTCTGACTATAGAATGCAGGGTGCAAAACCTCCTGGACATCTTCTGCTCTAGTCTCAGCAGCATCTTGCATATAGTAATATTGTCTTCCTCCATAGTCATGGATATTTAAGGCGGCAGTCGTGTACTTACTGTAGTTAGAACCCAGTGACCGGAGGAATTAGTGCAGTCAGGTTGCTAGGCCATTACTGTGTAACTTGAGTTAGTCCGGGTTCCTGAGGTCATACTCGCAGCAAATTTGAGCTTAATGCAGATGGTAGCTTTAGGTTAGATATTGTTCAGCTTCCTTGATGTGGATTGTCAAAATTAACTTTTTAAGCTAGAAGCAGCAGGAGCTCAGCTCAGACACGTCCACTCTCCTTGAGCGCTGGCTCCGCCCCCCGGGCTTTTTTATTTTGATAGGGCTATTAGATTAGGTGTAATTAGTTTAAAGATCTGTAAAAAAAATCTGTAATTTAGTGGGGGGGGGGGTTGTACTTTAGCTAATTTAATTTATTTAATTGTATTTAATTTAGTTAATTTATTTAATTATAGTGTAGTGTTAGGTGTTTGTGTAACTTAGGTTAGGTTTTATTTTACAGGTAAATTTGTATTTATTTTAGCTAGGTAGTTAGTAAATAGTTAATAACTATTTAATAACTATTCTACCTAGTTCAAATAAATACAAACTTGCCTGTAAAATAAAAATAAACCCTAAGCTAGCTACAATGTAACTATTAGTTATATTGTAGCTAGCTTAGGGTTTATTTTATAGGTAAGCATTTAGTTTTAAATAGGAATTATTTAGTTATTAATTCTAGGTTTTAATAAGATTTCTTTTAATTATATTTAATTTAGGGGGTGTTAGGGTTAGGGTTAGACTTAGGTTTAGGGGTTAATACATTTAATATAGTGGCGACGACGTTGGGGATGGCAGATTAGGGGTTAATAAGTATAATGTAGGTGTCGGCGGTGTAGGGGGGGCAGATTAGGGGTTAACAACATAATGTAGGTGGCGGTGGGCTCCGGGAGCAGCAGGATAGGGGTTAATAACTTTATTAGAGTGGCGGTGGGCTCTGGGAGCGGCAGGATAGGGGTAAAAGAGTGTAGTATAGTGTAGGTGTTTAGTATACCAATAAAGCCGAATAGCAGCAAGATCGATGACTGTTAGTTAACAACAGTCCGCTGCTAATCGCCCCGTGCTTGGTGTGCGGCTTTTTGACAGCTTTTTGGGTAACTTTGGAGAGCGTATTCAGGTCCGTGGCAGCGATGTTAGGCGATCTTAGGCGAGCGTAATGGTGCCGTTGAATGCAAGTAAGTTGACGGCTTGATAAGTAGAAGCCCTAGTCTCTTCAGAGAACTTGCTTATGTACTAGGTTTGATGAAGGTTACTTACTGGAACATTTATCTGACTGTGTGTATAAATATTTTCAGTTTTTCTTTCATTATTGTTCTGATTGAGCTTTTTGTTATTATATAGAGATTGTTTTACTTATAGTAACTGCCAAGATGTTTTACGTTTGTTTATTATAGTTTTAGACAGCAAGACATTCAGTCACCTTCTGATATAAGCTAGTCACAATTGTGTGGAGCCCAGCAGTGAAATGATTAATTAGAGCAATTAGCAAACACTACAAAATTCAGACTGCAAGATATGGTTCCCTTATTAACTGCTTCACTGCTGGGCCGCAATATTTGTTTATAGGATTGATTATAGAGAGCTTAATATCAGATTTTACTTGTCTGTGCTACTTAGTCTAGTAAATTAATAAACAGATGAGAGATCTTAGGGGGATCCTTTTGTAGTTGACAGTAATGTTTATATATGTGACTTGTAATGTTGCTATAGAGGTGAGCTCACTATGGGTCCGATGATCTAAACCTCCCAATTTTAGAAGTGATTTTTCTCAACGACCATTGCAGGGGCTTCCCTGGCTAAATTATCGTAAAAAGGGGCAGTCCCTCCGCGTGTCGAGATGTCTCTTATTGAAAGTAATGGAGCTCGCTGGAAAGGGAACTTTGCACCGTGGAGCGACGTAAGCAGTGAGCAGGGGGCGCACTTTAAAAAGGAAATCCTGCAGCCAATATAAATCACATTATGCTGCTTTCTGCGTATAGCATCTTACAATCGCCTATCTTTTCATATGTAGGTGTTTTTCTATTAGGATTATAAGTATTTTGAGTGACCTTTTAGTTGGAGAGAAAAAACTGTGAACCCTTTAGTGTGAAAACTTAACAGAGAGACAATTTCATATATGCCCATGGAACGCCCATGTTCAGCCCATTTTACGAAAAAACAACAATCACGCTTTTATATTTTGTACTTTTAAGTACAAATGTCTTGCTTTTTTTTTTGCACATCCAGTGTACAAATTATGGTGCATAGTTAATACAATTTATTCCTGTGTAATTTACGTTTTTGATAAAATACAATTTTTGATGTACCTTAAAAATAAAAAATGTTGGTGCTTATCTTTGTGTAAATTGTTCAATTATTCGTTTTGTATGATGTTTAAAATATGAATTCTATTGTGCGCTTTTCATACGAATATGCAGTATACGCCCCTTAACGAGAAACCCTGTGATCAAGGTAAAAAATGGCTTTAGATCATTCTACCAGGGAAATAGAAGTACTAGCGAGCGTCCTTTAATAATCTTGCCACCCAGAGAGCTTTAGATTACTGGGCCTTAAGTGACTGTAGTTAAAGAGCAAAGCAATATGATCATAATACGCTTACTTAAGGTCCAAGAACAGCCTGTTTTTATTTTTTTAGTCTGCTGCATAGTTTCATTTAGATAAAAAGTCTATTCTTGACTTGTATGACGGGATCCAAGAGTGGTCTCATAGGCATTCAGATAAGGAATATGTCCTGTTAGGAGATAGTCTGGGTATTGAGTTTGAGGTACGAATGAATTATAACATCTCCAGCTTGAAATTTGACTTTAGCATATTGAAAAATTAGGTTGGATAATGTCTTTGAACGCTGCTTATATGCTTGTATTTGATTGTCTGTCATTACTTGATACACGCACTATGTGTGATTTCATATAAAGAGTGGTTTATCATGCATTTTCCCCAGATGTTTATATGTTTAGATGTCCTAGAAAGAGTTTAATCATTTGTTTGATGTTTGTACTTGGTTATAGAGGAGCTATAAATTCTGTCTATATCATTCTGTAATATTGTAAATTGCATTGATAGAGGCCATAGAATTAGCAAGGTTATCTAGTGTGTGTGTTACAGCTATTGCTATCAGTATTGTCTGTATTGTTCTACCATGTTGCTACTATATTGCTAATAACAAAGATAACCACTATAAGACTAACTGAGGCCACATACGTTTTTATTTGTTGACTTTGCATAGCCTATTGATAAAGGTATAGACTAATATATGAATATTTTTATTTTGGCAAGCTTATTTTGACAAAGCTATATTTACATTTATTATTGTATTGCTAGAATATTGTGTTGACATTTTATGTATTTAAATTTAATAACAATCATACAAAACAAAATATTAAAACTGCAATTAATACAAACTTGGAGACATGCATTAAATGTATTTTGTGTTTAATGTCCCTTTAATACACATAGCCTTTGGTGTATTTGAATGAATTAGCACATTTAAATATGATTCTGCAAATTTCAAATAAATCAGTTTATGATAATCTTGCTGGATGTGTTTATATAAGTTAATCAAGGATATTTTTAAATAACTTTTTGTTTGTTTGTTTTTTGTATAACATAATTATTTACAATTAATAATTGTGATATGTATTCATTGAGCATGGAAATAAAGGAGGATCTGACAGGATCCAACAGGATCTGGCATTTACCCTTTCCCATTGCGGTGTATGATTTATTGGCAATTTTAGGATGATGCCACAATACTGGAACATCAAAATAGAGGATCAATTCTATGAGCAGACACAGTGATCTTTGAGTTACATGTGAGCCCAAAAGCATTGTTCAATAGCTACAGCTAAAGATTCATAAAGAGATCAATGAGCTGTTGTGTGTTTCAAACTAAAAAAGTTATACAGCTGCAGCTTCAGATTATGAAAACTTTATTAATAAAGATACATAAACAACTGGCGAGTCTAAAACATGAAAAAAGGGAAGCATGGAAAAATTGCAGAGAAGAAGGGAGCCAAGATTAAATGTATATATATAGAGCAACCTCTTCTAGCAGTCTTCCAAAGACAATTTTGTTGAAATTTCTGCACCAGAGAAAGCTGATGTCTCAGACTGCAACAGCTGTTACTTCAACTCCAGAAGCGGAAGAAATAGAAGAGATCCACTAAAATATCTTCCTATCTCTGAAGGACTAAACAGTTTTTGGTTATAATGTCAGAAACTGGAATCCTGGTGCCATACGCCTTTCTTTGGCTGCTATCACATCAGCAAACCCATCTACATGGTAGTGAATATCACTGATGTGCTATAGACAAGCAAAGTTTACCATCTTAAAACCCCATCCAACAACACCGACCTACATCAGAGACTACAGAGTTTTCCATTTGGGGTTTATTTCAAACCAGTAGTTTACAATTAACAAATTAATTAAATGAAAAAAGGTTATCTCTGCTGGTATGCAACAACCTAGTCTAGATGAAATTAAGAGGAAGTGTCGATTAAAGGGGGTATGAACTATAAACTCAATTACCAGAATATCAGAGAGATAGTGAAAGTAAAAACTAGGTTCAGAAAATTACTTTATAATTAATGTCAGGAAAAAATATAACTTGTGAAGAAAAAGGCCATAGCAGAGGAATATAGAGTCCAGGACAAGGAAACATCAATCCAGGATCAGCTCAGTGATTTAGAATTCAAAGCAAAGCAGAGGTCTTGAATTGCTGGCAAACAAAGAACATCTCTGACACTAATTATATTACTCACTAAAACAGACAGTCGAACATTGTGGACCCTAAGAAATATTTAGCGACTAAAAGGCAAAAACACAGATTGTTCCCTGCATTAGGAAGCAATGTGCTTCCCAATTCATGTGATACTGCAACACAGAATTCCAGATTTGCTACATTGAAACAGCCACCTGAAGGACTTTTCTACCAAAAGCTGCTTCAGAAGCAGCAAAAACTTAAAAATGGTAGAATTTAGAAAAATTATGTAAGGAAGACCAAATAGCTGCCTTGCAAATTTGATTAACAGAGTCCTCATTCTTAAAGGCACATGAAGTAGCAACTGATAGAATGGGCAGTAATCCATTTAGGAGGAGACTGACCCACCTCCAAGTAAGCTTTATGAATCAAAAGCTTCAACTAAGAGGCTTACGAAAAGGCAGTAACCTTCTGACCCCTTCTGGAACCATAAAAATGAACAAACAAGCTACAAGATTGTCTAAAATCCTTAGTAGTATGTAAATAGAAGCTTGAAGCTCTGATGTCATCCAAATTATGGAGAAGCCTCTCCTTAGAATTCTTTGGATTAGGACAAAAATAAGGAACAACAATCTCCTGATTTAATCAGAAGAGACCAACTTAGGCAAAAAGTTTAACTTAGCTCTCAAAACTACCTTATTCTGATGAAAAACAAGATAAGGAAGCTCACAACACAGATAATACAATTCAGAAACTCTTCTAGCAGAAAAAATAGCCAAAAGAAACAAGACCTTCCAGAAAAAAAGCTATCTAAGTCGTGCAAAAGGATGGACCTTCAAAACTCTTAAAACTAAATTAAGATTCAATGGATGAGAAATTGGTTTAATCACAGGCTTAATCCTGACTAATACCTGGGCAAAATTCGAAATATCCGGAAATTCAGCAATCTTCTTGTGAAACAAAACCTTACCAGCATGGAGAGAACTACGCAAAATATTTGGGATTTTTTTTTTTTACCTTGTATTGTAATATAGGGGTCTCTTTTTCACACAAAGAACACTTCATAGCAACATAAACATGTCTCAAGTTAAAATTTGTGTTTCTAAAACAATTTCTAATCGCCTTCCTGTACCAATGAGACTTTTTAGAATATCTCACCTGAGCAGTGAGGTTTTGAATATCTGGCCCAGAAAGAGCAGAGATCTGGCCCTTTTTATTAACTAGCAGATAAACTCTTATCTAAACCATTGTGAACAAATTGAAGAATTCTAGGAAGTCTAAACGAGTGCAGACTGGACATATGTTCTACACACACGGAAATTAAAGCCTTCCAAACCTTGGAATAAATCTTCATTGTCACAAGTTTACAGACATGAACCAAAACGTTTCAATGACAGAATCAGCTAAACCTCTTTGTCTTAAAACGAAGTGTTCAGTCTCCAAGTCATCAAGCTTAGAGATATTAGATCCTGATAACAAAACGGACCTTGAGACAGAAGGTCGTGACACAGAGGAAGAGGCCCCAAAGGACAACTGGATATCTGCACCAGATCTGCAAACCAACCATTGGTAACAGAATAAGAGGTTTAAATATGTAGGCCAAACAAAACAACCAAGAAGCTACTATAGCAAACTCTTCCTGAGGATCCCTGGACCTCGCAAAGTATCTGGGGAGCTTGTTGTTCTAAGAAGAAGCTATGAGATATACTTCTGGAAGACCCCAAAGATCTACAATCTAACTAAAGACTTCCAAATGAACAGACCTGCCCCCTGGATGAAGGAAATGGCGAGTGAGACAGCCTGCTTCCCAGTTTCTCACCCCTAGAATATGTACTGCAGAAATTATACAGGACTTGCTCTCTGTCCACAACAAGCATTTGGGAAACCTCTCGCATCACCAGGGAACTGTGAGTTCCTCCTTCGTGATTGATGTTCTAGTGAAAGCAAAGAAAAGACAAGAGAGGTTTTAAGGGCTCTTTGCCTCTGCCAGGAGTAATGAATTGTGGACTCTCACCACCTTATTGAAAGAAATATAGGACTGGTGTTCTAATGGAGCTATAATGTTCCCTAAAAACTATACTCACACAAACAAAATTAATGAACATTCACTAGAAAGAAACACAGAAAAAAAGTATTGGAAGAAAGAAACTCAGGGAGAGAGCATAACAGACAGGTAAAATCAGAAAAAGAAGAATGAGACAGTTGAAAATTGAAAGTGATGGGAAAGAGGCATGAAAAAAAGAGTTTTTTTAAATGAATGAATATATATGTATATATATATTTGCATGTAAGTTATTCCCTAATTTAAAGACAAAAGTAGCATATTCTCTTTACTGACCACTCTGACCGTCGCAAAGGGGTTAAAGTCTTACACTGCTAAATTTACAAAGAAAATTTCTCTGGCCTCACCAGTTCCTATGTAATTCTATGAAGCAGAATTTCCAAAGCTCATTCATCTACTCCTTAGTGAATCACTTGCATAGAATACCTTATGGGTAGATGAAGCTGAGAGGCTGAAGAAATCTATTAATGAGTTTTACCCACTGTAATGTAGGATTATCATGTTGCATTTGGTGATATTTTCATAAGTTTTCATAAATATAGTAATGAGAACGCAACTGGAAAATCACATACAATATCTTCAGATGATCATACGAATTACCAACATGCAACATACTCAAAATGAAAAGGATGTAAAAAAGATTTTAAGAAGTCTTTTTTTTAATTTAAAAAAAATTTCGGGTAGATTACGAGTTTTGCAGTAACAGGGTTGCGGTCTGAATGAGCAGTTTTCTCTCACTGCTCACTTTCCTACAGCGCTGGTATTACAAGTTTTTACAAACCCGGCGTTAAAAGACAAAAAGTGAGCATAGAGCAAATTTTGCTCCACACTTCACTCCAATACCAGCACTGCTTAAGTCAGCGGTGAGCTCGTGTAACGTGCTCGTGCACGATTTCCCCATATGAATCAACGGGGAGAGCCGGCTGAAAAAAGTCTAACACCTGCAAAAAAGCAGCGTAAAACTCTAAAAAAATCCTAAGCTCCCCATTGCCCTGAAAAGGGCATTTGCATGGGCATTGCCCTTAAAAGGGCAGTTAGCGCTTTTGCGGCCCAAACCCTAATCTAAAAAATAAAACCCATCCAATACACCCTTAAAAAAAACCTAACACTAACCCCCTGAAGATCGACTTACTGTTCTGAACACCGGGCAGCCATCCTCAAGGAAGCGGCAGAAGTCTCAATCAGACATCACCAAAAAGGCGCACAAACACGTACAAGCGATAAGGGGTTTATTGCGGGTGTTTGCACGTGTCAGGTTTTATGCTCGTATTACAAGTTTAAAAAATGTGATTGCTTGAGCGCAATTGAAGTAAATGTGTATCAGGTAAGCGTGTCATCGGAGCTCTGGTTAACTTTCACAAAACAAAGTTAAACAAAACACATCAAAAAATATACTACAAAGTACAGTTACACCATCTAATAAAAATTATTCTCAAAAAATATTGCACAAAAAAGTTATAAGGACTCAAAGATATGAGGTCTCAGGTGTTAGAAAAAAAAGGCAGACAAAGGGCTTTAACATATAGATACATACATATACATGTCTAAAAATGTGTTTGTTTAAATTTAAATATCTAATATGTATAGTTTAGAGGATAGAAGGGAAAGAGGTGACATGATAGAAACCTTCAAATATATGAAGGGACTTAATAAAATAGAAGCTGAAAGCATTTTTCACAAAAAAATAAATGCCAAAACAAGGGGTCACAATCTAAAGTTAGAGGGTAGCAGATTCAGGAGAAATTGAAGGAAGCATTTTTTTACAGAAAGGGTGGTGGATTCATGGAATGAACTTCCATTTGAGGTGGTAAACACAAAGACTGTAAAGGAATTTAAAAATGCCTGGGACATGCATAAGGCTATCCTAAGGAAAAAGTAACATGTAATATGGGTAGACTTGATGGACCTTCTTGGTTCTTATCTACCGTCAAATTCTATGTTTCTATGTTACAGTAAATATATATGTGTATGTGTGTACATACAGGTGAAACTCGAAAAATTAGAATATCGTGCAAAAGTTAATTTTTTTCACTAATGCAATTTAAAAGGTAAAACTAATATATGAGATAGACTCATTACATGCAAAGCAAGATAGTTCAAGCCGTGATTTGTCATAATTGTGATGATTATGGCTTACAGCTCATGAAAACCCCAAATCCACAATCTCAGAAAATTAGAATATTACATGCAATCAATAAAACAAGGATTGTACATACCTGTAGAACAATATCGGACCTCTGAAAAGTATAAGCATGCATACTGTATGTATTCAGTACTTGGTTTGGGCCCCTTTTGCACCAATTACTGCCTCAATGCGGCGTGGCATGGAAGCTATCAGCCTGTGGCACTGCAGAGGTGTTATGGAAGACCAGGATGCTTCAATAGCGGCCTTCAGCTCTTCTGCATTGTTCGGTCTCATGTCTCTCATCTTTCTCTTGGCAATGCCCTATAGATTCTCTATGGGGTTCAGGTCAGGCAAGTTTGCTGGCCAATCAAGCACAGTAATCCCACAGTCATTGAACCAGGTTTTGGTGCTTTTGGCAGTGTGGGCAGGTGCCAAGTCCTGCTGGAAAATGAAGTCAGCGTCCCCATAGAGCTCGTCTGCGGAAGGAAGCATGAAGTGCTCCAAAATCTCTTGGTAGACAGCTGTGTTGACCCTGGACTTAATGAAGCACAGTGGACCAACACCAGCAGATGACATGGCTCCCCAAATCAACACAGACTGTGGAAACTTCACACTGGACTTCAAGCATCTTGCAGTGTGTGCCTCTCCATTCTTCAACCATTTCCAAATGAGATGCAAAATTTGCTCTCATCAGAAAAGAGGACTTTGGACCACTGAGCAACAGACCAGGTCTGGTTTTCTTTAGCCCAGGTAAGACGCTTCTGGCGTTGTTTGTTGTTCAGGAGTGGCTTGACAAGAGGTATACGACATTTGAAGCCCATGTCCAGGATCCGTCTGTGTGTGGTGGCTCTTGTGAAAGTCCCCAACACTTTTGAATGACCTTTTCCTGACAATCCTCTCCAGGCTGCGGTCATCCCTGCTGCTTGTGCACCTTTTTCTTCCACACTTTTCCCTTCCACATAACTTTCTATTAATGTGCTTTGATACATCACTTTGGGAACATCCAACTTCTTTTGCAATTACCTTTTGAGGCTTTCCCTCCTTATGTGTGGTGTCAATGATGGTTTTCTGCACAACTGTCAGTTCAGCAGTCTTTCCCATGATTGTGATCCCTACTAAACCAGACTGAGAGACCATTTAAAGGCTCAGGAACCCTTTGCAGGTGTTATGGCTTAATTATCTGATTAGAGTGGGACACTTTGAGCCTAGAATATTGCACCTTTTCACAATATTCTAATTTTCTGAGATTGTGGATTTGGGGTTTTCATGAGCTGTAAGCCATAATTATCACAATTATGACAAATCACGGCTTGAACTATCTTGCTTTGTATGTAATGAGTCTATCTCATATATTAGTTTTACCTTTTAAGTTGCATTAGTGAAATAAATTAACTTTTGCACGATATTCTAATTTTTCGAGTTTCACCTGTATGTATTTATACACTGCTGGTGTCCATGCTCTCTGTCTCTGAGCACACAGTACAGCTGCTTTTGTAGGGAGTCTTCATCTGTGTAAGACTCCTAACCAAGCCCCAAAGTTTTATGTGAATACCGTCAGCTACCTTCTCCAGCTTGCTCCTGTTTGTGTAAAGGGTCTTTTCATGTGCAAAAGAAGGGGGCTTTCCAGCTACCTTTTCAACAGAGCCAAACTGACAGCTTCTAAACAACTGGGAAAGACCCTGGGACAAGACAACTACCATATTGCCAAGATTCATCGAAGCACCAGATTCAGGAAGTTCCTAATCCAGGACTACCATACACAAGGCTGCACGGAAAGAACAAGCACAGACAGCGGCGGACCACAGACCCACATCTATACCATATGACTACACATTACCTCATATGATTGAGGTACCTTCCGGTAAGAAGACAACTATACACTCTTTTTTGCCTGGGATTTACTGCATATGAATTCAGAATATATACCATTCATATATATATTTTGTTCATAAAGACTCATTTTCACTGACTATAACTAATTCCTCTATTATATTGGACTTAACTTGTATATAACTGTTTGAAGCTGCGCAGAAGTACTTTGATTTTTTCTCTTTCGTTACTATTCATTACAGTGTCAGGGGTACACTGATTATCTCCACTTCCTGCTGCACTCTCATACATACTATCACTTTGTTGTTGTGGCAATTACCAACACTCCCACCAATATTGGTAATTTATCACACTTATTGCACCATTGGTGCTGGGCTACCTATACCAGTGTCCCTTCTAGAGCGCTGGTGATTTCTCTTGCTTCACATGTATTTATATGTGTGTACATATGTATTTATATACAAAACAAGTAGGAGTCCTGGACTAGCCAATGGAAACCCCAAGATATATGAGCGCTCCCAGTATGGGTAATATAGAAGTAATCACAATATGTGACAAATCCAATTGAGGTGGATTGCACTATACCACATATAAAACCTGCAGCTGATTCTAAAAACAAAGAGATATTCCTTAAGAATCTGGATATTATAGTCGGTTAGTACATTATATTATATTATACACGTACAAATAAAAATGTATATAGTATATATAGATGTTCATAAAACTCTCATCAGAGCTGTAAATATATGTTCTACTTAAAAGGAAACCCAGGTGTATTTCACAAAGAAACAGTTCTCCTTCAGATCAATATGTGCAGGTCCTCTTGTTTAATCCCCTTTTGGGTGTCCACTTACTTAATATTACCTCAATCAGTATGAGGTAAGTGATAGACATATCTGATGTATCCGTCTTGCATTTGCCTTTTAGAGGGACTTGTTTGGGAAGATAATGCCTCTTGTCAGTGGTAGAAACCTCCAAACTGTGTATTTTTCTCAGACTGGTCACTGTGTATTCTTGTTGTTCAGGGCTCGGCTTCACAAAATGCAAATAGAAGATGATTTTTGCGAAAATCCAGCAGAATTTTTGACAATAAAACAGCATTAGCAGGGACCCAAGCTCAGACACGTGTGCTCTGCAGAATAAGCTACAACCGGAGAGGTTGCATCAGCCATAGGTTGTAGCTCCGGATGGTTATAGAAGATGATGGAGCCACCTGGAAGAAGACCTTCACCGCCGGACTTCAGGAACGGTGAGTACCTATTTGGGGCTTAGTTTTAGGATTTTTTTTTATTATTTTTTTTTAAGATTAGGGATTTAATGGGCTATAAAAGAGCTGATTGCCTTTTTAAGGGCAGTAAAAGAGCTGAATGCCATTTTAAGGTCAATGCCCATACAAATGCCCCTTTAGGGGCAATGGGTAGCTTAGGTTTTTTTTTAGCGCTAGGTTTTTTATTTTGGGGGGGGTTGGTTGGGTGAGGGGTTTTACTGTTAGGGGGTAATTGGTAATTTTTTTAAGTAAAAAACTGTTTAACTTAGGGCAATGCCCTACAAAAGGCCCAAAAGGTATTAGTTTAGGTTTAATTTTTTTTATTTTGGAGAGCTTTGTTTATTTGTTTCTGTAATTTAAATTTTTAAAATTTTTGTAACATTAGCTTGGGGGTTTGTATTTTTTAAACATAGACTACCCTCTGGGCAGGCTTATCACCTAGTATATATATATATATATATATATATATATATATATTCACAGAGGCTGGTGCACTCGCACAAACAGATGTCCAGTTGCCAGGGTGCTGAATGCAGGTAGAGATAAATGTAATAGAAGACAGCACTCGCTGGGCTTAAGGATAAGCAATAGAAGCTTTTAGTAACGTGACGTTTCGGGACAGCTCCCCTTCATCAGACCCAAGGGTCTGATGAAGGGGAGCTGTCCCCGAAACGTCACATAATTAAAAGCTTCTTCTATTACACACATATATATATATATATATATATATATATATATATATATATATGCAAAAAAAACATCAGATATGTAGAAATATGTATTTATGAATAAATAGAACATATTCTTCTTATGGGAAGAACACTGGAATGTGAAATATTCATATTTTCATGTTGGGTTCGGGCGCTTGAGTATATGCGATCGTGTTTCCATGAGAGTAGGGTGTGTTTATTTCCCACTTTTTTTGCTCCATTGACTTCTATGGGGCAATAGGTTCTGTGCGTTGGCTTAGAGCGTGAGCAAAAACATTTTACTTTCAACTCGTAATACGAGTGCAACCTGACGCGCGCAAAACGCTTACTTTGAGCTGAATGCCCTTTTAAGGTCAATGCCCAAACAAATGCCCCTTTAGGGGCAATTGGTAGCTTAGGTTTTTTTAGCGTTAGTTTTTTTATTTTGGGGGGGTTGATTGGGTGAAGGGTTTTACTGTTAGGGGGTAATTGGTAATTTTTTTAACTTATGGCAATGCCCTACAAAAGGCCCTTTTAAGGATTTTTTATTTTTATCTGGGTATTAGTTTAGGTTTAAATTTTTTATTTTGGATATCTTTGTTTATTTGTTTCTGCAATTTTACATTTTTTATTTTTTGTAACATTAGCTTGGGGGTTTGTATTTTTTTAACATAGATTGCCCTCTGGGCAGGCTTATCGCCTAGTATGTATATATATATATATATATATATATATATATAATATATATATTTGTGCAAACAAAAACATCAGATATATGTAGAAATATGTATTTATGAATAAATAGAACATATTCTTATTCTGTGAAGAACATTGGAATGTGAAATATTCATATTTTCATGTTGGGTTAGCGCACTTGAGAATATGCGATCGTGTTTCCCACTTTTTTTGCTCCATTGACTTCTATGGGGCAATAGGTTCTGTGCGTTGGCTTAGTGTGTGAGCAAAAACATTTTACTTTCAACCCGTAATACGAGTGCAACCTGACGCGCGCAAAACACTTACTTTGAGTGCAGTTAACGCTCGAGCAGGAGCGTTAAATAGCATTCCACTTTTAACCTGGCCTTAAATAAGTAAACAGTCATGATAAAAAAACAGAACATTCCTTCGAAAAGTTCTGGGGACAAACAGACAGTGTGTTACAAAAATAGGACAATCCCATTAAGAATGGGACATCTGGTCACCCTAAAATAAAAAAAAACATACAAAAATTGTACATTATGTTTAATATACATTAAAGGCAGATGAAACATCTGAGATTGTAAATAACAAAAAAAATATATAATAATACGAAGTAAAACTACTTTTATTATTTATTTTTTCCCCTTTTTCTGTTAATTAGAAATGCACATGCCTACTTCACAAGCCTAATCCTGCTAATCTTCCATCCCTAATTGGTGTCAGCACTGCAAAATAATGCAAATGTTACTAACCAAATAACACTGGAAAATCTACTCAAATAAATCCTGACTCACTCCTCCAAATAAAGCAAATGGTGGGGGGTAGTTTGGCTATTAAAAACAATTACAGCAAAAAAGGTGTCGATGCAATCAAAATATGTTCACACTTGCTTAGTGTATTAATTTATTGCAAAAAACAGAATTTATGCTTACCTGATAAATTACTTTCTCCAACGGTGTGTCCGGTCCACGGCGTCATCCTTACTTGTGGGAATATTCTCTTCCCCAACAGGAAATGGCAAAGAGCACAGCAAAAGCTGTCCATATAGCCCCTCCTCAGGCTCCGCCCCCCAGTCATTTGACCGAATTAAAAAACCAGGGCGGGCCGTGGACCGGACACACCGTTGGAGAAAGTAATTTATCAGGTAAGCATAAATTCTGTTTTCTCCAACATTGGTGTGTCCGGTCCACGGCGTCATCCTTACTTGTGGGAACCAATACCAAAGCTTTAGGACACGGATGAAGGGAGGGAGCAAATCAGGTTACCTAAACGGAAGGCACCACGGCTTGCAAAACCTTTCTCCCAAAAATAGCCTCCGCAGAAGCATAAGTATCAAATTTGTAAAATTTGGCAAAAGTGTGCAGAGAAGACCAAGTCGCTGCCTTACATATCTGATCAACAGAAGCCTTGTTCTTGTAAGCCCATGTGGAAGCCACAGCCCTAGTAGAGTGAGCTGTGATTCGTTCAGGAGGCTGCCGTCCGGCAGTCTCATAAGCCAATCGGATAATGCTTTTCAGCCAGAAAGAAAGAGAGGTAGCAGTAGCTTTTTGACCTCTCCTCTTACCAGAGTAAACGACAAACAAAGATGAGGTTTGTCTAAAATCTTTTGTTGCTTCTAAATAGAACTTTAAAGCACGAACTACATCTAAATTGTGTAACAAACGTTCCTTCTTTGAAACTGGATTCGGACACAGAGAAGGAACAACTATTTCCTGGTTAATATTCTTGTTGGAAACAACCGTAGGAAGAAAACCAGGCTTAGTACGCAAAACGACCTTATCTGAATGGAACACCAGATAGGGTGGATTGCACTGAAAAGCAGATAATTCAGAAACTCTTCTTGCAGAAGAAATAGCAACCAAAAACAGAACTTTCCAAGATAGTAACTTGATATCTATGGAATGTAAAGGTTCAAACGGAACCCCTTGAAAAACTGAAAGAACTAAATTTAGACTCCAAGGAGGAGTCAAAGGTTTGTAAACAGGCTTGATTCTGACCAAAGCCTGTACAAAAGCTTGTACATCTGGCACAGCTGCCAGTCGTTTGTGTAACAAAACAGATAAAGCAGAAATCTGTCCTTTTAGAGAACTCGCTGACAATCCCTTATCCAAACCTTTTTGGAGAAAGGAGAGGATCTTAGGAATTTTAATCTTACTCCAGGAGAATCCCTTGGATTCACACCAACAGATATATCTTTTCCATATCTTATGGTAAATCTTTCTAGTCACAGGTTTTCTGGCTTGGACCAGAGTATCTATCACTGAATCAGAAAACCCACGCTTGGATAAAATCAAGCGTTCAATTTTCAAGCAGTCAGCTGCAGAGAAACTAGATTTGGATGTTCGAATGGACCTTGTACTAGAAGATCATGTCTCAAAGGTAGCTTCCATGGTGGAGCAGATGACATATTCACCAGGTCTGCCTCCTAAGTCCTGCGCGGCCACGCAGGAGCTATCAGAATTACCGAGGCCTTCTCCTGTTTGATCCTGGCTACAAGCCTGGGAAGGAGAGGGAACGGTGGAAACGCATAAGCTAGGTTGAACGACCAAGGCGCCACTAATGCATCCACTAGAGTCGCCTTGGGATCCCTGGATCTGGACCCGTAGCAAGGAACCTTGAAGTTCTGACGGGACGCCATCAGATCCATGTCTGGAATGCCCCATAATTGAGTCAACTGGGCAAACACCTCTGGGTGGAGTTCCCACTCCCCCGGATGGAAAGTCTGACCACTCAGATAATCCGCCTCCCAGTTGTCTACTCCTGGGATGTGGATTGCAGATAGGTGGCAGGAGTGATCCTCCGCCCATTTGATGATTTTGGATACCTCTCTCATCGCCAAGGAACTCCTTGTTCCCCCCTGATGGTTGATGTAAGCTACAGTCGTCATGTTGTCTGACTGGAATCTTATGAATCCTGCCTTCGCTAGTTGAGGCCAAGCCCGGAGAGCATTGAATATCGCTCTCAGTTCCAGGATGTTGATCGGGAGAAGAGACTCTTCCCGAGACCATAAACCCTGAGCTTTCAGGGAATCCTAGACCGCGCCCCAGCCTAATAGACTGGCGTCGGTCGTGACAATGACCCACTCTGGTCTGCGGAAACTCATTCCCTGAGACAGGTGATCCTGGGACAGCCACCAACGGAGTGAGTCTCTGGTCATCTGGTCTACTTGAATCTTTGGAGACAAGTCTGTATAGTCCCCATTCCACTGCTTGAGCATGCACAGTTGTAATGGTCTTAGATGAATTCAAGCAAAAGGAACTATGTCCATTGCTGCAACCATCGACCCTACTACTTCCATGCACTGAGCTATGGAAGGCTGCAGAACAGAGAGAAGAACTTGACAAGCATTTAGAAGCTTTGACTTTCTGACTTCTGTCAAGAAGATCTTCATTTCTAAAGAATCTATTATTGTTCCCAAAAAGGGAACTCTTGTCGACGGAGACAGTGAACTCTTTTGTACGTTCACCTTCCACCCATGAGATCTGAGAAAGGCTAGAACAATGTCTGTATGAGCCTTTGCCTTGGAAAGAGACGACGCTTGAATTAGAATGTCATCCAGATAAGGTGCCACTGCAATGCCCCTTGGTCTTAGAACCGCTAGAAGGGACCCGAGCACCTTTGTGAAAATTCTGGGAGCAGTGGCTAGTCCGAATGGGAGAGCCACGAACTGATAATGTTTGTCAAGAAAGGCGAACCTTAGGAACTGATGATGATCTTTGTGGATAGGAATATGTAGATACGCATCCTTTAAATCCACGGTAGTCATATATTGACCCTCCTGGATTGTAGGTAAAATTGTTCGAATGGTTTCCATTTTGAACGATGGAACTCTGAGAAATTTGTTTAGAATTTTTAAATCCAGAATTGGTCTGAAAGTTCCCTCTTTTTTGGGAACTACAAGATTTGAGTAAAACCCCTGACCTTGTTCCACAGTTGGAACTGGGTGTATCACTCCCATCTTTAACAGGTCTTCTACACAATGTAAGAATGCCTGTCTCTTTATTTGGTTTGAAGATAAGTGAGAAATGTGGAACCTTCCCCTTGGGGGTAGTTCCTTGAATTCTAGAAGATAACCCTGAGAGACTATTTCTAGTGCCCAGGGATCCTGAACATCTCTTGCCCAAGCCTGAGCAAAGAGAGAGAGTCTGCCCCCTACTAGATCCGGTCCCGGATCGGGGGCTACCCCTTCATGCTGTTTTGGTAGCAGCAGCAGGCTTCTTGGCCTGTTTACCCTTGTTCCAGCCTTGCATTGGTTTCCAAGCTGGTTTAGTCTGGGAAGCGTTACCCTCTTGTCTAGAGGCTGCAGAGTTGGAAGCCGGTCCGTTCCTGAAATTGCAAAAGGAACGAAAATTGGACTTATTCTTAGCCTTGAAAGGCCTATCTTGTGGGAGGGCATGGCCCTTTCCCCCAGTGATGTCTGAAATAATTTCTTTCAATTCTGGCCCAAAAAGGGTCTTACCCTTGAAAGGAATATTAAGCAATTTTGTCTTGGAAGATACATCCGCCGACCAAGACTTTAGCCAGAGCTCTCTACGCGCCACAATTGCAAACCCTGAATTTTTCGCCGCTAATCTCGCTAACTGCAAAGCGGCGTCTAAAATAAAGGAATTAGCTAACTTAAGTGCGTGAATTCTGTCCATGACTTCCTCATATGGAGTCTCCCTACTGAGCGACTTTTCCAGTTCCTCGAACCAGAACCACGCCGCTGTAGTGACAGGAATAATGCACGAAATAGGTTGAAGGAGGTAACCTTGCTGTACAAAAATCTTTTTAAGCAAACCCTCCAATTTTTTATCCATAGGATCTTTAAAAGCACAATTGTCCTCAATGGGAATGGTCGTGCGTTTGGCTAATGTAGAAACCGCCCCCTTGACCTTAGGGACTGTTTGCCATGTGTCCTTCCTGGGGTCGACCATGGGGAACAATTTCTTAAATATAGGAGGAGGGACAAAAGGTATGCCTGGCTTCTCCCACTCCTTATTCACTATGTCCGCCACCCTGTTAGGTATCGGAAAGGCATCAGGGTGCACAGGGACCTCTAGGAACTTGTCCATCTTGCACAATTTTTCTGGGATGACCAGATTGTCACAATCATCCAGAGTAGATAGCACCTCCTTAAGTAATGCGCGGAGATGCTCTAATTTAAATTTAAATGTCACAAAATCAGGTTCTGCCTGCTGAGAAATTCTTCCTGTATCAGAAATTTCTCCATCTGACAAACCCTCCCTCACTGCCACTTAAGACTGGTGTGAGGGTATGACAGATAAATTATCATCAGTGCCCTCCTGCTCTACAGTGTTTAAAACTGAGCAATCACGCTTTCTCTGAAATCCTGGCATTTTGGATAAAATATTAGCTATGGAGTTATCCATTACTGCCGTCAATTGTTGCATAGTAACAAGCATTGGCGCACTAGAAGTACTAGGGGTCGCCTGCGCGGGCATAACTGGTATAGACACAGAAGGAGAGGATGCAGAACTATCCCTACTTCCTTCATCTGAGGAATCATCCTGGGCAACCTTACTAAATGTGACAGTACTGTCCTTACTTTGTTTGGACGCCATGGCACAATTATCACATACATTAGAAGGAGGAACCACCTTGGCCTCCATACATACAGAACATGATCTATCTGAAGGTACAGACATGTTAAACAGGCTTAAACTGGTTAATAAAGCACAAAAAACGTTTTTAAACAAAACCGTTACTGTCTCTTTAAATGTTAAACAGGGCACACTTTATTACTGAATATGTGAAAAACAATGAAGGAATTATCCAATCTTTACCAAATTTTCACCACAGTGTCTTTATGCATTCAAAGTATTGCACTCCAATTTTCAAGCTGTTAACCCTTAAAATGCGGAAACCGGAGCCGTTTGCAATTTAACCCCACTACAGTCCCAGCCACAGCCTTTGTTGCGACTTCATCTATCCCAGGGGGGGTATACGATACCAAATTAAGCCTTCTAGGAACGTTTTCAGTGGATACCAGACCCTCTCACATGCAGCTGCATGCACTGCACTCAAAAGAAACTGTGCAATAATGGCGCGAAAATGAGGCTCTGCCTACTACAGAGAAAGGCCCTTCCTGACTGGGAAAGTGTCTTAACTAGTGCCTGGCGAAAAAAAAACGTTCCCCAAATAATAAAAAGTATGAAATCCACTTCAAACTTTAAATAACAACTTAAATAAACAATCGATTTAGCCCTAAAGAGTGTCCACCAGTTAATAGCCCATAATAAGCCCTTTTATTCTTTCTGAGTCTAAGAAAATGGCTTACCGATCCCCATGAGGGAAAATGACAGCCTTCCAGCATTACAGTGTAATGATTACACAGTCTTGTTAGAAAAATGGCTAGTCATACCTTGAGCAGAAAAGTCTGCAAACTGTTCCCCCCAACTGAAGTTCTCTGGGCTCAACAGTCCTGCGTGGGAACAGCAATTGATTTTAGTTACTGCTGCTAAAATCATACTCCTCTTTTAAACAGAACTCTTCATCTCTTTCTGTTTCAGAGTAAATAGTACATACCAGTACTATTTTAAAATAACAAACTTTTGATAGAAGAATAAAAAACTACATCTAAACACCACATACTCTTCACCATCTCCGTGGAGATGCTACTTGTTCAGAGCGGCAAAGAGAATGACTGGGGGGCGGAGCCTGAGGAGGGGCTATATGGACAGATTTTGCTGTGCTCTTTGCCATTTCCTGTTGGGGAAGAGAATATTCCCACAAGTAAGGATGACGCCGTGGACCGGACACACCAATGTTGGAGAAATGCGGTGGCGGGGGGGGGGGGCGAATCTTGTAATTACAAGCTGTTTACTGTTCCTTTATGCTTATAATTTGTTTCCTAACACAACTGTGTTAAAATACATTGCAACTCACTGCAAATGATTTATCAAGAGAGCTCACAATATTGCATTAATTTTTTTACCTTGTCAGATGCTGTACTGGGAGCAGGTCAAATAGCTAATTCAGTCCAGAAACAAAAAAATACTGCACTAGATTTTTTGAGAATATAGAGGCTACAGCACATAAATCTTTCCTAGTCATATGGTACGTTATGAAACTTTTTTTCTCCAAAATGTGAAGCCATTTCTCACAATAGTAAACATGCCCCAAATAATGTCAACTGTTTTTTTTTTTTGTTTTGTTTTTCGAGGAGGGTGATACATATTTATGACAAAGTATCAGTATTTCTTTAAAAATTCTGCAAACCCTCACCCATCGTTAACATGGGTAACTGTTTCTAATACATGAATGTATGATACACTGAGACAGAATCACTAATGGAAACTTGGAGACAAATCCTGCTAATGGTGCAGTGTTCTGTTAGCTGCCAAAAAACTTAGCTCAGCTAAATATCCATATAATGTCCAGGGGTTAAGTGTTTTGCCAAGTGGAAATCTGAATTGTGTAAATCTCAGATTCACAAAATAAATTAAAAGTGAATGTTGCATCATATTTCTCCAGTTCTATGTAACATTCTAATGCAAACATTACATGCTCTAATTTATTCATTCCAGAGCAGAACATATATAGTAACACAAATGCCATTTGCTATTTGTATGTTCCTTGGCTTCCAGTTCCCCAGGGGTGAGTGCAAAAGTGTTAGTGCTATTGTGCGCTAACAGCGCCCAAGTTAAATCAATAGAGCCTTTTGTTTTGCGCTCATATTAAAAGTTCAAAGTAATATATTAGCTCTCGAGCAAAGGCCTAGGGGGCCCTACATCTGGATGTTGGATAAATCCTTCACATGACAGACATCTATCAGGGTGCGCTGAAAAACTTATACTTGATCGCTAAGCCAAAGTCCAGCTAAGCTGAAGGTGTGCAAAGGCTTGAAGGCCTTTAAATAAATTATATTAAAGGAATATGAAACCCCAAATTTTTCTAACGTGACTCAGATAGAGCATGCGATTTTAAACACCTTTTTAATTTACTTCTATTATGATTTTTCTTTGTTCTCTTGGTATCTTTTGTTGAATAGCAGGGATATAAGCTTTGGAGCCGGCCCATTTCTGGTGCACTATATGGCATCAGTTTTGCAAGAATGTTAACTATTTGCAAGGGCACTAGATGGCAGCACTATATCCTGCCATGTAGCGCTCCAGGTGTCTACCTAGGTTTCTCTTCAACACAGAATATCATGAGAACAAAGCAAGTTTGATAATAGAAGTAAATTGGAAACCTTTTTTAAATGGTATGCGCTGTCTGAATCACAAAAGAACATTTTTGGGTTTCATAATGTAAAGGGCAAGATTACAAGTCACGCGTTTTGAGTTTTCCGCGAGAAAGAAAGGTATTTGAATGTTTGCCATGCTTAGGATAGCCTTATTCTTGCCCCATGTAAAAATAAAATTAAAATTGCACTACAAATTTGACAAACTATGATTTTGTATTGTAATATATTTTTATAAACACTTCACACATACAGTACATACATTCATATATACATGCACAAGTACAAATATATGCAAGCCTGCTTGCCGCAATGTAAGAAGCAGTAGCCATTAGACTGCTGCTTCTTATACCCTACACCACCTCTGAGGTGGCAAGGGAAAATCACAGAGAGCTTGCTCACTCATTCTCACTGATTGAAAGCCTCTTCAATCACAAATTAAGGGGCGGGCATGATGATACATACGGGCCAGCGGGCGAACAGATCCGCTGCCTGTATGTAGCGAAGGCGGGTGGACAGCTTCACAAGCTGAGAAGCTGTCCGTCCGCCTCTTAGTAAATGGAGTCCTATATGTGTGAATATGAGAGAAATAATTGAAGTTATTTTACATATATTTTGTTATGCAAATATTCAAGCCTTAAAGGGACACTAAACCCAAATTTCATCTTTAATTATTCAGATAAAGCATGCAATTTTAAGCAACTTTCTAATTTACTCCTATTATCAATTTTTCTTCGATCTCTTTGTATCTTTATTTGAAAAGCAGGAATGTAAAGCTTAAGAGCCGGACCATTTTTGGTTGAGATACTGGGTTATGCTTGCTTATTGGTTTGCTAAATGTAGCCAACAATAATCAAGTGCTATCCAGGGTCCCGAACCTAAAATGGGCTGGCTCCTAAGCTTTAAACTCCTGCTTTTTAAATAAAGATAGCAAGAGAACGAAGAAAAATTGATAGTAGGAGTAAAATAGAAAGTTGCTTAAAATTGCATGCTCTATCTGAATCATTAAAAAAATGGGTTTAGTATCCCTTTAACACCATCTCCAAGAGCACTACATTTTCCATCGCTATTATGTGTTGTGCTCAAGTGCGACATGACTTACCACTTGTAATATGAGCGATAATATTGCACCCTGCTCTATCCATTGAAAGTACAGGGAGAACTAAACAAATCTCAGGCGCAATAAGATTCTCTAGTAAATTTTTTCTACTATACACTTGGAATACCAGATTGTGCGCTATTCTTAGCGCAGGGTCGCAATATGGGTAACGCACATGACTAATCGATCTACAAAGTGAATTGCACTTTCACCATATTTGCCTATCCCTATTTGCTGAATAGAAAAAAAATTGTCCCTGCAATTTTGTAGACGCAAAGGCTCACTGTGACTGTGGGAATTCTAAAAGCATGGTTTTCACCTAGCTCTTGATCCAGTATTTAAAATATGAAAGGATGCGAATACATCTTTGTCTTGGGTCGTGTTTAATTATTTCAAAGCTGACCAGGTTGTCTACATTTAGGTTTCCTTTTAATTTTCTTGAAATGTTTTCAAGTTTTCATTTATGCATAGGGGCCGATTTATGAAAGTGCAAGCGGACATGATACAATGTAGCGTATCATGTCCACCGCACATCAATAAATGCCGACAGCATATGCTGTCAGCATTTATCATTGCACAAGCAGTTCTGGTGAACTGCTTGTGCAATGCCGCCCGCTGCAAATTAGCAGGGGGTGTCAATCAGACCGATCGTATAGGATCGGGGGGATTGATGTCCGCAGCCTCAGAGCAGGCGGACAAGTTAAAGACCGCTGCTTCATAACTGCTGTTTCCGGACGGCATCAAGCTCCATTCAGAGTTTTATAATTCGGCCCCCTAGAGTGGACTGTTTTATAGAAGGTGTATTTTGTTTTGTTTTTCGTTTTAATTTGTTTGTTGAGTAACGTTTTGAAGGCGCATTTGAAATGTCGGTATCTTTGACAGTGGAAGTCGTTCTATGCATTGTGACGTAATCGGATGTTACAAATATGTGACCCCTTTGGTTATAAATGAGGGGAACTTGCTGTGACAACAATGGACAGTTACAAAACTTTATAAACTACACAAATTTCAAGTGGTGAAGTTGCAGTCTTGTTTTTTTGTTTTTCCAGAGGGATATTAGTTTCACAAATGTGTTTTTTTTTTCATCTAGGCCATAGTTATCTAGGGCTAGTAATGCAAAAATATGTTCTAACAAATGTGTTCCTTACAAATAGAATTACAAAAATCTGCATAAGACAGTGATAGTTGGTTACAAAAAGTGCAGCGGATAAACTTATTTAAAAAAAAGAAAGAGACATTTTATCCCTAAAACGCCATCAAATAAATGCTGACACTGTCTTAAATTCCTGAGAGTGCATCCTTTTTACTGGAATATATACTATATATATATATATATATATATATATATATATATATATATATATATTCTAATGAAAAGGGTAAAGAAAAAAATTAAAATTTAAATTGAAACTAACAAGAAGTGCAATTAATACCTTGGTATCTTTTGCTCACTGTCTGATTTGGAGTATTACTGCTATGATCTGGAAAGAACAAGCCAATTTTAAGGCTAGTGAATAACAATTCTTCATTACTCAAACACTGCAGATTGCAAGATATTGTGTGTGATTACAAGATAGATATTTTAATTTGATCTGTTTAAAACATCCCTTAGATTTTTAACTCCATATACTATTTAAAAACATATACTATACAATGACTTGACCACCAGTGCCACAATGATACAGTACTGTGGTTTGATTTTGTCAGGAAAAGCTCAAAAAAGTGACTCCATGATCCTTTTCTGTGCACCAGCTGCATAGAGGATTTCATGCTGAGCATCCATACTGACACAAACAGCAGCCTTTAATATAGTTGTCAGGTTGCAGGCCTTTTGCTTACCACAAGCCTGTGTAACAGTTTCAAGATGGAACGGTATTGGAGCACCACAGTTTTATTTAAAAAAAAAAAAAAAAAAATTAAAGGGACATTATTTCAACATTGAATCATCCGGTAGAATGGCAGATTTATGAAAATAAAACATTGAAATATACATTCATTTTTACGGCTTTTGCTTTAAAAATACCTCTACTCCCTCCAGAGAGTCTGGAGTGCCTCCATCATATTTAAAGTGACTAAACACATAATTAGTTTCAGGTCTAAAACAGCAATGGACTACTGGGAGCTAGCTGAGCACATCTGGTGAGCCAAAGAGGCATATGGATGTAGTCACCAATTACCAGCTAGCTCCCAGTAGTGTATTGATGTTCTTTCTATGTATGTTTTTTTCAGCAAAGCATTCCAAGAGAACCAAGTAAATTTGCTAATAGAAGTAAATTAAAGAGTCTCCTACAATAGCATGCTCTATTGGATATTGAACGTAATGCCCCTTTAACAAGCCTTTTCTAAATGTTTGCCTGTTCTGATATCTCTAGGTACATTCTCTAACGTATTGGAATCCAAGCCAGTGGGTGCAAAGCCACAGACTCAGTACTCTGATTAGCCATAACATCAGCAGACAAGGAGTTAGCCATTTTCCATATATTGAGACCGGTAGAACAGGCTTGGGAAGTCTTTCAATATGAGTATATGCTCAGGGGCATATTTATTAAACTCCATATGGCTCTTGAGGCCCCTTGTTTCCGGCGAGCCTTCTAAAGACCGCTGCTCCATTACTTGTCCGCCTGCTCTGAGTCGGCGGACAGAAATTAACCCGATCGAATATGATTGACACCCCCTGCTAGCGACCTATTGGCCCCGAATCTGCAGGGGGCGGCATTGCACCAGCGGTTCACAAGAACTGCTGGTGCAATGATAAATGCCGACAGCATACGCTGTCCGCATTTATCGATGTGTAGCGATGTGCAGCAGACATGAAACGATACTTCGTATAATGTCCGATCGCACATTGATACATATGCCCCTCAGGCTCTACAGCAGAGTGTGTGACGTCTTCATAGCAATTGTGCCGATGTGACACCTGACAGAACTATGTTTGCCTTGTGTTATGATCTTCTCAGCTTACTCAGCTACTAGGAATCCGCATCTCCACCCTAAAGCTGCAATTGAAGGAAATAATCTTGCAGGACACTTCACAATACAGCTGAATTCATCCATAGATGATATTTTTGTCCAATCTCCTTACCTTGAAAGTTCCAGTATAAGGACCAAATCAACGCTTAACATTTTTAACCTCACAGAAGGAGAAAGGGTTAAAGCTTTGAGGTAAACACTGTGATGCTTTTCTGCACTGGGAATCCACCCTGTTACAGCACATAGTAGAACACAGCAGGTAGATTGAATAATTTAGAGAGGCAAATATCACAGTGACAAACAGCTCAGACAAGTTAGGTAAGAGAAGTTAATTCAATGCCTGATATCTTTTAAAAAGGTCAGAGATCTGTATCATAGGTTGTAGATACTGCATTAAAGGGATATGAAACCCAAAAAATCTCTGTCACAATTCAAAAAGAGCATTCAATTTTAAACAGCTTTGTATCACTTGTTGAAAAGCAGGAAAGTAAGCTCTGATAAAATTCATTGAAATTAAATATGTAAGGTTTATTTACCAAAGGAAGATAACATAAGTTAATTAAAGGGATAGGAGAGTCAAAATTAAACTTGCATGATTCGGATAGAGCATGTCATTTTAAGATCCTTTTAAATTCACTTCTATTTTCAAATGTGCTTCATTCTCTTGGTATCCCTTGTTGAAAATGAATATGCACATATCCTACACTAGTGGTAGCTAGCTGCTTATTGGTGCCTGAACACATTTGTCTCTTGTGATTGGCTAACTAGATGTGTTCATCTAGCTGCCAGTAGTGCAAGTATGATCCTTCAACAAAGGATAACAAGATAATGAATCAAATTTGATAATAGAAGTAAATTGGAAAGTTGTTTAAAATTGTATGTTTTATCCAAATCATGAGTAGATTTTGGGGTTTCCTGTCCTTCTAAACTACAGTAAAATTTAATTCATATTTCTAATAACAATTCAATTATTTAACTGAAATTAACTTAAAGGGATAGTAAAGTAAAAACTTGCATGGTTAAAGGGACAGTCTACACCTATATTAACGTTAGCCCATACCTTAGATTGTGTTCCGATTGTCATAACTCCCCCCTTCAACCCCAATGAGTCTGCTTCAAAAACGGAGTTATTCAAAATCAAAAGTTTGATTTCAATCGTTACAAATGGCCAAAAAACTCCGCCCAATCCCTTCTCCTCCTACCTTGAACTCGTCTTCTCTTTGTAGCTCATACTCGTGCACGTAGCAGCCACTGACGTAATTACCGTCTAAACACACATGAGCACCTTTACGGAAGTGAGTAAACAGAAGTCCGTCTGCGCAGCTGGCAATTAACCAAACCTATGGTTGTGTGCAAATTGAAAAACATAATTTATGCTTACCTGATAAATTCCTTTCTTCTGTTGTGTGATCAGTCCACGGGTCATCATTACTTCTGGGATATAACTCCTCCCCAACAGGAAATGCAAGAGGATTCACCCAGCAGAGCTGCATATAGCTCCTCCCCTCTACGTCAGTCCCAGTCATTCGACCAAGAATCAACGAGAAAGGAGTAACCAAGGGTGAAGTGGTGACTGGAGTATAATTTAAAAGATATTTAGCTGCCTTAAAAAAGGGCGGGCCGTGGACTGATCACACAACAGAAGAAAGGAATTTATCAGGTAAGCATAAATTATGTTTTCTTCTGTTATGTGTGATCAGTCCACGGGTCATCATTACTTCTGGGATACCAATACCAAAGCAAAAGTACACGGATGACGGGAGGGATAGGCAGGCTCATTATACAAAAGGAACCACTGCCTGAAGAACCTTTCTCCCAAAAATAGCCTCCGAAGAAGCAAAAGTGTCAAATTTGTAAAATTTGGAAAAAGTATGAAGCGAAGACCAAGTTGCAGCCTTGCAAATCTGTTCAACAGAGGCCTCATTCTTAAAGGCCCAAGTGGAAGCCACAGCTCTAGTGGAGTGAGCTGTAATTCTTTCAGGAGGCTGCTGTCCAGCAGTCTCATAGGCTAAACGTATTATGCTACGAAGCCAAAAAGAGAGAGAGGTAGCAGAAGCTTTTTGACCTCTCCTCTGTCCAGAATAAACGACAAACAGGGAAGAAGTTTGGCGAAAATCTTTAGTTGCCTGCAAGTAGAACTTGAGGGCACGAACTACATCCAGATTGTGTAGAAGACGTTCCTTCTTTGAAGAAGGATTTGGACACAAGGATGGAACAACGATCTCTTGATTGATATTCCTGTTAGTGACTACCTTAGGTAAGAACCCAGGTTTAGTACGCAGAACTACCTTGTCTGAGTGAAAAATCAGATAAGGAGAATCACAATGTAAGGCTGATAACTCAGAGACTCTTCGAGCCGAGGCAATAGCCATTAAAAACAGAACTTTCCAAGATAACAATTTTATATCAATGGAATGAAGGGGTTCAAACGGAACACCCTGTAAAACGTTAAGAACTAAGTTTAAACTCCATGGCGGAGCAACAGCTTTAAACACAGGCTTGATCCTAGCTAAAGCCTGACAAAAAGCCTGGACGTCTGGATTTTCTGACAGACGCCTGTGTAACAAGATGGACAGAGCTGAAATCTGTCCCTTTAATGAACTAGCTGATAAACCCTTTTCTAAACCTTCTTGTAGAAAGGACAATATCCTAGGGATCCTAACCTTACTCCAGGAGTAACCTTTGGATTCGCACCAGTATAGGTATTTACGCCATATTTTATGGTAAATCCTTCTGGTAACAGGCTTCCTAGCCTGTATCAGGGTATCAATAACCGACTCAGAAAAACCACGTTTTGATAAAATCAAGCGTTCAATTTCCAAGCAGTCAGCTTCAGAGAAGTTAGATTTTGATGTTTGAATGGACCCTGTATCAGAAGGTCCTGTCTTAGAGGTAGAGACCAAGGCGGACAGGATGACATGTCCACTAGATCTGCATACCAAGTCCTGCGTGGCCATGCAGGCGCTATTAGAATCACTGATGCTCTCTCCTGTTTGATTTTGGCAATCAATCGAGGAAGCAGCGGGAAGGGTGGAAACACATAAGCCATCCCGAAGTTCCAAGGTGCTGTCAAAGCATCTATCAGAACCGCTCCCGGATCCCTGGATCTGGACCCGTAGTGAGGAAGTTTGGCGTTCTGGCGAGACGCCATGAGATCTATCTCTGGTTTGCCCCAACGTCGAAGTATTTGGGCAAAGACCTCCGGATGAAGTTCCCACTCCCCCGGATGAAAAGTCTGGCGACTCAAGAAATCCGCCTCCCAGTTCTCCACTCCCGGGATGTGGATTGCTGACAGGTGGCAAGAGTGAGACTCTGCCCAGCGAATTATCTTTGATACTTCCATCATTGCTAGGGAGCTTCTTGTCCCTCCCTGATGGTTGATGTAAGCTACAGTCGTGATGTTGTCCGACTGAAACCTGATGAACCCCCGAGTTGTTAATTGGGGCCAAGCCAGAAGGGCATTGAGAACTGCTCTCAATTCCAGAATGTTTATTGGAAGGAGACTCTCCTCCTGGTTCCATAGTCCCTGAGCCTTCAGAGAATTCCAGACAGCGCCCCAACCTAGTAGGCTGGCGTCTGTTGTTACAATTGTCCAGTCTGGCCTGCTGAATGGCATCCCCCTGGACAGGTGTGGCCGATAAAGCCACCATAGAAGAGAATTTCTGGTCTCTTGATTCAGATTCAGAGTAGGGGACAAATCTGAGTAATCCCCATTCCACTGACTTAGCATGCACAATTGCAGCGGTCTGAGGTGTAGGCGTGCAAAAGGTACTATGTCCATTGCCGCTACCATTAAGCCGATCACCTCCATGCATTGAGCTACTGACGGGTGTTGAATGGAATGAAGGACACGGCATGCATTTTGAAGCTTTGTTAACCTGTCTTCTGTCAGGTAAATCTTCATTTCTACAGAATCTATAAGAGTCCCCAAGAATGGAACTCTTGTGAGAGGAAAAAGAGAACTCTTCTTTTCGTTCACTTTCCATCCATGCGACCTTAGAAATGCCAGAACTAACTCTGTATGAGACTTGGCAGTTTGAAAGCTTGAAGCTTGTATTAGAATGTCGTCTAGGTACGGAGCTACCGAAATCCCGCGCGGTCTTAGTACCGCCAGAAGGGCACCCAGAACCTTTGTGAAGATTCTTGGAGCCGTAGCCAATCCGAATGGAAGAGCTACAAACTGGTAGTGCCTGTCTAGGAAGGCAAACCTTAGATACCGGTGATGATCTTTGTGAATCGGTATGTGAAGGTAAGCATCTTTTAAATCCACTGTGGTCATGTACTGACCCTTTTGGATCATGGGTAAGATTGTCCGAATAGTTTCCATTTTGAACGATGGAACTCTTAGGAATTTGTTTAGAATCTTTAAATCTAAGATTGGCCTGAAAGTTCCCTCTTTTTTGGGAACCACAAACAGGTTTGAGTAGAACCCTTGTCCTTGTTCCGACCGCGGAACCGGATGGATCACTCCCATTAATAACAGATCTTGTACACAGCGTAGAAACGCTTCTTTCTTTATCTGGTTTGTTGACAACCTTGACAGATGAAATCTCCCTCTTGGGGGAGATAATTTGAAGTCTAGAAGGTATCCCTGAGATATGATCTCTAGCGCCCAGGGATCCTGAACATCTCTTGCCCAGGCCTGTGCGAAGAGAGAAAGTCTGCCCCCCACTAGATCCGGTCCCGGATCGGGGGCTCTCGGTTCATGCTGTCTTTGGGGCAGCAGCAGGTTTCCTGGCCTGCTTGCCCTTGTTCCAGGACTGGTTAGGCTTCCAGCCTTGCCTGTAACGAGCAACAGCTCCCTCCTGTTTTGGTGCAGTGGAGGTTGATGCTGCTCCTGTTTTGAAATTCCGAAAGGGACGAAAATTAGACTGTCTAGCCTTAGCTTTGGCTTTGTCTTGAGGTAGGGCGTGGCCCTTACCTCCTGTAATGTCAGCGATAATTTCTTTCAAACCGGGCCCAAATAAAGACTGCCCCTTGAAAGGTATATTAAGTAATTTGGACTTAGAAGTAACATCAGCTGACCAGGATTTTAGCCACAGCGCCCTACGTGCTTGGATGGCGAATCCTGAGTTCTTAGCCGTAAGTTTGGTTAAATGTACTACGGCCTCCGAAATGAATGAATTAGCTAGTTTAAGGACTCTAAGCCTGTCCGTAATGTCGTCTAGCGTAGATGAACTAAGGTTCTCTTCCAGAGACTCAATCCAAAATGCTGCCGCAGCCGTAATCGGCGCGATACATGCAAGGGGTTGCAATATAAAACCTTGTTGAACAAACATTTTCTTAAGGTAACCCTCTAATTTTTTATCCATTGGATCTGAAAAAGCACAGCTATCCTCCACCGGGATAGTGGTACGCTTAGCTAAAGTAGAAACTGCTCCCTCCACCTTAGGGACCGTTTGCCATAAGTCCCGAGTGGTGGCGTCTATTGGAAACATCTTTCTAAATATTGGAGGGGGTGAGAACGGCACACCGGGTCTATCCCACTCCTTAGTAACAATTTCAGTTAGTCTCTTAGGTATAGGAAAAACGTCAGTACTCGCCGGTACCGCAAAGTATTTATCCAACCTACACAGTTTCTCTGGTATTGCAACGGTGTTACAATCATTGAGAGCTGCTAAAACCTCCCCTAGTAATACACGGAGGTTCTCCAATTTAAATTTAAAATTTGAAATATCTGAATCCAATCTGTTTGGATCAGAACCGTCACCCACAGAATGAAGCTCTCCGTCCTCATGCTCTGCAAGCTGTGACGCAGTATCAGACATGGCCCTAGTATTGTCAGCGCACTCTGTTCTCACCCCAGAGTGATCACGCTTGCCTCTTAGTTCTGGTAATTTAGACAAAACTTCAGTCATAACAGTAGCCATATCTTGTAATGTTATCTGTAATGGCCGCCCAGATGTACTAGGCGCCATAATATCACGCACCTCCCGGGCGGGAGATGCAGGTACTGCCGCGTGAGGCGAGTTAGTCGGCATAACTCTCCCCTCGCTGTTTGGTGAAATTTGTTCAAATTGTACAGATTGACTTTTATTTAAAGTAGCATCAATACAGTTAGTACATAAATTTCTATTGGGCTCCACCTTGGCATTGGAACAAATGACACAGATATCTTCCTCTGAGTCAGACATGTTTAACACACTAGCAATAAACTTGCAACTTGGTTATAATCTCTTTTAGCAAAAAACGTACTGTGCCTCAAAGAGGTACTAAACGATTAAATGACAGTTGAAATAATGAACTGAAAAACAGTTATAGCATCAAACTTTAAAACAACACAACTCTTAGCAAAGGTTTGTTCCCATTAGCAACATAACAATAATTAAATTTGACATAAAAATTACAGAGCAACGTTTTTATTCACAGTCAATATAAAATTCTCACAGCTCTGCTGAGAGAATCTACCTCCCTCTAAAGAAGTTTGAAGACCCCTGAGATCTGTCGGAGATGAACCGGATCATGCAGGAAATATAAGAGTAACTGACTGGAAATTTTTGATGCGTAGCAAAGAGCGCCAAAAACGGCCCCTCCCCCTCACACACAGCAGTGAAGAGAAACAAAACTGTCACAATTAAAACCAAACAACTGCCAAGTGGAAAATAATGCCCAAATATTTATTCACTCAGTACCTCAGAAATGTAAACGATTCTACATTCCAGCAAAAACGTTTAACATGATAAATACTTATTAAAAGGATTAGTGACTTTTAACAGAGTAGTTCCGGTGAAATACCATCCCCAGAATACTGAAGTGTATACATACATGTCATTATAACGGTATGGCAGGATTTTCTCATCAATTCCATTCAGAAAATAAAAACTGCTACATACCTCAATGCAGATTCATCTGCCCGCTGTCCCCTGATCTGAAGCTTTTACCTCCCTCAGATGGCCGAGAACAGCAATATGATCTTAACTACTCCGGTTAAAATCATAGTAAAAAACTCTGGTAGATTCTTCCTCAAACTCTGCCAGAGAAGTAATAACACGCTCCGGTGCTATTGTAAAATAACAAACTTTTGATTGAAGTCATAAAAACTAAGTATAATCACCATAGTCCTCTCACACATCCTATCTAGTCGTTGGGTGCAAGAGAATGACTGGGACTGACGTAGAGGGGAGGAGCTATATGCAGCTCTGCTGGGTGAATCCTCTTGCATTTCCTGTTGGGGAGGAGTTATATCCCAGAAGTAATGATGACCCGTGGACTGATCACACATAACAGAAGAAATATGCTTTTGTTCCGGATTTTTTGTTCCTCTGCTGGTGCGCAAGCGCGAAACAACTAAAGCGCAAGACCGATTTTTAATCAGTGATCAACTTTTGATTGGAGCGTTTCATTGGAGACAGTCTGTGATGTAGTTTATAGGCGGAGCTGGTCGGCCATTTGTAACGATTGAAATCAAACTTTTGATTTCGAATAACTCCGTTTTTGAAACAGACTCGTTGGGGTAGAGGGGGTGAGTTATGACAATCGGAACACAATCTAAGGTATAGGCTAACGTTAATATAGGTGTAGACTGTCCCTTTAAAGTGACATGAAACCTATTTTTTTTCTTTCATGATTCAGATATAGCATACCATTTTAAACAACTTTCTTATTTACTTCTGTTATCAATTTTTATTTGTTATCTTGGTATCTTTTGTTAAAAAGCAGTGACATACGCTCAGGAGCCTGCCCATTTCTGGAGAACTATGTGGCAGTGGTTTGCAAAATTGTTATCCATTTGCCAGAGCACTAGATAGCAGCACTATTTCCTGCCATGTAGTGCTCCAGACTGATAATAGGAGTAAATTGGAAAAAAAAAATTAAAATGGTATGCTCTGTCTGAATCACAAAATAAATTTGTTGGGTTTCATATACCTTTCAGATAAAGCATGACATTTAAAGTAGCTGGCTGGTGATTGGTGGTTGCACACATTTGTCTCTTGTTATTGGTTAACTATATTTGCTCAGCTAGCTCCCAGTAGTGCTTTGATGCTCTTTCAAGCAAGGATGCCATGAGAATGAAGAAAATTTGATAATAAAAGTAAAGTGAAAAGTTGTTTAAAATTGAATCTTGAAAAAATGGTGTCACTTTGCTTTGTAACCCCCTATTATAACTGATACCTAGATTAACATGTTAAATAAATGCCATTGAGAGCCATTATTGGTGCAATTTAATGGTGTTATGTCAACCAATGATCATTCATACTGCTGGGTAACCTGCATAGAATTATGCATATCAAATGAATCTAAATATAAGTTTAAATAGTGTGCACATTCAAAAAGTATTTTAACATATTACATATTTGTTAATATGAATTATAGAAATGTTTGCTTTCTATGTCCTTTTAGGATTATGTGTAGTTATGATTTCTTTCTCACATGCCAAAAGGTTAATTAAAAGTTACGTAAATGTTTCTCCACTTGTGTACAGAAATTTATATAATTTTTATAAAATCGGCTGAAACAGACAACTCCCACTGCTGTACTGGTGGAAATAAATAACCCTACGCATGCGTGAAAACAAAGCACACACAATGACACAAGAAGGCTGAGCTAGAATTTATGTAAGCTGCTAAAATGGAGCCACTATGAAATAAAATGTTTATTTATGTATAGTGAAGCAACTTTGCAATACACTTTCATTATTTTTTTGTCCCTTTTTTTATGTAATGTAATTCTGAAAATTGTGAGTTGCCTCATTTTCAGAACTGGAAATGCACACTACAGACTCCTCAAGGCTAACATTGCTACATATGTTCCTAAATGGCCTCAGCAGATAAGAGTGCAAGACAATGCAGGCTTACATAATAATAGTGGCTAGCCTTGTCTGCTTCAGTAGCAAATGTGGATTGGCTCCTTCAAATAAGGCAAAAGGTGGGTGGAGTTTGGCTTTTGAAAATGTGTACACTTGGCTAATATATTATTCTATAGCAATGTTCAACCACTAAGGAGCTTCTTAAATCCATCTGCAATAATCCAGGTACCTTCATCACAAAGGTACCGGTTTTACAGCGCAGTAAACGTAACCGTGACCGCTGCAATCAACCTCAGCCTCTACCATCACAAATACCCTAACTCAAATCTGCTCCATCAAATGCCTCCCCACAAACAACCATGTTAACTGTGTTGGAAGAGGTCATGGTCAGGATTTACTGGCCTCCGAGTGCAAGAGGATTATTCATTTTGGATTGCCTGCCATATGGTAAGGATTGTGCACTAAGAGTAATAAAAAAAGGCCACATGAATTAGATATTGTCTCTATTAATTCCAGGCTCCAGTGCAGCAGTTGGCTATTTATACTGCTGGGAGGGGTTTGGTCAAACATAAGCCGCAAATCATAGAATCAGGATTGACTCTAGTTTGAGGCACTGACACTATCAATTGTAACTTGACTATTTTTCTTTTTAAATAGCACAGGACACGTTTTACATTCCTTTTTTAACATAAAAAAATAAAATAAGATGTCTATGTTCCTTTTAAAAAAATACATTGCTTTACCTTAACACAAGGAATGCTCAACAAAGATTATGTTAGAAACTCTTCACACGTATGTGCTCCATATTGCTTGCATGACCAATCCCCCTGCTGTTTATCATGAACATAGCACACATGGCACAATTGTTCCATGTTTAATGCAGAGGTGAAACATATAAAAGTGTGTAATGCAATTACATATTAATTTAAACCAGCATATTTCCTTATAACACTTTGCAGCTTTCTGCCTGAAACATATGCATTATTTCTAACCACTATTACTAATATTACAATATTTTGTCATGTGTGAGACAGGCTGCACTATACCGGAGCATTTCATTTTGTAATTTGCTCTCATCATTGTTAATAGAACACTTAATTTTCATAATCATCTGGTTACGTATACTTGAAATAGATATCTACTTAAAGGGATACTGAACCCAATTTGTTTTCTTTCATGATTCAGATAGCGCATGCAATTTTAAGCAACTTTCTAATTTACACCTATTATTTTTTCTTCGTTCTCTTGGTATCTTTATTTAAGAAAAGCAGAAATCTAAACTTAGGAGCTGGCCCATTTTTGGTCCAGAACCCTGGATAGCGCTTGCTGATTGGTGGCTACATTTAGCCACCAATCAGCAAGCGTTACCCAGGTTCTGAACCAAAGATGGGCCAGCTTGTGAGCTTACATTCCTGTTTTTTCAAATAAAGATACCAAGAGAACGAAGAGAAATTGACAATAGGAGTAAATTAGACAGTTGCTTAAAATTGCATGCTCTATCTGAATCATGAAATTAAAAAAGTGGGTTTAGTATCCCTTTAAGTAGATATCTATATCAAGTATACGTAACTAGAAGATTATTAAGTTTCCTTTAACTTTGTAAGAAATGCTAAACTTTTTTAATGCAACCCCCCCCCCCAAAAAAAAACAACAACAGAAAGGACAAAGTTAACAAAGTTAAACATTTTATCAAGTGGTATATGTTGTTTGTATTAAACCAAATAGTTACTGTGCTTCTTTACAATGGTGGAAAGTGCCTCACTTTATTTTACCTATATACATTATTGCAAATAATTATTCTTAGAAATCGAATGACATCTATTTTAGCTTGCTAAGTTTACAAATACAAAATATCACTCCTTTAAACTCATAACTATTGAATATAGTGTATACACAATATAAATTAACCTAAGTAGTATTATATGTATATTATAGC
Organism: Bombina bombina; assembly: GCF_027579735.1. NCBI lineage: Eukaryota > Metazoa > Chordata > Amphibia > Anura > Bombinatoridae > Bombina > Bombina bombina. The sequence goes on from NC_069504.1 coordinate 952,366,219, forward strand.
ATGTATGTTGTAATGATCTACGACATGGCATAAATACAAATATTAATATTGTAGTATTCTTTACATGAAACGTCAGACTAGGGGACAATAAGAGCTGGAAATGATTATCATCTATTTACACTGGTTAAAAATATACTGTTGTAAATAACACAAATCAATACACAGGTATTCAGGAAGTCATTATGAAAATGTGTATAAAATATAAATAGAAACAAAATATTCAACTAATAATGGTTCTCTCATCTCTATCCTGTATGCAACTCAATGCAGTTCCATGTGGTGCCACTTTGAAGGAAGCAGGAAATCAACTCATGGCAAAAAAACAAAAACAAATACTAAATACAAATAAAAATTAATAAACTTACCATCATAATTAACGATAATAATTGCAAGCATATAATCCTTCCCCAACATCTTCAACAATGCAGTTTCTGACTCCCAGCAAGCAATTGATGATTAGTCAGATCGCTGTGCCTGACCTCCACAAAATATCAACGGAAATATAAAATCTAGACAGGTGACTGTGTCAGTTTGCAATAACAGAACAAACGTGTTTATATTATTGACATCCACAGCAGACTGGACATGGGATGCAAAGAGAGAAATCAGAGCAAGGGAGGAGAAGCTGGAAGTGGAGCTGAGGGTGGGAGCTGCACTATGGGAGGAGCTGTCCAGTGCTGATCACTGATGCTACATGTAGCCCTGTGCTATATATGACATCGTCACTGACTTAATCAATCAGGGCAACATGATTCTGGAAGTAGCATAAGTACACAGTCAGTGCGCTGTTTACCGTGTGTTTAAATGATTCTGTATATTTTCTTTTCATAGCACATCATTCGGTTTATTTTATATATTAAAATCCAAGTTCTTGGGACTAGCAATTGTTTGTTTTATGCCAAATAATATAGGTTTCCCCTCTAATAAATGTGTTCTGGAGACTACCTCGGAAACAGTGCTATTTTTAGATCTACCAGGCTGCATAGAAACTTACTGGATTAGAAGCCAGTGAGTCAATTCCCTGTAGGAAATCAAAATAGGCACCAAACCCTGCAGGTCTTGTGGACCAGTGGGAACTGTGACAAGATCAAACAGATGACATTGTAGCTTCTTATTGGATGTCTATTTTAGCTTAAGGTATTGGAGTCACTTAAGTAAATATTGAGCAAATTACTATAATAATTGGACACACATATACACACGTTAGATAAAAGCTTATTTTTGAAACATATGGCTAAATCTAAATCATTTTACAAAATACTAAATTAATTTTTGTAAATAAGTAAAAACTGTATACTCTGATACTCAATTTACATTATCCAATAGATTATTTATATTACATTTACTACAACAATTAGGAAATAATAACAATGCATGTTTAAGTCTTTTGTATGAGCTTAATTGAATGCACAAATTTCCCAGATTAATTACAAATAAACTTTAATAAGAGATACATACTACATCATGAAATTCATGTTTATTCTCAAATTCCTTAAATGACTCTACAACACAAGTATGAAAAAAAAGATGATGTGACCTGGAAACATTTGCCAAGTAAAATATAGCAGTGTGATATGGAGAATGGTATACTATTAAACTGAATGATACCAAATCAAGATTTATCAAGTGCAAGCAGAATTCTCCTGGCAATTCGCCAATTGGTTCTCCTCAGCTCGAATTTAGAGAAGTCCTTCTGGGATGACCATGCTGACCAATTTGATGCAGTGTGCAGCATATGGTCTGAGCACTGGCAGGCTGACCTCCCACCCCTTCAACCTCTGCAGCAATGCTGGCAGCACTCATACATCTATTTCCCAAAGACAACCACTGAATATAATGCTGAGCATGTGCACTCAACTTCTTTGGTCGACTATGGCGAGGCCTGTTCTGAGTGGAACCTATCCTGTGAAACCGCTGTCTTGCCCACCGTGCTGCAGCTCAGTATCAGGGTCTTAGCAATCTTCTTATAGCCTAGGCCATCTTTATGTAGAGCAACAATTCTTTTTTCAAATCCTCAGAGAGTTCTTTGCCATGAGGTGCCATGTTGAACTTCCAGTGACCAGTATGAGAGAGTGTGAGAGTGATAACACCAAATTTAACACACCTGCTCCCTTTTCACACATGAGACCTTGTAACACTAACGAGTCACATGACACTGGGGAGGGGAAATGGCTGGTCTGAGGAAGGGGTGAATGCCCCGAAACGTCACGCATTAAAGTTTGCTGAGGAAGGGGTGAATGCCCCAAAACGTCACGTATTAAAGTTTGCTGTGTCTTAAACCCAGAAAGTGCAATCATTGGATCTGTGTATGGACTTTTTTGCACCATGGTACTACAATTGTGGGCGAGTGGGAGTGCGCTATTCACAACTTTTTATATATATAGCACTCCAATATACATTATTTTTGCGCTTCGTTAAATATTATTTTTTCGTCTTGTTGAGTCCTTTTTATTTCTTACATTGATTCTACAACTGGTAGAAAATATTTCTAATGTTGTTCTCCACTGTAGTTATGGAGAACTTTAATGCACGCATTTGCAAGAGAACACTCAGGGCCTGATGATCTAAACCTCTCTGCTCTGGCGAGATGATCTAATACATCTCGCCAGTACTGGGAGGTCCCTCAAAGACTTTTAAAAAGGCAGTTTTTTTCTTGAGAGTTGTTTATTTCTCTATGCAGAGTTCTGGATGTGAAGGAGAGGCACCTATGTGGCAAAATAATGCTAAATAAAGCCCACAAAGATTTGGTGAGATTTCTATCCATGCTGGTGAGTTTTTGATCATTAGGCCCTCAGTCTGTTATAGGGGAAAAGAAATGATACATTTGTAACTAGTCGAAATAATGAGGAGTATTATAGGAAATATGACTAAAACAATCTAATTTCACCGTTTTTTTTGGGTGCACCGTGACCTGTGTGCCAAGGAGAACAGGAACAGAGAAGGAGAATTTGACAATCAAACTTGCCCAATTTTAGGTGCATTTTTTAATGATAAATGGGGGCATTTATCATTTATCAAGGTGCAAATATAGAATAGCAGTGATAAATCTTGCCCCAAGTGCTAGTCTGTATTCCTACTCAACGCTGCTTTATTTAGATATAATTAGCAATAAGCATCTGCCAAAAATTGTATCCAATCAGACTGTTTTGGTAATGTTAAAATATCATTCAAATACCATGGTTGGGATTTGGAATAATATTGCTGAATTTCCTGGAATCCACACTAGACAAGACAACTAAAGCAACATTCAAACAAACCTGAGATATATTTTCACAATAATATTTCAGCAATAAATTATGAGTCATGGAAATCTAGTTTAATTTTTTCAAAACAACTTTTTAGGAAAGAGGGAAAAAAGGAAAACAAAAATAAAAATAATGGTTACAAGATTAGTATAACAAACGACGCACTCATAAACATTATCTGTAAGTCACTTGAAGCACAAAACACATTTGAAGAGAACAAACAAGTATATGTCCTTGAATCTCTCATGAAAAGTATCCCCACTACTCCTTGCAATGTTTTCTCACATTTGAATATTTTACCATCCCATATAAATATGACAATTAAAGGGAAAGTATACTCCAGAATGTTTATTGTTTAAAGAGATAATCCCTTTATTACCCATTCCCCAGTTTTGCATAACCAGCGTGGTTACATTAATATATTTTTACCTCTGTGATTGATTTGTATCTAAGCCACTGCAGTCTTCCCCCTTATTTCAGTTCTTTTGACAGACATGCATTTTAGGCAATCAGTGCTAACTCCTAGGTAACTCCACAGGATTGAGCACAATGTTATCTATGTGGCACACATTAACTAGCGTTGTCTAGCTGTAAAAAAAAACCTGTCAAAATGCAAAGAGATAAGAGGTGGCCTTCAAGGGCTTAGAAACTAGCATTTGAGCCTACCTAGGTTTTAGCTTTCAACAAAGAACACAAAAAAGAACAAAGCAAATTTGATAATAAAAGTAAATTGGAAAGTTGTTTAATGCAACTATAGTATCCCCCTATGAAATGGGGTCAAAATGAGTTTGCAGGACAGGGCCTTTTCCATTTTAATATTTGTTGCCAGAAGGGTAACACATATATACAAGATCCTTGGGCTATTGCTGGAGGGGCTGCAGAGAAGTGGGTTGTAGATGCTACCAACCCTTCTGGTCCTCTGTGGAACGTTTTGTAGGTATCTTTGGAAATGGTGCCGCCAGAACACCATATGGTACTTTAGAACAAAAGAGCAAAGATTTCTTTGGAGTTATTTTCATTTTTGCTCTTAAAGGGACATAAAACAAGTTGGGATAAAGAGAAAATATAATAATATGTACTTTAATTACTTTATCTGCAAATTTACACTGCAGTGCCTCACCATTAACCCTTTCTTTTTAGTTTCTGAACTGTAAACTCCCCCCACACATTTCCTTCTATGGCTGTATATATATCTTTTGTTCTTTTGGTAGAATGCAAAAGTGAATAGGGATTATCGGCTGGAGCATGCCTAGAAGCTGTGAACTCAGTTTAAATACAATGCCTGTGTCTAAACACTGATAAGGGTGGGTGGAGTTGGCTGCTCCAGGCAGCTTAGCTATGTAATTAATTTTGCTTATATTTAAAAATACTTGCCAGCAATTTTTAAACATTTTTTATGCATACTATGTTTAATTAATTAGGCCATTTAGGATATGCACAAATCCCAACCTGTTTTATAACCCTTTAAGAAAGGTGATATATCTGCAGAAAAGCATTGAGCAGTTTTTAACTTTTTAATATATTTCTTGTTGTTTAAAGCTGCATTACTCTGTTGTATTCCAATTCTCATCCAACAATAAGGGATTTATATTCACATTAACCTTGTACGTACTTTTCATTTAGTACCATTTGGTGTTATGGCTGTGTTACACAATTGCAAGCTCCTTATGTCTGAGGTTACCATACCAGACTGTGGAGGCATTGCTGGGGAATGCGCAAGAAACAGAGGCTTATCATCTTCAAGCCTGAAAAGGACAGCACCGCTATTTTTGAATATACATACAGATATACAGTGGAGAAGAGGCTGGGGCAGGCAGCGCCCTCTTAAAGAATTAGTAAAGGATTGTCATTTTTTTATTATTTTTTCAAATAAAATAAATCAATGTTGTAATAATAAGTTATTCAATTTACTATTTCCTAAAAATGAAGCTCCGATCATGTAATAAAAAAATTAAAGTCTTATTTGATTGTTACGTTACTTCTCCCAGCCCCCTTCAAAGGGCGGTCTAGAAAGTTCCTCTGGTGCATACATTATCTTAGGAAATTAGCATAGAATAACGCATGCGCAGTTTGAAGCATTTATACACGCATGAGCAAGGTTCTAATTGAAAGAATGCTTATTTTACATGCTCGTATCTCTAAGGGAGATTCTTTAATAATTACCCTCACTAATATTATAATAAGGATTCTGGATGCTGATGCTGCGGCTATGTCTGATCTCGATCAGGAATGAACGCGGTCACATGACACTGATATAGCATACGTAATAGATTTTGATTAAAAAAAATATAGCGCATGCGTAGACATTGGGCTAATCAGAGTGCATGCGTTAGCAGCGATCCCTGTACCCAGAAATGCGGGGAAGAGAGAACAGGTTGCCCACTGTGATTGGCTAATGCAAATTAGCATCAAGGTGGGTTTGGAAATTTCAATTTTTTTGGACGGCAATAGCTTCGGAACACAGAAGAAAGCACTGTGCAAGGTGTTTAGACAAATGTATAAACATATTTCCTGTTTATAATAACGTAAAGAAAATTTCAGACTTTACCATCCCTTTAAGGGAAGCCATATTGATATATAGTACTTGTGTTCTTTTTCCACAAACTGCTGTTTTGTGCCTTACTTGGCAATAATTTTAGATCACTTTGTAGCTCTTAAATATTAGGCCTTAATTACACTATAGATTTTGGTTAAAGCTCCTTGAAATTGTTCTCAACTCTACATGCTGTTATAGAAAGGCATCAACTGTGCAGATGTGGTTGGACAAAACCAAAGCAATAATGATTCTAGAAACATATAGTACCTGTAGATTTAGCAAACTGACCCCGATCCATGAAATTAAATTCTAAGAAAAAAAACACCCTATGTGTTAGGGAGCGCACTGAATAACAATACAAGCTATGTTAATATTCTAGTTCACAAAGGTAAGGGTCACATATTAGAAACTAATGTTCAAATAATTCTTATAAACAGTTCATATGTTCCACCAAGGTCGCTCTTCTTTAGGTTAAAAGACTCCAATTCCACTCTGAAAGACAGAAACAAACAGAAGGTGCCTCCTAATATCTTAACCCCTTTTACACATAAAATATGTATTGTATCTGTCCCGAATGGAGAAAAAACAGCAGTAAAGTGTAAAGATGAGTAAAAGGGGTTAAAACATTGTATCATATATGATAATAATGGGTTAATAGAGTTGTGATCGGTCTGTTATATATTCTGTTACATAGAAAGAACACAAATTGAACAGCGCTAACTGCTAATGGAGGATGATCAATACCACATAGATTAAAACCACATAGATTGAAACCACATAGATTGAAACAAAGATTGCAAACAGAAATCAGTTATGATATAAAACGCTAAAATATTAAGTTTACAATATTAAACTTACAATGCATATAAACTAAAAAATACAAAATAAAAAACATAATTTATGTAAGAACTTACCTGATAAATTCATTTCTTTCATATTAGCAAGAGTCCATGAGCTAGTGACGTATGGGATATACATTCCTACCAGGAGGGGCAAAGTTTCCCAAACCTCAAAATGCCTATAAATACACCCCTCACCACACCCACAAATCAGTTTAACGAATAGCCAAGAAGTGGGGTGATAAGAAAAAAGTGCGAAGCATAAATATAAGGAATTGGAATAATTGTGCTTTATACAAAAAAATCATAACCACCACAAAAAAAGGGTGGGCCTCATGGACTCTTGCTAATATGAAAGAAATGAATTTATCAGGTAAGTTCTTACATAAATTATGTTTTCTTTCATGTAATTAGCAAGAGTCCATGAGCTAGTGACGTATGGGATAATGACTACCCAAGATGTGGATCTTCCACGCAAGAGTCACTAGAGAGGGAGGGATAAAATAAAGACAGCCAATTCCGCTGAAAAAAATCCACACCCAAAAATAAAGTTTAAATCTTATAAAGAAAAAAACTGAAAATATAAGCAGAAGATTCAAACTGAAACAGCTGCCTGAAGTACTTTTCTACCAAAGACAGCTTCAGAAGAAGAAAACACATCAAAATGGTAGAATTTAGTAAAAGTATGCAAAGAAGACCAAGTTGCTGCTTTGCAAATCTGATCAACCGAAGCTTCATTCCTAAACACCCAGGAAGTAGAAACTGACCTAGTAGAATGAGCTGTAATCCTTTGAGGCGGAGTTTTACCCAACTTGACATAAGCATGATGAATTAAAGATTTCAACCAAGATGCCAAAGAAATGGCAGAGGCCTTCTGACCTTTCCTAGAACCGGAAAAGATAACAAATAGACTAGAAGTCTTTCGGAAATTCTTAGTAGCTTCAACATAATATTTCAAAGCTCTAACTACATCCAAAGAATGCAATGATTTCTCCTTAGAATTCTTAGGATTAGGACATAATGAAGGAACCACAATTTCTCTACTAATGTTGTTGGAATACACAACCTTAGGTAAAAATTTAAAAGAAGTTCGCAACACCGCCTTATCCTGGTGAAAAATCAGAAAAGGAGACTCACAAGAAAGAGCAGATAATTCAGAAACTCTTCTGGCAGAAGAGATGGCCAAAAGGAACAAAACTTTCCAAGAAAGTAATTTAATGTCCAATGAATGCATAGGTTCAAACGGAGGAGCTTGAAGAGCCCTCAGAACCAAATTCAAACTCCAAGGAGGAGAAATTGACTTAATGACAGGTTTTATACGAACCAAAGCTTGTACAAAACAATGAATATCAGGAAGATTAGCAATCTTTCTGTGAAAAAGAACAGAAAGAGCAGAGATTTGTCCTTTCAAGGAACTTGCAGACAATCCTTTATCCAAACCATCCTGAAGAAACTGTAAAATTCTCAGAATTCTAAAAGAATGCCAGGAAAAATGATGAGAAAGACACCAAGAAATATAAGTCTTCCAGACTCTATAATATATCTCCCTAGATACAGATTTACGAGCCTGTAACATAGTATTAATCACAGAGTCAGAGAAACCTCTTTGACTAAGAATCAAGTGTTCAATCTCCATACCTTTAAATTTAAGGATTTGAGATCCTGATGGAAAAAAGGACCTTGCGACAGAAGGTCTGGCCTTAACGGAAGAGTCCACGGTTGGCAAGAGGCCATCCGGACAAGATCCGCATACCAAAACCTGTGAGGCCATGCTGGAGCTACCAGCAGAACAAAAGAGCATTCCTTCAGAATCTTGGAGATTACTCTTGGAAGAAGAACTAGAGGCAGAAAGATATAGGCAGGATGATACTTCCAAGGAAGTGACAATGCATCCACTGCTACCGCTTGAGGATCCCTGGATCTGGACAGATACCTGGGAAGTTTCTTGTTTAGATGAGAGGCCATCAAATCTATCAACGTAGAATCTAACACAAACTTACTTCACCACCTCCATAGGAGGCAAAGTTTGTAAAACTGATTTGTGGGTGTGGTGAGGGGTGTATTTATAGGCATTTTGAGGTTTGGGAAACTTTGCCCCACCTGGTAGGAATGTATATCCCATACGTCACTAGCTCATGGACTCTTGCTAATTACATGAAAGAAAATAAAAAATAAAAAATAAAGAATACAAACTGCTGCAAATGATCCGCTAATGCTTCCCAAAATTGAAAAGCAACAAGAATACCACAATGAAAAACAACAAATAAACCACAATGATAATGAATAAAATTAAAATTAAATACGAGACCTGCTGCTGCTGCTGCTTTACCGGTGGTGTCCTACGTGCCTCCCGGAGTATAATAGAATCCCAACAGTCTGTGAAAAAACAAAGCGCAAACAGACTCAAGTGTAGATTGATAAAGTGCAAAATACCACGCTAATATATTACACTTACAGTGTTGAAGATTTAATCAGGCGTTTATTAAAAACATCAAAGATCCGGATATATCATGCAATAACAATAATGTCAATCCATATAACTGTGTGAGTCCCTCAGGATAATCGTCACAGAACGGAGTGGTTCAAATCCTTGCTCGCTTCCGTAGTCGCAGCTCTGGTAACAATGTCCGTTTCAAAGTATCCGGTGCTGGTAAATTCTTCCACAGAGCACTACGGATCCTCAGGTAGTCCAAGTTTAACCCCAATGCGTTTCAACCGCTAGCGTGCGGTCTTTCTCAAGAGGTAGGATGAATAGTAACTCCTACGATGCAAGTGTATTTATAGCACATAGTCTTATTCCATTGGTTCCATATCGACTAGACGTTTCCAGAGTCTCTAAATATTTTATACTTGCATCAGTATGAAATTAAAAATCGTAACTTTAAAATATATGAAAAATGAAAATAAAAAACAGAGTTACATCCTAAATATGAATAACATACTAAAAACATACTGAAAGTAAACACAAGATCGATATTTAATTTAATTAAACATATTTGCAATCAATAATTAATAAAAAGAGCTAAAAAATGAATGAGTAGTTAATAAAAAATAATAAATAATAAATACAATTATGGTTGGACTATATATCCATATTGTAAAAGGTAAATAAATAAGTATATGAAGATAAAACACATAAAGAACATGAAAATAATTTATAAGAACTTCATATATAAATATATATAAAATATATATAAATAAAATGCACTATATGTATAATAATATGTGGAAAACACAACATTTTATCACAAGGAGAATAGATCTAAAACTTGATCACTAAGATAATTCACTAGACTAACATATATAAGGAGGAACAGCCATTCTCTTACTATAGATATAAAATTATTGTATTGGGGATTTGAGTTGAAAATGGGGGGGAATAAAAGTTTTTTTCTAAAATTAAAAGATTAAAAAATGGTTATTAAAACAATGTGTCTCACAGCTAGCCCTATCCCTACTAGTCTATCGAGCTAACAGTAATTACAAATACTGCACAATATTACAATATTACATAAAGGCGGCTAGATCTAGATCAACGTTGAGACCCCCTGGACACAGACAATTTAATTTCTGTATCCAGTAGGTCTTACGCTTACGTAGAGTTAACAGTCTATTTTGGGTGGATGGGGGTATCCAATCAATGACCTGTACCTTCAGAGATTTAGAATCTCCACCATGTACATCTCTATAATGTTGTGGCACACTGTGGTTGTCCATTTCATTTTTAATATTGTTAAGATGTTCAGAGACTCTCCGCCTAATTTTCCTTTTGGTGCGACCTACATACATAAGGTCACATCCACATGTTAATAAATATATTACATATGTTGAATCACAGGTACAACGGCACTTAATTAAGAAATCATGTGATTGATCACTATTTCTAAAATTGGGTTCTTTCTTTACATGTTTGCACATACCACAGTTATGTTTGCCACATTTATATGTGCCCTCTTTTAGGCTTAACCAGTTACTTTTCTGAGATGTCGATATATTTGTATTAACCGTTTTTAATTTACTAGGAGCTAATAAGTTCCTCAAGTTTTTCCCTTTCCTGAAGGTGATAGATGGATGTTCAGGTAGTGAGGGTGCTAATAGATTGTCTGATTTTAAAATACCCCAATGTTTATTGAAAACCTCTTTAATAATATTGTGTCCTTCATTAAAGGTTGTAATGAACCTGATGTGATCCTTATTATATTTAACATTGAAGTTACTTTAACATTGTAACTTCAATGTTAAATATAATAAGGATCACATCAGGTTCATTACAACCTTTAATGAAGGACACAATATTATTAAAGAGGTTTTCAATAAACATTGGGGTATTTTAAAATCAGACAATCTATTAGCACCCTCACTACCTGAACATCCATCTATCACCTTCAGGAAAGGGAAAAACTTGAGGAACTTATTAGCTCCTAGTAAATTAAAAACGGTTAATACAAATATATCGACATCTCAGAAAAGTAACTGGTTAAGCCTAAAAGAGGGCACATATAAATGTGGCAAACATAACTGTGGTATGTGCAAACATGTAAAGAAAGAACCCAATTTTAGAAATAGTGATCAATCACATGATTTCTTAATTAAGTGCCGTTGTACCTGTGATTCAACATATGTAATATATTTATTAACATGTGGATGTGACCTTATGTATGTAGGTCGCACCAAAAGGAAAATTAGGCGGAGAGTCTCTGAACATCTTAACAATATTAAAAATGAAATGGACAACCACAGTGTGCCACAACATTATAGAGATGTACATGGTGGAGATTCTAAATCTCTGAAGGTACAGGTCATTGATTGGATACCCCCATCCACCCAAAATAAACTGTTAACTCTACGTAAGCGTGAGACCTACTGGATACAGAAATTAAATTGTCTGTGTCCAGGGGGTCTCAACGTTGATCTAGATCTAGCCGCCTTTATGTAATATTGTAATATTATAAGCTCGATAGACTAGTAGGGATAGGGCTAGCTGTGAGACACATTGTTTTAATAACCATTTTTTAATCTTTTAATTTTAGAAAAAAACTTTTATTCCCCCCATTTTCAACTCAAATCCCCAATACAATAATTTTATATCTATAGTAAGAGAATGGCTGTTCCTCCTTATATATGTTAGTCTAGTGAATTATCTTAGTGATCAAGTTTTAGATCTATTCTCCTTGTGATAAAATTTTGTGTTTTCCACATATTATTATACATACAGTGCATTTTTTTAAACTTTTTTTTTTTTTTTTTTAAATATTTTTTTTATTGAGGATTTAAGCAATACAACAGGTGTCACAACGCAGGTGACTAAAAAATGCACATATATGCAAACATTATATTGTTGTAATGACATAGTAAATATAGCTGTTGATGGGAATGTAGATCATATAAATCAAGCATATCAAGCATGAAATAAAATATCTACCGCATAAACCTCATTTTTAACTATTTTGAATAAGAATATAAACCTCATTTTTAAATAGTGTGAACAGACTGAAAACACAGGGGCAAACTAGTACTTCAGTACTATCAATTAACTCAACTTTCTAGGGACTTCATAGAGTCAGTTTAGGAATCATCTCCTATAAGGATTTCAATTTTCACCTAGAGGATGATGAGAAAAGCAGATATTTAACAGATGAACAAAGAAAAATCAGAATAAAACACTAAAGACCAACTATTCAGTTCAGCCAATATAGTAGGTGTTTTATAGGTTTGAACCGAGTGTATCAGTATTAATCAGGTGAGGTTTTAAATACTTTACCAGGTATGGTGAACCGCAGGATCACCAAGAGGAGAAGTGTATCTAAATACGAAACTGACTTCTCTAGTCCCCGTAAAAGGGGATTAGCTTAATAAATAAGCTCCAAAAGGGGGGGGGCGGAGCCTAGTAGTATAGAAACATACTAGAAGAGAGAGAATTAGCAACTAACCTAATTAAGTAAGCTGATGGGAACTTAGGCATAAACAATTAAGGGCTATCAGTTTTGCTCTTGGGAAAGATGACTAGTTATAAAGGGTCTGTTGTTTCATATCATACAAAGTACAGTATAAGCATATTCATAAATGTTTGAAACATACCTTAGGTTCAATGAATATGTATTACCATGTCCAGTAACAACAGAGGTATGCTATTATGTTAACCATAATCCTAGAAGTTTTAAAAGGGTCATATATAGACTAGGGGCATAGCTCCTATTAGTGCATATGGCCAATAGGACATAATGACCAATACCACTATAAAATATTTAGGTAAAATACCAGTACTCAAGCTATGTACTCTCAGATCATTACAATGAATTGCTCTAGATGTGAGTTACTCTAAATTGGGCTAGAAAAAACTATGTCCTGCCACCTCGGCCGCAGGCGGCAAAACAAGGAAAGCAATAACCTAAACTATTCTAACAATGACTCACAAAAAGTTTGCAGACATAGAAGGTGATTGGTGACCATTTTACTCTTACCCATAGGTACTATTAATGCAGTAGCACAGGGTGTAGCGTCATGTAAACCCCAGTATTGCATCTAAACCTGGGAGCAAAATACAGTTAAGTGAGCAACTTTGTCTAGAAGCAACTTATATTTATATAACAGCAAGTTATGACTCACACTATAGTAAAATGTAAAAGAGCAGCAGGACATACCCTGAAAGAACACTGACTTTTAGCTAATAGCATGATAAACATTTATATCAAAAGTAAGTGATATTACAGCAAGACTACAATTAATTAAATACTTTTACGTTTATAAGTTGACATGCCTGTCCTAACACCATTGGCAAAAAATCTAACTTGGTGAGGCATAAGTGCCTGTTTATTTCTAGAAAATGGCGCATTTAGTAAGGTGCTCATAGACTCAGGGCAGCACCTGTTATAGCAGTCTCACGTGAACATAGGGTGCTCCTGCAAAGTAATATCAAACAATAATGAACAGTGCTGTACTGTCAGATAGGCCAGCAGTAAACATTGAGGAACCTTCAAAATTAGAGAAATAACTTTAAACAGTTAGCGTTCAGTATAGGTATTTGCAGTCCCACATATAACTGTGCTGTACTGTCAGAGAAGTCAACAAAAAACATTGAGGAGCCTGCAGAATTCAATAAATAACTTTAAACAGTTAATGTTCAGTATAAGTGCTTGCAGCCCCACATATAGCCATGAAGTATGCCAGACATTGAAATCATGTGCCATATGTTGCGATGCTGTCTTTCTCCTAAGAAAACTTTACCCTATGCCGGTTCGACTGAGCAGATCTCCAATGGGTGAGTTAATAAACCGGCTCAGACACAGTCTTGGAGGAGGACGTTCATTGAGGGCTAAGCGCCATGGTATTTCCCAGCTTTGAGAACAGCGTTGCCACGTAGGTCTGTATCTCAGTATCCAAAATGGAGCGTGCCCACAACCCTTCTTTTTTGTGCCAAATCGAGCAGACTCCCTTAGTGTTGCCCCAAGTTTAAGTACAGTAGCATGCTTCCGTTCCTTCACTATTCTGTATGTCTGTAGGTATGGCTTTGTAGGGGCTATATGTAGGATCAGCGAGTAGGGGTGCAAGGACATCTGCATATTCTTACCGCTATGAGAAGAGATCTGGTGCGGGGTGCCACGTGGGTGGGTCAGCAGCGGACACTGTGAATCTATCTGAAAAACATCTGTCTGCATGGGTGAAGGCACAGTACTCCGCTTCTGCACTGAGTAGTGAATATCTTCTTCTTGAGGTTTCAACAGGGGCAATAGGTTTTTTAGATCCCTCTGCATGCACTGGAAATGTTGCGCTATTAATGCCTGGGCCTTCCGTTCCCATCTGTCGATTGCCTCCATTGTGGCTGACCAGCGTTGCTTTGCCTTGGTAGGTAGCGGTTATCAGTAGCTGAACTGAACTCCTCTATAGCACCCGTCTAACCAGGGTAAGGGTTGGAGGTCAGTAAATAGATCTGTGCTAATGGCGTCTGTGCATACTAGCTTCGTGGGCCCTCCTGGGCTCCAAATCTCGGCTCCGGGTAGACTGCAGCTTCTATGTCAGCTCCTGACCATCAGTATGTGAACCTGTCACACCATATATAGAATTAAGATATTTTAGTGCCATCGGAGTCCACGTTTTGGACCTAAAAAGCAAACTAAGTCAGGAGCTCTTGCTATTCACGTCCTGCCATGTTGGTAGCTAGCTCCGCCCCCCACATATAGTGCATTTTATTTATATATATTTTATATATATTTATATATGAAGTTCTTATAAATTATTTTCATGTTCTCTATGACCTAGATTTGGAGTTTGGCGTTAGCCGTGAAAACCAGCGTTAGAGGCTCCTAACGCTGGTTTTAGGCTACCGCCGGTATTTGGAGTCACTCAAAATAGGGTCTAACGCTCACTTTTCAGCCGCGACTTTTCCATACCGCAGATCCCCTTACGTCAATTGCGTATCCTATCTTTTCAATTTGATTTTTCTAACTCCGGTATTTAGAGTCGTTTCTGAAGTGAGCGTTAGACATCTAACGACAAAACTCCAGCCGCAGGAAAAAAGTCAGTAATTAAGAGCTTTCTGGGCTAACGCCGGTTTCTAAAGCTCTTAACTACTGTACTCTAAAGTACACTAACACCCATAAACTACCTATGTACCCCTAAACCGAGGTCCCCCCACATCGCCGACACTCGAATAAATTTTTTTAACCCCTAATCTGCCGACCGCCACCTACGTTATCCTTATGTACCCCTAATCTGCTGCCCCTAACACCGCAGACCCCTATATTATATTTATTAACCCCTAATCTGCCCCCCTCAAAGTCGCCTCCACCTGCCTACACTTATTAACCCCTAATCTGCCGACCGTACCTGAGCGCTACTATAATAAAGTTATTAACCCCTAATCCGCCTCACTAACCCTATAATAAATAGTATTAACCCCTAATCTGCCCTCCCTAACATCGCCGACACCTAACTTCAATTATTAACCCCTAATCTGCCGACTGGAGCTCACCGCTACTCTAATAAATAGAATGCGAGCTCAATCTGATTGGCTGATTGGATCAGCCAATCGGATTGAACTTGATTCTGATTGGCTGATTCCATCAGCCAATCAGAATATTCCTACCTTAATTCCGATTGGCTGATAGAATCCTATCAGCCAATCGGAATTCGAGGGACGCCATCTTGGATGACGTCCCTTAAAGGAACCGTCATTCGGCTAGTAGGCGTTGGGAGAAGAGGATGTTCCGCGTCGGAGGTCTGCAAGATGGATCTGGAAGAAAGAAGATTGAAGATGCAGTTGATAGAAGACTTCATCCGGATCATGGACATCTTCAGCTCCCGCTTGGATGAAGACTTCATCCGGATCATGGACCTCTTCAGCTCCCTCTTGGATGAAGACTTCATCCGGATCATGGACCTCTTCAGCTCCCGCTTGGATGAAGACTTCAGCCGGATCATGGACCTCTTCAGCCCCCCGCTTGGGCTTGGATCAGGACATCGGAGGAGCTCTTCAGGACGGATCGGTGAACCTGGCAGGGTGAAGATAAGGTAGGAAGATCTTCAGGGGCTTAGTGTTAGGTTTATTTAAGGGGGGTTTGGGTTAGATTAGGGGTATGTGGGTGGTGGGTTGTAATGTTGGGGGGGGGGTATTGTATGTTTTTTTTTACAGGCAAAAGAGCTGAACTTCTTGGAGCATGCCCCGCAAAGGGCCCTGTTCAGGGCTGGTAAGGTTAAAGAGCTTTGAACTTTAGTAATTTAGAATAGGGTAGGGCATTTTTTTATTTTGGGGGGCTTTGTTATTTTATTAGGGGGCTTAGAGTAGGTTTAATTCGTTTAAAATTGTTGTAATATTTTTCTTATGTTTGTAAATATTTTTTTATTTTTTGTAACTTAGTTCTTTTTTATTTTTTGTACTTTAGCTAGTTTATTTAATTGTATTTATTTGTAGGAATTGTATTTAATTAATTTATTGATAGTGTAGTGTTAGGTTAATTGTAGGTAATTGTAGGTAGTTTATTTAATTAATTTATTGATAGTGTAGTGTTAGGTTTAATTGTAACTTAGGTTAGTATTTATTTTACAGGTAATTTTGTAATTATTTTAACTATTTTAGCTATTAAATAGTTCTTAACTATTTAATAGCTATTGTACCTGATTAAAATAAATACAAAGTTACCTGTAAAATAAATATTAATCCTAAAATAGCTATAATATAATTATAATTTATATTGTAGCTATATTAGGATTTATTTTACAGGTAAGTATTTATCTTTAAATATGAATAATTTATTTAATAAGAGTTAATTAATTTCGTTAGATGTAAATTATATTTAACTTAGGGGGGTGTTAGTGTTAGGGTTAGACTTAGCTTTAGGGGTTAATACATTTATTAGAGTAGCGGTGAGCTCCAGTCGGCAGATTAGGGGTTAATAATTGAAGTTAGGTGTCGGCGATGTTAGGGAGGGCAGATTAGGGGTTAATACTATTTATTATAGGGTTAGTGAGGCGGATTAGGGGTTAATAACTTTATTATAGTAGCGCTCAGGTCAGCTCGGCAGATTAGGGGTTAATAAGTGTAGGCAGGTGGAGGCGACGTTGTGGGGGGCAGATTAGGGGTTAATAAATATAATATAGGGGTCGGCGATGTTAGGGAAGCAGATTAGGGGTACATAGGGATAATGTAAGTAGCGGCAGTTTACGGAGCGGCAGATTAGGGGTTAATAATAATATGCAGGGGTCAGCGATAGCGGGGGCGGCAGATTAGGGGTTAATAAGTGTAAGGTTAGGGGTGTTTAGACTCGGGGTACATGTTAGAGTGTTAAGTGCAGACGTAGGAAGGGTTACCGCATAGCAAACAATGGGGCTGCGTTAGGAGCTGAACGCGGCTTTTTTGCAGGTGTTTGTTTTTTTTTTCAGATCAAACAGCTCCATTGTTTCCTATGGGGGAATCGTGCACGAGCACGTTTTTGAGGCTGGCCGCTTGCGTAAGCAACTCTGGTATTGAGAGTTGAAGCTGCGTTAAATATGCTCTACGCTCCTTTTTTGGAGCCTAACGCAGCCATTCTGTGGACTCTCAATACCAGAGTTATTTTTATGGTGCGGCCAGAAAAAAGCCGGCGTTAGTTTTTCGGGTCGTTACCGACAAAACTCCAAATCTAGCCGTATGTGTTTTATCTTCATATACTTATTTATTTACCTTTTACAATATCGATCTATAGTCCAACCATAATTGTATTTATTATTTATTATTTTTTATTAACTACTCATTCATTTTTTAGCTCTTTTTATTAATTATTGATTGCAAATATGTTTAATTAAATTAAATATCGATCTTGTGTTTACTTTCAGTATGTTTTTAGTATGTTATTCATATTTAGGATTTAACTCTGTTTTTTTATTTTCATTTTTCATATATTTTAAAGTTACGATTTTTAATTTCATACTGATGCAAGTATAAAATATTTAGAGACTCTGGAAACGTCTAGTCGATATGGAACCAATGGAATAAGACTATGTGCTATAAATACACTTGCATCGTAGGAGTTACTATTCATCCTACCTCTTGAGAAAGACCGCACGCTAGCGGTTGAAACGCGTTGGGGTTAAACTTGGACTACCTGAGGACCCGTAGTGCTCTGTGGAAGAATTTACCAGCACCGGATACTTTGAAACGGACATTGTTACCAGAGCTGCGACTACGGAAGCGAGCAAGGATTTGAACCACTCCGTTCTGTGACGATTATCCTGAGGGACTCACACAGTTATATGGATTGACATTATTGTTATTGCATGATATATCCGGATCTTTGATGTTTTTAATAAACGCCTGATTAAATCTTCAACACTGTAAGTGCAATATATTAGCGTGGTATTTTGCACTTTATCAATCTACACTTGAGTCTGTTTGCGGTTTGTTTTTTCACAGACTGTTGATATTCTGTTACATATTCTACAGGTGTGAAAATCACTTGTATGCTAATTATTGGTTTGTGATTGGCTACAAAGGTTTTTAAAAGATTGTTAAGCATTAGACAAAACATGCCTGATGAAACAGCACTTATAGCTGAAAAACGCGTTGCAGTTTTGTTATATCACAGAGGGTAACTTTGTTTTTCCCTCAATGTGTTTTTAGTTTTTAATAAAAGTTGTTCATCTGAGGCACAACTGGTTCCTGTGTTTCCTGTGTATCCTGAACCGGTAGCCACTGTTGGTGATTACCCCTACCTGGAGCCTGTATATCCTGAACCAGCAGCTGCTGTGGGCGATCACCCCTTCCTGGAGCCAGTGAGCTGGGACACTGAAAGTTGTCAGACTGTGTGAATCAGCATAATCGAGTGCTGCCGGCGTTGTGCACATATATGTTTATGAACTGAAATTGTTTGAAGCTGCATATTACAGTATTGGCTAATAGAACATCATAGATACTTTTGTGGTTTAGTTGATTTATCATTCCTCTATTGTTTATCATATGATGAATGTCATGACATATACTCCTGTGTTTTTATGGCACATTTGTGTTTTAGGTTTGCTTTTAAGATGTTGTACTGATAGGCTATAATGCCTGTCATATTTTCTCTGGCAAAGTCATGGTATGTGTACCCCAAATGTGCTTCAGTGTCACTTTTGTGGGTGAAGGAGAGTTGGTGTTCTTCAGGGAATCCTGCACGCATGGTGGTAATTATGTTGTCTACTTTACTTTTGTAGATTTTTGTTGTGTTGAAGACTGAAGGATTAAAAAAATGCATATCTACACAAAGTATACCTATAGGATGCTTTGCAATAACTGCTTTCAGTTTTTCCACTTGCTGAGTTAAAAAGCTTGTGCTAGTTCACCTCATGTCCAAAAGCCCTAGGAAACTGAGAAATACAAATATAAACAGATGCATTCCTATTTCCAGAAGAGTCAACTGGGGGTGCATGAATGAAGACCAACCAACAATGTAATGTATGAAAAATACTTGTGTTTTATTGTGATATTTCGGGGATAATCTTCCCCTTCCTCAGACAGTGTTTAAAATGTGCAACCTTTATTTATACCATCCTAAGCTTCAAATTATTGCCAAACAAACAATCAGTCAAAGTAATATATCCAAGTTCCTAGTTCAAATTTAAATCAACCTATCAGTAAAGATAAATCTGGGGTTTTGTTTTATTATCAACCAATAGATCTGTTTGCGGTCCTGCCAAATGCTAAGGGGGTGATTTATCAATGTCTGGCGGTCATGATATGCTGTAGCGTATCATGTTCGCCAGACATCACTGAATGCGGACAGCGTATGCTGTCGGTATTTAACATTGCACAAGCAGGCCGCTAGCAGGGGGTGTCAATTAACCCGATCGTATGCCTCAGAGGCAGCAGATGAGTTAAGGAGCAGCGGTCTTAAGACCGCTGCTTCTTAACTCCTGTTTCCGGTGAGCCTGAAGGCTCCCACGGAAACAGGGGTATTTGGCCCCATTCGGGCCATGATAAATCGGCCCCTAAGTGTCATCAAAGTTGTGCATGCTGCATTAAAAGGAGATAAATTTTTTTTGAAAAGTAAGGTTACATAAAAGTTATTTATTTAATCTGATATTAAACCAACAGGAAGTCCCTGTTTAAGCAAACCATTCTTATGTTTTAGCACTGTTTTTGTTCAGAAGGGTAGTATCCATTTAAAATATAACCACTTTTAGGTGCAACTAAGGAAAAATACTTGTCTTTTTTGTATGTCCCTGCTTCAGCACAAATAATTATTCACCACCTTGGCCATTCTTAATGACCCGACTTTACTAAGGTAAAATATCCTATAATTTTATATTGCTGGAAAGTTTGAAGCACTGGACCTGAAAAACAGAGAATTTAAGGTTTTTGAACAGGAATTAATATTTTTAATTACAAAAAAAAAAGAAAAGAAATATCCAAAATGTATACACAAAAATTGGAACTTTTCTATTACGAGATAAATTATATTGTAATCAGTCATTAAAGGGACAGTCTAGTTAAAATTAACTTTCATGATTCAGATATGACATGCAATTTTAAACAACTTTCCTATTTACTTTTGACATCAAATTTGCTTTCTTCTCTTGGTATTCTTTGTTGGAAGCTAAACCTAGGTAGCCTCATATGCTAATTTCTAAGCCCTTGAATGCCACCTCTTATCTCAGGGCATTTTGACAGTTTTTCACAGCTAGACTGTGGGATCCACCTATTTCCCTTGTCTACCCCATGAAAAAAACCATCATACTTTCATTATGTACCTGCAGATGGACACTTTCTTATGTGCAAGGCACCCCTACTGCAAATGGACTATGGTATTGAAGCAGAGTGTCTGAGGGAGGTGGAGCTCTAAGAGGACAAAGACTGTTCTTAAAGTGATAAGCGGCCACCCAGAGATGCTTATGCTGTTCCCATGTTATGCTTAACTGTGTGGAGTATACAGAGCAATAAACTGTCGGTAATATTGGGGGGGTGCTAGCTATGCAGGTTGAGAAATAAAGATGCAGTGTTGTTTGGGGGTAGATAAGGGTTTGGCTGGGTCTTGGAGCAGATAGATCAGTAGTTTGGGGATTCTGGGAGGTAGATGGAGAGTATTGTAGAGACCGTACTATTATGCAGTGACAAATTGTGCCCTATTGGCCTGTTGGCTATTATAGCAATAAGTGTATGGATTTCTATACAGTATTCGCACACAGATTCATGTTATACCATAGTATTAGGCTTACATTGGTATTAAGAGATTTACTAATTTTCTGTGCCTTTTATATAGCTGTTATCTGTTTTTAAATATTATATTATGGTATGTTATTCTGTTAGAATAAAAGGGTGGAATGTTAGAATATATATAACCATAGTGCTGCCATTTTGTATCTAAGAAGCCATGATGAACTAATTAAGAACTGTTGTACTGATATTGAACTGTTGTTTTTTTCTGTATTTTGTTATATGACATCTGTCTTCGGGAAGTAAAATCCTTATCTTGTTACTAACGTAGCCATGCAGCTAAGAGCATTTTTACATTCCTATGTTATCTTGTTGTTCAAGGTTGAATATCTCCAGTCTTATACAAAAGATTTTATGTCTGTTAAGTTGTATTATCTCATTTGTAATAGGGGGCATGTATGAAGACCCTCTGTGTCGTTACATGTATGTGATTTGTAATATATTACCCAGCCCTGCTAAGAATAAATTAGAGCAGACTTAGATTCCATCGTGTGTGCATGTCTGATTCTTGCTCTCCAAGGCCTTGAATGTAAAATACTGAATTCCAGTGCTAATTGTAACATACTGATTATTATTATGAAGCTTATGAAGTGGTACCCCAGCAATTTCAGACCAAACATAGACATTGCTAGTTCATGTGTTTCATATAGATAATATTGTGCTCACTCCAGTGGAGTTATTTATGAGTCAGCACTGATTGGCTAAAATGCAAGTCTTTTAAAAGAACTGAAATAAGGGGGTAGTCTGCAGATGCTTAGATACAAGGTAATGACAGAGGTAAAAGGTGTATTGATATAACAGTGTTGGTTATGTAAAACTGGGGAATGGGTAATAAATGGATTATCTATCTTTTTAAACAATAAACATTTTACAGTAGACTGTCCCTTTAAAAGAGTTTCAACCCTTATGTTCAAGCAGCTTTATAAGCAATGTCTAGAACATGGGCGTCAAACATTTAAAAATGGATCATAATGGAATTTTTTCCAGACACGCAAATGGTGACCTTGGGGCCTATCTATCAAGCTCCGAAGCTCCGAGTACGATCGGGTTGATTGATACCCCCTGCTGGCAGCAGATTGGCCGTGAGTCTGCAGGGGGCGGCATTGCACCAGCAGCTCTTGTGAGCTGCTGGTGCAATGCTGAATACGGAGAGCGTATTGCTCTCCGCATTCAGCGAGGTCTTGCGGACCTGATCCCCAGTGATGAGTAATAGGGACAAATAAAAAGTACTGGAGGGTCAGAATGGTATCTCCTAGCCTTAGGTGGATATACTTGTGTTAAAGCCTTTATCTGTTTTACCAGATTATTAGAACAACTTTACCCATTGCTATAAAACTGGCAATAGTAAAGTAATAGTAAAGTATTATTAGAAAAATATTTGTGTATAATATAACTTTTATGAGAAGCATTTTTGTTAATGGAAGTATATTACAAAAATGTTTCTCTTTAAAATTGAAATTCTCCCATGGACATTTCATTTTTGATGTTTCCATTCCTATAAATTTTACATTACTGTTCCTATAATATAAAATATTTAGTTATGCGTAATTAAAAAGCTTTGCAGTATACTTTCATAATTTATTTTGCCCTCTTTTCATGTAATTTAGCACTGAAAATTGTCAGAGCTGACCTCTCATGGCTAACCCTAGTTGGCTTTAGATGATAACTGCAAATCAATTCACTTTATAACAACTGTGACTAGCCTTGTTGTCTACAGATTCAAGCCCAGAGCATGCAATTTTAAGAAACTTTCTAATTTAATCCTATTAAAATTATTCTTTGTTCTCTTGGTATCTTTATTTGAAAAAGCAGGAATGTAAGCTTATGAGCCGGCCCTTCTTTGTTTCAGCACCTGGAAAGCGCTTGCTAATTTGTGGCTAAAATGTAGCCATTTTAGGAGTAAATTAGAAAGTTGCTTAAAAGTGCATGCTCTTTGTCCTTGAAATAATAAAAGATGTGGGCTGGTGTTGGGCCTTGGGGAATCTGGAAAGTTGGCTTAAGCTAACTAAAAATGGTCATATGTCAATCACTCCATGTTACCATCTTTTGGGCTCTAGCAAGGGCGCTCCAATCTTGGAGAAGATTGCATCAGACTGGAACTTATTAACATTACAGAATAGCATTGAATCAAAAACTCTTGAAAAATCGATTAATAAAGTAGCGCAGGCTACACTCTCCGCCACCTGGTGAGAAGCACATGTTAAACTTTTACACAGAACATATTTCACCCCTGAGAAAGGCTTCAAACTTTGTAATCTAAGCTTCAATAAATGCCCTAAATGTTCATACCCTGCAGCTGACTTGGTACATATGCTATGGAAATGCCCAAAAATAAGAAACTTTTGGTTCAAATTAGAATTCTGGCTAAACAACTTACTGAAGGCCTCTTCTTTGGCTCTATCACTGTATCAGGTCATATTATGCTTGAAGAACAAAGCAGGCTACCAGCACAGTGAAAAATTAATAATTTTATCCATTTTAGCAGCCAGATATTTAATCCTTAAAAAATGGAAAATGTGAACGATTCCAAGTATACATGAAGTTAGGAACTGTCTGAAGAGGCAGTGTATACTGGAACAAAGAGACACTAATATAAACAGTGAGTCAGATATTAGAAAATTCTTTAATAAATGGGCAGTACTCATAAAAACAAAAAATAGAAATAGACTATTTGATTTTCCCATTCAAAATTTCGGAGATAGTACTTCTAGGAATCTGGTAGGATGACTGGAGGGGGGGGGGGTGGAGGAGAGGGGAAATTTAATTTCTTTTTTTTTCTTCTTCTTTTTTTTTTTTTTCTTCCAAATTATGTGGGGGTCGATCTTTGACCAGCTCTAATTTATTTTTCACATTTGTTGGTTGGGGTTGTGTTTTCATATGATGTGAATACTATATTATGTTAACTTGTGTATGATTCCAGTCTTTACTTTAAATGGGTATCTGAACAGAAGTGAACAGTAGCTGAGACCAACCAGTGGAATACGTTTTATTTATTTTTTTCCTTGTTTTTGTTACTTTGTATATATTCTAACTGTGTCTGGAAAATTGTACATTCTGTGTTTTTTTTGTTGTTTTTTTAATGTAGATTTTTTTTCTTTGCACATGTTGCTAAGAAGTTTGACTTTTTTGTGTGTTTAAACTCTGTAATCCATGGAATTGGATTTCAAATAAAAAGATTAATTTTTTTTTACATGAATCATGAAAGAAAACAAATGGGTTTAATATCGCTTTAAAGGACCAGTCAACACATTAGATTTGCATAATCAACAAATGCAAGATAACAAGACAATGCAATAGCACTTAGTCTGAACTTCAAATGAGTAGTAGATTTTTTTATAACAAATTTCAAAGTTATGTATATTTCCACTCCCCTTGTACCATGTGATAGCAATCAGCCAATCACAAATGCATATACGTATAGTCTGAATTCTTGCACATGCTCAGTAGGATCTGGTGACTCAAAAATTGTAAATATAAAAGAGGTGCACAGCTGTGTATTATATCCCTAGAGGTGCACAGCTGTATACATAATATCCCTAAAGGTGCACAGCTGTATATAATATTCCTAGAGGTGCACAGCTATATACATAATATCCCTAGAGGTGCACAGCTATATATAATATCTCTAGAGGTGCACAGCTGTATATAATATCCCTAGAGGTGCACAGCTATATATAATATACCTAGAGGTTCACAGCTGTATATAATATCCCTAGAGGTACACAGGTGTATATAATATCCCTAGAGGTGCACAGCTATATACATAATATCCATAGAGGTGCAAGCTGTATATAATATCCCTAGAGGTGCACAGCTGTATATACTATTCCTAAAGGTGCACAGCTGTATATAATATTCCTAGAGGTGCACAGCTATATACATAATATCCCTAGAAGTGCCCAGCTGTATATAATATCCCTAGAGGTGCACAGCTATATACATAATACCCCTAGAGGTACACAGCTGTATATAATATCCCTAAAGGTGCACAGCTATATACATAATATCCCTAGAGGTATACAGCTGTTTATAATATCCCTAGAGGTGCACAGCTGTATATAATATCCCTAGAGGTGCACAGCTATATATAATAACCCTATATAAGGGTGGCTGATATTGATTTATATATTTTTTTAAGTAATGAGCAATCTGCTAATGCTAACAGCTATTATTAGAGACCATAATTTAAAATGTTAGAATATCTTATCACATGATCATGATGTGAGATATTCTAACATTTAAATAATGGTCTCTAATAATAGCTGTTAGCATTAGCAGATTGCTTAATACTGTACAATTATATAAGTAGATCAGCCACCATTATACAGTAAGTATATGGATATCAAAGGTTCATGCTGTGATGTGAGATATTCTAACATCACAAAATAAAGGGTTTATAGTGTATAAAGCGCTGGACTTAAAACGCTTTTTTGCCTCCCGAAATACTGTCCTCCTCCTGGACAGAGAAAAAGGATCTTGAGAAAGCCTGCAATTAGGGTGAAACCGGTTGAAGCTGTGTTTGGAGAAAACTGTGTTTGGAGCAATACAAGGTGGTTTGACGCTGTGAAAAAAATCATAGCAGCTAAAGGTTTTTTCCTGAAAGAAAAGGATTGCCGTGAAAAACAAACACCTGAAATCAAAAAGTAAAGACACTTGTTACCCTGCGTACACTCTGTACTAAAGAGCAGGAAGAATAATTTGGTCTAAGGGATAAGAGACTTGCGCAAGTCTGAAGACATCCACCTGGAATAATTCTGACTGTTACCGACAAACATCAACTCCTGAGGGAAGATTACTTGAAGGAAGGGTAAGACTACCTGCATGGCAGGATTACTACAAAGTCTACCAAAGGTACTAATCATATAAAGATCCTTTAAAAAAACCCTCCCTAAGGCAAGTCCTAAAAGGCAACTTAAGCATTCAGTAGTTGGCCACTACTAAAGTTTATTGTCAAGGAGAAATATACATTAGGAGAGACTTTTGTGTAATCGTTACATTTGGAGAGACTTTACATTTCTAAAATAACACGCAAAGTTACATATGTCAAAATAAGGGGCATTGCAACAAAATTACCATTTGCTAAAAGAGACTATACAGCTTTCTCTTTAAACAGTCCAGTAAGAAAACACAGAAGCCATTTTCTTAAAGCAGAAGTATGTTGAAAACACTTGCATAAAGTTATAAGCTTAGTAATTTATTTTAAATATCTATGCATATCAAAAGTTTTCTTAGAAGAAAGTTTAATTGTTTGTTTTTAAAGGAACAATCTGCTAATTGTATAATTTTGTATTTTATGATTTTTATGTAATGTTTTTTAATAAGTAAAAGTTTTTTATAAAATTGGCATATATTTTCAAGTTCTCTTCACTATATACTAGTCGGTTTAACCATATCACAAATATAGAGGCTTTAAACTGAGAGTCCGGAAGTGTTTCAATGTGACATTATATTTATTTGGGTACAGATAAAATTTATAAACATTAGAATTCACATTTAATGTTTCATATATTCAAAACTAATAAAGAATATAACAACCATTATGCAAATTTATAATAAACACGAATAAATACATAAAGGTGTATTTTTCAATAAAAGATAAAAAAAGAGTGATTTATCCTTCAATAATTTTTTTCCAAAAAGGAAAAGAGTCCAAATATATATATGCATTTGAATTTTTTGCTCTTCTGTAGATCATTCACGAATAAATACATAAAGGTGTATTTTTCAATAAAAGAAAAAAAAGAGTGATTTATCCTTCAATAATTTTTTACCAAAAAGGAAAAGAGTCCAAATATATATAATTATATATATATATAATTATTTGAGAACACCCTTATTAAGGTCCCCATTATTAATGTGATCATACCCATATCTCTAACGTTTCGAGCTTACTGAGCGCCCCCGAAAACCATTCTCTGTTTTATATTCTAACATCACAGCATGAACCTTTGATATCCATAATAATGGTGGCTGATTTAATTATATAATTTTATTAAGCAATCTGCTATAATGTTGCCAATTTGCCAATGCCTGTAGTAACAACAACAGCTATTATCACGAGTGCCAGTGCTGCTTAAAAGGCAATAAGGCATAGTTTGCTCAAGTTGCTGGAAATGGGCACTGGTCAGCTAAGCTCCGAAGTCCGCTCCCCACCGCAGCAGTGATACCTCTTATAGTCCCGCTCAGTGTCTCCAGTCAGCTCTGTCATAGTCACACTCACTCACACCCAGTGTGTCTCCTGTCAGTGAGCCCTCTCACAGCCAAACTCAGTGTGTCCCCTACCAGTGAGCTCTGTCATAGTCACACTCAGTGTGTTATCTGTCAGTGGGTCCATCATCATGTCACACCCTCACTCAGTATTTCCCCTTGTAAGTGGGTCCGTCACACCCTCACTCCTACTCAATATGTCCCCTGTGAGTGGGTCCCTGTCACTCCCTCACTCATACTCAGTATATCCCTGTCAATCCCTGTCAAGCAATAAATAAATATTTTTTTGCAGTACAGTTATGCATATACATAACAGCGTAAAATTAGAGGGGCAATACCCCACCATTGTACAGAACATCAAACATAAATATTGAAACCTCGTTTTCTATTTTTTGCAGAAAATGAATGCACCTCCAAAGCTTCAGCAGGCCACTCATGGGCCCGTATAATTTAAATAAATAAGAGGAGGAAATCTAATGTTACATAAGGTCCCTCTTGGACCTTGAAATTTAGTTAGTGATAGCAGGGTTTTTAGAGTTGGACAGGGAGGGGGCAGGAGAGCTGGGAGAGGCAAGGAAAAGGGGATGGGGAATGATAAATGAAGAAGGTGGGAGGATGGCGGGGTCTTGAAGGGGTTCCCTATATGAGAGTCACAAATAGGCATAAAGGCGGGTTCAACTGTCAGACGTCTTGGGTTACTGTATTGGGCTTCCAGTCAGTATTGTGTTGTTCCTTCCAGTCAGCCCAGACCAGTTCAAACAAGTCAGAGTTGTTTAATTTACAAAAGATGTCCTTCTCCATGGAGTATAAATATGCCATTGTGTTGAAAACTACAGACCAGCTAGGGGGAGACTCCTTTTTCCATGAACAAGCTATGGAATGTTTGACAGTCATAAGTAGATATATGCAGATGTATGAGAGGTGTTTAGGTAGAGCATGTATATGCAAATGTAGGAGGGTTGAAGCTGGCGCCTTAGGGAGAGGGACCCCCATAAGAGAAAGGGTTGCAAAGCATTGATGCCACAATGGTTGAATCACATGGCCCTCCCACCAGATATGGAACATAGTGCCTCTATGACCACATTTTCTCCAACACTCAGGAGATGCACTCTGGAACATTTTCGCTAGTCTAGTAGGCACGTAGTACCAATGGGACAAGAGTTTAAAGTATACCTCATATAGCGTTGTACAGTGAATGGCCTTCTGAGTCAGAGAGAAGGCACGCTCCCACACCTCAGGAGGAACTCGCACTCCCAAAAGTGTCGCCCAGCGGGCCAAATGAGCAGGTGTTTCAGGGCATTTTGTAGCGCCCAACATTGTGTAATGGAGGGAAAGGGGCCTGCATAGCCTGGAGCCTTGGCCCTAAATGGTCTCCAAGAGGGTCAACGGGCGAGCAAGACTCAGTTTGAATCCCCAGCTATTCAGAAAACTCGACTCTATGGTACTCAAAAGGCAAGTAGGGAGGTACTGGTGTATCTCCACTGAGTTGGGGACGTTGCTTGAAGGAGTCCCGGGAGGTTGCGGACCACAAGTCTGACACTTGATTAACCCCCATTTGTAACCATTTATTGGGGTGGGAGTCCTGAAGTCCTAAAAGGAGACCCACTACAGAGGTGATAGGGGAGGGATGAGGGGCAATATGCGGGTGGTGTTTAATCTTGTCCCAAAAATCAAGGCATTCAGAGACAACTGGATTTATTAATTCCAACTCCCTACGACAGTGTGGCGGGGTCAAAATTAAGTCTCGCAGACTAACATGGTGAGGCAAGGAGGCTTGCTCAATCGATCTCCACTTAGAGTGGGATAGCTTGAAACCCCATTGGGACACGTGGGGTTCATAGTATCAGGAAACAGACGGAGAGGCAACACCGCCAGAGGTTTTAGAGAGTTGGAGCAATTTTAGCTTATTTTTATATTCATGGATCCATGCAGTAGATTGTAGTTAAGATGTTTTATATCTCTTATATCGATTTGTTTTAACCTTGTGTTAATAAAATACCACTATTTTTTAACTTTTTAACTTTTTAAACATACTTCTATATCTATCATAAGAGTAGACCTTGCCTTTTTGGTGCTCCTTCAGACAATTATCTTGTTTATTTCACACTTCGTGGGCAGCTAGGGGCCCATCTTGTTAAGGAGCCATAGGTCATTTTCAGCGCTGTTGGATATCTGTATTTATCTATAGTACATATCAATGAAACCTTGACTAGTGACGACCATAATAGCTCAGGGATGGTAGATTACATATCTATATTCAAAAATCTAGAGAAATTATTGATTCAAGAAGTCAAATATAAAGCTGAAATTACATTCCTCAGAAAATGTTTAGAGCTAAACATTATCCCTAAAGGGCTAATCATAAAAAAAGAGTGTGCCTTCCAATCGGATGATCCAGACTTCATCACAAAATGGTCTGATATACTTGTATCGGCATCTAAGTCACTGATGCAAGCAATTATAGAACATAGGGAGTCTATACTTAAACAAGTAGACATAGAAATTAAAAAGAATGAAGATGATCTAATTGGTCCAGATGGTCTAATATTAGAAACCAAAGAGATTATGGACAAAAAAGACAATCTAGACAAAAAAAGTAACTAAAATTAGGGAAGACATCACTAATAAGAAAAGTAAAAAACTGAATAGGGAACTAAACACTATGAGGAATAAAAATAATGAGACTAACATCACAACTGACTACAACACTGACAATCAACTGATAGATAACACTAACTTAAGACCACCCAACAATGAAGGGGAGTGGACTAAGGTCACATACAAAAAGAACAGATCTAAACCTAAAGATCAAATTGAGAGACAACATGTGTACCATCATGATCAATATATACAAAGAGAGAGTTACAACCAGTATAATCATAGACCATCAAATTATAACTATGGATGGGGAACAGACAACTATAACCATATATGTAGGAATAACAACAGAGTCCAGTGGAAGGGGCATCAATTCTCCAGACAAGAATACGGCTGGGAAGGGGACAGGAGAAGGAATTACCAAGAGAGGTTCAGACATACCAATAGGGACCAAGAACCATACTGACATAATGAAAACGCTGATAGATCATTCAACCCAAGAGAAAATTTCCAATCCCCACGATGGAATGCCAATACATATACATATAGCAACAATCAGTCTCCAAGTTGGAACAATTACAGGAGACCCGCATATGGTAACAACCATACTCAACATAATTATGGGAGACATCCAAATGAAAGATTTGATGGAATTCTATCAACTCCAAAGAATCAATACAGATCTCAACAACATCAGGTCTCCAGTAACCAGAACCACAATGCTGGTGGTAACCACAACAACAGATACCATCAAGGATACAATGGTACACCACAATCATACAGAGAGAGACCCATTGACCCAATACCCAATCGGGCTATACCTCAATCAAACCTTACAAATAAGGTCACAACCCGGAGTACCAACGATATTGCATCAGCTTCCACCTCTGAGCATCCTTTTTTAGAGGTGCACCACATAACCACCAAGGAATTAGACAGGACATCTACAAAAAAAAAGAACTCAAACACAGACGATCTTCAGAACCCCATGGAAAAAAGAAAAACCACAGAGGGAAGAGAGGTGGAAGGAGATTAAACAGAGACAAGAAAAAAGATCACTCTGAAACATTGGACAAAGAAGTTTCGAACAAGGGGATCTACAATCTGAGCAAAACAAACCTAACAGATAAAGAGAAATTGGTTCTCAGTTATGGTTTGTCTTTTGCCCCATCCAAGGGTCTTAACAAATTCGATACATTTATCAACGTAAAATAATTTGTTAGAAAGCTAATGCTAAAGCGACATTTCATGAAATTACCTCTTGAATATGATCAAAGAACTACGACAATAAGGAACAGCACACAACCAAATACAGATTTGTATCAACATTCTGACCTAAGACCTAGATCGACTTTTTACTCAACAACTAGCAAGGGTAATGCAATAGAATCTTTCGAGACTGTTGTATGTAGTGATCTAAGGAATATCAATAACAACAAGTTGGGCAAATACAAACATAATTTGTCCAAATCCCAACTACAAACTATAAAAGCCCTAGAAAACAACAAGGGCATTGTCATCCAACCTGCCGACAAGGGGGGTGGCATAGTAATCCTGAACAAAGAGGATTACGATCAGGAGTGTAACAGGATCCTATCTGAGAAGGAGACTTATGAGGTTCTGAAAAACAACCCAGTGGTGGATTTTAAGAAGGAACTTGATTGGATCTTGGGTGAGGCAAACAACAAGGGAATTCTAAACAGCAAAGAATTTAGATACATAGGGGTTGAACACCCCATCACCCCTGTATTCTATTACCTCCGCAAGATCCACAAATCACTCCACAATCCCCCCGGAAGACCCATCATTTCCGGAATTGGATCTCTCTCAAGCAATTTGTCCGAATATCTGGATAAAAACCTCCAGAAATATGTGACCAGTTTACCATCATATATACGAGACTCTACCCAAATACTCAACATCTTAGAGAATATAGAATGGGAAGAGGGTTATTTTCTAGTCACGTGCGATGTAACCTCCCTCTATACCAGCATACCACACGAGGGAGGTATAGAAGCTGTGGAATATTTTTTACAGAAAGATCCAATTGTACCAGATCCACAGAAAAGGTTTATACTGGATGGTATCAGCTATATACTGTCCCATAACTACTTTTATTACAATGGAAAGTACTACAGGCAACTTTGTGGCACTGCCATGGGGACCAGGTTCGCGCCTAGATACGCCAACTTATATATGGGTAGATGAGAGCATATTTTCTGGGAATCCTGCCCAGCAGGCGCGGACCTGGTCTCATACCACAGATACATTGATGATATTCTCATGATATGGAAGGGTTCGAAGGAAGATTTAGAACATACCATCAATGTCATGAACAATAACATATGTAATCTGCAATTTACTTACGAAATTAGTAGTACAGAGATAACATTCCTACATTTAAAAATAGAAATTGAGAATGGCAAATTGAAGACCTCAACCTATTTTAAACCTGTGGACTGTAACAACTACATCCACAGTAACAGCTGCCACCACCAGAAATAGAAACAGAACATACCCAAAGGCCAGTTACTTAGACTGAAGAAAAACTGCTCGGATACGGACCAATGGGAAGAACAGGCAATGGTACTGAAAACACGCTTCTTAGACAGAGGTTACAAAGAAGATAAATTGAACAAAGATATCGAAGAAGTGGAAGAGAATGAAAAGATCTCCTGAGATACAAAAATAAGATAACAAAGAACATCCATGAGGACACATCTATAAACGTCGCATTTATCACTCAATACAGCCAAAACAGAAGGCTAATAGAAAAAATAATAGAAAAACATTGGCCTCTGTTGAGAAATGATGATGTTATAGGGGAAACATTGGCTGCAAAACCAAAATTCATCTATCGGAAAACCGAAAATATAAAAAGCATACTTTCTCCAAGCATCCCACGTGTGAAATCAACCAGAATAAAAGATGTGTTTGGAAGAACCACCAAAGGTTTTTTCCCTTGCCCCAGCTGCAAGGCATGTCAGAGAGGTCTAAAGATCAAACACTTCTCATCACACAATTCTAATATCAAACACGAAATCAAAGATTTGATTAGATGCAGAAGTAAAGGTGTAATCTATGTGGTACAATGCAGTTGTGGCTTGCAATATGTCGGCCAAACATCAAGATGTTTAAAAGATAGAATCCGAGAGCACCTATTACAGTTCGAACATGGCAACACCCGACACATCTCTGTATAGACATTTCACCACTTACCATAAGGGCAATCTTAAAGAGTTCAGTTATTTTGGGATTCAGTTAGTTAAATCCAACTGGAGGGGGGGCAACTATGATCAAAAACTACTCATCACAGAGTCCAAATGGTTATTCGAGCTAGATTGCCTCTATCCCAAGGGTCTCAATAATAAGGAAGACCTTTCCCATCTGTTGAATTTCAGATGATGGAACTCTTTTGTATGACCCTCTTTTCACTGATGCTTAATTGAACCACTAACAACACATTTTTTAACTGATGCATGATAGAACCACACACAATTAGCAATCAGTATCACAGAAAGGAGCATTATTACTAAGATTACTTATTATTGTACCAGAGGGAATGATGGTTGAACCAATTTTCTCACCCAATCCCCAATTAGCTCTTTACAGTAACAGTGCTCAGAAGGTTTTTTAGTTTATGTTAATCATAAAGATTTATGCGTATCTTACATGGGACAATCATTATCTCATATACTCTAACAACACAAGGAGTACAGTTAGATTAAAGTTACCATAGGGATTTGATGTTATCATAGATATTTATGTACCACCTTTGATATTTGAAAGGTGAGGAAGATACATACAGATACCCATGGCTTGCCCCAGGAGACACACAACAGTCAGCCAGATGACCACGTAAAAGGACTCATCTGTTTGTGTCTATTTTGCATGTACTGAATATTTAATTATATATTCCCCAATGTTCTTTGTTTTATCTTTTCTAATCTAAGATAAGGTGGCTTGGATATCAATACATTTGATATATTGGGTTTCTGTATTGGGCTTCCAGTCAGTACTGTGTTGTTCCTTCCAGTCAGCCCAGACCAGTTCAAACAAGTCAGAGTTGTTTAATTTATAAAAGATGTCCTTCTCCATGGAGTATAAATATGCCATTGTGTTGCAAACTACAGACCAGCTAGGGGGAGACTCCTTTTTCCACGAACAAGCTATGGAATATTTGACAGTCATAAGTAGATATATGCAGATGTATGAGAGGTGTTTAGGTAGAGCATGTATATGCAAATGTAGGAGGGCTGAAGCTGGCACCTTAGGGAGAGGGACCCCCATACGAGAAAGGGTTGCAAAGCATTGATGCCACAATGGTTGAATCACAGGGCCCTCCCACCAGATATGGAACATAGTGCCTCTATGACCACATTTTCTCCAACACTCAGGAGATGCACTCTGGAACATTTTCGCTAGTCTAGTAGGCACGTAGTACCAATGGGACAAGAGTTTAAAGTATACCTCATATAGCGTTGTACAGTGAATGGCCTTCTGAGTCAGAGAGAAGGCACGCTCCCACACCTCAGGAGGAACTCGCACTCCCAAAAGTGTCTCCCAGCAGGCCAAATGAGCAGGTGTTTCAGGGCATTTTGTAGTGCCCAACATTGTGTAATGGAGGGAAAGGGGCCTGCATAGCCTGGGGCCTTGGCCGTAAATGGTCTCCAAGAGGGTCAACGGGCGAGCAAGACTCGGTTTGAATCCCCAGCTATTCAGAAAACTCGACTCTATGGTACTCGAAAGGCAAGTAGGGAGGTACTGGTGTATCTCCACTGAGTTGGGGACGTTGCTTGAAGGAGTCCCGGGAGGTTGCGGACCACAAGTCTGACACTTGATTAACCCCCATTTGTAACCATTTATTGGGGTGGGAGTCCTGAAGTCCTAAAAGGAGACCCACTATAGAGGTGATAGGGGAGGGATGAGGGGCAATATGCGGGTGGTGTCTAATCTTGTCCCAAAAATCAAGGCATTCAGAGACAACTGGATTTATTAATTCCAACTCCCTACGACGGTGGGCGGGGTCAAAATTAAGTCTCGCAGACTAACATGGTGAGGCAAGGAGGCTTGCTCAATCGATCTCCACTTAGAGTGGGATAGCTTGAAACCCCATTGGGACACGTGGGTGAGCATAGCACCTTCATAGTATCAGGAAACACCGCCAGAGGTTTTAGAGAGTTGGAGCAATTTGTGTGCCACTCTGGGAGGTCTGTCCTGCCAGATGAATTTCGTAAATCCGCTCTGAAATTGGAGCAGAAGGTATTTGGGAATCTTAATGGGGAGGCAACGAAAGAGGTAGGTGAGTCTTGGAAGGAAAGACATTTTCAAGGCTGCAATCCTGCCAAGCCAGGACACATGCTGCATGTTCCAATCCCTCCTCAGGGTGCAGAGCGAGGCGAGAAGGGGGAGGTAGTTATCCTTTATTGTCTGGGAGAGGCTACTTGATAGTTTAACACCCAAATGCAAGACAGAGTGATCTGTCCAAGTGAAGTTAAAACTGTTCCTCATAATGGCCAATTGTTCACCAGTGAAGCCTTGTGTGTACACTTCCGTTTTTGAAAGGTTTAACTTATAATAAGAGTGGGCATCAAAGGAGGCGAGTGCATCCAGCAGCCTGGGGATATTCTGCATGGGCTGAGACGAAAAGAGTGTGACCTCATCCACAAAAAAGCGCAATTTTATGTGTGGTACTGAATAAGGTGACCCCCTGTATCTGAGGATCAGCTCTTATTTGCTCTGCCAAGGGCTCAATTGACAAGGCGAAGAGTAGTGGTGACAGGGGGCAGCCCTGCCTAGTGCCATTTGTTATAGTGAAGGAAGGGGAACGAAAGCCCAGACCACTCACAAAAGCTGTAGGAGTCGCGTAGAGGGCTCTTATAGCCCCTATAAAATCACTAGGGAGGCGAAAACGCTCAAGGACTGCCCAGATATATTGCTATCTGACTCGGTCAAAGGCCTTCTCGGCGTCAAGAGAGATGACTGAAAGCGGTTTCCGGAGTCGGGACAAGAGAGTCAGGATATTAAGAAGTCATCTCGTATTATCTGGACCCTCCCTCTGGGGTACAAAACCCACCTGGTCTGGGTTAATTAGGGAGGGTAGTAACTTAGCCAATCTGTAAGCCAATGTCTTGGAATAAAACTTTATGTCAGTATTTATCAAAGAAATGGGTCTATAGCTGGCACAAAGGGTTGGATCCTTATTTGGTTTTAGGATGGTAACTATGTTGGCTTCTAGGAATTCTTTTTGGAAGTGGCCCTCTTTTCTAGCTAGATTGTAGAACTTAAGTAGTAGAGGGGAGAGTTCTCAAGCAAAAATGTGCCGGATAGCCATCCGGGCCAGGAGACTTAAAAGATTTCGCATTTCTCATGACCGACATAACTTCCATAAGCGAGAAAGGAGCACTTAACAGGTCACGCTGCTCAGAGGAGAGTGTAGCAAGCGATAGGGTCTCCAGGTAGGTTCGCAGAACCTCTATGGGAGTGGACCTAGGTGATTCAGATGTGGCTATATTATATAGTTTAGTATAATACTCAGCAAATGCCCCTCCGATTTGGGACGGGATCTGGAGATAAGAGTCTGAGGTTCGTATACAATGGATTTGTGATGCCCCTACTCTATTTCTACTTTTATAATAAAATATATGTTTCAATTTTGTAAGATTAATCTGAGTTCTACGGAGCTCAAGCTGAGAGATGTGATTCTTAACTGCAGTGATTTGAGAAGTAATGGCCATGTTAATTGTATTCCTATTTTGCTCTTCTAGAAGTCTAAATTTAATGTGGGCTTGTGAGAGGGTAAGGCCAGCTTGTTTTTTGCTATGTGCTTGTTTGGTTATCAGGAGTCCTCTAATTGTAGCTTTAGCTGCGCCCCATAAAGTGTCATCCCTAACTGTGGCGTTATCATTAACTTGTATGTAGTGGTTAATATCCCTGTGAAGTTCTTCCCTAAAGGGCACATGCTCAAGGATATGGTGGGGCAGTCGCCAGTTGTGTTAGTGTTAGCAGAATTTATATCAACCTGCACCAGGTCATGGTCAGACCAAGCACAAAGGGATATTTTGGACTGTGAAACTAGGTTAAGGGAATCTGCAGAAAAGAATATGTAATCTAGTCTGGAGTATAGTCTGTGCGGATGAGAAAAGTGTGTGTAGTCGTGGTCTCATGGGTGAAGGGCTCTCCAGATGTCGTAAAGACCTGAGCAGGACATTAAGTGTCGAAATCTACTGGATAATTGTTTGGCTGGAGAAGCCGCTATAGTCTTAGTAGTAGTATTTCTGTCCAGTGTGTGGTCCCAGACCATGTTAAAATCCCCAGCTATGAGGACCCTACCTTGTTGGACCTGCGCAAGGACATGGAGAATGTGCTTAAAGGGACATTATGCACTCATTTTTTAAAAAAAATAAATGTTTTGTAGATGATCTATTTATATAGCCCATAAAGTGTTTTTTTTTTTTTACAAAACTGTATAGTTTTGCTTATTTTTAAATAACATTGCTCTGATTTTCAGACTCCTAACCAAACCCCCAAATTTTTTGAGAATACCGTCAGTTACCTCTACTCCAGCTTGCTCCTGTTTGTGTAAAGGGTATTTTCATATGCAAAAGAAGGGGGAGGGGGGAGTGTCTTATTTCCTACTTACAGTGGGCTTTCCAGCTACCTTTTCAATAGAGCTAAACTAAGAGCTTCTAAGTAAGTTTTTAAACGGTTTTATACTGGATTTTTATATCAGTATCTGTGCATCTTATTCTTTATAGTAGTGTCTATTACATGCAGTTATATGAAAATTAGTGTATACTGTTGGTTAGTGTTTGGAAGATATACGGAGGCCAGGGTGTAGGTAACATGATTTAATTTACAAATTAGAATGATATATCTTGCCTGGGGATCCTTAATAACTTGGATTGACTCAAAGGCAAGCCGCTTATGTAGGAGAAAAGCCACTCCTCTAGCTTTTTTGGTAAAGGAGGCCGTTTCAATGTATTTATATGTCTTGGAAACCAGTTTGAGGGGTTTACTATCTAACCAGTGGGTTTCTTGGAGGAATACAACATCAGGGTTGTGATGTTTCAGGGACCTTAATAAAAGACTGCGTTTATGAGGGGAGTTGAGACCTCTGACATTATGCGTTAACAACCTGATAGAAGGCATTGCAGGTAATAGTGGGTAGGGGAAGAGACTATACCACTAGAAGTGGGATGTGTAGTAAAATACAAGGGAGGGAATAGGGGTTCAGGGAAGAGGGTGGAAGGATAGGGCAGGCACTAAGTAAGTGCCCCGGAGTGCGGTGGAAGTAATCCACCTCAATGAGTCCTAGCAGGGACTTCTAGGTGGGGGTGGAGAATATAAGGTGCTAAACCAAAATGTGTAGGACTGAGAACATCATCAGCCCCGCTCTGAGAAATATATATACTCAACTAATAGTAGGTAACAGTTAACCTTAACTTATTCAGCAAAACATTTGTAACAAATACAACCAGGTTATATAGTGCAAATTTAGACCACAGAGGTATGGTGGATAAAACAGGTCTACAAGAGGCAAGAAAAAGTGCAGTCCCGTTAAATCAGTTAGCGTCTGTGAGCTGGGGCATCTTTGCCCTTTTAACTCTTTGGTCCTTATCGGTCCACTCAGGTGCCGAGGCGCGCAACTGAGGATGAGGAGGATCTCTTTGTGGGGGAGGCTCAGGCCGAAGTCCCCAGTTTGTCAGGAGAGATAGGCCCTGGGCCAGGGTTGCAGCCACATAGGTTTGATTGTCCTTAGTGATAATGAGACGAGTAGTATATCCCCATCTGTACTTAATGTTGTTTTTACGCAGAGTTATAGTAGCAGGCTGGTAATGCCTCCTTTGCTGGAGGGTGTGAGCCGAGAGATCAGGAAGGAGTTGTATATCTTTGAATCTCTCGCTGAGAGACAGCTTTTTGTAGGCAGCTTGGATTAGTCTGTCCTTATACAGGAAACTGTGGAAGCAAACTAATACATCCCGCAGCTTATCAGAAGTCACAGTTCTAGGGCGTAATGCCCTATGTGCATGTTCCATGGTATTGGAGAGGCCTTCAGGAGTACCTATAAGGTCACGAAACAAGTCCATCAAAAAAATCCTGCAGCTGAGCTGGCGCCACCGACTCGGGAACTCCACGGAATCTGATATTATTGCACCGAGACCTGTCCTCTACGTCCGCTAACTTGAGTTTTAATTGAGAAAAATAAATATTTTTTAATGAGTGAAGAAAATCAACATCTCATATGCCTGTAATTACAAATGGAAGGTCAGGTGCAGCTCTCCTATGGGTTGTATCACACATGTTCCCAGGACAGAAGTTCTATAGCCAAAGCAGAAAAAGTCAGAGTGCAACCTAGACTCAAGGTAGTTATTTATTGCTAATAATAATTAAGACACTTAAAATAAATCTGCGTACTGGATTGAATATATAACACAGCACATCACCAGTTGGGAAGTCCCCCTGAATTTACCCTCTCCTTAAGTTTCAGCCACTCAGCTTGGACATCTGATCGGCATGTGTGTCTCTGTTTCACAGCATTACGCTGTGTGGGCAACTGGGCAAGCACTGTCACACTAAGTTGGATTAGTTGCACTATCAGCCAACTGCTTTGCCTGCTCCACCGCTGCCAGGTAAATTATTTGACTTACACAGTTTGTTACACTTCCCCTAATTTAAGCATTTTGGCTCCTTCCCTCACCCGCATACCCTAACTTCTTTGCAATGCAATGACTGCTTTACTTACCTGCGGTCCGCAGCTACTTTCACAGTGATGGGACTGACATGTGAGGACTCGGCAGTCGGCACTTGGCAGCAGGTCCCTCCTTCACAACTTGTTCCCGCCAATGCCAGTCAGACTCAGTCCGAACAACGTCACTACCTCCACTCCATGCTCGGCACGCCTCCCCAGCAGCGCTGACAGCTGATTGGCTATCTGGATTAGCTCCATCATAGATGCGGTTTGGAGAACGCCTCTATTGGAGCGTGGTAGGTGCCCAGTGAGATACCACTGGGTGGCGCTAGCTCATAGTGAGATAGTAACACTATGAAGCATCCATATTGCGCAATCAATGGAGGGCAGCTGAACGGCTCACTGCCTCTTGATTGCGCAACATGGATGATTGATGGATAAGGATTCTGCCGTTGATTGAGATCTTATTATGGTGACGCCGGCGGACTCAGAGGAGGGGGGTACCTGGGGGGCGTGGTCAAAAAAAGTAAACGCAAAAAAACACTAAACTATTTTTAATTTTTAATAATTATTAAAAACTTTTTATATGATTTGACAGGGGAGGCGGTGCCTCCCCTGCCTCCTATTACTGCTTGTCACTCGGGGAGAAGTGCTGTCAATTCTAGGCATCAGTTTAGCATAAACAGGAATTGAAGGAAGTTTCTCTGACCACAATCAATTATTAAGCCCACAATTTAATTTTCATTTTGGAACTTATCAAGATGGTAATGTGGGCAGAAGAATGAATGTAGGCTAGGGGGCAAAGAAGGGGGAACCTCTTATTCAAAGCTAAAGATGAAACCAGGTGCAACTGTTACTACTCAGTCTCAGTAAGCATAGGTTGTCATTCCTGTACAAATATAGCTTATCTACGAGAGGATAGCAACCTTTACACTCGCATAGAACAAGCCTGTTAAAATCTATGTGTCTGTTCTAAAATCATGGCCCATTCAAACAAAAAGAATAAGAAAAACCAGGAGGGCCCCAAAAGGACTGTTGCAGACCATTTCATTACTAAAGGGTCACACGACAGATAATGCTCAGATGAGGACTCTAGGAAATCACATTTTGCCTATAGAGAGAATCCAGAGGTCGAATTTTCTGCCTCATTTAGACATACTGTGGATGATAGTACAGTTCTGGAATCCATTAAAGTTCTCTCAGCAAAGATGGACTCACACTATTTTTCCCTCAAAAGCGAGATCAAGAGTTCTGTGACTAAACTTAAGAGACCTCCATGCCTTAGGAGCAAGAACAGAGATTCTGGAGAGGGATATCCGAAGAAGTAAGCACCGCCGACCTTCCAGGTTTTCTAGTAGGCCTTTTCAAGGCTCTTTGGGTTCTTTTCAAGATTCAGACTCATTGATTGACCATGCCCATAGAGCTCTGAGATCCAGAGCAGCTGCATCTGACCAGCCCAGTGATGTGATTGTAAGGTTACATTACTACACCTTTAAAGAAAAAGTAATACGATCTGCATTCAATTCCAAATCTCTTCCAGAGCTCTATAAGGATTATTATTTGAACACTCATATTATAATGGGGATAATTCTGGAAATAGACCATTTACTAATTAGCAGTGAAGGGGTTAATTAGGTAGCTTGTAGGGTTAATATTAGCTTTAGTGTAGAGATCAGCGTCCCACCTGACACATACCACCCCCTGATCCCTCCCTGACTCCTCTCAAACAGCTCTCTTCCCTCCCCCACCCCCCTAAAGTCACCCCCATCTTAAGTACTTGCAGAAAGTCTGCCAGTATAAAAATAAAAGTTTATATATATATATATATATATATATATATATATATATGTATAGAGTCTACCAGCTAGCAATGGATATTAATGGCTGTGATCAAGGACCCACCTACCTTAAGTATTGAGATGGGTACCAAGGTGCTCGGGGGTTTAG
Organism: Bombina bombina; assembly: GCF_027579735.1. Classification (NCBI taxonomy): domain Eukaryota; kingdom Metazoa; phylum Chordata; class Amphibia; order Anura; family Bombinatoridae; genus Bombina; species Bombina bombina. The sequence goes on from NC_069504.1 coordinate 952,407,944, forward strand.
AAGATAATCTACTATAAACAAAGAAAATAAAGGAAACCCTATCCAGCAGTCCCACTTAAAGCCTTTATAAATGAAGGAGTAAAAGCTGTGAAGCATTCTAAACCAAAACACACTCACAGATATCAGATATGTTGCAAACACAAATAATTTAATGTCAAAAATAAAACAATGTGCATAAATCAGAAAGAATGACTAAATTCGTCATAAGAAATAAAACTAAAGCATTTGCGAATCATTCATTACCCAACATACATACAGAGGATCCCCAAAAAAACAGCTGCACAGTGCGTCCACTGAATAAGCAATGAAAGAGTCTGTACACATGGACAATTTAAAGGAATTAAATACAGCCACACAGGCTAGGTTCTCCTGAATTGTACCTCTGACACAGTCCTATGAAGGAAAGAAACTGTGGTTACGAGCGTGCTTGTCGGTATTCAAGACACTATAAGGGGCCAGTAGAATGTCTAACAGCCCTGGAAGCCGTACCCACCACTCACTCAAATCCGGAGCAAGCTGAAGAAATGCCAGAGGGATTAATAAAGCTGTTCAGCAGGGCTAGTATCCTTCTCCATATCAGGTCAATCCAAACACATAACGCCTTTCATTCTGCGCCGACCAGTGTTACCTGAAATCAGAGTCCCAGTTAATCTTCACCCCGTGTCTCCTTAGTACATCGCTCACCACTCATAAAACTTACTTCTGAACCAGTTTGTTTTTCCACTGTCTCATATAACAATTTTGCGTGTGGGGTTTCCCTGGCTCTATGATATCCCTTCTTAATTGTTTTGTTAGAGTAGCCCCTAGCACTGAATCTTTCCTTTAAATCATCTGCATATTGCTTAAATTATACAACAGAAGAGCAATTTCTCTTCTGTCTAAGAAATTGGCCAATAGGAATTGCATTAATTTGGTGTTGGGGATGGTGACTAGAGGCTTCAAGTAATGTATTAGCTGATGTACTTTTTCTGAATGTCTCTGTTACTAATCTGTTAGCATTTTTAGAGATTTTTACATCCAAAAATGATAAAGATTCAAAACTCCAATCAAATGTGAACTTCAGATTACAAACTTTATTATTTAATGTCTCCATAAATTTTAAAAGATCCTCAGATGTGCCCTCCCATAATAGGAGGACATCATCGATATAGCAGATCCATAATGTTATGGATTTCTCATATTCTATTGCTGCATCCAGGATATTTTCATTCTCCCATCTACCTAAATATAGGCATGCATAAGTCGGAGCACAGCAGGCTCCCATTGCTGTGCCCCTTATTTGTCTATAATATTTGCCACCAAATCTAAAATAATTTCTATTCAGAACAAAACTTAACAAGTCTATGACAAAATTGGTGTGGTCTGTATATTTTTGACCCCTTTGGTTCAGAATGTCTTTAATTTTTTAAATACCTTTAGTATGAGGGATGGAGGAGTATAGTGCTTCTACGTCAATAGACACTAAAATTGTTTGTGGAGTTAATACCACATCATGAAGTTTTCTCAGCACTTCTGTAGTGTCTTTGACATAAGACGGTAAGGAGGTGAGGTAGGGCCGTAGGCACCAGCCTAGGTATTTAGAGACTTCGTCCGTTAACCCCCCCATACCTGACACTATTGGTCTACCTGGGGGGCACCTTCAATTTATGTATTTTAGGTGTCGTGTAAAAAGTAGGGGTAACTGGAAACTTCACTTGCATATAAGATAGTTCTTTTTTGTTAATTAGCCCGTCCGCAAATGCTTTTGTGAGGATACTATCCAACTCATCCTTATACTGAGCTGTGGGGTTAAGTTTCAGTTTTTCATATTGGGTTGTGTTGTTTAATTGTTTCAAACATTCTAATTTGTAGTCAAGCTTGTTAAGTATAACTACCTTGCCCCCTTTATCTGATGACTCCACCTCAATGGTTCTATCCATACGTAAATCAGTGAGTGCCAAGTGTTGTTCCTTAGTCAAATTAACTTTTTTATTTTTATTTACAGACAAATCTTTCAAGTCCTTTTCCACTAATTTGACAAATGTCATCACCAATACCTATTGTATTATCCCCTTCAATTTTCTCCTCTGACAAAGTTTCTAAGTTTTCTAAAGCTATCCTATCATGCATATCCAAGCAACCCTCCTCAACTTTGCCCATATTCAATTTCCTAAGGACTATCTTCCTAGCAAAGAGATTAAGATCTTTTTTATGATGATGGTCATTTGACAGGTCTCTTAATTTCTATATATTGATGCCCTTTGCAAAATTTTGATTATATAATTTACTCACAGTTGTTAGGCACTCATTTTAATGAAAGTGCTCTGTGTGTTTTCATGTATGTTCAAAATTTGTATTTGGCAATTCATTTTGCCTTGTTGATAGGATTTAGCTTATCACAGATATCAGGGCGAGTGATAATTTGAGTATTTACATTAGTGTGTTTAACTTGTTATATTTAGTCTATTTGTTACTTTGTGTTATGTTTAATTATGTTCCAATTCACCTGTGGGGCTCTTGGTAAATAGAGCTGAATCTTTAGAGTGGATATTGATTCATTGTGCCTGAGGAAGCCCTTAGTGACGTAGGGTGAAACACGTGTAGTGGTAGTCAGTTGGCTGGAGACGACTTCCACGCTGGTTGGAATTACAGCGTTCCATCCCAACAGTTACCTCTGACGGCTTTCTCTTTGCAACTACATGACAGCACGGATAAGAACGGATGAGTGGTGAGCGATGTACTAAGGAGACATGGGGTGAAGGTCAACTGGGACTCTGATTTCAGGTAACACTGGTCGGCGCAGAATGAAAGGCGTTATGTGTTTGGATTGACCTGATATGGAGAAGGATACTAGCCCTGCTGAACAGCTTTATTAATCCCTCTGGCATTTGTTCAGCTTGCTCCGGATTTGAGTGAGTGGTGGGGACAGCTTCCAGGGCTGTTAGACGTTTTACTGGCCCCTTAAAGTGTCTTAAATACCGACAAGCATGCTCATAACCACAGTTTCTTTCCTGCATAGGACTGTGTCAGAGGTAAAATTCAGGAGGACCTAGCCTGTGTGGCTGTATTTAATTCCTTTAAATTGTCCATATGTACAGACTCTTTCATTGCTTATTCAGTGGACGCACTGTGCAGCTATTTTTTTTGGGATCCTCTCTATGTATGTTGGGTAATGAATGATTCGCATATGCTTTTGTTTTATTTCTTATGACGAATTTAGTCATTCTTTCTGATTTATGCACATTGTTTTATTTTTTACATTGAATTATTTGTGTTTGCAACATATCTAATATCTGTGAGTGTGTTTTGGTTTAGAATGCTTCGCAGCTTTTACTCCTTCATTTATAAAGGCTTTAAGTGGGACTGCTGGATAGGGTTTAATTTATTTTCTTTCTTTATAGTATATATATATATATATATTCTTTAGGGTAGTTTTCCACCTTACCTCCCAACCTCCCTGACCCCCCACCCAAACAGCTCTCTAACCCTCCCCCCTCTACCTATTTGCCGCTATCTTAGTTACTGGCAGCTGTTTGCCAGTACCCAGTTTGCTGCAAGTTAGGCAATTAAAAAAAACAAAAAAACATTTTTTCTGTAGTGTAGCTGCCCCCCCAATACGCTACCCCCATCCCAGATCCCTTTCCCTCAACGGATCCAACATAGGATCCCCCTCATTGCCCCTCCTTCCCCCTCACTGCCGGCTCTGGTTTTTTTTTTCATTGCCTGTAGTGTGACGTGGCGGTCCCACCCGCTCCCGCCCTCCTCCCGCCCCCTCCAGTGATGGGCCACCCACCTGCCTCCTTACCCTCCTACCCACCAAAGATCAGCACCACCGCTGGTCGTTAAGGGGTTAAGGACCAGGACTGTTTTTACATTTCTGCTGTGTTTGTGTTTAGCTGTAATTTTCCTCTTACTCATTTACTGTACACACAAATATTATATACCGTTTTTCTCGCCATTAAATTGACTTTCTAAAGATACCATTATTTTCATCATATCTTATAATTTACTATAAAAAAAATTATAAAATATGATGAAAAAATTGAAAAAAACACACTTTTTCTAACTTTGATCTCTCTTATGCATCTAAAACCACCAAAAAAACACGCATGCTAAATAGTTTATAAATTTTGTCCTGAGTTTAAAAATACCCAATGTTTACATGTTCTTTGCTTTTTTGCAAGTTATAGGGCAATAAGTATAAGTAGCACTTTGCTATTTGCAAACCATTTTTTTTTCTCAAAATTAGCGCTAGTTACATTGTAAAACAGATATCTGTCAGGAATCCCTGAATAACCCTTCACATTTATATATTTTTTTTAGTAGACAACCCAAAGGGGCCTATTTAAGATGGTGCGAGCGGACATGATCCGATATTGCGGATCATGTCCGCTGCACATCAATAAATGACGACAGCATACACTCTTGGCATTTATCATTGCACCAGCAGGGGGTGTTAACCCGATCGTATGAGAGCGGGTTGATTTCTGGCAATGTCTGTCCGCCACCTCAGAGCAGGAGGACAGGTTATGGAGCAGCAATCTTTAGACCGCTGCTTCATAACTTGTGTTTCCGGCAAGCCTAATCAAGCTCCATTCGGAGCTTGATAATTCAGCTCCAAAGTATTGATCTAGAGCCATTTTGGTATATTTCATGCCACCATTTCACCGCCATATGCGATCAAATAAAAAAAAAAAGTTAACTTTTTCACAAACTTTAGGTTTCTCAATTAAATTATTTACAAACAGCTTGTGCAATTATGGCACAAATGGTTGTAAATGCTTCTCTGGGATCCCCTTTGTTCAGAAATAGCAGACATATATGACTTTAGCATTGCTTTTTGGTAATTAGAATGCCGCTAAATGCCGCTGAGCACCTCACTTGTATTATGCCCAGCAGTGAAGGGGTTAATTAGGTAGCTTGTAGGGTTAATTTTAGATTTAGTTTATAGATTACCCTCCCACCTGACACATCCCACCCCCTGATCCCTCTCAAACAGCTCTCTTCCCTCCCCACCCCCCAAAGGTTACCCCCATCTTAAGTACTGGCAGAAAGACTGCCAGTATGAAAATAAAAGATTTTTATGTTTTTTTTAAATGTTTTTTTTAATATATATTTTCTGCAGTGTAGGATTCCCCTTACCCACCAACCTCCCTGACCCCCCAAACAGATCTCTAACCCTCCCCCCTCTACCTATTTGCTGCCATCTTAAGTACTGGCAGCTGTCTGCCTCTACCTAGTTTGCTGCAAATAAGGCGCTTTAAAAAAAAAAAAAACTAAAAAAAAAACTAAACATTCTTTCTGTAGTGTAGCTGCCCCCCCTCAATACCCTCCCCCCTGCCTCTCCCAGATCCATTTCCCAAAACACTTATCCTCCCTCTCCCTCCTTCTCACTCACTAAACTTTTGCTGTAGCATTGCAGTACCACCTGCTCCCGCCCCCTAAAGTGATGGGCCGCCCACCCACCTCCCTCCTATACATTTTTTTGCAGGGTGGGGCTGGCACTTCCTCAGTCGTTAAGTGTCTAAGTAAGTGTAGTTTTTTTTATTTAGTAATGATAGGGTTTTTTTTATTTTGGTAAATGTTTATTATTTTTAAATGTAGTTAATCTTTTTTTATTTTATGTAATTATAGTTTCATTGGGGTTAACTTAGGAGTAGTTAGGTTAGGGGGCTTAGTTATTAGATTAATACTTTTCGATGTGGCAGGTTGGTGGTTTAGGGGTTAATAGTGTTAATAGGTTGTTTGCAATGTTGGGGGTTGGCGGTTTAGGGGTTAATAGTGTTAGTAGGTAGTTTGAGATGTGGGAGGTTGGCGGTTTAGGGGTTATTAGTTTTACTTTAGTATTTGTGATGTGGGTGGGTGGCGGATTAGGGATTAATACTTTATTTTAGTTTTGCTGATGTGAGTGGGCAGCGGATTAGGGGTTATTAGTTTATTTTAGGGTTGCTGATGTCGGTGGGCTGCGGATTAGGGGTTAATAGGTTTATTTTCATGTTACCAATGTGGGTGGGAGGCAGATTAAGGGGTTAATAGGTTTATTTATTAGTTGTGATGCGGGGGGGATGGCAGATTAGTGGTTAATAGGTAGTTTATGGGTGTTAGTGTACTTTGTAACATTTTTGTGAAACATTTTTGTTTTGCAAAATCCATAACTACTGATCTTTGATTACGAAATGCATAGTTGCGGTATAGGCTTTAAAGCTAGCAGAATAGCCATACCGCACAACTTGTAATACCAAATAAGTCACCATTCCATACGCAAAGGCCAATTTTTCAGCGGTATAGCCATACCGCACAACTTGTAATCTGGGCCAATGGACTTAATATGAATTTCAGGCTTTTTATTTTATTTTTATTTTTTTAAATGTTCATGTATTAGTGTAATTCATATTTTTTTAGTTATCCTTATAGAATTTTGTCCCCTCGCAGAAATTTTGCTAAGTGACTTGTCCCTAACAGTGGCTGAACATGAATACAGCAGTATTTATTTTGTGCTAACACATACTATTTCATGTATGACTACAAATCTTACAGAACTATGCCATTGACAGCTAAAAAGCAAAGAAAAAATGTTTCTTTTACTGAACATTCTATACACCTTCTCTGGTGTATTATGACATCATAATGATGACATCACAGTGACTATATTTTAACTGGGGCAACACGCAGAAGCTCCTTATTCTTGTTTTTTCCTGCTTGGAAAGAGTTGATTTTACTGTGAGTCTAGTTATAGTCTAGGAGAAGAATGCTTCAGAGATTTGAACCAATGTTCATAATCCTGTATGGACTTCTGTGTGTGCAGCTGGCATCAGGTAAGTCGCTTGGAGCTATTATTGGTTTCCATTGGGCTTTTTTTTCAGGGGGAGGCAAAAGAAAGTTTCAAACAAAATAATGACAGTACAAAGAAATACTATGTTAGTACATTCTTTGCTCAATAGCGTGGTTTCCAATGACTGCTGTGGTTTTAAGCTATATTGCCAATGTTTTAAACCAATCCTGCTATAAAGGGCCAATAGCGTGGTTTCCAATGACTGCTGTGGTTTTAAGCTATATTGCCAATGTTTTAAACCAATCCTGCTATAAAGGGCCAATTGCCACTAAACAGATGAAAAGATTGTTATATTAATGTGTAAGGCAATTGTGATCATAGTGACTATCAGATACACAATTGCCTTATATATAGCATAAAACCGCAGCACTCGTTATTTAGCCCAATATTGGTATTTTTATCTGAGCTAATAAAAGGGTAAATAGTAATAAAGTGAGATAACACATAAAACACAAATACTCAGAGTTAACCTGCACACATAGTAAATGCCCTTTTTGTTCTTTCTTCTAGCGCTGGTGATCACATGAGGTGAGAACTGCAAGGGTGAGAGTGATGTTAATACTAAATTAGATTGGGGCAATTATTTGGTAAGTGGGATTAAGTTGTTACTGTCATTGTTGGATTTTAGTGGGTGGGTTGGAGTATATTTGTTGATTAGTGAGGATAGGTAGTGGGGAGCGGAATTTGTATGTCGCTTGGAGATATTATTGGTTTCCATTGGGCTTTTTTATTCAGGGAGAGGCAAAAGAAAGTCTCAAATAAAATAATGGCAGTACAAAGAAATACTATGGCCTAGATTTGGAGTTTGGCGGTAGCCGTGAAAACCAGCGTTAAAGGCTCTTAACGCTGGTTTTAGGCTACCTCCGGTATTTGGAGTCACTCAAAAAAGGGTCTAACGCTCACTTTTCAGCCGCGACTTTTCCATACCGCAGATCCCCTTACGTCAATTGCGTATCCTATCTTTTCAATGGGATTTTTCTAACTCCGGTATTTAGAGTCGTGGCTGAAGTGAGCGTTAGAAATCTAACGACAAAACTCCAGCCACAGAAAAAAGTCAGTAGTTAAGAGCTTTCTGGGCTAACGCCGGTTTATAAAGCTCTTAACTACTGTACTCTAAAGTACACTAACACCTATAAACTACCTATGTACCCCTAAACCGAGGCTCCCCCACATCGCCGCCACTCAATTTAATTTTTTTAACCCCTAATCTGCCGACCGCCACCTACGTTATCCTTATGTACCCCTAATCTGCTGCCCCTAACACCGCAGACCCCTATATTATATTTATTAACCCCTAACCTGCCCCCCACAACGTCGCCGCCAGCTACCTACAATAATTAACCCCTAATCTGCCGACCGCAAAGAGCCGCCACCTACATTATAGCTATGTACCCCTAATCTGCTGCCCCTAACACCGCCGACCCCTATATTATATTTATTAACCCCTAATCTGCCCCCCACAACGTCGCCTCCACCTGCCTACACTTATTAACCCCTAATCTGCCGAGCCGACCGCACCGCTATCATAATAAAGTTATTAACCCCTAATCCGCCTCACTAACCCTATAATAAATAGTATTAACCCCTAATCTGCCCTCCCTAACATCGCCGACACCTAACTTCAAACATTAACCCCTAATCTGCCGACTGGAGCTCACCGCTATTCTAATAAATGTATTAACCCCTAAAGCTAAGTCTAACCCTAACACTAACACCCCCCTAACTTAAATATAATTTAAATCTAACTAAATAAATTAACTCTTATTAAATAAATTATTCCTATTTAAAGCTAAATACTTACCTGTAAAATAAATACAGGTAAGATATACCTGCTGGGGATGCTCTCCCTGCTGCTGAAAGACTTGCTGCAGCTGATCTACTTGCTGTTGATGTCCCTAATCATGGTGCTGTGGCCGTCCCTGCTCCTGCTGCTGTCCCTGTTACTCATGCTACTACTTTCCCTGTTCCTGGTGCTGCCTCTGCTGTTGTTGCTGCAGCTGGAGGTCATATGCCAGCAGGGCCTATAAGACGTTAGCATCAGCAGAGGGGAAGAGCAAGGGCACCAAGGATCCACAGGATTAGGGTCACCCTGTTTGGAATGACAAAGGTGGTCAGGGAGAGGTATTGCTTGACTTCTGCAAGCCTCATTACCCAAATTGAAGGATGATATTGACCCTCAAGCGAATAGGAACCGAGCTTTGACTGGTATGCAGAAGCTGTTGTGTGTTGTGCACTTCCTGACATCCGGCTGATTCCAGTCAACAGAGGGCTATGTGTCTGGCCTAGCGCAGTCCACCTTCTCCAGGGTCCTAGGAGAGATTTTGACTGCTCTAGATAACCAGACACAGCGATACATTCATTTCCCCAGTACCCCCCAGGAATGGAACAGTCTTAAAGGGACAGTTTACCATAGAATTGTTATTGTTTTAAAAGATAGATAATCCCTTTATTACCCATTCCCCAGTTTTGCATAACCAACACTGTTATATTAACCCCTTAATGACCGGACCATTTTTCAATTTTCTTACCCTTAATGACAATGGCTATTTTTAAATTTCTGCAGTGTTTGCGTTTAGCTGTAATTTTCCTCTTACTCGTTTACTGTACCCACACATATTATATACCATTTTTCTCGTCATTAAATGGACTTTCTAAAGATACCATTATTTTCATCATATCTTATAATTTACTTTAAAAAAATGATAAAATATTAGGAAAAAATGGAAAAAAACACACTTTTTCTAACTTTGACCCCCAAAATCTGTTACACATCTACAATCACCAAAAAACACCCATGCTAAATAGCTTATAAATTTTGTCCTGAGTTTAGAAATACCCAATGTTTACATGTTCTTTGCTTTTTTTGCAATTTATGGGGCAATAAATACAAGTAGCACTTTGCTATTTCCAAACCACTTTTTTTCAAAATTAGCGCTAGTTACTTTGGAACCCTGATATCTGTCAGGAATACCAGAATATCCCTTGACATGTATATATTTTGTTTTAGAAGACATCCCAAAGTATTGATCTAGGCCCATTTTGGTATATTTCATGCCACCATTTCACCGCCAAATGCGATAAAAAAAAAAAAAAGTTCACTTTTTCACAAATTTTGTCACAAACTTTAGGTTTCCCACTGAAATTATTTACAAACAGCTTCTGCAATTATGGCACAAATGGTTGTAAATGCTTCTCTGGGATCCCCTTTTTCAGAAATAACAGACTTATATGGCTTTGTGGTTGCTTTTTGGTAATTAGAAGGCCGCTTAATGCCGCTGCGCACCACACATGTTTTATGCCCAGGAGTGAAGGGGTTAATTAGGGAGCTTGTAGGGAGCTTGTAGGGTTAATTTTAGCTTTAGTGTAGTGTAGTAGACAACCCCAAGTATTGATCTAGGCCCATTTTGGTATATTTTATGCCACCATTTCACCGCCAAATGCGAGCAAATAAAAAAAAAAACTTTACATTTTTCACAATTTTAGGTTTCTCACTGAAATTATTTACAAACAGCTTGTGCTATTATGGCAGAAATTGTTGTAAAAGCTTCTCTGGGATCCCCTTTGTTCAGAAATAGCAGATTTATATGGCTTTGGCGTTGCTTTTTGGTAATTAGAAGGCCGCTAAATGCTGCTGCGCACCACACTTGAATTATGCCCAGCAGTGAAGGGGTTAAATTAGGTAGTTTGTAGGGAGCTTGCAGGGTTAATTTTAGAGATCAGCCTCCCACCTGACACATCCCACCCCCTGATCCCTCCCAAACAGCTCTCTTCCCTCCCCCACCCCACAATTGTTACTGCCATCTTAAGTACTGGCAGAAAGTCTGCCAGTACTAAATAAAAGAGTTTTTTTTTTTTTAAATAAAAATTATAAAATATTTTAGTTGTGATGGACCCCTGCCTTAGCACCAACCTCCCTGATCCCCCCCTCCAGCTCTCTAACCCTCTCCCCTACCTAATTACCGCCATCTTGGGTACTGGCAGCTGTCTGCCAGTACCCAGTTTGGCCCCACAAACCAAACTATTTTAATTTTATTTATAACTTTTATTTGTATGTTTAATTATTTCTGTAGTGTAGCAGCCCCGCCCCCCACAATACCCCCACCCCCTCCCCCTCCCAGATCCTTTTAAATGTAAAAAAAAAAAAACTTTTTTTCCCCTTCCTTTTTCATTGGTGTCAGTGTGGCTAATGCGCGCATGTGCACGTGCACGCGCGCTCACGTGCACTCACACCTGTGCACGTGCATGCGCGCATCGTGCACGTGCACGCGCACGCTCCCTCCTCCCACCGGACAAAGGCACCATCGGCACCATCACTACCGGTGCAGAGAGGGCCACCAACGGATTTAGCCGGTGATGTCCGGTGCAGAGAGGGCCACAGAGTGGCTCTCTCTGCACCAGATTGCTAAAAAAGGTTATTGCAGGATGCCTCAATATCGAGGCATCACTGCAATAACCGGAAAGCAACTGGAAGCGAGCAGGATCGCTTCCAGCTGCTTTCCAGACCAAGGACGTACGCCACACGTCCTCGGTCATTAAGTGTATTTTTTTTGAGGACGTGTGGCGTACGTCCTTGGTCGTTAAGGGGTTAAACAAGGTTTCTATCGACTGGGGGGTATTCCCAATGTCATGGGGGCAATTGATTGCACACATGTGCGTATTGTGGCCCCACATGAGGAGCCATTCCTCTATATCAACAGGAAAGGGTTCTACTTCTTGAATTGCCAGATGGTCTGTGATACCACTCGGAAATTCACACATGTGTTTGCAGGCTTTCCAGGGAGTGCCCATGATTCCTACTTCCTGCGCCAGACTTCCTTATTCCAGCTTTTTTAATCTGGAACACTCTCAGAGGTTGGCTGCTTGGTGAGTATGCACTACCTTCATTCTGTCTGTGGTTTTCTCATAAATAATTTTTTAAATTAAAGGGACATTTTCTAAAAATAGCATGTTCTTTTTTTTTCTTTATTTATATTTCCATAGCATAAATAACATCTTATTTTAAGCTTTCATTGCACCTCACAGGGTGCTTTGTAAATTCCATGTACAATTCAGAACAGAGCAAAACATATATCAAAAAATAACACATGCATTTGAAATGTTTGCTCTTTTATCAATACGCAGTGAACATCGTATCTGACACAGATCCTTGTTTATACTATTGGGCATATTTTACCAATAAAACACAAAGAAGAAAAAAAAAAGGCGCCCTAGTCTCTGGGGAATTCGTTTCGTTCTAATACTGTTTCTAAAAATACCGAACCCTTAAAGGGGGAAATCACTTGGATTTGCATTTTTCTTGGATACAAGAGGATCAAGCTTTTTCATTTACTGAAAAAACGTTTAATTTTAGTTTCGTTGTCTACCGCAATATCAAATTGCTACAAAATTAATTTGTTGTTTATCCTCTGTATAAGCTCGGCTAACATCGGCACTCTTTTAGATTTCTAGTATTTTAATATTAAAGTATGACTACGTTTATAAAACTTCAATTTGTTAGGTTCTTATACTCCTCCAACAGAAAAAAAACATGGTTATCCTGGATTTTTAAAGAACTGCATTATTTTACTCAGCTAGAATTCAATTTTACCCCAATATTTCTTAATTTTGGGGCAATTCCACAAGCAATGATAAAGATCGGCAGCCAAGTAACTACACTTATCCCATACACTATCGCTGTTAACCCACTTTGATTTCAAATATCGTGTAATATAAACTTTATTTATTATTTTAACATGTGATTCTCTCAATGCAGTAGTTATTGTGGCTTCCTCAACCAACTTGAAACTTTTCTGTATAATGTTCGTAGACTTTTTCCAACTCGCTGCTATTTTATCAATATTTTCTTGTCCCTGATATGTCTTTACTGTTTTGTATTACATAGATATAGAAAAATTGCCTGTTTTATATAAGCCAATCACTGGTTTTATTCCTGCCCAGCCTGTTTCAATTAAAGTTTCTTTCATAATTTCATCAAATAGATGCCTTATCTGGAGATATGCAAAAAAATCTTTGTCTACTGTTGAGATCAGATCAGGCCCTGTTGGTTCCATCGTGCAAAAATTTAAGAGTTAAGCGCTGGTATAAATTTAGGATTTCCAATGATTGGTAAATGTTTAGAAAAGTATAAGTTTAATTTCATGATGTTTAGGATTTTTTACCATGCCTTTATTACGTTACCCACTACAGGCATATATTTGGTCATCAAAGGCATTTCTTTCCTTGTGCAATGAATTAAGGTTTTTAATGAGTAAGGTGCCACCGTCTGATTTTCTAATCTAGGCGAAGTGTAATACTCTTTCACCTAGATTACGAGTTTTGTGTTAGAGGCTGTGCGGTGCTAATGAGCAGTTTTCTCTCACCGCTCACTTACATACAGCGCTGGTATTACGAGTTTTCAGAAACCCGTCGTTAAAAGACAAGAAGCGAGCGTTGAGCAAACTTTTTCTCATTACCGCACTCCAATACCAGCGCTGCTTAAGTCATCGGTGAGCTGGTGTAATGTGCTCATGCACGATTTCCCCATAGGAATCAACGGGGAGAGCCGGCTAAAAAAAAGTCTAACACCTACAAAAAAGCAGCGTAAAATTCCTTAACACAGTCCCATTGATTCCTATGGGGAAATAAAATTTATGTTTACACCTAACACCCTAACATGAAACCCGAGTCTAAACACCCCTAATCTTACACTTATTAACCCCTAATCTGCCGCCCCCAACATCGCCGACACCTACATTATAATTATTAACCCCTAATCTGCCGCTCCGGACACCGCTGCCACCTACATTATACTTATGAACCCCTAATCTGCTGCCCCCAACATCGCCGACACCTACATTATATTTATGAACCCCTAATCTGCCGCCACACTCCCGCCTCACAAACATTAGTTAAATATTATTAACCCCTAATCTGCCGGCCCTAACATCGCCGCCACCTACCTACATTTATTAACCCCTAATCTGCTGCCCCCAACGTCGGCGCCTCTATATTAAAGTTATTAATCCCTAAACCTAAGTCTAACCCTAAACCTAACACCCCCTAACTTAAATATAATTTAAATAAATCTAAATAAATATTACTATAATTAAATAAATTATTCCTATTTAAAACTAAATATTTACCTGTAAAATAAACCCGTTACATTGTAGCTATTTTAGGATTTATTTTTATTTTACAGGCAAGTTTGTATTTATTTTAACTAGGTAGAATAGTTATTAAATAGTTATTAACTATTTAATAACTACCTAGTTAAAATAAAGACAAATTTACCTGTAAAATAAAACCTAACCTAAGTTACACTAACACCTAACACTACACTATAATTAAATAAATTAACTAAATTAAATACAATTACCTACATTAAATTAAATTAGCTAAAGTACAAAAACAAACAAACTCTAAATTACAGAAAATAATAAACAAAATACAGAAATTTAAACTAATTACACCTAATCTAATAGCCCTATTAAAATAGAAAAAGCCCCCTCAAAATAAAAAAAAACCCTAGCCTAAACTAAACTACCAATAGCCCTTAAAAGGGCCTTTTGCGGGGCATTGCCCCAAAGTAATCAGGTCTTTTACCTGGCTGTTACCTGTAAAAAACAATACAAACAACCCCCCCAACAATAAAACCCACCACCCACACAACCAACCCCCCAAATAAAATACTATCTAAAAAACCTAAGCTCCCCATTGCCCTGAAAAGGGCATTTGGATGGGCATTGCCCTTAAAAGGGCAGTTAGCTCTTTTGCTGCCCAAACCCTAATCTAAAAAATAAAACCCACCCAATACACCCTTAAAAAAACCTAACACTAACCCCCTGAAGATCGACTTACCGGGAGACGTCTTCATCCAAGCCGGGCGAAGTGGTCCTCCAGACGGGCAGAAGTCTTCATCCAAGCCGGGCAGAAGTGGTCCTCCAGACGGGCAGAAGTCTTTATCCAGACGGCATCTTCTATCTTCATCCATCCGGCGCGGAGCAAGTCCATCTTCAAGACATCCGACGCGGAGCATTCTCTTCATCCGACGACTAAAACAGAATGAAGGTACCTTTAAGTGACGTCATCCAAGATGGCGTCCCTTAGATTCCGATTGGCTGATAGAATTCTATCAGCCAATCGGAATTAAGGTAGAAAAAATCCTATTGGCTGATGCAATCAGCCAATAGGATTGAGTTTGCATTCTATTGGCTGTTCCAATCAGCCAATAGAATGCAAGCTCAATCCTATTGGCTGATTGGATCAGCCAATAGGATTGAACTTCAATCCTATTGGCTGATTGCATCAGCCAAATAATATTTTTTCTACCTTAATTCCGATTGGCTGATAGAATTCTATCAGCCAATCAGAATCTAAGGGACGCCATCTTGGATGACATCACTTAAAGGTACCTTCATTCTGTTTTAGTCGTCGGATGAAGAGGATGCTCCGCGTCGGATGTCTTGAAGATGGACCCACTCTGCGCCGGATGTATGAAGTGTATTGGGTGGGTTTTATTTTTAGGTTAGGGACTTTGGGCTGCAATAGAGCTAACTGCCCTTTTCAGGGCAATGGGAAGCTTAGTTTTTTTTAGCTAGTATTTTATTTGGGGGGTTGGTTGTGTGGGTGGTGAGTTTTACTGTTGGGGGGGTTGTTTGTATTTTTTTTACAGGTAAAAGAGATGATTACTTTGGGGCAATGCCCCGCAAAAGGCCCTTTTAAGGGCTATTGGTAGTTTAGTTTAGCCTAGGTTTTTTTTTATTTTGGTGGGGCTTTTTTATTTTAATAGAGCTATTAGATTAGGTGTAATTAGTTTAAATGTCTGTAATTTGTTTATTATTTTCTGTAATTTAGTGTTTTGTTTTTTTTGTACTTTAGCTAATTTAATTTAATGTAGGTAATTGTATTTAATTTAGTTAATTTATTTAATTATAGTGTAGTGTTAGGTGTTAGTGTAACTTAGGTTAGGTTTTATTTTACAGGTAAATATGTCTTTATTTTAACTAGGTAGTTATTAAATAGTAAATAACTATTTAATAACTATTCTACCTAGTTAAAATAAATACAAACTTGCCTGTAAAATAAAAACAAATCCTAAGCTAGCTACAATGTAACTATTAGTTATATTGTAGCTAGCTTAGGGTTTATTTTACAGGTAAGTATTTAGTTTTAAATATGAATAATTTAGTTAATTATAGTAATATTTATTTAGATTTATTTAAATTATATTTATTTAATACATATAATGTAGGTGGCGGCGGTGTCCGGAGCGGCAGATTAGGGGTTTACATTTTTTTTTTATTATTTGCAATGCGGGAGGGCCTCGGTTTAGGGGTTAATAGGTAGTTTATGGGTGTTAGTGTACTTTTTAGCACTTTAGTTATGAGTTTTATGTTACAGCGTTGTACCATAAAACTCATAACTACTGACTTTAAAATGCGTTACGGATCTTGACAGGGTAGGGTGTACCGCTCACTTTATGGCCTCCCAGGACAGACTCGTAATATCAGCGCTAACAGACAATATTATAGAGTTCGATATCGGGTAGTGACAGGCCTCTATCGGGTCTTAAAAAAGAGAGCTTTTTAAAAGCCATTGCTTTCCTATTCTGTCCCCATATAAATTGTAAACATTGTTTTTTAAATTCTGCTAGATCCCTATTTTTGATAAAAAAAAGGATACATTTTGCATCATATACAGAAGTTTTGGGAAAATCATTTTTATCAAATTATCTTGCCAATGAGAGACAGCTGGAATTTAGACCAATTTAATAGGTCCCTTTATATGTTATCAAACAGTTGAGGGTAGTTCTTTTCTTACCATTCATTCGGGTTTTTAGATCGTACAATACCAAGATATTTAAAGTTTGTATTTACTTCTTTAAAATGAATATTTTTCATACTATTTCTTGTTTAATATAGCCATAGAATTTCTGACTTAGTAGGATTTGGTTTATATCCAGAAAAGGCACTAAATTCCTCTATAATATTATTTAAAATTGGGATACTTCTTTCTGAATCTCGGATAAAGACTAGTAAATCATCCGCATAAAACAATAGGTTCGTTTTCCTTTGTCCTAGCCATATTCCCTCTAGGTTAGCCATATTCCCTCTAGGTCCTTCCTCAGAGAAATTGCTAGTGGCTATATAGCTAAAATAAATAAATATGGGGATAATGGACAGCCCTGTCTAGACCCTTTTTGGAGCACAAAATTAGGAGTAGGGATCCCATTCACTAGAATAGCCACTGACGGATTTGTATAAATCAGGTTTATGAAGTTACTAATATTTCTTTGTAGCCCAAATTTAGATAAATTTGTGAATAGATGGTCCCCTGTTACCGAATCAAACGCCTTTTCTGCGTCCACTGCTATTACAGCTAGATCAGTATTTATTTTATATTTTTTTTCCTGGAGTTTAATCCAGTAATAGTTAATAATTAGCTGCAGTCTCCTCACATTAAAAGTTACATTTCTCTTTTTCATAAACCCGACCTGATCTTTATGAATTAACAAATCCAAAATATTTTTTATTCTTTGTGCAATAATAGTAGTAAGTATTTTGTAGTCACTATTTAAAAGTGAAATGGGTCTATATGCGTTTATATCTGTTGGATCTTTATCTTTTTTTAATATTAGCGATATTAATGAGGCATTAAAGTAACGTGACTGCATATTGTTTTGTATATAATATTTGTTTAACAAATGTTGTAAGGTTGGGACAATTTCTTCAGTGAGTATTTTGTATAGTTCAATAGGTTACTGATGTGGACCTGAAGCCTTATCTAACGCTGAGGACTTTATAACTTGAATGACTTCTTTCTGTGTTATCTCTGCGTTTATGGTATTTAGCTGTTCTAAAGAGATCTTAGGGACTTGGATTTTTGCCCAAAAATCAATTTTTGCTTGTAAATTGATTTCCACTTTTGAAAAGATTTTTTTTTTAAATTGTGCTACGTAGTTTCTTATTTCCTGTACATTGGTACAGTTTTTTCTGTTGATATTAAGGGTTTCAATAACATCTCTTTTTCTTTTAATTCTCACAAGATTTGCCAACGATTTTTCTGCTTTCCCCCTCAAAAAAAAGGCTCTAGTCCTCAACTCTTCCTGTACCCTTCTTTGTATTAAAAACACTTCTCTTTCCTTTTTGCTCTCCATATATTTCTCCCAAAGCTTTTTATTTGTAGGATCACTTATAAATTAATTATAGGAATTATGAAGGCACTGAGCTAATACTAGATCTTTAGCTTGCATTCTATGTTTATTTTGCACTAGGTAGGCTTTAATTTCGACTCTGACTACTGCCTTAAATGTTTCCCAAAATAATTAGCTGTTCTCTATATGGGCGTAGTTAAATTCCGAAAAACTCTCTCCATTTTAATTTTAACCAGTTTTTAAATGTAATAAAATCTTCCAATATTGTTAATGTTTAGTTTCTTAATATGCAGTCAAAACTGCATGATCTGAAAATATTATTTCATTTATTCCTGCAGTCATCTCTAAACTCGTGGCCCTTTCTTAAATCAAAAAGGCATCTATTCTATACATCGTTTTATATGCATACGATGAACAAGTATATGCTCTATTGTCTGGATTTTGGAGTCTCCATATGTCACGCATTTTCAATGCTTGACAATTTTTTTTTTAAGAGTTTGGCTTCCTGCTTACTATTTTTATTTAGGGAAGGCTTTAATCTGTCCAGCGCTGGATGCATAACCATGTTAAGATCTCCTGCAATGATTAGGTTATTTGAGCAATACTGAGTCAATTTTACAAATTTTACAAGTTTATCTAGCTTGTTGGGTCCATAAACATTACATAACACTAATTGGACTCCCTCTACTTCCAGCTGTACTATTATATACCCATAACATTTTATAAATCAAATCTTTATTAAAAAGAATTGCAACTCTTTTTTTTGTATTAGTGCATGGTGTTGCTATCACTTCCCCCACCCACCAGTTCTTAATGTATCTAGTTCTCTTTCTTTCAGATGGGTCTTCTGAACTAAGGCAATTATGGGTTTAACTTGTTTAAGGTGTTTCAAAATATTTTTCCTCTTTTGGAGCGAAGTAATTTCGCCTACATTCCAGGATATTAATTGGATGCTATCCTTCATTATAGGTAACTAGAATAAATTTGTCTACACTCAACGTTATATAGAGACTAGGGCACCACAAAACAGAACAAATCAAAACACAACAAAACAAAACAAGATAAAAACAAAACAAGAAAATAAAACAACATATCATAAAACAAAACAAAGCAAGAAAAAATAAAACAAAAACTCCCAATCCAGAGATTCTGCCCCTAAAACAAAATATATACATCAGAAGTACTTTTTCTGTTGTATTCTTCAACATATAGGTAATAGCCCACTTATTCTTAATTTGCTTTAAAACATTTGTAGTAAACAATATGCAAACACAGAGATAGGGGGCCATCAACATTTATAGATTCATAGTAAACTAGCTATTCAGGTTTGTATACCTTGACCTTTTTAAAAAAAAAAAAAAATCATGTGCCTCATCAGGGTTATTCAGCAGAAACATCCCACTAGCCGTGGTAACTTTAATTTTGGCTGGGTATATAATGGTTGCTTTAAAACCTTCTTTAATCATTCTGGTACAAATAGGTGCCATTTCACGTCTCCTCTGGGACGTTTCAGCTGAGAAATCCTGGAATAATAGTATGTTTCTTTCCTTAAAAATGAAAGGGAATTGTTTTCTATATTAAATCAAAATATTCATTTTATCCTGATGATTCAAATATTTGACTATATTGGGTCTGCCCTTAGTATTGGTTTCCGCAGGTTGTCTAGCCGCCCCTAGTCTGTGCACCCTTTCTACTGATATAGGAGTATTTCTTGTATCCAAACCAAGACTTGTCAATAATTCAACTGAAACTAATTTTAAGAGATCTTGAAATTCTATAGACTCTGGGATGCCGATAATTCTAACATTATTTCGGCGTGAGCGGTCCTCTAGCTCTTCTAGTTTAGCTTGTATAGATTTCATCTGTGAGGACTGCTCTCTAATTGTTTGTTCTTGCTGATGGTTGGAATCTTCTAGATCTGAAATTCTTTGCTCAGCTTCCTCTAGTCTATTTGCGAATTGTTTAACTTAAGCCGACATTTGTTTAACTATATCTTGAATTACAATGTTTTGCTTTATAGTATTTGAAGCAAGGGGGGCAGGTTCATTCAAAATGTCGTTGCTACTCCTAATCTTTCTATCTTTAGCCTTTGACGTCATAGCAGGTGATTTGGTTTTATTCTGAGTGATTAATTTCTCCATAAGTGACAAAAGTTTTGTGAAAAAATGCACGGCAATAAAACCGCAGTGTTAATAAACCCACAAATAAAAAGAAAAATAATAAAATAACTTTAGGTATTTTTTTTTTATAGCTACTAGTTATACCCCGTTTGGGGCTAGTAAATTTAAATGTATAATTTAGTTAGTGTACGTGTTTAAGTGTTAAAGCTAGACATCAATGACATCCATATGAATATATAGTTTTAGGGTAGTATTTCTTAATATTTTCTGGCTCCTTCTGTCTGAAGGGGTAAGCTCTTGTTGTCCCACTACTTCAACAAGTTGCAGTGAGCACAAAATCCAATCCCCACGCATCCGTGTCTACTATACCCACCCCTATCTGTTTAATGAATTAAATTCCAATATCAATTTATGCTGGTGCACATATCTAATCTGTTCAAGCCATCATTCAATTTATAAACAATTTTGAATAGTTATAGTTCACTAATCGCACAACATAAATCCTTCAATTATCAAAGTATGAAATAAATCAGATATCAAGCATATATTTACTCCCTATAAAAAATGAGAAAAGTATAAAAACAGACTCTTCTATATATGCAGACCTATTTATCAAACAATAACCTCCTGTTGTAGCAAAAAGTCTCTTATTCTTTAACAGTCTACTGTGGTGTACTTCCTTTAAACTTGATGGCAATTTAAGCTTTCACAGGGCGGCTAATCCCCCCCCCCCTCCTCTTACAGCTAATGTCTTTTGCACAGGGGAGAAAGAAACCCTTTTTTTTCTTCAAAAGAAAACACAAGGAATGAGGTCAAATTCCCAGGGGAGCCCTCAGCAGTCAAAGTACTTTACCAGTTATCACTTATGGTTCTCCAGCTTGCCCTGTAACCTGTTGTTATATCTCTGGTTGCAAACTTGTTAGAGATAAAGACAACGACTTGTGTTGTTTCTCCAGGAAGATAACGCAGATTTATTGACGTTGTCTGTTCTTGCCTGCAGCAAAAGAAAATTGTTGCCTCTAGATGGTACAAAGCCGGTTATCAGCTTACGTGCTTCAATTAGGATTCCAGTAGTCCAGCCTTTCTCCTGCATCAATGTCACTCCCCCGAGCCAGGTGTACCTTGTACCTTCAGCCTGTCAAAGCACTTTGAAATAGCACACACAGAAGCCGTTGGCATCTCCACAGTTCTTTTTCTAAACTTTTTCTTGCAGCACTTGTGTGGGATCAGGGCTGTGGATTTTGCTCACGTGCACCTCTCTGCACCCTCGGTCCCTCAACTGTTACTGGGGAGCTCCCACTGACCCACAGTCACGCCGGACTTCTTTGATGCCCAAACCTTACAGGGCTCCTTTGCTACCCCTCTCCCAGAACCGCCGTCGGCATTATTATTAACTCCACGGCCAAGTTTCACTGTCTGGGAGTTATGGGGGTATAGTTGCCGGTTTTGACAGTGGCCAATGCTAACAGGCACACCTTTGATGACGGTTTACTTCCGACCCAGATCACGGGTCCAGATGCATCCTAATGTATGGACAGGGAACTCGAGCAGTGTGCAACGCTTGTCAAGCCGCTCACAAACCAGGAGCTTGTATTCCGGGCCTCCTCAAGGAATTGCTTGGGCATGTGGGAGTAACCTGTGCTCTATCCCTCTCAGAGCAGTCCTACGGCCAGTCGACTCGTAGCGCCTACCCTTCCGGTCAGACCATTATTGATCAGCTTTGCTGGATGTCAGGAGACTGCAGCATCCTCTGTGCTCTGCCTTTTCACCATAAAATGGCATGTTCTATCTGAATCATGAGAATATAATTTTGTCTAGACTAATCCTGTCATCAAAGTATACTGGTTACATTGCACCAATTTAATGTTCTAGATAAATCTATCTTTTAAATTAACTTCCTGTTATGTCCCTTTAAGCACATGATGAACCTGTATTAATCAGATTACATATGTTACATGACAGGTGATGCAGGGTACGGCTGCAGACCATGGCTGTTGAACTCCTTGGAACACCCCTTACAGAGCCATAACTCAGGTACCAGGAAGCCCACATTAGGACAAGAAATGTGATAGAAAGGAGCATTGGCCTACTCAAAACCAGATTCAGGTGTCTGGATATGACGGGCGGAGCTTTACAGTGTAACCCCAACAAAGTGTGTTCCATTGTCAATGCATGTTGTATTCTACACAACATTACTGTGGACACACGTATATTGGGGGACATTGAACCATAGCAAGATGATGAAGAGGTGCCTGTACCTGAGGGTGTGGACAGGGGAACACTGAGGGGGAATGAAGTAAGGGACTTTGTCATCCGGGAATACATCACCTGTAAGTTACTTGTTCATAAGCACAGTAACCCATAACATTCACATGTATTATGATGTTTGACTGTACCTCACCAACCATTGCATGTGTATATATCATGTTTTGCAGAATTACATACTGCGGATTTCCATTGTATGTAAGTGAAAATACTACATCCCACCCCTTCCCTTAACCCCACTAATTACTAAAAATGTCTCATTGTTTAATTTATGTTTAGGTCACAATGGTTTTCTGAATTTCATTCTGAAGAAGACTGGAAATTGATGTTACTACCCCAATCCAAACACACGCAAGAAAATGGTGGTTGCGCATGGGTCTATATAAGGCTTTTGTGTAATTACATGTCACTTTTTTCTTTAATTCCGGTTTCATTTTTACATGTGATATCCTTATTTACATAAAACTTCTCTTTATTAACAATTTACACGGACATATTACTGGCGTAAGTTACTGGCGACGACAGAAATGTGTATTTGCGCACATTTCTGAACATCGCCAGTTTGTCCTACTTACGCCAGTCTAGCACACCTTCTGTAACTACATCAGTATTATATATACCCATGTGTCAATTTATATTTATGTGAGATACATTGATTTACATCTTATAAGTCAATATTACTATATGTACCCTTCATACACAACTATGTGATGTGAGTTATAGTACAAGAATATGTCATAAACATGATAATATTACCTGTTTTTTATTGCCAATGCAACACAGGTCATATTATCATTTTTTATCAATATAAGTGTAATAAAATACACCTCACATGGATGTGTATGGCAATTACATGGTAAATAACAAAGGACAATGTTTATGTGAACTATAATAATATTTTTTTTTATTTTTTTTTTTGGATGAGGGAGCTGAGCTGCCTGTAGTGGATTGCCTTGTTCTCCTTGTTCTAGCAGATTCTGGTGTTTCTGCTGGTGTGCTGGCAACAGATGATGGTGCTCGTCCCAGGGAAGAAGATGGTGGAGCTTGTCCCAGGGAAGAAGATTGTGGAGCCCGTCCCAGGGAATAAGATGGTGGAGCTCTCACATATTATTGATATTCCTAATGATGATCAGTGTGTGACGACTCAGCCTCTTCAATAGGAGTTCTTACAGATTATGCCATTATTACAGACACGTCATGTGACATTGTCCGTGGGTAATATCCATGACTGACATGAGACTGTGATTGTGTTGTAGGGGTTGTAAATACATGGACCCTTTGTGGCTGTCTTGGCTCCCCCTTAAAACCTAAAGGGAGGATATTTCTCTGGCCATGAATGCTGCCAGTGGTCATATGGCAATGTCGGTGGCATCACTCCCGGGTCCTCAACTGAAGCCATCCAACCATGCTCATGCCTGGGAGCACATTGTTCCTGCAGTTGCATGAAGACTGGTAGTGGGGTGGTGGTGGCATGGCTGTTTGTTTCCTTGTGACAGGAGGTTCTGTGGAGGAGTTAAAGGATGAGAGGGATTAGTACAGTCAGATATACTGTATGTCCATGTGGGCATACAATGTACATGGATACATGCTAGGGCCTACACTGATTCACATGTCAAACTCTAAAACATGCATGTGCACATTATGAGTTGGTCTATGAGTGATTTGAATGGGAGCAGTATACAGGGATGTGTTTCATACAATAGTTATGTGCACATGTCAATGATTAAATAATGTGTTCTTTAAGTGACACTATGGTCAAACAAATTACTTTTGCTTGATCTAGGCACAGAACCTGCTTTATTAAGCTAAATGTATTGGGATGGCTATAGTGTCCAGTTAAGGAAAACTCTACGTGTGGCTTGTGGCCTGTGTTACTCTGAGACATGTTAGTATTGCACTATTCCACCTCACATCATGAATTGCACTGTGTTATGTAGCAGTCAAGTATAATTGTAGATGTTTTTGTAAGTACTCCAAATACCATGCTCCTCATCATGTACAGTACATGAATGTGTGATATTAAAGGATATTGTATTTCAATTACATATAATACAGGTGTGTGGGATGTTACTCACCAGCATTATGTGCGGTGGTTGCAACCCACTGAGTCACGAGCCCCTGGAATTCCACGGACTGCTGTGGTACTCAGGGACCTGCGTATCATCTCCTGCCATGTGTTGTACTCAATTTCCAGGGATGGTCCACCGCCTGTTCCCTTCTGGTGGACTGCTTCCTGACCCATCTTCTCTTTGACCCGCCTCTTGCAGTTATTCCACCTCTTTTTCAGGCCCTCTACAGTCCTCTTCTGCAGGGCCACGCTGTTGACGGCATCCTCTACTGCCATCCATACGGTCTTTCTTTTTTGGCACTGCCTTTGCCCTTCTCCTGGCTGAAGAGGTCCCGTAGTTGTCCATGATGGCCTGGACTAGGGCAACATTTTCCTCAAAGGAGAAGTTGGGACATCTCAGCCTCTCATCCTCCATGGCTACTTGGCTTCCTCCCTGAGATGTCCCTGGCAGTGTGGGTTCCTCCCTATCCTCTCCCTTCCCTGCCCCCCCCTTCTGTCCCCATGTGCACCCTCCATCCCTCTCCTGGATGTGCCTGCTCTCTGGCATCTCTCCTCCCATAATCCCTTATGGCTCTCCCTCTCCCCACTCCACTTACTCCCTGTTGCTGGGCCCACAGCTCCTCCTGTCCTCTCCTATCCTCCTCTCCCCTACCTATCCCTGCCATCCTCACACTAATTACACTCCCACTCACTCCCAGTTCAGTCACACACAATCACAACCAAACACTCAGCCTATCACACTGTAAAAATAAAATGAATATGTGAGGTGTTAGAAAAAAAAAGTTTGGTGTATATGTATGCAATGTGTGCAATATGTCAAAATATGTGTATGTAAGTGTACAAATTATACTCAATCCACCAATGCGACCTAATTATTTTGTTTAGAACAAGGGAATACACAGAAGCGCAAAGAAGAACAAGCTTGAGTAATTTATTTGTAGCACATAAATAAACATAAAAACTTACACTCAGGTAAGCAGCAATATTCGTCCTAAAACACACACAGTAAGATCCAGTGTAAGCCTGCAGCGGTCTGAGTCCTGCTCTGAAACAAACTGAAACGTCCGTGATGGAAAACGAGCCGACAGACCTGAATCGGCGTCTGACGTCAGTATGGAGCTGGATTCGGAGCGTCCCCCTCAGATGGATCCTTTCTCTGACCGCACATCCACACAGCTGATGATGGCAAATAGTCCCCAAACAATATCCCTACGCGTTTCGTTCGGATCTCGGCCGAACTTTGTCAAGGGCAACACAAATGTTCAAAAGTTCAAGCGGTGTATTTTGTTTGCGCCTCTCTCTCTACTCTAACTAAAACCTCCACTCCTGGGCAGTGTGTTGTATCTCAACGAACAATCCAAACACACGCAAGAAAATGGTGGTTGCGCATGGGTTTATATAAGGATTTTGCGTAATTACGTGTCATTGTGTCCATTTTCTTTATTTGTGTCTATATTTTCTTTATTTCCGGTTTCATTTTTACGTGTGATATCCTTACTTACATAAAACATCTCTTTATTAACAATTTACACGGACATAATACTGGCGTAAGTTACTGGCGACGACAGAAATGTGTATTTGCGCACATTTCTGAACATCACCAGTTTGTCCTACCTTTGACATGGTAATATAAAATTATAAATCGTATATATAAAAAAACCTCTGCAATATACTTTCATTATTTATTTTGTCCCTTTTTCCTGTAATTCTATACATGTGAGCTTTTCAGTTCCTGTTAGAAATGGAAGTGCAAAACACTGTTATAGTACACACAGCCATTGGCTGCACACTCTAGTGACCTATTTATAACTGTCCCTAATTGGCCAAAGAAGGTAACCTAAGTTACAACATGGCAGCTCTCATTGTTTTATAGACACTAAAACTTTACACTTATTTTGTCAATATTGAAACAGCTAATGAAACTTTAAAAAAATACATCTACATCAAAGTGCAGTCGAATCTTCTGTTACTAAAACAATTGTTTTATTATAAAGGCAATAGAGCTGATCGGCTCCTGGCTCATAAACTAAGATCCCGCACTCAGCAACGCCGAATTCCGGTAATTCAGACTCCTAAAGGAGCTGTGCAGGCACCCAAAGATATTGCCAACGCATTTGCGCAGTATTACTCAGACTTATACAATCTTTATTCATCTCTACATAACACCAAAGCCCCCATAGACCAAATAGACCGGTTCTTATCCTCGCTCTCACTCCCAGTCCTGCCGGAAACGGACGCCCAGAGTCTGGCCGGCCCTGTCACCGAGGATGAACTGCTAAATGCAATTTCTTCGCTCCAATTAGATAAAGCACCGGGGCCAGACGGGTTTACCACTGTCTTCTACAAGACGTTTGCCCCGCAGTTAGTCCCTCTTTTAACTAGATTCTTCAACTTCACTTTTAAAGCAGGTAACCTCCGCCCTGAATTTCTTGAAGCCTCCATTATAACTCTGCCCAAAGACGGTAAGGATCACACTAGGTGTGAAAATTACAGACCGATCTCTCTTATTAACGTCGACATAAAAATATATGCAAAAATACTGGCCACAAGACTGAATAGGTTTCTTCCAGACTTAATCCAGTCTGTAATGAATCCCAGACCAGGTGGGATTCATTACAGGTAGACAGGGCCCGGACAACACAAGACTCCTTCTTAATATCTTCACGGAGGTCGCTGACATGGGGATCCCCCTCCTCGCCCTGTCTATGGACGCAGAAAAAGCGTTTGACAGGGTGAGGTGGGATTACATGTTCCGGACCTTAGGAGCATTTGGACTACCTGACTCCTTTATCACGGCGGTGAAATCACTATACTCTTGCCCTACGGCAAGGGTGAGGGGCTTGGGATTCTGCTCCGATACTGTACAGATCGCGAACGGCACAAGGCAGGGGTGTCCTCTCTCTCCCCTCCTTTTTGCCTTGAGTATTGAACCTCTGGCCGCAGCCCTGCGAACCTCTGCCCGGGTCAAAGGCCTGACCCTACATGATACCCCTGAGAAATTAGCCCTGTACGCAGATGATTTGACACTGTTTATCTCTGAACCACTTGAATCTTTTCCTGCTCTCTTTGACCTACTGCATAGCTTTGGTAGTATTTATTACAAGCTGAACTTGAGTAAAACGGAAGCTTACCCCTTGAATTTACCGGACCGTGAACTAAACTTACTAAAAAAAAAGTATCCCTTCCACTGGTCCACTCAAGGGTTAAAACACCTTGGAGTATTTCTCTCACACGAGATAGGTACAGTCTTAACGAAAAATTTTCATTCCCTCCTCTCCAACCTCCAGATGGATTTATGTTCCAGGAAATACGACGAAATCTCCTGGTTTGGGAGAATAGCTGCTGTCAAAATGATGCAACTCCCCAAGCTAACATACCTTTTCCGATGCTTACCTATAAAAGTCCCACCCTCATTATTGAATAAATTTCAAGCGGTCATCAACAGATATATTTGGAATGGGAAGAGGTCACGTATTGCGGCGTCCTTACTGCAACGCCTTGTCCTGGCAGGGGGGCTGGGCCTCCCGAATGTTAGACTCTACTATGAGGCTGCATTACTAACCCACATTTCTGAATGGAACACAAAGGGGGCTCTCCCCGGTTGGATGGAGCTAGAACAGGCCTCCATACCGGCCAATATAACGCTCCTGGACCTGATCTGGATCCCAGCCCACTGTCTCTCAGAATACCCGATTCACAACAAGATCGTCTTACACTGCAGAAATTCCTGGTTGCGCATCTGCCACTACAATCTAGTCTCCCCACATCCCTCATCCTTCCACTCCATGTCGGGTCTTCTGCTTGGCCTACCCTACGCCAGTCAGGCCGCATGTAGAGCATTGTCCTCTCTACAAGTTGTTGACTTCATCTCAGGAGAGGGTCGGGTGACGCTGGATGCTTTAGCCCAACAACATGACATTCCACTTAAATTCAGGTTTGACCTGCTCAGACTCTCCTCTATACTCAAATCATGGGGTTTTCTGCATGGCCCCCACAGACCACTGTCTCCTTGGGAAAGGAAACTGTCCACGAACACCCAGCATGTATCTCCCCTGTCCTTCCACTATCAGATCCTGCTGGAAGCATCGGAACTTACCAAAACAAGGCACATGGAGGAGTGGGAGGACTGGGGTATAACACTACCCGCAGATGTATGGTCAGACGCGATACTACATACTAAAACATCTATTCATTGTATCACACTTTTCGAGCTGTTTTATAAGATTCTAACCAGATGGCACTATGTTCCATCCAAGATACATAAAATGTTTCCAAGCAGCTCGCCCCTTTGTTGGAGGGGTTGCCAAAGGATAGGTGACCCTCTCCATGTTTGGTGGACTTGTCCCGTCATTGCTCCGTTGTGGCGCAAGACTGAAAATTTATGCCACCGCATGGGCCTGGTTGACTCTCTCCCCCCAGCAATGGCACTTGTTCATACCGGCCTACGCTCTGCCCCCGCACCGAGCCTCATCTTGCTCATAACTATCATGATGGCTGTTAAATTATCAATTGCAAGGAGCTGGAAGAAACCAGAGTGCCCCAGTTGGCAAGCCGTGGTTCGCCTCATCTCCTATTTTCGGTTCATGGAAAGCTATGTCTATGGCTCCCGACACCAAATTGACCTGTATGCTTTAACATGGGAGCCCTGGGACCACCTGGGTGAGGAGGCGATACTCGTGGTCTGAACGGGGGACAAGAGGTCCCACACTACTAATCTGCATTCCATAAGGATGCCCTACTGTATCCCCCCCTTCCCCCTCAAGACACCCCAGCGACACTATCTATGAACTTATTTATTTACGTCTCTAAGATACTCCCCCCCCCCCCTCTCTCTCCCCTTCCTCCTCCTCCCTCTCACCCTATTCTCCACAAACGCCGGTGTTCTCCCACATAGTCCCTCTCTCGTCAGCACGCTGACCGATAGAGCCCAAGTTTTTCACTTTTTGCTTTCGCGTGCGCTTTCCACCACTATTCAGACACTCAGTTAATGATATATTAAACTTATAAGACTTCTTAGTATAATTGATTCCACAACCTGTGATGTACAATGGTGTTAGGTGAGAACCCTTATCTGTTATCCGTACTGCCTTTTTGGGGCAGGATCCTGTCAACAAATGGTTCTCTTTATACGCTTGTGATTTAATTGTATTATTTGTACTCTGTAATGTTATTTATTCTTCAATAAAAAATATATTAAAAAAAATACATCTACATGTTATTCTCAGACTAATCTTTTCAGGAATGCATCATTCTATCTAGCATTTATTTAGCGTTTAATGTCCCTTTAAGACTGTGCTTTGTGGATTGCTGAGATGCTAAAATCAAACTAGCAAGTTCCCTGTCCATTAAGGGACATTGATTAGCGCTGTGGAATCTGTTGGCGCTCTACAAATAACCGATAATAATAATAATAATTGATTGTACACTAGATTTGTCTTTGCATAAATGTTTGTATATGATCCATTTATATAGCCCATATGGAAGTATTTTTGTAACAATGTATATTTTTGCTTATTTTTAAGTACATTGTGCTGATTTTCAGACTCCTAACCAAGCCCCAAAGTATCAGATGTAGACTGAAGTCTACAGATTCCTGCTTGCTGCTGTTTGAGGAATGGGTCTTTTCATATGCAGGGGAGGGTCTGATCCTCCTGCTTTCTCAGCACCTTGCAGTGGGTGTCCCAGTCTGAAAATTGGTGTATACTGTCCCTTTAGTAAAGGAAAACATGACAATTTTCTACTTCGCTATTTTAGCCGACTGCATTTAAAAAAATAATAATATTGTGTTAGGGGAAAAAAATGGGAATATTATGACAAAAAGTCAGAAATGTGTGCATACAAAGATTATACATAAGATGTGTAAATGCCTTAATCATTATCAATATATGCGTATGCACGGTCAATATGTCAGCTATAAACCTATAATATATATATCTGTTTTCCGCCAACTACTGTGTTTTTGTAAGGTGTTTTTAGTGAAAGTAAAATAGAAAACAAGAGCATAAATATAATCTAGTATATCAATGGTAAATTAAATGTGGCCACGTTTGCTGACAGCAGACGTAGATTGTCCGCTGCCTGCTCACCGTGAACACATCTGGGAACCCTAGCGATCACCCACAGGTTCTCTAATTGGGAACAATCCAATCGAGTACATGGACCCAAATTACACAATGGCTGCGTGAAACATGATTCCAGTTATATTATGAACTGAAGCAGAGCAACTGCACAGTGACAGTACACGCGCCTAGAACGTACGTAAACCACGTGTAACCCCGCCTAGATAATCAATCTCCGATTCGTTACTTCACTCTGCGCAACTCAGCACAGAGTTTAGCCAACAGCTGTAGCTCTCAGTGCGCCTGCGCTTGTTGGGAACATGGCGGATGACAAGGTGAGTGTGTGACCGGTACCGAATTAACCCTGAAAACTCTTGTTTCATACAACTGGCTATTATATTTTTGCATACTGTAATTTTTTCATGCGCGTGTTTTGTTACCAGCGCGTTCCAGACTTGCTTGTTGTAATAATACGGGACACAAACATTATTTAGTAAGTTAGTTGGATGTTCACATTATACTTATTAGTTGCTAAGTTCTTTTTGTTGCAGACTGTTCCCCAATACTGTGTAATGCGACAGTAACTCTATTTCAACTCTTCAAGTGTTGAAAAGTTTATGCACTGTGTGAGTCACTGACGTATACTTTCTTAGTTGTAATGATGGTAACATGGTTGTTTAACCTCTTGGCAATAGGTTGACTTGACAACCAAGTTAGATTATGATTTAATTTAAATAGATTGCAAAGCTTTAAAGATTCAGGCAGATAACCCGATAAGACGAATGTTTTCAGATCCTAAAGGGGTTTGTGACCTATGGAAAGAATGGTATAATAAATATATGCATGTAGGGGTGGATAGATTAAATGAAACAGGAAGTAAAGGTAGATTTACCAGGAGCCTGAGTTGTTTACATAAAATGGATTGAAACACTCAAATTTAAAATTATGTATTGTGGTCCTCTAGAATTTGGCAGATTTCATTTGGTTGTAGTGTAAAGAATGTTTGCTTTTCATCTGATAGTAAGCTTCTTGGTTATTAAAAAAAATATGTACTCTAATCATCTCTATGCTGATGACACCCAGATCTTCCTCTCCACCCCTGCTCTCTCTCTCCCTCTGTCCTTTCTCATGTCAGCGAGTGCTTATCTGGTATTTCTTCCTGGATGGCCTCTCACCACCTAAAGATAACACGTCCAAGACTGAGCTTCTTCTAATGCCCCCTCAAGCTCTATGCCGACTTCTCTCTCCCTGTTGACGGCATAACCATTTCCCCATCGCCCCAAGTCCGCTGCCTCAGAGTTACATTTGACTCAAATCTATCCTTTGCCCCCCACATCCAATCACTTTCTACATCCTGCCGCAACCACCTATGCAATATTTCCAAGAGTTGCCCTTTTCTGAGTGCTAACACCACAAAGCAAACAATCCCCTCCCTTATTTCCTGACCTGACTACTGCAATAACCTACTTACTGGCTTTCCTCTTTCCTTCCTCTCCCCCTTCAATCCATCCTAAATGCCTCTGCCAGGCTAATCTACCTTTCCCATCACTCTATATCTGCTGCACCTCTCTGCGAGTCCCTTCAATGGCTCCCCATTCACAGCAGAATTAAATTTTAAAATTCTTACCCTTCCATGCAAAGCTCTCACCAACGCCGCTCCCCACTACCTATCCTCTCTAATCAACAAGTATACTCCAGCCCTCCCACTAAGATCCAACATTGATCTGCTTGTTTCATCCGTGACTATCACCTCTTCCCATGCTAGACTGCAGGACTTCTGTCGTGCAGCACCTACCCTCTGGAACACTCTCCCTCGTGCTGTCAGGCTTTGCCCTAATCTTTCTTCCTTTAAATGCTCCCTGAAGACCTTTTTGTTCAGAGAAGCCTACCACCCAACTCAATAATACATTAATTTCACTTACCTAACAACATTTCTCTCATCTAACTATATATTAACATCTTTCTCAATCTTGTAGTCCTCACCTCCTGTTTCTCAACCCTCTACCCTTCTAGATTGTAAGTTTCCCATGGGAATAGGGCCCTCAATTCCTCCTGTATGTGTTTGTAAATTTTGTCCTGTCTCTTACAAGTTTTATATCATTGTTTTATTTAAAGTGATGGTAAATTCTCCAGCATAAAGTCACATATAATTAAAGCTCCTGTGCCAACTAGCATATCGATCTGCTTTTAGCATTAAAAAGTCCAATCTACCTTTTAATAATTAAGGTTTTTCTCCGGCTCCGGTAACTGCTGTAATGCAGCCTCTGTCACAGAATTTCTCTTTGGCTTCCTTGACTGGCAGTTGTTTAAGCCAATCAGAGCCTCACCATGTGCCCCATGTAAAGTATTGACAGCACGCTTCTGTGCTTGTAACTCTGACTGCAGTGTTAGACGCCCATGGGGGACCAATCAGAGTAATACCTTGCGTATTCGTCACAAGGGAAAGAAAAAAAAAATTATAATGCGGGCGGAGGATCAGAGAACAAGTCAGGCAGCTTGCAGGTTAATAAACTGGTCAATTATTTAGTTATTAAAAAATAAAATAAAATGATGAATGAAAGTTTTATATTAATAACAAAAGATATATATATATATATATATATATATATATTTTATAGGTTGACGCAAGTTTACTTTCACTTTAATACTATGTTTATAAATTGTGTTTGGTGTTCCTTTTTTAAGGTATATTTTTTTTCAATCACAATTTTCTTCAATTCTATTTAAAATGTGAAAAAGGGTTATTTAATGACCGTAAAATTTCTCTATTTACAATATTATTTTTTTTTAGGGTTCCCCAAAACTGAAGGATCTTGCCTTTCTCAAGGGCCAACTAGAAGGTCTACAGCGCAGGCTGGAAGATGAGGTCCATACTGGAGTAACTCAGGTAAATAGTTATATTCTATTTATCTACATCATTGTATAATAAACAAAATGATTAGTAATAGTTAAAGGGACACCGAACCCAATTTTTTTTTTTCTTTCGTGATTCAGATAGAGCAAGACATTTTAAGCAACTTTCTAATTTACTCCCATTATCAAATTTTCTTCATTCTCTTGGTATCTTTATTTGAAAAGCAAGAATGTAAGTTTAGATGCCGGCCCATTTTTGGTGAACAACCTGGGTTGTTCTTGCTGATTGGTGGATACATTCATCCACCAATAAAAAGTGCTGTCCAGAGTACTAAACCAAAAAAAGCCTAGATGCCTTCTTTTTCAAATAAAGATAGAGAACAAAGAAAAATTGATAATAGGAGTAAATTAGAAAGTTGCGTAAAATTGCATGCTCTATCTGAATCACAAAAGAAAAAATTTGGGTTCAGTGTCCCTTTAATTGCAGATACGTTCTGCTTTGCTAAGCTTTCTATAATCTGGCCTGCTTTAAAAAACAAACAAAAAAAACAACAACTTTATCTTAGGTTAGTAGGAGAGGGTACTAGTGATAATTTCTTGAAGGCCGCCTCTTACCTCAATGCATTTGATAGTTCATGTGTTTCATATAAACAACATAATATTGTGCATATGCATGTGGAGTTATTTAAGAGTCAGCACTAATTGCCTGAAATGCAAGTCTGTCAAAAGATCTGAAATAAGGAGGCTGTCAGAAGCTTAGATACAAGGTAATCACAGAGGTAAAAAAGATATTTATCTAACAAAACTGGGGAATGGTAAATAAAGGGATTATATATCCCTTTTTATTTTTTTTTATTAAACAATACCATTTTTGGTGCTTACCATCCCTTTAAGTTTAAGAAGCTTATAGTCCATTTTCTGACCATAAAATGATTAGTAGGCATGGACAAGAATTTGGTATTCGTTATAGAAACAAAAGCTGAATATAGGTAGCCGGTAGCGGCATTCAGCTTTTTTCGGCATCAAATGTATAAGTGTAAAGTTGTGACACATTTGTCTGTTACACTAATAAATCCTCTGTCAAATATCTGAATGCTGCTGCCTGTGGCAATATTTGGCATTCATTTCTATAATTGATACATTACAAATTCTTTACATTTTCATAAAAAATGAACTACTATTTTATATAGTACTGCTGAATTTAGCAGTGTTTTACTATTGATAATACATGTATATGCTGCTTAAAGGGACATAAAACACAAATATTTTCTTTCATTAATGAGAGAGAACATACAATTTTAAAAAAACTTTCCAATTTACTTCTGTTATCAAATTTTCTTCATTGTTTGTTATCCTTTGTTGAAAAGCTTGGCTCTTAGTGTGCACATGTCTACAGCACTATATGGCAACAGTTTTGCAACAATGTAATAAATTAGCAGAAGCACTAGATGGCAGCACTATTTCCTGTCATGTAGTTCTTCAGGCATGTGCACGCTACCTACCTAGGAAGCCCTTTAACAAAGAACATGAGAACAAAGCAAATTTGATAACAGAAGTACATTGGAAACTTTTTTTAAATTGCATTCTCTATCTAAATAATGAAAGGCATTTTTTAAGTTTACTGTCCCTTTAAAGACATAACCATAGTAGCTTGGGTATGCGAGTACACCTGACCAGATGATCATAGTATTATGATGGTTAGTCCCAGGTACTCACTATGAAACCTTATATTAATATATTTTATAACCTCTAAGTTTGTTGGTTTCTAAGCGCCTGCAGGCTGCTTCCTTATCTCAGTGCTTTTTAAATCTTGCAGAACAGCCAGGTGCTAGTTTGTGTGTCATATAGATCAGTGGTTTTTCAACTAGTGTGCCGTGAGAGATCCTCAGGTGTGCCGCGGCTGACAACAGTTATGTGACAGGCTCATCAGGCATCATTTACAACCATGACATTGACATTCATTCACAGACAATCATTATGATTGTTTGTGATTGAGTGTCAATATGTCATGTATAGTTTGTAGGAGGCATGGCATGACAGCACAGTACAGTGCCCCGATATGTTTGGAGCAATATAGGGGTGAAACGTACGTAGGCATGCTCCCTATGATGCCACACAGACTGACCATTGGCATGAGAAATCCCACAGATTGCTCTGCACCTAAAGAAACATAAGCACCGGAAGCAGCGAAAGACAATACCTGTTTGCAAGCGTGAGTCAGCCCTTGATTATATGCAGCGCACACCTGAATGCCCCAGAGATGGTGGAGAGAAAGTGAGCCGTTTGTTTGCTGAATAAGAAAAGATCCCTGCCTGTGTATGAGACTATGCACGAGTGAAAACAAAGGGACTGAATGCAACCACTCACAGCCTGGATGTGAGCATTTCTGTTTTGTGCAGCCTGCCCTGGAAGAAGACATACAGCCCTGAAGAGGCGGAGTAGCGCTGGACTAAGCGCAGTGTATGTATGTATACCGGGTAACACAACAAGGGACTCGCCTGAAGAAACGGTAACCTATAAAATAGATGATTATCACAGTATGTCTACCTGTCAGTAACTTTCAAGCTAAAAGTAACAAGGAAAGAGATACTGAAGGCATTTTGTTTGCTGTTTCAATTATATGGGACATGTCTGTTTCTACAAATGGGGCTATATGAGTGCAGATATTTGCTACACTAGCAAGGGAAGTTCGTAAAGACTTTCACAGTTAACTCTTGCTATACTATTGTGGGACTGCTATATCTTGCTAATTTAGCTGAGTATGTCAGCGGCAGCTGCATGCTGTTGCTTTATGTGACTATGCTATTTAGATATTTGTGTCAATCTGATACTATGTATTTACTTATCACTGCTTCTATTTGAATGTTAGTTTAATATTAGTAGTTATTGCTCTTTCTCTTTATAGCTGTCTGCTGTATGAGGTATTTTACATACTTTAGTTAACATTAGACAAGACTGGCCGGTCAATATTATGTGTTAGGCATCTATTGTAAATGTGTTTTCATTATGTGCAGGTTTCTGCTCATTGATGGGACAGAGGTCCGCTGTTTGTTGGATCTTTTTCTGAAATAAATAAATTTATATGACTTTTCTCAACAAAAGAGTGCTGATATCCCTTACTTTTTATATACTATTTGTCGAAATATATAAATCTACCTCTCTTGAATAGGCTTAATACATTTAAATTTATAAGGGTCTGCACCAATTGATGTGACTACATCGAATTATCAATACTATTGTACACAATATTATACATATTATCTCTCCCCTTTAATTTCTATATTTGTGTGTGTATATGTGTGTATATATATATATATATGTATATATATATATATATATATATATATATATATATATATATCTATCTATCACAGAGCAGGTGTTGGCAGGTGCACTCTCACTAACACTTTAGTTCCAAATGCTAGAATATGGTGTAGACTATGGAAATCAAGAGACTGCACTCGCTGGTCTTGACAATACTGGATTTATTCAGTGACGTTTTGGGGAATACACCCCTTCATCAGACCAGAGTACATAGAATGAAGCAAACATTTATACTGTTCCATAAGACCCTCCCCCAGTGTAAAATTGTTGCCATGGCAACCACCAAGTGTCAACAAACCCCATACAAATGAATTAAAAAAAAAAAAAAAAAAAAATATACCAAATAAGTGAACATTGCAACCATGTACATATACAGAGCAAGTGGGAATCATAATGCAAACGGTAGATACAATTAAAGATCAAACAGAATATCAATAGAAAAAAGTATTCAGCATAGATAGACATTATGTAACCGATGGGCAGCAGTTAACAGGACCAATGAGCAATGCTTAGATTAAACATTTCATTACAGGCTTATACTGAGCAAGCAATATATACATATACAGGGCATACTATCCCCATCATACAGGCAGGTAGATAAGATAGCGGAACGACTATAAGTAGAAATGAACATGTAGTAACCAGTAAAACAGTCTATGCATACAGATAAGGAGAAGATAAATACTGCGCATGCGTATCGCAATTAAGCAACGCCCCTAAGGCTATCGCTATGTGAAAGTTAATTGGTTAGAGGAGACAAGTCTCCTCTAACCAATTAACTTTCACATAGCGATAGCCTTAGGGGCGTTGCTTAATTGCGATACGCATGCGCAGTACTCCAAGCTTATTGTTTCTCCGGTAACACACACAACTCTCAGCGGAGCTATATCCCTCTAAACCCATCAGGTATTTATCTTCTCCTTATCTGTATGCATAGACTGTTTTACTGGTTACTCCATGTTCATGTGCCTTGAGAGCCCCTCTTCCTGCCAGCGCTACATTGATACTAATGAGATAAGTCCCAATACATATACCTTGGACACCCCCTGCTAATATATGCCTGCAGTGTGATTTCTACTTATAGTCGTTCCGCTATCTTGTCTACCTGCCTGTATGATGGGGATAGTATGCCCTGTATATGTATATATTGCTTGCTCAATATAAGCCTGTAATGAAATGTTTAATCTAAGCATTGCTCATTGGTCCTGTTAACTGCTGCCCATCGGTTACATAATGTCTATCTATGCTGAATACTTTTTTCTATTGATATTCTGTTTGATCTTTAATTGTATCTACCATTTGCATTATGATTCCCACTTGCTCTGTATATGTACATGGTTGCAATGTTCACTTATTTGGTATATTGTGGTATATTTTTTTTTTTTTTTTTTTTTTTTTTTTAATTCATTTGTATGGGGTTTGTTGACACTTGGTGGTTGCCATGGCAACATTTTTGGCGCAATTTCACACTGGGGGAGGGTCTTATGGAACAGTATAAATGTTTGCTTCATTCTATGTACTCTGGTCTGATGAAGGGGTGTATTCCCCGAAACGTCACTGAATAAATCCAGTATTGTCAAGACCAGTGAGTGCAGTCTCCTGATTTATTTATATATATATATATATTTCTCCTGTATTAGGCTA
Organism: Bombina bombina; assembly: GCF_027579735.1. NCBI lineage: Eukaryota > Metazoa > Chordata > Amphibia > Anura > Bombinatoridae > Bombina > Bombina bombina. The sequence continues at coordinate 952,446,219 of NC_069504.1, forward strand.
CAATGTGTGATTTTGTAACATTTTGGGATGGTGGTGTGCCACAGGATTTTTTTAATGTAAAAAAGTGTGCCACAGCAAAAAAAAGGTTGCAAATCACTGATATAGATAACACTGTGCTCACTCCCGTGGAGAATACTAGTTATACAGAACCAGCACCATTGGCTAAAATGCAACATTACTGCGGTAAGGAGCAGTCTGCAGTGGCTTAGATACACAGTATTTACAGAGGTAAAAAGTGTATTAATATAACAGTGCTGGTTATGCAAAACTTGGGGAATAGGTAATAAAGGGATTGTTTCTTTTTAATAACAATTTTCATGTAGTTTGTCCCTTTAACTTCCTCTGAAGAAACCCTATGGAGACAGAATATGCATTAAACATTAATGATATACTGGCATATATCAGCACTTACACCTAAGTAAAATTAACTACCAGGGAACACTCAAGAAGATAGGCACTCTATAGTTTTACATTGGTTTCAGGGTCACTTACAGATCACACAGTGAACAGCAATTAAATGGACACTGAACCCAATTTTTTTTTCCATGATTCAGATAGAGCATAACATTTTAAGCAACTTTCTAATTTACTCCTAGTATCAAATTTTCTTCATTCTCTTTGTATCTTTATTTGAAAAGCAAGAATTTAAGTTTAGATGCCAGCCCATTTTTGGTGATCAACCTGGGTTGTTCTTGCTGATTGGTGGATTGATTTAACCGACCTATAAACAAGTGCTGTCCAGGGTCTAAACCAAAAATAAAGTGCAAATAAAGATAGCAAGAGAACGAAGAAAAATTGATAAGAGGAGTAAATTAGAAAGTTGCTTAAAATTGCATGTTCTAATTGAATCACAAAAGAAAAAATTTGGGTTCAGTGCCCCTTTTAAATAGAAAACCCTGTCCCAATAATGCATTAGGTACAAGTAACAGAATAACAGGTGCATATGTTTTATCTTATAGATGATGGTGTGAGCTTTGTGTATTTTATATTTCATAACCACCTATAATCAAAGGTTTTTACAAATCTAGTCTTTAAAGGGGAGACTATGCTTTTTTTTTTTTTCTTTTTTCATGTCTGCATTTAGTTAGAAAAATACTTGACCTTTTGCTTAAATTGGTATTTTTAATATTGTGCATTGCAAGGCAGACATCCTGTGATCTGAGATGTCATTACAGAAAATGCAGCATGTCTGCTGAAAGAACTGGACACATGCAGGAACTATTAGTGCTTTAACATTAGGCCATTCTCTTCAAACAGCAATTTGCTCTGGTTGAACTTAAAGAGAAACTAAACCCAAAAAAATTATTTCATGATTCAGGCAGAGAATACAATTTTTAAATAACTTTCCAAATTACTTCTATTATCTAATTTGCTTCATACTTTAGATATACTTTGTTGAAGAAATAGCACTGCACATGGGTGAGCCAATTACACGAGGTATCTATGTGCGTCTACCAATCAGCAGCTACTGAGCATATCTAGATATGCTTTTCAGCAAAGAATATCAAGAGAATGAAGCAAATTAGATAATAGAAGTAAATTAAAAAGTTGTTTAAAATTGCTTGCTCTTTCTAAATCATGAAATGAAAATAAATTGGGTTTCATGTCCCTTTTTAAAGGGATATTAAACCCACATTTTTTTTTTCTTTCATGATTCAGATAGAGCATGCAATTGTAAGCAACTTTCTAATTTACCCCTATTATCAATTTGTCTTCCTTCTCTTGGTATCTTTATTTAAAAAGCAGAAATGTGTGTTTAAGAGCCGGCACCATTTTTGGTTCAGGATCTGGGTTGCAGTTACATTTAGCCACCAATAAGCAAGTGCAACCCAGGTTCTTAACCAAAAATGATCCGGCTCTTAAACATACATTTCTGATCTTTAAATAAAGATACCAAGAGATGGAAGAAAAATTGATAAAAGGAGTAAATTAGAAAGTTGCATGTTCTATTGGAATCCTGAAAGAAAGAAAAATGTGTTTACTATCCCTTTAAGTTTTCACAGTGCAGAAAGAGCGAGGAGCTGTTTGAAGAGAACACTCAAATATGTAGCAGAACGGTAGCGCACTGATTTATGAGCGTCTCCAAGGATTTTTTTCAGCCTAGCCTTTCCCAGTCTGCAAAGCTGTGACTCCTGAATGTAAGCCGTTCTTGTTAGCAATGCACCTCTTAATTACTACCTTTTTACCTTATCATTTTGTGATGTTAGACCAAGAGCAAAGGAAATACATTTTAGACATTTTTCAAATCTTAAAACTTCTTTAAAGGGACATAATACTCATATGCCAAATCACTTGAAACTGATGCAGTATTACTGTAAAAAGCTGACGGGAAAATATCACCTGAGCATCTCTATGTAAAAAAGGAAGATATTTTTTACCTCACAATTTCCTCAGCTCAGCAGAGTAAGTTCTGTGTAAAAAGTTATACTCAGTTGTTGCTCAGCTGCAGGTAAAAAAAATAATAATGAAGAAATGAACAGCAGCCAATAAGCATCAGCAGTGCTGAGGTCATGAACTCTTTTACTGTGATCTCATGAGATTTGACTTAATTCTCATGAGATTTCATTGTAAACTTCCTTACACTGAATAGGGAAATAACATGAGAGTGCATGAGGCTTATCCCTTCGGCTGTCCCGGGACAGACATACTGATATGCTGCTTAGAAGACCTTTATAATGGGATGTGGCTACTGAGGAACTTAGGTAAAATATCTTTCTTTTTTACATAGAGATGTTCAGGTGATATTTTCTAGTCCGCTTTTTACAGCAATGCTGCATCACTTTCAAGTGTTTAAACATTTGGGTATTATGGCCCTTTAATTCTCTTTGTAACTAATTTACAATGCAATTTCCAACTGCTGCAATATATTATAAAACTTAAAAAATTGCTTTATTCTCCAGTTAATCGACACATTGCACATGAGATGGTGCTTTAGTGTAACTGCCTAATTTAAAATTTTATTGAAAAATTTTCACTAAACAAATTCTCATAGCAGAAAGTGAAAAACGGTTCTGCCTCTGGGGCTATGCACACTTTCTCCCTCTTACAGTGGGCTATTCAGTAGTAAAACCTGCACGCGGGATGTCAAACTATCTCCGATTTAGAAATGGTATATTCCTCTGTCTAATACCTCAGCCATCCTTGCACAGTAGAATTCATGATTTCCTTTACTGAATTTTTTTTTGTTTTTCCATTGACTGACTTATTTATGCATGTGTCAAATAGGCTCAAGCTTGGAGCTTTTTACTGTGCCAAATATCACACCCACAATCTTATTTTAATTAAGACTTTTACTACTTGTGTCGTCACCATTACCACCCAAAAGATGTTTATCTGATCAGCCACATAGTTTAATGCTTGTTGCCAACCAATCACTGCAGGTCAGATTAACTGATGTAGAGCACAGCATGCAATTTACTAATTTGTAAACCAATTCTTTTCTCTAGGACCTGCCTGTGCTTGCATCAAAGACCGATTAAAAGGACAGGAAACCCCAACATTTTCTTTCATGATTTGGATACAACATAGAATTTTAAACAACTTTCTAATTTACTTCCATTATTAAATTTGCTTCATTCTTTTGCTATCCTTTGCTGAAGGAACAGCATTGCACAACTGGCAGCAAGATGAACACATCTAGTCAGCCAATCACAAAAGACAAATGTGTGCAGGCATCAATTAGCAGCAGCTCCTACTAGTGTAGGATATGTGCGTATTCCTTTTCAACCAGGGTTACCAAGAGAACAAAGCATATTTGAAAATAGAAATGTCTTAAAATTACATGCTCTATCGGAATCTTGCAAGTTTTTAATTTTGTCTTTTCTAGCCCTTTAAGCCACAAACATTTCTGCCTCTATATAGCTTGCTTGTGGGTGTGAAAAGTCAAAGTACAGCCTTGTGTGTCACTTCAGCCTCTACTTTCCTCCTCCTACTGCATGCCAAATGCCTCACCACTCTTCCCTAGACAAAGACCTTGCATGCTGTACCGGACAGGCAACAGTGGTTACTTTGCAAATATATTCAGAAAGAGAAGCGCTCTTAGGAATGAACAGCAGCTCAGTAGCTTGTTCTATGGCAATTTTATGACCAGAGAGAAGCCTCTTTTAGCCCAAATGTGCTTTTTACAGAGGATGACTTTTCTGAAGTATATCAGTTTGAACCTGCCTAACAAGCTTGGTCCAGCCCCAAAATACCAGGCAATCCTTCTTTGAACACGGTATCCCCAGATGATTGTTTCACCCTCCTTTGGGCTTCATCAGTAAAGTGCAGCCATATTCCTCTAAGCACATTGGGCAAGGAATCCATGTCTGACTTCCCTAGGGTCATATAACAAATACATAGAGAAGCTCTCTCTCGAATGAACAACCACTCAGTAGCTTGTTCTATGGGGATTTACCACCTGGGAGCAGCCTCTTTTAGCCCTATTGTGCTTTCTTGCATATATACACACCATGAAAACTGAAAAATGACTCTCTCCTGCGCACAGCATAATGGAAATAGTAGTACCCATGTGCACATTAGCTCATGGTGAGCCCCACCACACCCTACAAATTGAGTTAGTAGGGATTAAATCCACTTTTGTGAGTGTGATCTGCAACATTGATTTTGTGTGTGTTGCATGTATACGTATCTTTATTTAACATTTGGGTATTTATTTATTTTTTAGGCTTGACACACAGCATTGCAAACAAAAGCCTGTAAATTTGTAGCCCTTGGAGACAGTTAAATCCTTAACACAGGTGAAGAGACTGACCATTATATTTTAGCCTTATAAATCTTATGTCCCCCCCTCAAAATAATAAAATAGCAGTAACATTAAGACAATCTAAATCTCAATCGGACCGAATGAAATGAAGATAAACCATAAGTATTCAGCTATGCAAAGAAAACCACTTTTGCTTTATTGTATACAAACTATGATAATACGAATAAGAACTGAAGTCCTTGATCTCATAGGAGTATTACATTTTTCTCACCTGTTTGAACATCCTGGCACCTAGATTTTAAATAAATTATTGCAAGGACAACCAGTTGAGTGAAGGACTTTCTTTTTCCTATGGAGAGCTTTAAAGGGACATGGCATTTTTATATCTATCTCTCACCTCCTCTTTTTTTTTTTTTTTTTTTTTTTTTTCCCCCCCCATACAACTTTCTAATTTACTTCTATCGTCAATTTTTTTTATTCTCTTGGAATCTTTTGTTGAAATGCAGGGATGTAAGCTCAGTAGTGTGCATGTGTTGAGTACTATATGGCAGCAATTTTGCAAGAATGTTATCCATTTACAAGAGCACTAGATGGCAGCAAAAAGATAGATAATGCATTTACTACCCACCAGCTTTGCATAACCAACATTGTTCTATTAATGTACTTTATAACCTCTAAGACTGCCTGTTTCTAAGCCTTTGTAGGCTGCCACTTCTTTTTTTTTTTGTTATTTTTAAAGCTTTTTACCATCTAGCACTACAGCCAGCCAGTGCTATTTCAGGTGTACCATATTGATAACATTGTGCTAACTATGAGAAAGATATCGATATCAAATTAACTTTTTTTTTTTGCACAGAAAGGATACAGTTAAAGGGATATGAAACCCAAATATTTCCTTCCATGATTCAAATAGAGCGTCTCATTTTTAGCAACTTTCTAATTAAATCCTATTATCAATTTTTCTTCTTTCTCTTTGTATCTTTATTTGAAAAGCAGGAATGTAAGCTAAAAGGGACAGTCTAGTCCAACATAAACTTTCATAATTCAGATAGAGAATGTAATTTTAAACAATTTTCCAATTTACTTTTATCACCAATTTTGCTTTGTTCTCTTGGTATTCTTAGTTGAAAGCTCAACCTAGGAGGTTCATATGCTAATTTCTAAAGCCTTTGAAGGCTGCCTTTTCTCTCAGGGCATTTTGACAGTTTTTCACCACTAGAGGATGTTAGTTCATGTGTGTCAGATAACACTGTGCTCACGCACGTGGAGTTCAGGTGAGCCAGCTCTGATTGGCTAAAATGGATGTCTGTCAAAAGAACTGAAATAAGGGGGTAGTTTGCAGAGGCTTAGATACACTTTTTACCTCTGTAATTACCTTATATTTATATAACTGTGTTGGTTGTGCAAAACTAGGGAATGGTTAATAAAGGGATTATCTATCCTTTTTAAACAATAAAAATTCTGGTGTAGACTGTCCCTTTAAGAGCCGGCCCATTTATGTTTCAGAACTTGGGTAGCACTTGCTGATTGGTGCTAAATGTAGCTACCAATCATCCACCCAGGGTAAATGGACAAGTTAACATTTTATTTATAAGAGAGAAGGGAAAAAAATGACAAAATTGAAAGGGGGGAAAAAAAGGTACTATAGAATAATACATTCTTTCCACTTAGGAGTCCATAATTGAAGAATGGCATTAAAGATAATCAGTTTTTATTTGCAGTCTTAGAGTTACATTTTCAAGATTCATTCAGTTGCATGCATACAACAAGCACCATTAAGCATGTTCACTACATTCTGTGGATTTTTTTTTTTTTTTGTTGACTGCGTGAAGCTGTGTATAACATTTTCTGTAGTTTTTTTCTTCTTAGAAATTTTTGCATTTCCCTGTCACACTGTATCATGTGCTAGCCATTAGCCAATTAGACTCCTATGTATGCACTTTGAACTCTTTTACATGCCCAGTAGGAGATGGTGCCTCAAATTGTACATCTAAAAAAAAAAATATAGCACTAATTGATAATTTAAGTAATTTTTTTTTTTTTTTTTTTACCTTAAAGTGAAGGTCAAGTCGGGCTTAGTCGCTCACGCCATTCTGCTGTTGATTATAAATAAGCTTTACGTTCATTCATGATTTCTCCTAAATATTAACAAAATAGTTTATTTTTTACCTTTTTATTTAGCCTCCGTTAAGCCCCTTTTTCTAAATGTCATTACTCACTTATGCGCATGCATTAAACACTAAATAGCATCATATAACTCTCCTGCTCTTGTATGAGATGCGCATGCGTATTGTGCTTCCTTATTTTGATACATATCGTCACTCGCAACGATCGCGCTACAAGTAAGTTACGGACCACAAAATTTTTACGCATGCGCGATTGCGGTGACCATACGCAGTTTCTTTGAAATATTGTGCACAAGCTATTGACTGACGTAGTGAGCGTGTGGGACTAGTCGCTACGTCACAAGTGCTGAATAAGGAAGTGGTGGAGGGGAGGAGTCGCAATGGAAACTGCAGGTATAATATAATATCATTTTAGATAAAAAGTAAAAACGGTTGAGAAAAAAAGTCGGCGACTTGAATGCAAATACGTTAATGTGTAAATTGCAGTAGTCCATTGGCATAAAATTGACCTTCACTTTACGCTGCATGCTCTATCTGAATCATGAAAATGTCCCTTTTTAAGTGTTATATTTGATATTAAAGCTGTTTCCTCTTACATATCTGTTAAGATTTCTTGGGTTCTCATATATTTCTTTTATTTGCAGGAAGGCTCACTTCTAAGTTCCCCATTCCTCAAGGGATTCTTGGCTGGTTATGTCGTTGCCAAACTCAGGGCCTCTGCTGTGCTGGGATTTGTGGTTGGAACTTGCACTGGGATATATGCCGCTCAGAGCTACGCAGTGCCAAATGTTGAAAAGACCATTAAGGACTACCTTAGCTCTTTAAAAAAGGGACGAGATTAAACTGGACGGCATATGGTTCTACTCCATTAAGTACTCTTTCATGCTTTTAGTGTTCTACATTAGGTTTTTTTATATTGCACAGTATGCCAGTGTGTGTGTACCGTTACATAAACTGCACCAGGTAGCACATTCAGCTGGCCTTATTGCTAAAGTGTCTTCTCTATTTTTACATATCTCAATGCAAATCTTGCTTTGGATGTAATGTTATAATGCACTGAGCCATTCTGAAAACAGTGAGGACATCATTATTTATTGGCATAGATTGTTCTAGCAGGACAATCTGCAAATTCACTCGGCTGCAAGGCTTTCACTATAAATTGACTGTTACTTATTCATGAATGTTAAAAGTTGCTGCTGTATAAGGAAGAACCTGCAGTTAACTGGAATTCCATATCACCTTTAGTTACTGCCTGAAAGCACACACACTCTTATATGCATAGATTTCTACTTTATTTGGCATTAATGCAACATCTGGGTCTTTTTTTTTTTTTTACCAAATCTGTTTAAATAAATTTTAAATTTGGTACCAAAAACCAGCACACACATACTTGACGGTAATTGAATCATTTTTAGCAAACATGTTTATTGTTGATAATGTTGGGTCAGCTGAGCCTGTGTGTTCTTATTTTAGCCAAAATTACAAGAAGATACAGTGGGGAGTGATGTTAGTACTATCAGTAATAATTTATGGATCACATGCACCTCTCATTTCTTTGTGCAAAGTGAATGGAGAGATCCCCTTCAGTTCAACCTCTGTTGTCCTTCTGATTGAATTGTACAAATTCATTGTGTCCGTTTCACTTCTCCTTATTTGGGACAGGAAATCCACGGAAGTCCTTTTATCATGGCGTTTAGCTCTACCATATACCCTGCCGGCTCTACTTTATTGCGTAAATAACAACTTGGTAGTGCACATGCAACACTTTATGGATCCAAGCAGTTTCCAGGTATTGAGTAATCTGAAAATTGTCAGCACAGCTTTGCTCTACAGTCTGTTTCTAAACCAAAGACTTTCCATCAACAAGTGGTTTGCACTATTCTTGCTCCTGGCTGCTGGGGTCTTTTATAGCTATGGTGGTATTCAGGGCGTAGAAAACCTATCTCCAGACACTCATTTATATGTAACCCTCACAGGCCTCTTTTTAATGCTTCTCTATTGTGTAATATCTGGATTATCAGCTGTTTATACAGAAATTATATTAAAGACTCAGAGTATCCCACTGAACATGCAGAACATTTTCCTTTATACATTTGGCATAGTGATAAACCTAACTGCACACTTAACAAGCAGCCATGAGGGTAGTTTCTTCAAGGGTTTTTCAGTGTGGGTACTTGTAATTATTTTCAGCCAGGCCGTCAATGGCTTGATCATGTCTGCAGTAATGAAACACAGCAGTAACATCACCCGGCTTTTCATCATCTCATTTTCCATGCTTGTAAATGGACTTTTGTCTTTCTTCATGTTTAATCTACAACTGACAATTCTCTTTTACTTGGCTGTCATTCTCATTGGTTCCGCTGTCTATTTATATTATGGTGTCAAGTGAAATCAGATGATGATGATACATAGCACCGGTGGTAGAAGCAACCTACTCTCTCATTTTTATTTACTAGTTTGTGCCACCATTTAATTCACTTACTATAATACAGTTCTGTTCCCTTTGTCTGTACCAGGCTCTAGTAAAGAAATTGACTGGAAACACTGTGCCAAATATATATTGTATATTACTAAGACCAATGTTGTTTGTTTGTTTATAAAATCTAATGTTATCATTTTATATGACAGACAACTCTATAGGCAACGATATATATATATATATATATATATATATATATATATATATATATATATATATATATATATATATATATATATAATAAACATACCCACTTATAGTTGGGGAGCCACTTGAAATATTCTTTCTAACAGCTGTAAAACGGATGATATTATTCTGAAGAGGGTGTGCAGTACAAGTCTAAATACTGTGATGAAAGCTTTTTATTTGCTAGTGTGTTTTTAAAAACAACTTAATAAGTTGCATGTAAATAAAAAGGAAACCCATGCACTATCATCACTAAAATTCCCTCCCTGTGTGGTATAATTACTGGCGCACTGTACTTTACCACAAATTTAATTTCACTCTCTGCCTTTGTGTTTTTAAAATCTTGTTTGACAAAACATGTCCTGTGTCTTGATTTTTCTATAATGTAAACCGAGCATAAATAGTTTATACTTAAAGCAAAAACACATGTCTGGGTGTGTTCAGCGCATTCCATTAGTGTATGTGACACACAGCCAATGCATATTAGTAAAATGTTTTAATTAAACAATAACAATTATAAACCACTATTTTCAAACTTTTTCCCTCAGATTTCTTTCTCTTTATTTAAATGGAAATGGATCATTTCTATAAATGCTTATTATATCACTACAAGATGTGTGTGTATGTATGTATGTATATATATATATATATATATATATATATATACTCATTGTGTAGCTCATTAACAAATCTAGAGAAGCCAGAAGGCTTGTTTTCCCACAGAAAACCTCTGGAATACTTTATTTCTAATGCAGCAAGGGATTCTGGGAAAGATATGTAAATTAGGTTCACAATGACACACCTTTTTACTTAAGCCTGTTTCTCAGCAGATTCCCTTAACGCCAAGTATCGCTGTTCACACAGCTTATAAGCTTAGCTAGGGTTAATGCAGTGATTCAAAACTATCCCAGGACAGACTGTTTCATAGTTATTGCTACTCATCAGCTGGAAGTCTATAAGCTCTGTGAACAGCGATACTTGGCATTAAGGGAATCAGCTGCGAAGCAGGCTGAAGTAAAAAGGTGCGTCATTGTGAACCTAATTTGCATATCTTACCCAGAATCCCTTGCTGCATTAGAAATAATGTATTCCAGAGGTTTTCTGTGCGAAAACAAGCCTTCTGGCTTGTCTAGATTTGTTAATGAGCTACACAATGAGTTGATTTCTCTATTTTATGCGTAGTGGAGGATTTTTAAACTCACTTTTTACCTCCCCCCTATATATATAATGTGTTTGTGTATACACACAAGAACTACATTGCAAAAGACACAAACATCTTTGCTACTAGAGGGGGGAGGGGAAGAGTGATCTCTCCTGATCATAATACATTGACTTTTCTGCTTTTACATTTTTTCTATGACTGTCAAGAAAGTGTTTAATACACCATGTTATATAAAAACTAAATCTGAAACTTGTTTTAATGCTTTAACATATTTTCTGTAACAACCCTGTAGGGAAGACATGTATTTTCCCATAAGTGCTGTACAAAGAAATGGAACCGTTTTTGTTTTTTCCAATTTTTGTTTCATGTATAATTTGTCTCATGGGTAAAAACAATATAAAAAAAATGTTAACAAAACATCTGGCTGCATCTCATATGAGTTGCTATAATATAGAACTTTGCTTTAAAAAAAAAAAACTACTTTATTTTCAATGCATATGGGCATTTTCTAATAAAATAAATTACATATTTGTTGAAATTGTCTGTTTTAAATTATTTTGATAAGGATTTAGCTGTGTGTTGAATGAATGTTTATACTATTCATAGGTGTTTAAACGGACATTAAAGGGACACTGTACCCAAATTTTTTCTTTTGTAATTCAGAAAGAGCATTCAATTTTAAGCAACTTTCTAATTTACTCCTATTATCATTTTTTCTTCGTTCTCTTGCTATCATTATTTGAAAAAGGCATCTAAGATTTTTTTTGGTTTCAGTACTCTGGACAGCACTTTTTTATTGGTGGATGAATTTATCCACCAATCAGCAAGGACAACCCAGGTTGTTCACCAAAAATGGGCCGGCATCTAAACTTACATTCTTGCATTTCAAATAAAGATACCAAGAGAATGAAGAAAATTTGATAATAGGAGTAAATTAGAAAGTTGCTTAAAATTTCATGCTCAATCTGAATCACGAAAGAAAATTTTTGGGTACAGTGTTCCTTTAAGTTTGTTTTTATTCCATTGCAAATCAATTTATCGCATGTAGCAGTTATAGCAACTGGTTTTATCTACTTGTGGACATAACAAAAATAGCCAAAAACTGTAAATAACATAACATTTTGACTGGCATAACTAGATTAGATTAAAAGCTGCTTAAAATGGGAACTATTCTAGAGGGTCTTACTCAACAGCCATCCCCACTCCCTTTTCACAAATGTGATCCTATGATGAAGCCACAGTCCTGTGCTGCTGTAAATAAGCGATTTGCTAATGTAGGTAGCTCAGTGGGATAGAAGGAAAAAATCAGCATGCCTAGATTTCATGCTTATAAATTATTTACAGATCAAACAATGACAGTCTGCAGGGAAGGACTGGAAAGATGAAGTAACCCTGGATAATGTGGTTAACTCCTTATACTTAAAGGGATATGTTACTTAGCATAAAGTTTCCTATATTTAATTAGCAACTGCGAGAAATACATTTTTAAACGGACATAAACCTGCCTTTAACTGTTTTTAACCAACGCAAAGGAGTTAAAATTGGCTCTAGAACAGCAATTTACGGCTGGTCTTCTGCTCTTGAGCCAATGATGGGCTGCATATGTTTTCAGCCACCAATTGCTTATCCTGTTAAGCTCAGCACTATATTACCCCTCTGGAGCTGACTTTAACTATGTGTTTAACCCCTTTGTGGGGTTGAATAACAGGAGTTGGGTATTGACCCATATAATTATGTTAATAGGAAATACACGCACTGTACTGCACTAACATGGTTCATCTCTGGTTGGGGAGTGACATTTTATATGTAAGGTTAAATGTCCTCCATAAAAATACTGGAAGATGAGTGTGTGACCTGGAAAAGATAGGTAATTAAACCCCTAAAGCCTTTTAGTCCTTCTATAAGCCGGATTTAAGACCAAACCATGACCCTGCAGCCCTTCTATAAGTCATACCCACATCAGATCAGACAAATATGACCTGCAGTCCCTCTCAGCTACATGCACACATCCGATTAGACATCTCTTTAAGCATCATCTTTGTGTGCCATACCCACTTTAGACCCCTAGTCCTGAAGTGTGTGTATATATATATATATATATATATATATATACAGGTAGCCCTCAGTTTACGCCGTGGTTAGGTTCCAGAAGGAACGGTTGTAAATCAAAACCGTTGTAAATTAAAACCCAGTTTATAATGTAAGTCAATGGGAAGTGAGGGAGTTAGGTTCCAGGCCCCTCTCAAAATTGACATAAGTAACACCTAATACATTATTTTTAAAGCTTTGAAATGAAGACTTTAAATGCAAAACAGCATTATAAACAGTATCAAATAATCACACAACACAGAATATATAATTAAACTAAGTTTAATTAACAAAAAAGTTTTTTACTTGCATTTTTCGGCAAACAGTTCTCTGCATTGTTAGCATGTTAGATAATATTGGGTCTGCACCTATTCTATGCATTTCAATATGCAGTGATTAATAGGCAGTTAGGCACCCTCACCTCAAGCAGCTGGACAGGAAGATAATAGGGAAGTGGTTGCTAAATCTTGTTGCTCGATAAGTCTGGTCTGATCTGTGTACACAGATCAATTTCAGGCTGTTAAACTTGCTTAACTTTGCTGAAACACAAGCGGACAGCTCCATCTACTGGCTATTTTAATTAGTGCACTGCTTTTCAATGCATTTCAATGGCAGTCCCATGACTGAAAAAAAAGGTTGTTATTCTGAAAAGGCTCAAATTGAACCGGTCGTAAACCGAGGGCCACCTGTATGTATGTATGTATATGTATATATATATATATATATATATATATATATATATATATATATATATATATATATATATATATAAACAAGTTAACGTCCAGCACCAATTCTTTCCTCGGTAAGGGTGCAAGCAGCCGCTGTCTCACCTTGACAGGTATTAATATGCAAAATAGAAATGGTTGCAGCACTCCAAGTTGTTTTTTTATAACATTTTTATTACAAGCAGTGAAATACAGGCGACGTTTCGGGCTTCTGCCCTTTCTCAAGCCAAGTGATTAGTACATAATCCAACTCCACCTTTTATAGGCAGTCCATGTGACACAACACAGGTGTAAATAATTACAATTGTGATAATACATATTCCTTCAACAGAATAAAAATAATCAATAAACAGTGATTTTGTTTCATAATCATAATTATGCATTTCTTATACAAAAAACCTTGTGATTTTCAACATATGTGATTCTTTAAACACCTTCTTATTATTAAATATTTAGTGTTAATATGAGGAAAATATAAAGTGACCCTAACAGTTCATTATCTTATCTGTGAATTATGTGAGATACTTTCATGTTAGTGATTTTTCATTACCATTTATTAATGCTATTTAAAAAAATCTTTATTATATTAAAAACAGTAATCAAACTAACAACTAAATTCTAATCTTGCAAGATATGTTTTTTCTCTGATGGATGTTAAACAGGGGAATGCACACACTCAAATATTATTTACTATATGTAAACCATAACAACAGCATTCGAAATCAAAACCTTTTGTTTTTTCAAACAACCTATTTTTATATTATGTTATTCAGTACATCTCTTTTTTCAAGTTGTTCTCTTTTCTTTATGTGAATCTTGATCTAAATCATAGAGAAAAAGTTTACAGTAAGTTATCACAATCAACTCATTATAGAAACAAGAACAGGTTATAGTCTTTATTTAAACCTTTAGGGTGCATACTTTCTAGTCTATTGATCCAAATAACCTCTCTCTGCTGTAGTTTTTTAACCCTATCCTGTCCCCTTCTCTGTATTGGAACATGTTCAAGGATTTGAAACCTTAACTGGTTAACATTATGGTTTTTCTCTTTAAAGTGTGCAGATACAGGTAAATCTGAGATGGCCTTACGTATGGTGTATTTGTGTTGTGTGAGTCTGTCTTTCATTTTTTGGGTAGTTTCCCCTATGTATATTAATCCACAGGGACATTTTAGAGAATATATGACATGATCCGTTTGACAAGTAAACAAACCATTAATCCTATATTTTTTACCCGTGTATGGGTGGACAACCTCACTGCCTTTAATCACACAACTACAATGTGAACAATTATAACAGGGAAAAGTGCCTTTCTTTTTTGAAAATGACATCCTTGTCTTACTACTACCTATATCAGTTTTGATTAAATAGTCCTTTAAGTTTTTAGGTCTTTTGTATGATAGTAATGGGAAAGATTGAAATTCTTTTATATCCTGATAATTATTTTTTAAAATATGCCAATGTTTTTTGACAATACCAGATATCTGCTTACTATTGACATTGTATGTACTCACAAATGGAATTCTCTCCATCTGTTTGTTTTTCAATGTTTTTTGTAAAAGTTGATTACGAGGGATTTGATTGACCTTTTTTAATTCATCATCCAATATTTTTATCGGGTAACCCCTTTGTTTAAATTTTTGTCCCATTTCAAGTAATCTTCTATTACATACATCTTCATCGCTCACTATTCGTTTAACACGAATGTATTGTGACTTCGGTAGAGATTTAATTGTGTTTTCTGGATGACAACTTGTATATGATAGAAATGTATTTTTGTCAGTTTTTTTAACAAAAAGATCAGTTTTAAACTTATTTTCTTCTATTGCTACAGTCACATCCAGAAAATCAATACATTTTCTATCATACTGCATTGTGAATTCAATATTAGCCGGGTTAGAATTAATTTGTTTAAGAAAAACATCAAGAGTATCTTCATTGCCTAACCATATCATAAATACATCATCTATATAGCGCCACCATACGCAAGCATACTGTTTAAACAATTCATTAGGATAGATGAAATCATCTTCAAATGTGCCCATATATATGCCTGCGTATGGTGGCGCCATATTAGCACCCATAGCGGTGCCTCTCTTTTGCCGGTAGTACATGTCACCAAATAGAAAATAATTGTTGTTCAATACAAATGCCAATAAATCAATTATAAAATTAATTTGTGAACCTGTATATATTTGTTCCTTAACCAAGTATTGTTTCACTGATTGTACACCCCCTACATGGGGAATACTTGTGTATAGATTTTTAACATCTAAGGTGACTAGAATCGGGTTTTCTTGGCCATTCAATTTAATCTCATTAAGCCTGTTGAGGAATTCAGTAGAATCCTCCAAATAAGATGATAGTTTGGACACTATTGGTTTAAAGAGAAAAACCATAATGTTAACCAGTTAAGGTTTCAAATCCTTGAACATGTTCCAATACAGAGAAGGGGACAGGATAGGGTTAAAAAACTACAGCAGAGAGAGGTTATTTGGATCAATAGACTAGAAAGTATGCACCCTAAAGGTTTAAATAAAGACTATAACCTGTTCTTGTTTCTATAATGAGTTGATTGTGATAACTTACTGTAAACTTTTTCTCTATGATTTAGATCAAGATTCACATAAAGAAAAGAGAACAACTTGAAAAAAGAGATGTACTGAATAACATAATATAAAAATAGGTTGTTTGAAAAAACAAAAGGTTTTGATTTCGAATGCTGTTGTTATGGTTTACATATAGTAAATAATATTTGAGTGTGTGCATTCCCCTGTTTAACATCCATCAGAGAAAAAACATATCTTGCAAGATTAGAATTTAGTTGTTAGTTTGATTACTGTTTTTAATATAATAAAGATTTTTTTAAATAGCATTAATAAATGGTAATGAAAAATCACTAACATGAAAGTATCTCACATAATTCACAGATAAGATAATGAACTGTTAGGGTCACTTTATATTTTCCTCATATTAACACTAAATATTTAATAATAAGAAGGTGTTTAAAGAATCACATATGTTGAAAATCACAAGGTTTTTTGTATAAGAAATGCATAATTATGATTATGAAACAAAATCACTGTTTATTGATTATTTTTATTCTGTTGAAGGAATATGTATTATCACAATTGTAATTATTTACACCTGTGTTGTGTCACATGGACTGCCTATAAAAGGTGGAGTTGGATTATGTACTAATCACTTGGCTTGAGAAAGGGCAGAAGCCCGAAACGTCGCCTGTATTTCACTGCTTGTATTAAAAATGTTATAAAAAAACAACTTGGACTGCTGCAACCATTTCTATTTTGTATATATATATATATATATATATATATATATATATATATATATATATATATATATATATATATATATATATATATATATATATATATATATATATATATATATATATATATATATATATATATATATATATATATATATATATATATATATATATATATATATATATATATATATATATATACAGTATATATATATATATATACAGTATATATATAGTATTGTCAGTGGATGGCATTACATTTTTTCATTAAAGTGCCATTGAGTACTTTTACATTCTGCAGTTGGCCACTAATGCTATGTTTTGGTTATAGATATTATGACTTGGGCACTATTCCATACTTTAAGAGAGTGTGTCAGCAGTAGTAAAATAATCAGATTGAGATAGCTGTCAATTAATGTTTGTCTTCAAAAAGCTGTCCCTGCAGAAAAATGTGCTGAGGAGCATAGACTGCAACTAAAAACTTTTTTTTTTATTGGACTGTGCACATTTCTTATAATGTAGTGAATATGTGAGGTGCAGCAATCAGTGTGGTTACTATACTATATTAATCTTCCTGATGAGTGAATCCCAGCCTCCTCTTGTAAAAATGTACAAGAAAACAAATATATATAACATGTGGTATCTTTTGCTTTAATTGATCACATATTTACAAGAGGGGAGCATGCAGCACATGTTTAATGGAACACTCCCTTTAATTATTTCATTAAAAATGATTTCCAAGATACAAAGAACCATCTGTGTAAATGAAATTCCATTTTGCACAAAATTCTTTCCACAGGTATTGGGAAAGTTAAGAAAAATAATATAACTGCAGAAAATGAACACTTAAACATGTCAACAAAGCACCCTGCTAAACACATCCAGCTAAATAATCACGTTTAAGAGATCTGGCCTTATGGGTCAGAAGACGACTTTGCCAGACTTAGGAAGTGGAATGCAAAGAACGAACAGAGAAGACCAGTGTCATGGTTACTGCGTACACTGGAATTTTACAATCTACTTCTAAAAAGCAAAAATACCAGCATGGGATACCAGACAGTAAACTGCTTTTTAATATTGATAAGGTGGAGAACAAAGCAGGCTTAGCAAGTGCGGGCCCTAGGCAATATGAGAGTATTGGGCCCCTACCCAGAATAATATGACATCAAAGAAAAGGGAGAAAGCACTATGCCACACACACACAGATACATGCAGATGCACCACATGCACAGATGCATACACACATGCACCACATGCACAGATACATACACACACACACAGATGCACCACATGCACAGATACATACACACACACACAGATGCACCACATGCACAGATACATACATACACACAGATGCACCACATGCACAGATACATACATACACACAGATGCACCACATGCACAGATACATACATACACACAGATGCACCACATGCACAGATACATACATACACACAGATACACCACATGCACAGATACACACACACCCACGCACACACACAGATACATACATACATACACACACACAGATGCACCACATGCACACATACATACATAAACACAGATGCACCATATGCACAGATACACACACACAGATACATACACATACACACAGATGCACACACATGCACAGATACATACATACACACAGATGCACCACATGCACAAATACATATACACACATGCACAGATACACACAGATCATGATGCACACACATGCACAGATACACACAGATGCACCACATGCACAAATACATATACACGCATGCACAGATACATACACACAGATCATGATGCACACACATGCACAGATACATACATACACACATGCACCACATCCACAGATACATACATACACACATGCACAGATACATATACACAGATGCACACACATGCACAGATACATACATATACACATGCACAGATACATACATACACACAGATGCACCACACGCACAAATACACACATACACACAGATGCACCACATGCACAGATACATATACACACACATGCACATATACATACACACACACAGATGCACCACATGCACAGATACATACATACACACAGATGCACCCGTGCACAGATACACACATATACACCACATGCACAGATACACACATACACACAGATGCACCACATGCACAGATACATACACATAAACAGATGCACCACATGCACAGAAACAGATGCACCACATGCACAGATACATATACACATGCACAGATACATACATATACACACAGAGGCACATACACAGATACACACTCACCCAGATATATACACATACACAGATACATGCACACACAGATAGATACACATACAAAGATACATACTCACACAGATAGACATAAACGCACATGCACAGATACATACACACATGCACACAGATAGGTACATACAGTCCTGGCCAAAAGTTTTGAGAATTACACAAATATTAATTTTCACAAAGTCTGCTGATTCAGTGTTTTTAGATCTTTTTGTCAGATGTTACTATGGTATACTGAAGTATAATTACAACCATTTCATAAGTGTCAAAGGCTTGTTTATGCAAAGTTTATGCAAAGAGTCAATATTTGCAGTGTTGACCCTTCTTTTTCAAGACCTCTGCATTTCGCCCTGGCATGCTGTCAATCAACTTCTGGCCACACCCAGATGACAGCCCATTCTTGCATAATCAATGCTTGAAGGTTGTCAGACTTTGTGTGTGTGTGTGTGTGTGGGGGGGGGGGGGTTGTTCACCCGCCTCTTGAAGATTGACCACAAGTTCTCAATGGGATTAAGGTCTGGGGAGTTTCCTGGCTATGGACCCAACATTTCTATGTTTTGTTCCCCAAGAAACTTAGTTATCACTTTTGCCTTATGGCAAGGTGCTCCATCATGCTGGAAAAAGCATTGTTTGTCACCAAACTGTTTTGGATAGTTGGCAGAAGTTGCTCTTGGAGGATGTTTTTGTACCATTCTTTATTCATGGCTGTGTTCTTAGGCAAAATTGTGAGTGAGCCCACTCCCTTGGCTGAGAAGCAAACCCACACATGAATGGTCTCAGGATGCTTTACATGACAGGACTGATGGTAGCGCTCTATTTTTCTTCTCCGTACAAGGTTTTTTCCGGATGCCCCAAACAATTGAAAGGGGATTCATCAGCGAAAATTACTTTACCCCAGTCCTCAGCACTCCAATCCCTGTACCTTTTGCAGAATATCAGTCTGTCCCTGATGTTTTTTCGTGGAGTGAAGTGACTTCTTTGCTGCCCTTCTTGACACCAGGCCATCCTCCAAAAGTCTTCACCTCACTGTGCGTGCTGATGCATTCACACCTGCCTACTGCCATTCCTGAGCAAGCTCTGCACTGGTGGTGCCCCCGATCCCGCAGCTGAATCAACTTTAGGAGACGGTCCTGTCGCTTGCTAGACTTTCTTGGGCGCCCTGAAGCCTTCTTCACAACAATTGAACCTCTCTCCTTGAAGTTCTTGATGATCCGATAAATGGTTGATTTAGGTACAATCTTAGTAGCAGCAATATCTTTGCCTGTGAATCTCTTTTTGTGCAAAGCAATGATGACTGCATGTGTTTCCTTACAGGTAACCATGGTTAAAAGAGGAAGAACAATGATTTCCAGTACCACCCTCCTTTTAAAGATTCCAGTCTGTTATTCTAACTCAATCAGCATGACCGAGTGGTCTCCAGCCTTGTTCTCGTCAATACTGACACCTGTGTTAAAGAGATAATCACTGACATGACGTCAGGTGGTCCTTTTGTGGCAGGGCTGAAATGCAGTGGAAATTTATTTTTGGAGATTAAGTTAATTTTTATGGCAAAGAGAGACTTTGCCATTAATTGCAATTGATCTGATCACTCATCATAACATTCTGGAGGAAATGTAAATTGCCATCATAAAAACTGTGAAAATCAATATTTGTGTCGTTCTCAAAACTTTTGGCCAGGGCCCAGGACTGTACACACAGATACATGCATGCACAGATAGGTACCCATACACAGATACATAAACACAGATACACGCACACACAGCTACAGTAGGTACACATACACAGATACATATACACAGATACACACACACACTCAGATACATAAACACAGATACACGCACACACAGCTAGATACACATACACAGATACACACACACAGATACACGCACACACAGATAGGTACACATACATAGATATATACACACAGATACATACAAACATCACAATCTCAAAGCTGAGCACTAATCCTTAGGAATCCCTAAAAGCTCTTCAATTTAGTATTACTTACAATAAAGATTAATTGCTCTGCAAGCACAGTCAGCCTGCTTATGCTGAGGAGAAATCCTCCCACATTTTCCGTATTTTCCCTGTAAAAGCCTGTGCTGTAAAAGGATGTGGCCTTTTACTGCGAGCGGCTTTTACAGAGAGAATAGGGTGTATGTGGGAGGACCAGAGCTGCAATGCCAATTTTCAACATAATAATACAAGTAATAATGTTGTGCAGTAAGCGCAAGTCCTGGCCCTTAATGTGGGGCACTAGGCAGCTGCCTTGGTCACTTTGCCCTAATGCCTGGTGGAGAAGGTTGGTTGCATTACCAGTAAATGCATTAACTGATATGTTGTTAAATGTCTACTGCTGTATTGTCGGTAAAAAGTTGCTTTATCCATGCAGCTACTGGGACCATGTACAGGCATACCTCGGAGAAATTGCAGGTTCAATTCCAGACAACCGCAATAAGGCGAATATAGCAATTGAGTCACACTATTTTTTTTGTTTCCCAATACATTTAAAAGTTATATTGTCAGGGTTTTTTCCCTGTTTTGTTTGCCATGTGCTGCTAGCAGCCATTTTACTCATCTCGCTTGCTGACTATGGTGCATTGTGGGGGATGCTGCTCATTTCCTGCACTTCCTTTTATGGCCAGACTGGTGTGCATCATCTGTGTGAGACAGGATGCAGTCTCAGAATTGTGATGTCATCACTTATTATTTAAAGGGCCTCTGTTCAGTATGCTTTGCCTTTGCGTTGTCTCAGACCTGTTTGTGAGAGTTCTTGTGTATTACCTGGCTGTCTGACGTCCTTCCTGGTTCCTGATCCCTGGCTTGTTCCTGACTCTGCTGTTTTCCTTGTTCCTGATTCCAGCTCATCTGACTATTCGCTTTGGCTCCTGACTCGGCTTGTCTGACTACCAGCTCTGGTTTTGACTCCTGGCTTGTTATTTGACTTCTGGACTTTTTATTATTTTTTTGTTATTAATAAAGGTGTGATTATTTTTGCACTTCTCGTCTCAGTCTGATTCCTGGCACCCTGACATTACGCAAAGGCCATGAAGCCTGATGGTGCTAAAAATCCACCTTTACCTGCCATCATTTCCGGGATGGATGAATAGGATCACCGCTTGGATCAATTTGCACTAGCCCTGCAAACTCTGCTGACTCACACTGCACATTTGGACCAAAGTGTCCCACAAGTTATGGCTGCTCCTGTTTCCGCTGCTGCACCTAGTCCTACCAGGAGCATGTCCGGTTCTGCCCCCCTACCTCAGCGTTATGGAGGCGATCCTATACAGTGGGTTTTTGAACCAGGTGGGCATTTACTTTGAAATGTTACCTCAGGCGTTTCCCTCTGACAGAGCTAAGGTGGGATTTCTCATCTCGTTACTCTCTGACACAGCTCTTGCCTGGGCTAATCCCTTGTGGGAGACTAATAAACCTGTGATTTCAAATTACCCTGAATTTGTGGCCTCCTTTCGAAGGGTATTTGATGTTCCGGCTCGCTCCTCCTCTGCTGCTAAATGACTCATGTCCATTCAGAAAGGTACACAATCTGTTGCTCAGTATGCTATTGAGTTCTGTACGCTTGCCGCAGAG
Organism: Bombina bombina; assembly: GCF_027579735.1. Classification (NCBI taxonomy): domain Eukaryota; kingdom Metazoa; phylum Chordata; class Amphibia; order Anura; family Bombinatoridae; genus Bombina; species Bombina bombina. Next base: position 952,468,845 of record NC_069504.1, read on the forward strand.
GTTGGTTGAAACAATGAAGCCCTTGTTGCCGCCTTCTTTCATGGGCTCTCTGATGCGATTAAAGACGAAGTTGCTGCCAGAGATTTACCAGAGGATCTCGAGGCATTGGTGTCTTTTTTGATCCTAATTGACATCAGACTCAGAAAGAGACCCTCTTTCAAGGAGCGCTTGCGGAAGCCTCCTGTTCCGTTGTCTCCTACGTGTTTGTTCCCACCCATGCCTCCCTCTCCTCCCATGCCTCCTGGTCCCGAGTCACCAGGTACTGCTGAGCCGATGCAGTTGGGATTCACGCGTCTCTCCGCGGCGGAGAGGGCCTTTAGGAGGAGGGAGGGGCTCTGCCTCTATTGTGGGTTACAGGGCCACCTTTTGAAGTTTTGTCCTACACGCCCGGGAAACGCTCACACCTAAGGTCCTGTCGGGGGCAGACCTTGGGTGGTTTATCCTCGTCCCCTGAACCGCTTAAGGAGAAACCTTTGGTCACAGTTGTCCTTTCCTGGGTTGACTCCTCCATAGTCACCCAGGCTCTTGTTGACTCCGGTGCTGCGGGCTATTTCATTGACAGTGCTTTTATATCAAAGCACTCCATTCCTGTTTTGTCTCGGTCCGTTCTGCTTGCTATTGAGGCCATTGATGGCAGGCCCCTTCAGCCCGCACTCGTTACTCACAAATCTGCTCCATTGTCCATGGCTGTTGGGGCTCTCCATTTTAAAACCTTCCAATTCCAGGTGATAAACTCTCCGCATTTTCTGGTTGTTCTGGGTTTTCCCTGGCTCCAAAAGCACAATCCCAGTCTCGACTGGCGCAGATCCGAAATTTTGTCGTGGTCCCCGCAATGTATTTCCACTTGTCTTTGGAAACCAGTTAAAGTCTTGTGCACTTCTTTGGTATCTCAATTGCCAGAGGAGTACCAAGAGTTCCTAGACGTTTTTGACAAGGTGCGTGCCGGTACGTTGCCTCCTTACCGGTCTTACGATTCTGCCATAGACCCGGCCATTCCTCCTCGGGGCCGGGTTTACCCTCTGTCTGTTGTAGAGAATTGTGCTATGGAGGAGTATGTTGCCGATGCTCTGTCGCGGGGGATCATCCGCAAATCCTGCTCTCCTGCAGGGGCTGGCTTCTTCTTTGTGAAGAAAAAGGGTGGCGAGTTAAGACCATGCATCGATTATAGGGGTCTTAATCGTCTTACCATTAAGAATGCTTACCCTATTCCGCTCATTACGGAAGTCTTTGACCGCCTCAAGGGAGCTACTGTCTTTACTAAACTTGATTTCAGAGGAGCATACAATCTCGTTAGGCTCAGGAGGGCCACGAATGGAAAACAGCGTTTAACACCAGGAGCGGGCATTATAAGTAATGCCCTTTGGCCTATGTAATCCTCCTGCTGATTTCCAGGAATTTATTAATGATGTCCTACGAGATATGTTGCAACAGTATGTTGTGGTGTACTTAGACGACATCCTCATATACTCACCCACACTTGAGGCTCATCGTTCTGATGTTACACGGGTTCTTCAGAGATTACGTGAGAACGGCCTGTTTTGTAAACTCGAGAAATGTGAGTTCCATCAGACTGAAGTAACCTTCCTAGGTTATGTTATCTCTGTTGCAGGGTTCTCTATGGATCCTGACAAGTTATCTGCAGTTCTGCAGTGGCCTTGCCCAGTTGGTCTTCGGTCTATTCAAAGTTTTTTGTGGTTCGCCAATTACTATAGAAAGTTTATTAAAAACTTTTCTTCCTTGGTCAAACTTATCACAGACATGACCCGTAAAGAGAATGACCCACTCCATTAGTCACCTACTGCCATTAAGGCCTTTGATAGTCTTAAGACTGCCTTTGCTGCTACTCCAGTTCTAGCTCATCCTAACCCTGTCCTGCCTTTCATTCTTGAGGTCGATGCGTCTGAGACTGGAGTAGGTGCCCTCTTGTCTCAACGTCCTACGCCTGACGGTTCCTTGCATCCATGTGGTTTCTTCTCTAAGAAATTGTCTCCAGCGGAGTGCAATTATGAAATTGGCGACATGGAATTACTGGCCATAATTTTGGCACTCAAGGAATGGAGGCATCTTCTCGAAGGTACTAGCGTGCCAGTGCTCATACTTACTGACCACAAGAATTTAACTTATCTATCTGAAGCAAAACGTTTGTCGCCCCGACAGGCCAGATGGGGGCTATTTTTGTCTCGGTTTAATTATGTGGTCTCCTACCTGCCTGGTAGTAAGAATGTTAGGGCTGATGCCCTCTCTCGACAATTTTCGCATCTGTCCAAGGAGGAGTCTGTACCTACTCCTGTTATACCTCCTGACCATATTTTAGCTACCATACGTACTAATTTTACTTCTCCCTTGGTAGAGGAGATCCTGGCTGCAAAAACCAATGCACCTCCTGAGAAATCTAGTGGTAAGTGTTTTGTTCCTGAGAATCTTCAAACTAAACTTTTGCACACTTACCACTATCCTAAAGCCGCAGGTCACCCAGGCAAGAACCAAATGATTTGGTCTGTCATTTGACAATTCTGGTGGCTAGGTCTTCGTTCTGATGTTGCTGCGTATGTTGCCTCCTATTCAGTTTGTGGACAGAATAAGACTCCTTGACGTCTTCCTGTGGGTCTTCTTTAACCTATTGCTAATGGTGAGCGTCCTTGGACACATCTTTCCATGGACTTCATTGTCGAGCTCCCTGTTTCCAATGGCAATACTGTTATCCTTATGGTGGTTGACCGTTTTGCTAAAATGTCACATTGCATTCCCTTGATGAAGTTGCCTACCGCTCAGGAGCTTGCCCGGGAGGTCTTCCGTTTACATGGGTACCCAAGGAGATAGTGTCGGACCGGGGTAGCCAGTTTGTCTCCAGATTTTGGCGTTCCTTTTGTGCTCAAATGGGGATCCAGCTTTCCTAATCCTCTGCATATCACCCTCAATCCAATGGGGCTGCGGAACGGTCTAATCAAACTCTGGAACAGTTCCTCCATTGCTATGTCTCAGATCACCACAATAATTTTTCTGAACTGTTACCTTGGACAGAGTTTGCTCGTAATAGTGCTATTAATTCTTCCTCCAAGTTATCCCTGTTCATGGCGAATTATGGGCTTCAACCATCCTTGTTGCCCGATTCATTCATGTCTCAGGGTATTCCGCCTTTGGAGGAGCATCTCCGGCAACTCCGTTCCATGTGGGTGCAGATTCAGGATTGTCTTCATTGTTCTATGAAGTGCAAAAGTTCCAGGCTGATCATAGGCGTCTGCCCGCGCCTTCCTACCTGGTTGGTGAGAGAATTTGGCTGTCCTCCCGCAACTTGAACCTTCGTGTGCCTTCCAATAAACTGGCTCCCCGTTATGTTGTTTTTTTTCGAATACTCGAAACTTCGAATACGGGTCAATTCTGTGGCCTACGTTCTTGACCTTCCTCCTGCAATGCGCATCTCCAATGTTTTTCATGTCTCCCTCTTGAAACCATCGGTTTGTAATTGGTTTACCACTGTGTTGCCTCGTCCCCATCCTATCTTTGTTGATAACCATGAGGAGTATGAGGTCAGCAGCATTATTGACTCTCGTATGTCCAGGGGCCGTGTACAGTATTTGGTTCACTGAAGGGGCTATGGTCCGGAGGAGCGTTCTTGGGTTCCCTCCTCTGATGTTCATGCTCCAGCCCTCCTCCGTGCCTTCCATGCCCGTTTCCCCAATAAGCCTTTTGTCCTCCCGCGGGGGAGGGGTCGTTGAGGGAAGGATACTGTCAGGGTTTTTTCCCTGTTTTGTTTGCCATGTGCTGCTGGCAGCCATTTTACTCACCTCTCTTGTTGACTATGGTGCATTGTGGGGGATGCTGCTCATTTCCTGCACTTCCTTTTATGGTCAGACTGGTGTGCATCATCTGTGTGAGACAGGATGCAGTCTCAGAATTGTGATGTCATCACTTATTATTTAAAGGGCCTCTGTTCAGTATGCTTTGTCTTTGCGTTGTCTCAGACCTGTTTGTGAGAGTTCCTGTGTATTACCTGGCTGTCTGACGTCCTTCCTGGTTCCTGATCCCTGACTTGTTCCTGACTCTGCTGTTTTCCTTGTTCCTGATTCCATCTCGTCTGACTATTCGCTTTGGCTCCTGACTCGGCTCGTTTGACTACCAGCTCTGGTTTTGACTTCTGGCTTGTTATTTGACTTGTGGACTTTTTAGAATTTTTTTGTTATTAATAAAGGTGTGATTATTTTTTGCACTTCTCGTCTCAGTCTGATTCCTGGCACCCTGACATATATTTACACTATACTGTGTGTAATAGCATTATGTCTAAAAAACAATGCACATACCTTAATTAAAAAATACTTTAGTGCTAAAAAATGCTTACCATCTTCTGATTCTTTGGTGAGTCTATCTTTTTGCTGGTGGTATGTATATATAGGTGTGCACATATGTGTATTCATATGTATTTATGTGTTTGTATGTGTATATATGTGTTTATATGTTGGGAAAATGGCACAGATTGACTTGCTCGATACAGAGTTACCACAAACCTGCAATTTGTAAAAAGAGCAGTAAAGTTAAGCTCAATAAAGTGAAGCACAATAAAACGAGGTATGCCTAGGCTGACCATATTGCCGTTTTAAAAAGGGACACATGAAAAATACATATGTCAGGGTTCTTATACAAAACATTTCTTTAAACAGCCCTGAAAGCGGCAATATGGTCACCCTATGCCTGTATTTTGTTTTATTGTGTATGGCCCTCTTTAACACAAGGTTGAATATTCACACTGATGTAAAAGGGACATAATTAGTCAAATTTGAAATGTGCATGAGTGGATTCTTATTTTGACTAGACATGTTTGTGCAATATACTTGTATTAACAAAAATGTTTCTAGTAAATTATTGATGTTTCAATTACAGATACACATATGCTGCTCTTGCCCCATACACTAACATTTAACGGGACAGTCTAGTCAAAATTAAACTTTCATGATTCAGATAGGGCATGCAATTTTAAACAACTTTCCAATTTACTTTTATCATCGAATTTGCTTTGTTCTCTTGGCTAAAATGTTAAAATGAAATCTACTCATGCACATTTCAGTTTTGACTATTACACCCCTTTAAGATCAGAGTGACCATTCATCCTTGTGTTAAAACTGGGCTGGGGATGACACATTTATATGATGACAATTAGAATATTTAGGAGCAAGCCAAACATAATAAGGTGTTGCAAAAGGATTTTTTTTTTGTAGCTGATTTGAAGAACAACCAGGCTTGAAATATTTGTCAATTAGTCTTTATTAACTTATCAATTTTTAAAATTATTTTGGGCACCCAACACTGTGTACAACTAGTATTACTAGGTATATGCACATTTGTAAAACACATGTAAATCATAAGCATTGAGCAGAATATCAGTGCTCTATATTGAGGAAAGCAAAGCACGTGTCTTCCATTTTGTATTATGAAGCGTCCATTGTTATTAGGACTAAAAAATGGAAGGGGAAGGAATAAAGATTCTCAATAATAAATTTGCATGCAGCTGGAACTTTTCATCTGGAATTTCACTCACTCATTCTTTGTCTTTTCTCCTCAACTCTGAAACAAAATTATGACAAATGTGATTATAAGATCAGCAGTCACCAACCTTACAAAATGGTTTAAAAAAACCATATAATCTTTTTCTTGCTGGTAAAGATGGAGAGTGGTTTAGCAATAGAAAGTCATTTGAAAACAATGGTAAAACTAATCTCACACAGTAATGCAACTGGCATTTACTATAGTTGTTAATAAAACATATTGCACCATTTCTAATTTAAATATAGAGCCATATAGCTGTGCAGAGTAATGCATTAGGGATTTTCAGTAACTGTGATGCATTTCGGTGAATATCTATCTATCTATACATTTTAAGCACTGCTTTGTAAAATATCTACATGTACGTCATGTTAAAGGGACACTAAACCCAAACATTTTCAGAATGATTCAGAAAGAGAATGCAAATTTAAACAACAATCCAATTTACTTCCATTATTTATCTTGCTTCATTTTTTAGATATCCTTAGTTGAAGAAAAATCAATGCATATGGGTAAGCCAATCACTTGAGGCTTCTAAGTGCAGCAACCAATCAGCAGCTACTGAGCCTATCTAGATATGCTTTTCAGCAAAGCATATCAAGAGAATAAAACAAATTAGATAATAGGAGTAAATTAGAAAGTTGTTTAAAATTGCATGCTCTTTCTATATCATGAAAGGAAAAAAATGGGTTTCATGTCCCTTTAAGTACCTTTGATTGTGACGTTTATATATATATATATATACTATTTTAAATAACTAAACATTTTGGAGCTGATCACAAAATGGAAGTTTAGCAACTGATGTATGTAGAAAAATCCCCATAAACTTTATTGGTCAGTTTTGTATAAAAATAATTGGTTAAGTTTTTCTAAAGGATTGTAATCTAGGCCCTTATGGGATTTTACATTATGAGTTTAAAGCCCTTTCTTTCATGTAATTAGCAAGAGTCCATGAGCTAGTGACGTATGGGATATACATTCCTACCAGGAGGGGCAAAGTTTCCCAAACCTTAAAATGCCTATAAATACACCCCTCACCACACCCACAATTCAGTTTTTACAAACTTTGCCTCCTATGGAGGTGGTGAAGTAAGTTTGTGCTAAGATTTCTACGTTGATATGCGCTCCGCAGCAAGTTGGGGCCCGGTTTTCCTCTCAGCGTGCAGTGAATGTCAGAGGGATGTGAGGAGAGTATTGCCTATTTGAATTCAATGATCTCCTTCTACGGGGTCTATTTCATAGGTTCTCTGTTATCGGTCGTGGAGATTCATCTCTTACCTCCCTTTTCAGATCGACGATATACTCTTATATATATACCATTACCTCTGCTGATTTTCGTTTTAGTACTGGTTTGGCTTTCTACAAACATGTAGATGAGTGTCCTGGGGTAAGTAAGTCTTATTTTCTGTGACACTCTAAAGCTATGGTTGGGCACTTTTTTATAAAGTTCTAAATATATGTATTCAAACATTTATTTGCCTTGACTCAGGATGTTCAACATTCCTTTTTTTCAGACAGTCAGTTTCATATTTGGGATAATGCATTTGAATCAATCATTTTTTCTTACCTTAAAAAATTTGACTTTTTCCCTGTGGGCTGTTAGGCTCGCGGGGGCTGAAAATGCTTCATTTTATTGCGTCATTCTTGGCGCGGAATTTTTTGGCGCAAAAAATCTTTTCTGTTTCCGGCGTCATACGTGTCGCCGGAAGTTGCGTCATTTTTTTGACGTTCTTTTGCGCCAAAAATGTCGGCGTTCCGGATGTGGCGTCATTTTTGGCGCCAAAAGCATTTAGGCGCCAAATAATGTGGGCGTCTTATTTGGCGCTAAAAAAATATGGGCGTCGCTTTTGTCTCCACATTATTTAAGTCTCATTATTTATTGCTTCTGGTTGCTAGAAGCTTGTTCACTGGCATTTTTTTCCCATTCCTGAAACTGTCATTTAAGGAATTTGATCAATTTTGCTTTATATGTTGTTTTTTCTATTACATATTGCAAGATGTTCCACGTTGCAACTGAGTCAGAAGATACTTCAGGAAAATCACTGCCAGGTGCTGGAGCTACCAAGCTAAGTGTATCTGCTATAAATTTTTGGTATCTGTTTCTCCAGCTGTTGTTTGTATTGCATGTCATGACAAACTTATTAATGCAGATAAAATTTCCTTTAGTACTGTTACATTACCTGTTGCTGTTCCGTCAACATCTAATTTTCAGAGTGTTCCTGATAACATAAGAGATTTTATTTTTTTAAATCCATTAAGAAGGCTATGTCTGTTATTTCTCCTTCTAGTTTACATAAAAGTCTTTTAAAACTTCTCTTTTTTCAGATGAATTTTTAAATGAACATCATCATTCTGATACTGATAATGGTTCTTCTGGTTCAGAGGTTTCTGTCTCAGAGGTTGATGCTGATAAATCTTTGTATTTGTTCAAGATGGAATTTATTCGTTCTTTATTTAAAGAAGTATTAATTGCATTAGAAATAGAGGATTCTGGTCCTCTTGATACTAAATCTAAACGTTTAAATAAGGTTTTAAATCTCCTGTAGTTATTCCAGAAGTGTTTAATCTCCCTGATGCTATTTCTGAAGTAATTTCCAGGGAATGGAATAATTTGGGTAATTCTTTTACTCCTTCTAAACGTTTAAGCAATTATATCCTGTGCCATCTGACAGATTAGAGTTTTTTGGGACAAACTCCCTAAGGTTATGTGGCTGTCTCTACTCCTGCTAAATGTACTACTATTCCTACGGCAGATAGTACTTCATTTCAGGATCCTTTAGATAGGAAAATTGAATTCTTTCTAAGAAAAGCTTACTTATGTTCAGGTAATCTTCTTAGACCTGCTATATTTTTAGCGGATGTTGCTGCAGCTTCAACTTTTTGGTTAGAAGCTTTAGCGCAACAAGTAACAGATCATAATTTTATAGCATTATTATTATTCTATAACATGCTAATAATTTTATTGGTGATACCATCTTTTGATTTCATTAGAGTTGATGTCAGGTATATGTCTCTAGCTATTTTAGCTAGAAAAGCTTTATGGATTAAACTTGGAATGCTGATATGTCTTCTAAGTCAACTTTGCTTTCCCTTTCTTTCCAGGGTAATAAATTATTATCTCAACTGTTTCTGGAAGGAAGGGAACTTTTTTACCAAAGGATAAAAAATCTAAGGTAAATTTAGGTCTAATAATCATTTTCGTTCCTTTCCTCACAACAAGGAACAAAAGCTTGATCCTTCATCCTCAGGAGCGGTATCAGTTTGGAAACTATTTCCAGTTTGGAATATATCCAAGCCTTATAGAAACCTATAGCCAGCTCCTAAGTACCCATGAAGGTGCGGCCCTTATTCCAGCTCAGCTGGTATGGGGCAGATTACGTTTTCTTCAAAGAAATTTGGATCAATTCCGTTCTCAATCTCTGGTTTCAGAACATTGTTTCAGAAAGGTACAGAATTGGCTTCAAGTTAAGGCCTCCTGCTAAGAGATTTTTTTCTTTCCCGTGTCCCAGTTAACACAGCAAAGGCTCAGCATTTCTGAAATGTGTTTCAGATCTAGAGTTGGCTGGAGTAATTATGCCAGTTCCAGTTCTGGAACAGGGGCTGGGGTTTTATTTTATCTCTTCATTGTACCAAAGAAGGTCAATTCCTTCAGACCAGTTCCGGATCTATCAATATTGAATCGTTATGTAAGGATACCAACATTCAAGATGGTTACTGTAGGACTATCCTGCCTTTTGTTTAGCAAGGGCATTATATGTCTACAATAGATTTACAGGATGTGTATCTGCATATTCCGATTCATCCAGATCACTTTTAGTGTCTGAGATTCTCTTTTTAGACAAGCATTACCAGTTTTGTGGCTCTACCGTTTGGCCTAGCCTCAGTTCCAATAATTTTTTTCAAAGGTTCTCGGTGCCCTTCTTTCTGTAATCAGAGAACAGGGTTTTTGGTATTTCCTTATTTGGACGATATCTTGGTACTTGCTCAGTCTTCTCATTTTCGAAGAATCTCATTCGAATCGACTTGTGTTGTTTCTTCAAGTTCATGGTTGGAGGATCAATTTACCAATCAGTTCATTGATTCCTCAGACAAGGGTAACCTTTTTAGGTTTCTAGATAGATTCAGTGTCTATGACTCTGTCCTTGTCAGACAAGAGAAGTTTAACATTGATATCAGCTTGTCAAAACCTTCAGTCACATTCATTCCCTTTGGTAGCCTTATGCATGGAAATTTTAGGTCTTAGGACTGCCGCATCAGATGCGATCTCCTTTGCTCGTTTTCACATGCGACCTCTTCAGCTCTGTATGCTGAACCAATGGTGCAGGGATTACTCAAAGATATCTCAATTAATATCTTTAAACCGATTATACGACACTCTCTGACATGGTGGACAGATCACCATCGTTTAGTTCAGGGGGCTTCTTTGTTCTTCCGACCTCGACTATAATCTCAACAGATGCAAGTCTTACAGGTTGGGGAGCTGTGTGGGGGTATCTGACGGCACAAGGGGTTTGGGAATCTCAGGAGGTGAGATTTCCGATCAATATTTTGGAACTCCGTGCAATTTTCAGAGCTCTTCAGTCTTGGCCTCTTCTGAAGAGAGAGTTGTTCATTTGTTTTCAGATAGACAATGTCACAACTGTGGCATACATCAATCATCAAGGAGGGACTCACAGTCCTCTGGCTATGAAAGAAGTATCTCGAATTTTGGTTTGGGCGGAATCCAGCTCCTGTCTAATCTCTGCGGTTCATATCCCAGGTATGGACAATTGGAAAGCGGATTATCTCAGTCGCCAAACGTTGCACCTGGGCGAATGGTCTCTTCACCCAGAGGTATTTCCTCAGATTGTTCAAATGTGGGAACTCCCAGAAATAGATCTGATGGCTTCTCATCTAAACAAGAAACTTCCCTGGTATCTGTCCGGATCCCGGGATCCTCGGGCGGAGGCAGTGGATGCATTATCTCTTCCTTACAAGTGTCATCCTGCCTATATCTTTCCGCCTCTAGTTCTTCTTCCAAGGGTATTCTCCAATATTCTAAAGGAATGCTCGTTTGTCCTGCTGGTAGCTCCAGCATGGCCTCACAGGTTTTGGTATGCGGATCTTGTCCGGATGGCCTCTTGCCAGCTGTGGACTCTTCCGTTAAGACCAGTCTTTCTGTCTCAAGGTTCTTTTTTCCATCAGGATCTCAAAACCTTAATTTTAAGGTATGGAGTTTGAACGCTTGATTCTTGGTCAAAGAGGTTTCTCTGACTCTGTGATTGATACTATGTGTCAGGCTTGTAAATCTGTATCTAGAGAGATATATTATAGAGTCTGGAAGACTTATATTTCTTAGTGTCTTTCTCATCTTTTTTCTTGGCATTCTTTTTGAATACCGAGAATTTTACAGTTTCTTCAGGATGGTTTAGATAAAGGTTTGTCTGCAAGTTCCTTGAAAGACAAATCTCTGCTCTTTCTGTTCTTTTTCACAGAAGGATTGCTAATCTTCCTGATATTCATTGTTTTGTACAACCTTTGGTTCATATAAAATCTGTCATTAAGTCAATTTCTCCTCCTTGGAGTTTGAATTTGGTTCTGGGGGCTCTTCAAGCTCCTCCTTTTGAACCCATGCATTCTTTGGTCGTTATATTACTTTCTTGGAAAGTTTTGTTTCTTTTGGCCATCTCTTCTGCCAGAAGAGTCTCTGAATTATCTACTCTTTTTTGTGAGTCTCCTTTTCTGATTTTGCATCAGGATAAGGCGGTGCTGCGAACTTCTTTTGAATTTTTTACCTAAGGTTGTGAATTCTAACAACATTAGTAGAGAAATTGTGGTTCCTTCATTATGTCCTAATCCTATGAATTCTAAGGAGAAATCATTGCATTCTTTGGATGCTGTTAGAGCTTTGTAATATTATGTTGAAGCTACTAAGTCTTTCCGAAAGACTTCTAGTCTATTTGTCATCTTTTCCGGTTCTAGAAAAGGCCAGAAAGCTTCTGCCATTTCTTTGGCATCTTGGTTGAAATCTTTATTTCATCATGCCTATGTTGAGTCGGGTAACACTCCGCCTCAAAGGATTACAGCTCATTCTACTAGGTCAGTTTCTACTTCCTGGGCGTTTAGGAATGAAGCTTCGGTTGATCAGATTTGCAAAGCAGCAACTTGGTCCTCTTTGCATACTTTTACTAAATTCTACCATTTTGATGTGTTTTCTTCTTCTGAAGCAGTTTTTGGTAGAAACGTACTTCAGGCAGTGGTTTCAGTTTGAATCTTCTGCTTATGTTTTTTCATTAAAATTTTATTCTGGGTGTGGATTATTTTCAGCAGGAATTGGCTGTCTTTATTTTATCCCTCCCTCTCTAGTGACTCTTGCGTGGAAAGATCCACATCTTGGGTAATCATTATCCCATACGTCACTAGCTCATGGACTCTTGCTAATTACATGAAAGAAAACATAATTTATGTAAGAACTTACCTGATAAATTCATTTCTTTCATATTAGCAAGAGTCCATGAGGCCCGCCCTTTTTTGTGATGGTTTTGATTTTTTTGTATAAAGCACAATTATTCCAATTCCTTATTTTATATGCTTTCGCACTTTTTTCTTATCACCCCACTTCTTGGCTATTCGTTAAACTGAATTGTGGGTGTGGTGAGGGGTGTATTTATAGGCATTTTAAGGTTTGGGAAACTTTGCCCCTCCTGGTAGGAATGTATATCCCATACGTCACTAGCTCATGGACTCTTGCTAATATGAAAGAAATGAATTTATCAGGTAAGTTCTTACATAAATTATGTTTTTAATTTATTTTATTTAGATAATAAAATTTATTAATAAAGCACATCTGTAACATATATATATATATATATATATATATATATATCAAACACAGCTGTATTGCTCCCCTGAGTAAGTGTGATGATTCAGAAAGAGTAAAGAGCTGTAGAAATGACCCACCTTCATGTAACTGTTTGTTTTCTGATTCCAGCTCTTGGTTTCTGCCGGAAAGTTGAATTGCATCCTGGATGGTTTCTTCTAGCAATTTGCGATATTGATGTTCCTGGGCATCCATTTGTTCTTCTAACAACCCACGATAAGCATGAAAAATCTGTTTACAATAACAAATACATTTAATCAACAAATAATATATTAACCCTTTCATGATGGTACTTATTTGTCTACATAGGAAAATAGTTCAGATGTAAACAAATAAGTACAAATTGAAATCATCACGATTGTTCATGCGATCACGTGATTTTAATGATAGGATTGTGTTGGGGGGTTGCCTATGACGCTAAACACCCCCTCCACCCCATGATCCCATTTAGAAAGCACCAATGACTTCAGTACAGCCAAATGACTAGGATGTTCCATGCCGTCCTAATGGCGCTAAAGCCCAGCACAGTTAGGCACGGAACATCGTAACGGCGGGAAGGGGTTAAATACAACAAATAATGAAAGGGTCATGAAACCTAATTTTTTTTTCTTTAATGCTCTCACGATACAGCAAATAGTTTAAAAATAACTTTCTAATATGCTTTTATTATCACATTTGCTTCATTCTCTTTGTATGTTTTGCGGAAGTTGCAGCAATACACTACTGGGAGCTAGCGGAACACTTCAGGTGAACCAATGGCAAGAGGCAGCTACTAATCACAAGCTAGCTCCCAGGAGTGCAATGCATTGTCTGCGCTTACCTAGGTATGCTTTTCAACCAAAAAATACAGACAAAACAAAGCAAATTAGATAACAGAAGTAAACCAGAAAGATTTTTTAAATTGCATGCTTTGAATCATCAAAGACACATTTTGGGTTTCATGCCCCTTTAGCAGTTAAAGAGCATGTCATGTTTTACTATAATGGCCCTTTTTCATTATTGAGTGAAAATGACATAAAAATGCAAAAATGGCATATACATATGTTAGACTAGAGTGTGCCATTTATTCATTACAGATACAAGCTAACTCTGTCTGTATCCCCAACAAATGGGTTAAACATATACGAAAAAGTCATGGTTGGCGGACACAAGCAGGAAACCACTAGTTATTGGCTCCTGAATAGCTCGCCAATAAATTCCTTCTCGTACGATGCAACGATTGAATAGGCGTGTGGGCACCGTGCAAGCCTGTCAACTCACATAGTCCTGCATAGAACAGTGCACATCTGCTATTTTCTACAACCACGCGTCATCAATTAGTATTAAAACCTCCTATACTAATATGAGGCTCCACCCTTTGGCTAACCAAGAGCGCTGCAGTGGGATTTTGTGCAATACATTGTAGCTATTTTATCTAATAGCTCTGCAGAAGCTACAGGTGCTGGTGGCTGCTCCATGATACTACAGTACTTTTCCTGTGTGGGAGGAGCTGTCAGAGCGACTGCTTTGCGCAACTCTGCTGTGGCTTGATTTAGTGCCTGCATTAAAGTCTCCTAGACAGCAGCTGACACTTCAAATAATTAGTCTCTGCGGAACAGTGGGCCTCTGATCATTTAAGGTTGTTCTGAGCTTAAAAAGATACCATCTGTAAAGTTTTGATTTTTTCATGTTGCATACAAGTCTGATTAACTCATAATGTATTTTTAGTCAGCTTTTAATGATTTGAGATTGCTAATTATATATGTGTGTATATATATATTTGTGTGTGTCTATGCATATGTATGTTTGCAGGTGTATATGTATATGTTGCGGGTAAAGTAATAAATTGGGTAATCCTAGCATTACCCGGGTAAACCTGACGTTACCCAAGCAGCTGTGGGTAAAGACAGAGGTAACATGATAAATCTCAGAGTGCATCGAGTCACTGCATCAAACATATATACGATGCACTGTAATTCACACATCTTAACTATCTTTTTTTGCCTCTGCCTGGGGGTTTCAAGGGGGGCACAGTCTCCCTTGTAAACCTCATCCCCCAAGGTTCACTTGGGACAGGCGCCTTCCTTGAACCCCCCAGACAGAGGCAAAAAAAAGTAGCATAGATGGGGGAATTATACTAGATCAGGCTTTACCCACAGCCTTTGGGTAATGTCAGGTTTACCCGGCTAATCCTAGGGTGCGTTATCTTTTTTTGCCACTTAGCGCAAAGAATAAGTCACAATCGGGTATTACAAGTGGATGGTGAAATATTTTAATCAAAGCATCTTAACACAGCTAAACCTTTTTTTGCACGCCCTATACTTTTAATGAATAGTGCAGAGAGCAGTAAGAGCACGATAATTGCACTCATATTACAAGTTGTCATTTAAGTGTTGAGCATGAACACAATTCAAAATACCACTACAGAATATTAAGACATGAAATAGACCATTATTAGCAGCATAGTACATAACTACATGAAGATCTCCATATTTACTTACGCTCCATCAGCTTAGAGCACCCTTGGCTTAGCATTCGAGCGATGCCTGACATAGAAGTCTATTATGTGAGGGATTTAGTGCACCCATGCTATCTGACATGCACATGTTAGTGCACACTAGACAATCGCTTTAGTGATAAAAATAACTGGGTTTGTAATATGAGAGCCTATATAGAAGCGCTAGTGGTAATGTTTTTGTGCTCCAGTAGGTTCAGTAATGCAAAAAAAACATTCACTAACAAATGCAGATACAATACTATATAAATCAATTTCTTCTTATCTGGCATATATTACCCATGAACAGCACTGCAGAATCTGTTGGCGCTTTATAAATAAAGAATAATAATATTTATAATGCATCTAAAAGTAATGTGAAATAACCTGTAATATATGATGTTTCTGAGCAATGGTTTCTTCCTTGTAAAACTGACGAAGCAATTCAAGATCCTTTTCTGCTTCATTTTTTTCTCTTCTTAGCGCCTCTAGCTGCAGTACTAGGACTGACTTTTCTTTCTCCAGTTGTTTGGCCTCCTGTTCAGGTGTGGAGGTCTGTAGAAATATAATAATTTGAGGAAACATTATTATTAAAATACCTAATATAAGGCACCATATAGCTAAAAGTATCTTGACACCTATATAAGCTTGTTGGACATCCGATTTCAAAACCATGGGCATTAATATAGGGTTGGCCCCCCATTTTGAATATAACAGCCACATTTCATCAAGATTTTGGAGTGTGTCTGTGGGAATTTGAGCCCATTCAGCCAAAATAAATTTGAGGGTTCAGGCACTGAAGTTGTATGAGAAGATCTGGCTAACAGAGTTCCAATATTTGGAAAAGGTGTTACATGGGGTTGATTTCGGGGTTGAAGTCAGGGCTGAAATGGTAAAGGCCCTTCCACAAATTGTTGCCACAAAGTTGGAAATACTAACATTTCTAAAATGTTTTTGTATCCTGTGGTATTAAAGGGACAGTCTACTTGAACATTTGTAATGTTTAAACAGATAGATAACAAATAATCCCTTTATTACCCATTCCACAGTTTTGCATAACCAACACTGTTATATTAAAGGGACAGTTTACACCTTAGTCATCTTAAAGTCTTACCTTAGATGAAGCTGCTAATAGCCTCCTGTGTCCCTTTTAAAATCATGCAGTAGGAACGGTAAAAATGTTATTTTAATAGGACAATTTTTTTGACCACTTTGAAGTGGCTGCCAAGCTCCACCCACTGATGACATCACGAACTAGGCTACATCTAGGCACTCTGTTGAATAGCATTGACAGTCTATTGAATCCGACTAGAGAGCCTTTTGTGATTGAATGCCATATGCAGCCCAGACCGTGATGTCATCAGTGAGTGGAGCTTGGCAGTCATTTTATAGTGGACAGAAACAATATGTATTTTAAATTAACTTTTTTACCATTTATGCTGAATAAAATAGAAAAGGTGCAGAAGGCTATTTGCAGCTTAATCTAAGGGTAGACTTTAATATGACTAAGGTATAGACTGTCCCTTTAATACACTTTTTAACTATGTTATTATCTTGTATCTAAGCTTCTGCAGACTGCCCCCTTATGACACTGCTTTTTTACAAACTTTCATTTCAGACATATAGGGCTGACTCGTGCATAACTTCAAGGGAAAGAGCACAATGTTATCTATATGACACACATGAACTAGCACTGTCTAGCTGTGAAAACTAATAACATGCACTGAGATAAAAGGCAGCCTTAAAGGGCTTAGAAATCAGCATATGAGCCTACCTAGGTTAAGCTTTCAACAAAGAATACCAAGAGAACAAAGCAGATTTGATGATAATCGTAAATTGGTAAGTTGTTTTAAATTGCATGCCCTATCTGAATCATGAAAGTTTATTTTTTACTTTACTGTCCCTTTAAGATGACCCTTCATTGGCATAAAGGGGTCTAGCCCAAACCCTGAAAAACAGCCCAAGACCATTATCCCTCCACCAACAAACTTTACAGTAGGCAGTATGTACTCTGGTAGGTAGTTTTCTCCTGACATCCACCACACCCAGATTCTTCTATCAGACTGCCAGATAGTAACGTGCAATCAGGGCCGGTGCTTGTTTAAGGCCAAATAGGCAACTTTATGTTCCTTTTCTTTTTTGGCTCGGCCTCTAGCCTCTAATATAAATCTGGTAATAGTGCACGCAGCGCACAGCACCCACCCCATGCACACACACACTGGCCTTGAGTGGGATGTTGTGTTTAACAGGTGCCGACCAGGCTGCTTGGTACAGGGTTTCAGGGGGCTGCACGGTGCTCCGACCCCATACCCCACATACTGGCTTCAGGGCAGGCTCTATGTGGGTGCAATAGGAGCAGCGCACTTGACCTCGCTCTGAAGGTTGTCTTTTTAAAAAAAATAAAAAATAAATAAATTTTAAAGCCCACGCAGATGCTGTAGTATGCAGGACTCAGGAGGAACAGCATTGGGTGCTTTTTTTTTTTCTTTGCTGCTCTGCAAATTAAAGTTGTTATTCCTGCTGAAGGAAGACAGACTGCAGAGTAGGACGGTCCCCAGACTACTACAGAAAGTCTGATATTGAATCTTTCTAGTGAATGCTGTTGCCCTTTGTGATGTATATGTGTATGTATGCAAGTGTGTGAATATCTATGCATACATGGATGTACATATATATGTATATATATCTTCTTTCTTCTTGCTGGAGGCGCAGAGCGGTCGTCAGATGCGTGGTGGTCTTCGGCGACATGGAGGTTCTCGTCATGCAATTGTCCACTGCACACTGAAGATTAAATGCAAGGTACCCCATTTATATTGGGGTACCCTTGCATTCCTATTCGTTGGAAAATTCAAATTAGCCAATAGGAATGCAAGGTACCGTTCCACACAAGAGGAAGATGGGCCCACGATGGATGAAGATGGATCCTCCTGGATGAAGACATTTCACCACCGGAAAGAAGATGGATGAGTACCGATTCTGGGGTTAGTGTTAGTTTTTTTTTTTTTTGGGGGGCGTTTTTTTTAAAATTTAGATTAGGGATTTATTTTTATGGGCAGTAAAAGATTAGGGTTTTTTTTATTTGGGGGTGGGGTGGGGTGGGTGTAGGGTTTTAATGTTAGGGGGTACTTTGGTTTTTTTCAGGGAAAAAGAGCTGTTAAACTTAGGGCAATGCCCTACAAAAGGCTCTTTTAAGGGCTATTGGTAGTTTAATGTTAGATTAGGAAGGGTGTTTTTTTAAGGGGTTATTATATTAGGAATAACTTTATTTTGGATAATTTCGTTATTTTCTGTAATGTTAGTTTTTTATATTTTGTAATCTTAGGTTTTTTATTTTAATGTAAAGTTGTTGTTTTTTAAAGTAATTTAGGTTTTTTATTTTTTGAAATGTTTAATTTATTTTTAATGTAGTTATTTTTTTATTTTATGTGTATTTTAATTGGGGTTAAGTTAGGGGGTGTTAGGTTAAGGGGCTTAGTTTTTAGTTACTTTGCGTTGTAGGTGGATGGTGGTTTAGGGGTCAATATGTTTATTAGGTACTTTGCGTTGTGGAGGGTTGGCGAATTAGGGGTTAATTAGGTACTTTGCGTTGTAGGGGGTTGGTCGGATTAGAGGTTAATATTGTACTTAGGTACTTTGCGTTGTGGGGGGTTGGCGGATTAGGGGTTAATACATTTATTAGGTAGTTTGCAATGTGGGGGTTGGCAGGTTAGGGGTTAATACTTTTATTAGTTATTGCAATGTGGGAAGATGGTGGTTTAGAGGTTAATATTGCGCTCACGTTAGGTTTTTCTCAAGACTTCCAGGGAATTATGGTACTTTTATAGTCAGCGCAAGGCTTGTTGCGCCTGCCTATGTGTGACGAGGTGCAATTGGAGTAAATTTCTCCATTCTGCATGCTTAAATCCTTGCACTGAATATGTGATACCGACTTGCTATGCCGGATCTATGTTAGTTTATGGGAGAAAAAACTGCGGGCAACGGGTAAAATATACATGCGTATCTTGTATGCTGCGCCGTATATGTGATCACTTAATTAGACTAAAAATTGGCGATGCCGGGTTTTGAACTTGACACCACATATGTAATCTCGCCCCAGATTTTAGATATTTCCCTTCTTGGGCTATTCAGTGGCTTTGTTATTGTAATAGTCTCATCTGTGCTCTTTCAGGGAAATAACTGAGATCTAGCCTGTTTGGGTTCCAGACTGCAACTGAGAAACATTGGTATAGATAATTGCCAGATGTAACACACTGCATGACTGTAGCTGCTGTTCACTACTAAGTATTACAAATTATGATGTTATCAATGTACACAGATTAGGGTAATTGATACAATATATATATTTGTTTATCAAAAATTGAAAGTATTGGTTACATGAAAATTAAAACAGTAACATTGTTTAATTTTTTAAAGAACATAATGTGTTATAGTTGTGACTGTATAGCTTAAAGGGATAGTATAGTCAAAAATAAAATTGAATGATTCAGATAGAGTATGCAATTTTAGGCAACTTTCTAATTTACACCTATTATCAATTTTTATTCATTCTCTTGGTATCTTTAGTTTAAAAAGCTGGAAAGTAAGCTTACGAGCCGGCCCATTTTTGGTTCAGCACCTGGGTAGCACTTGCTGATTGGATGGCTACATTTAGACACCAATCAGCAAGCGCTACCCAGGTGCTGAACCAAAAATGGGCCGGCTTCTAAGCCAACATTCCAGCTTTTTAAAATAAAGATACCAAGAGAACAAAGAAAAATTGACAATAGGAGTAAATTAGAAAGTTGCTTAAAATTACCTGCTTTATCTGAATCATGAAAGTTTAATTTTGACTTTACTATCCCTTTAAGCTCACCAGACTGTTTAATGTTAAAAAGACAGTAAATCCATAATGGTTTTTTTATGCAGGATTGTAAATATTTCAATATGATTTAAAAATATTAAAGGGACATGAAACCCACATTTTTTCTTTCATGATTTAGAAAGAGAATGCAATTTTAAAGATGTTTCTAATTTACTTCTATTATCTAATTTGTTTTATTCTCTTGATAATCTTTGCTGAAAAGCATATCTAGATATGCTCAGTAGCTGCTGATTGGTTGCTGCACATAGAAGCCTCATGTGATTGGCTCACCCATGCACATTGCTTTTTCTTCAAATAAGGATATCTAAAAAAATGAAGCAAAATAAATAATAGAAGTAAATTGTAATGTTGTTTAAATTTGTATGTTCTATCTGAATCATGAAAGAAAGATTTTGAGTTTAGTGGCCCTTTAAATTATCTTGTATTATAACATTTTTGTTGTTAATGTAATTTAATTTTAATAAATTCTAAGCCACCGTAATATTCATTATACTTATCATATAACGGAGGCTACCTAGGTGCCAAATTCCTGAGGCGCGCGCATGCGCAGTGCCTTACCACATGTGCACTTTCAGACCGCAGTCACCACTGATTGTCATTATCGCCAGTGACAGCTACAGCCCATCCGGTTGAAAGTCAAGCGCAGAAGAAGCAAACCTGATCGCAATTCCTCTGCAGAATTATTATTATGCAGGATCGCATAATCCCAATCGCATGCACAGAAGGCACACTCATGCAGTTGGGAGCAAGGATGCATATTGCATAATAATAATTAAGGAAAGGCTCATTATTCTGAATGCATCATCATTTGGACGGTTCCAATCAATGCCTCGCCTACTTTTTCAGTAGGCTGTCTTAGAGTGAGACAGAGAGAGAGGTGTTTTTTTTAAAAAGTTCACACCAACCCTCAATTTATGCCATGCGAGCGCTGACAATTTATCACAGTTTTTTATTTCACAGCATTTTTGTTCTTTTCGCATTGTTATTGTTTTATCCTAGAAACATCTAAACATAGATTTTGATGGCAGATAAGAATCATGGGCCAAGCAAGTTTGCCCGATATTTTTTAAAACTATAAACTTATCTAGGTTGTAGGATAGCCTTATGCTGATCCCAGGCATTCTTGCATTCCCCTACAGAGTGTCTGTCATTACCACCTCTTGTAGAAGTTTATTCCATGAATGAATAATAACCCTTTCTGTAAAGAAGCTCTTTCTCAAATTACTCCTGAATCTACTTCCCTTCAGCTTGAGATCAATTACACCTTGTTCTTGAATGTTTCTTTTTATGAAAAATACTGTCAGCTTTACTAAGCCTCTAAATATACTTCAAAGTTACAATCAAATCACCTCTTTGCCTTCTGTCCGCTAAGCTATTGATATTTAGGTCATTCAGCCTCTCCTGGCAAGTTTTATTTTTTAGACTATGTACCATTTTCATAGTTCACCTTTGCACAGATTACAGTTTGTTTATATCTTTCTAGAGATATGGCCTCCAGAACTGCACCCAATACTCAATACTCAATTAACATTTGTAATCATGTGCTGTTATGTAGTAAATCTATGTGTACATAGACTAAAGCTGAATAGCCACACACTAATTATATATAACATTAACTCTTTAAACTTGCATGAAATATATGGGTATAATTCATAAACTCATACCACAGTTTATTTGTGAATGAACAAAATTTATTATAGCGAAGGCAAAAAAATTTTTTTCTTGTTAAATTAAAATAATGTGCGGAACTAAACATAATTCTCTTTCACTGTTTTTTTTAATCAACATCTTAAGCGATAAACGTTGGACTTTGAAATTTTTCTCTCGCTATGAAACCCACATACAACATACCAAGCTATAGAATGAAACCCATTACATGGCTATCAGATAGGACTTCAGGTGTTACTTCATTTCCAATTAAATGATTGCATTTTTGGGAAGTGTTCAAAAATTTCTGTACTAAGAACAAAATGAAAAAATAAATAAAAATGCAGCAATAAATTAAGTCAAGCTTTTATAGCAAGTATAGATAGCTGACTTTTCTATATTTGTATGTTCTTTTACCAGTTGCTACATGGCTTGGCTCTGAGCATTCCCACTTAGTCGATCCTGATAACACTTCCTTATTATAGATGACCATGGTACATTAAGTGGATGGTCTCCTGTTTCTTGCCTGCTTTCACTCCTTACAAGTTTGGATACCAGAAATATCCTTAAAGGGACATGAAACCCAAAATGTTTCTTTCATGATTCAGATAGAGAATTCAATTTTAAACAACTTTCAAATGTACTTCTATTATTAAATATGCTTCCTTCTCTTGTTATACTTTGCTGAAAGGCTTATCTAGGCAAGCTCAGAAGCAGCAAAGAACCTAGGTTCTAACTGCTGATTGGTGGCTGCATATATATACTGATTGTCATTGGCTCACCCATTTGTTCAGTTAGAAACCAATAGTGCATTGCTGCTCCTTCAACAAATAATACCAAGAGAATGAAACAAATTAGATAATAGAAGTAAATTAGAAAGTGGTTTAAAATTGTATTCTCTATCTGAATCATGAAAGAAATGTTTTTTGGCTTTAAAAGCCCTGTTCATGCAGTCATTTATCTTGGGTTGTTATTAGCCTCCACTACTAACAAATCAATCAATCAAATCTATAAAATGTATATAGATTGCACAATCAATTTAATACATTTTAAGTGGCAAATATATCTTATTAGCCCACTTTCTTGCTGGCCAGTGAACTAAAACAGCTGCAATGACCTATCCTACGTGAGAAGCAATCCTCTTTAGTCACATGTTGTGCAGATGACCTATCCTACGTGAGAAGCAATCCTCTTTAGTCACATGTTGTGCAGATGACCTATTCTACGTGAGAAGCAATCCTCTTTAGTCACATGTTGTGCAGATGACCTATTCTACGTGAGAAGCAATCCTCTTTAGTCACATGTTGTGCAGATGACCTATCCTACGTGAGAAGCAATCCTCTTTAGTCACATGTTGTGCAGATGACCTATCCTACGTGAGAAGCAATCCTCTTTAGTCACATGTTGTGCAGATGGGGAGTCTGAGCAGGTGTCATGGCTGCTTGCTTTCAAAGAAAACTTTTTGTAGAGGCAAAGGAAAGGAAATTTGTGTGGGTAACAACTACAGTAAGTATCATGTTTGAAAACTTATTGTCCTTTGTGTTTCAGTGTAGTAAAAAGAAGATAATGAATTGTACGATCGGGTTGATTGACACCTCCCTGCTGGCGGCCCATTGGCCGTGAGTCTGCAGGGGGCGGCGTTGCACCAGCAGCTCTTGTGAGCTGCTGGTGCAATGCTGAATACAGCGAGCGTATTGTTCTCCGCATTCAGCGATGTCTGTCAGACCTGATCTGCACTGTCGGATCAGGTCCGATAGACATATGATAATTTGGCCTCACTGTATTGTTATTATACCATCATACAACAAATCATAATAATTTACAGCAAGTAGATAAACAAAATAGTTGAACAGGACTATCAACATATCTGGTGGACATGTCCACACCTCAGTCACTATTGGAAAGAAATACAAACAGCAGTCACACAAATAATTAACGTTGAAATTTTGCTGGAACCTACTGTTTTTTTATTTAATAATATACCCAAAATTAAATGTAAAATAAGACTAAGGCTATTGATCCTATTACTTATTTGTGCTAGAAGACTAATCCCTAGGAAATGGAAATTAACGGAAATCCCCTCAATTAAAGAATGGCGCTCCCTAGTTTCTTATACTTTGTCCATGGAAAGATACCATTATGTGGTTACAAGAAGAATGGATGATTTCTTAGATATAAACTTCTTATGGGATGAATATTGTAACTCTGTTAAGCACAATGAGCAAAATCCGGCTCAGGTATAGGGGTATATAGGATATTTACACCATAAAAGTTTCTGTGTTTTTGGATGAATGGTAATAAGATCACATTGAATAATATTTTAATACAAGGAGATATGTGTTAATATGTTGAAGATATCATTACTGTTTGTACTCCACGGCTATTGGAATGACCTTATTAATGGTAACAAGTCTTGATCACTATGTTTATAACTTCATCCCATGATTTAACCTCTTAAGGACATATGACGGAATTTTTCCGTCATAAAACAATTGAGCAAACTGAAAGCTGTGTCCTTAAAGCGTTAAGAAGCATAATGTAACCTGTTTTGTTTTTGTTTATTTGTTTTTGCTAATGTGCATATTTCTGTATCATCTTCTCTTAAATATTAGAAACATTTTCTAAAAAAAAAAAAAAAAAATAGTTGAACGGCTAGACAGATGAATGGTGGGAATAGGTAAGCTTTTTGGTAGGCAGAGTGATGGATAGCTAGGTGGATGTATGCTACAGAATACAAGAAGAGTATAAATGTTAAAGGGTTTCCGGCTTGGAAAGTATAGGGTTAACTGGAGGGCAGCAGGTTCTAGACATTTAAAAAAAAAAACACTTTTTATCAGATATGGTGTGAAGACAAATATGGCATGGACAATGAATATATCTATATATTCATTAGGGTTACTCCCTATTAAAAGTCTACTCAACCAACATTGTTATATTAATATACGTTTTACTTCTGTGATTACCTTGTAATTAAAGGGACAGTCAACAGCAGAATTTTTGTTGTTTAAAAAGAAAGATAATCCCTTTTTTACCCATTCCCATTTTGTAAAACCAACACAGTTATAATAATACACGTTTTACCTCTGTAATTACCTTGTATCTAAGCTGCTGACTGCCCCCTTATCTCAGTTCTTTTGACAGACTTGCATTTTAGCCAATCAGTGCTGACTCATAAGTAACTCCATGGGAGTGAGCACAATGCTATCTATATGACATACATAAACTAGTGCTGACTAGCTGTGAAAAACTGTCAAAATGCACTGAGATAAGAGGCAGCTTTCAAGTACATAGAAATTAGCGTATGAGCCTACCTAGGTTTAGCTTTCAACACAGAACATCAAGAGAATAAAGCAAGTAGACTGGAAAGTTGTTTAAAATTGCATGCCCTATTTGAATCAAGAAAGTTTAATTTTGACTAGACTGTCCCTTGAAGGCTACTACTTAAAAGTAAATATGGGCACACTAAATGCATGTGCGTATGTGTTTCTTTATGTGTACAAACTTACGTGTGCAGCACAAAATAAAAAATTCTGCCCCCTATGTTTTTAAGCTGCTTCCTATATTTCGTTGTACTGGATAAATAAATACACAATCCTGCAGAGCCCAATCTATGTCATCAGAAGTACTTTGCTTCTTGACACTTAACTAGAATTTCCATAGCAACTGAATCTCAGATGCATTCAGGAGCTAAACATCATTTAATTAATCAGGGAATTTGGCTCCTAATATATGGATCCATTTTTTTCAGAATGGAACATTACTGAGGAGAATGTTGCCCAGAAGATTATGTTATACTGTAGCTCAAAGACAAACTTGTTAAACATTCCCAAACTGCTATTTCACTCTCAGAGCCAAAACAGCAGGATTAAATATAGAATTAAAGGGACACCTTGATATTTGTATACAAAATGTTTAGGTATGTGTAGTAAAACAACTTTGCAATATACTTTCATTATTTATTTTTCCTCCTTTTCATGTAATTTAGCTCTGAAAATTGTGTATTTTCTAATTCTCAGAGCTAGAAATGCACATTACAGACCCAAAGCTAACCCTGATACATACCCCCCTAATTAACTTCAGCAGATAACAATTTTAAAACAATTCACTTTATACTAATATAATGACAATGGCTAGCCTTTTCGTTTGCGGACTCAAGCCTGGATCGGCTCCTCCAAATAGAGCATTTGGTGGGTGGAATTTAGTTATGGAAAAACAATTAATAAGATGTTAATTTGTTTTTCAAATGTTTACACTTGGCTGATATGTAATTCTATAGCAAGGCAACATAAATGTCTGGCAAATTCAAGGTGTCATGATTAGATGTTTTTTATCTTGCTCCTAATACTTGTTAATTAAAACTAAATAATTGTGACCCTTTTATAATTGTGATAAAAACTTTGACTTATGAAATATGACAGAAATACTTTTCAATATTTTATTTGTATGCAAGTTTGATAATAATATCATCAAAAGCTACTGAGAAGAAATTATGTAGAAAACAAACTCTTGACCTGTTGAACTACATTAAAAAATGTTGTGTATATTACTTCCTGTGAGATTTTCTTCTGCCACTTTTTTCTTGATATATTTCTTCAAAAATCTTTCTGATTTTGAATTCTGGTTACCAGTGAATATTTGCAAAAACATAACTTATGCTTACCTGATAAATACATTTCTTTCATGGTGGTGAGAGTCCACAATCCATTACTCATAGGAATTACTCTTCACTACCACTAAGAGGAGGCAAAGATTCTCAAACCCCAAGAGCTCTATAAAACCCCTCCAACCTCACACATATCTCAGTTTAACATATAGCTAAGCAAAGTGAGGTAAGAAAAAAGGAATAAGAGCCATAAAAGGAGCAGGAAAAAGTTGTGCTGAAGAGAAAACTAACCAAAAAAACATAAAGGTGGTGCCCCATGGACTCTCACCACCATGAATTAAATTAATTTATCAGGTAAGCATAAATTATGTTTTCTTTCATACAGGTGATGAGAGTCCGTGATTCATTGCTCCTGGGAATCAACAACCAAGCTGTGGAGTCCATGAGTAATAACATAAAGGGAGGGGTTTGAAAACACATATTTTTTCACTAAGAAATGAAATTCACAACCCCATTTTTTTTTTTATGCACTTAAAATAAATCAAACAGGCCAAAAAAAAAAAAATCAAACTGAGACTGCTGCCTGGACAACCTCTCTACCAAAGGCTGCTTCAGAAGAAGCAAAAACATCAAAATGGTAAAATTTTGAAACATATGCAAAGAAGACCAAGTAGCTGCCTTGCAAATCTGATCAACTGAAGGCAAAGAAGTAGCAACTGACCTAGTAGAATAAGCAGTAATCTGCTGCAGTGGAGGCTGACCTGCTTCAAATAAGCCTTGTGAGTCAAAAGTTTCAACCAAGAGGCCAAAGAAACAGTAAAAGCTTCTTGACCCTTCCTCAGACCAGAAAAAGAATGAAGAAACTAGAATTTTGTCTAAAGTCCTTAGTAGCATTAATGTAATATTTAAATGCCCTTACGACATCCAAAAAATGCAAAGATCTCTCTGAAGCATTGTTAGGATAAGGACACAAAGAAGGAACAACAATCTCTATGCTAATTTTATCATTAAAAACATCCTAAGGCAAAAAATAAATTCAAGTCCATAAAACAGACATTGCCTGATGAAAAATCAGATAAGGAGAATGACAAGAAAGAGTAGATAACTCAGAAACTCTTGTAGCACAGGAAATAGCCAAAACTAATACGACGTTCGAAGAAAGTAGCTTTATGTCCATCTTATGAATAGGTTCAAAAGGAAGAGCCTGCAAAACCCTTAACACCAAGTTAAGATTCCATGGAGGAGAAATTGGCTTGATTACAGGTTTAATATGGACCAGAGCCTGAACAAAACAATGAATATCAGGAAGATTAGCAATGTTTCTGTGGAAGAAAACTAAAAGAAAAAAAGAGTGACTCCAGCCTTGAATAAATGCCTTAAAATGGACCTTTATTAGTTTACAGGGTTCTATGGGTCAGAAATTTTGTTTTTTGGTACTTTCGACCATGTAATCGAATAAAGGTTATTTTTTAAGGCATTTATTCATTGACTGCCTACGTTGGGGGGGGATCGGGTTGTGGCTGACCCTGAACTCAAATCAAAAGAAATGTGGTACTGTTCCCTGCACTATTTAATTTACAAGAAGAAAAGTGAAAGAGCAGAAAGCTGACCTTCAGAGAACTGGCAGATAGGCCCTTATCCAAACCAACCTGGAAAATTGCAAAATCCTAGGAATTCTGAAAGAAAGCCAGGAAAAACAATTAAATATACACCAAGAAAACCAAGAAATAACGGCCTTCCAGACCTTGTAATAGATTCTCCAATTTACAGGCTTACAAGCATTAATTAAGGTTTAAATCACAGAATCAGAGAAACCCCTATGTTTAAGGACTAAACATTTAATTTTCATGCCATCAAGTTTAGAGACATGGAAAAATGGACCTTGAAACAGAAGATCTGACCATAGAGGAAGAGGCCAAGGAGGGCAGCTGGACATCTGAACCAGATCCGCATACCGAGGCCATGCTGGGGCAATCAGGTTTACAGATGACTTCTTTAGGCTTATCTTGGAAATTATTTTGAGAAGAACTACCAGAGGACGAAACAGATAAGCTGAAAAGACCAAGGAACTACTAGAGCATTCACTAACTCTACCTGGGTATCCCTGAACCTTGTAAAGTACCTTTTAAGTGTGTTGTTCAAATGAGAGGCCATCAGATCTATCTCAGGGAGACCTCAAAGATCCACAATCTTATTGAACACATTCTGGTGAAGAGATCACTCCCCTGGATGTAGAGATTGACAACTGAGAAAGTCTGCCTCCCAGTTGTTCACCACAGCAATATGAATTGCAGAGACTGGACAATAATTGGTTTCTGCCTATGAGAAAATTTGAGACCTCCATTATTGCCAGGGAACCATGAGTTTCCCTCCATGGTTGACATAAGCTACTGCTGTGACATTGTCTGGAAACGGAGATTAGACTTTCTTTTCAACAAAGGCAAAGCTTGAAGAGACCTGAAAATTGCATACAGCTCTAGAACATTGGTTGGTAACCTTGCCTCCCGAGGATCCAAAACTCCTTGTGCTATCAGAGACCCCCAAACAGCTCCCCAGTCTGAGAGACTTGCATCTGTAGTGATCACAGTCCAAGTAGGATGAGCAAAAGAAGCCCCCTGCACTGATGATCCAGCCACCAAGTTAGAGACTGACTTGTACTGGGATCGAAAAATATCCTTTGAAACAGCTGAGTATAATCTCTGCATCATTGAAACAGCATATAAAGCTGAAAAGGCCTCATGTGAAAACAAGCAAATGAAATTGCATCTGAAGCTGCAATCATGAGACCTAGGACTTCTATACAAATAGCAATCAAGGGAAAGAGAGATACTGAGGTTCAAACAGGCTGACAACCAATTTTAACTTTCTCTGTTTTGTTAGAGAAAGATTTACGGATACTGAATATATTTGAAAACCCCCAAAAAGTTACCTTTGTCTGAGGAACCAAAGAAGTTTTTGGAAAATGTATCCTCCAACCATGCTGTTGAAAAAAAACTACAAGACTTGGTTGGTGTGAGATTATGCTAAAGGAAAAGATGGAGCTTGAACCAAAATGTTGTCCAGGTATAGAAACACTGAAATGCCCTGAGACCTGATCACAGACAAAAGGGCACCCAGAACCTTTATGAATATTCTTGGAACTGTAGCCAGACCAAATAGAAGAGCAACCAACTAAAAATGCCTGTCCAGAAAGGCAAATCTCAGAAACTGGAAACGTTCTTTGTGAATAGGAATATAATGTTAAGCATCTTTTAAATCTATTGTGGACATAAACTGACCTTGCTGATCAAAAGGCAGACAAGTCCAAATGGTTTCCATTCTGAAAGATGGAATCCATACAAACCTGTTCAGAACCTTTAGATTTAGAATTGGTCTGAAAGTACCTTCCTTCTTTGGAACAATAAAGTGATTTGAATAAAATCCCATCCCCTGTTCCTGCAAAGGAACTGGAACAATTACTACCATATCTTCCAGATCTGAGACAGACTGGATAAAAAAGCTTAAGCTTTTACAAGATTCCTTGGAACATTGGACAGAAAAAAAACTTTCTCTGGGAGGCCTTGTTCTAAATCCTATTCAATATCCCAGAGAAACTATATTCAGAACCCAGGGGTCTGGAACAGATTGAAACCAAGCGCCCTGAAAGAAACATATCTGCCGCCTACCAGAACCTCTGGTCGGGGGCCGCACATCCATGCAGATTTGGTAGTAGGAATAGATTTCTTACCCTGGTTTGACTTGTTCCAGTTAGCACTAAGTCTCCAGACTGAACCAGAGGTGCTTTGCTTTTGAGCAGACAAGTACATTTTTTGTTCCTTATTCTGCCAAAAGGAACAAAAACGATTAGAAGCTTTGGATTTCCCTCTAGACTTTCTGTCCTGAGGAAGAAAAGCCCCTTTACCTCCAGTAATAATAGATATAATACAATCTAAATAAGAACAAAATAATGTATTTACTTGAAAGAAAAAATATAATATTCTGGATTTAGTCTCCATACCAGCAGACCAGGATTTAAGCCATAAGGTTCTCCTGGCAAAAACTGCCAAAGACATGCTTTTGACAGTAATCTTTATAATATAAAATACAGTATAACAAATAAAAGAATTAGCTTAGCACTCTTGAGTAAACTCAAAATATTTGCATTAGCAGAAGGAGTAAAATAATTACCTGTCTTAGACCATTCCCTAGAAATCATGTCAGAGACAGCATCAGGAATATGGTAAACCTCAGGGAGATTAAAACTCCCTAAAAACTGAATTTAATTACAAGGCTTATCATTAGAAACTTTAGAATCTTTAATCCCTAAAGTAATTAAGATCTCATTTAAAACAGTAGGAATATGTTCAACTTTAAACAAAAAATAGGAAATATTGGGTTTATAATCAGATGAAGATTTCCCAGAAGAACCTTCACCATCTGAAGACATAACAGTATCTCTGGTCTCAGGGTACATAATACTTATGAAAAGTAAAATCTGAACTCAACATTTACACTTGTTTTAATGCGGAAGAAACTGCAGTCTTGATAAAGTTTTTCACATAAGGTGAAACCATGTCAGTATTCTCCTGTAATGAACAAACATTGAGTGTGTTAATACCCAAAGAATCAACGTTAGATTGGTCTGATTGCATTAACAATTCTAAACATGAACCATATAAATGAGCTGGAGAAGGCACTTCAGATTTTTTACAATAAGCACACCTAATAATGGCAGAAAGGTTTTCAGGAGACTCAGTTTCTTGGGTAGATGTAGGGACAAAATCAGACTGCTCCATTATAGCATATGGCAAAGTAATGCAATATACACTTTAACCCCTTAAAAATCTCTTGAGGAAATCACTTACCTCCGCCTAAGTAGCTTTTTAAAAAACTCACAAGTACAATGCGTGCTAAGCCGAACTGCAAAACAAAGCAGGATACATTAACATAACATCCTAGGTCAGATAACGCTCATCCGAAAAAATAACGCATAAGAAAAAAAAACAGCTAAAAAGGAATTTATCGCCCCAAAACCCAACATGCACATAGTCGAGGACGAACGTCCGCTAACCCAACATGCTTAAACTGGCCGACGTGTGAGCGAACAATAGAAAGAACAGAACTAACAGGACGTGTGCAAACACGACAAGCGTTAACCTGACGTGCACAACCATGTAAATTTAAAGGCCAACATGCAAAATACAAACTAAGCACACCAAAAAAAAACAGTGTGCGCAAAACAGGAAGGCAATAGTGTAAAGGATCTGTCACAGGGCCATATATATTAGCAAATATATATATAAACTTAAAAAGTGCCCATAACTAGGAATGGGCAAATGTTTCTAAAAATTCGAAATTTAAAACGAATTTTGATACATTCGTTCGTTTGAATCGAATTTCGAATGTTTATATAACATTCTAACATTCTATTTTCGAATTTTCATTTTCAAATTTTCCAATAAAATTCGAAAAATATTTGTTCGGATAATAGAATTTTTAGCTATGTATTCATTTAATTTTGAAATGTAATATTCGAATTTAAATGTGACATTCGAATTCGAATGCAAAATTCAAATTCAAAACAGTATTTCTAGTCTATAACTGTGTTTAATAAAGGTAATATTCAAATTTGAATGCTACATTCGAATTTGAATGTCCCATTCAAATTCTAAATAGTATATCTAGTCTAATACTGTGTTTTTTAAATGTAATATTCGAATTTGAATGTGATATTCGAATTCGAATGTGACATTCGAATTTGAATGTAACATTCAAATTTGAAATAGTATTTCTAGTCTACAACTGTGTTTAATAAATGTAATATTCGAATTTGAATGCTACATTCGAATTTGAATGTAACATTCAAATTCGAAATAGTATTTCTATTTTACAACTGTGTTTAATAAATGTAATATTAGAATTTGAATGCTACATTCGAATTTGAATGTAACATTCAAATTCAAAATAGTATTTCTAGTCTAATACTGTGTTTTATAAATGTAATATTCGAATTTGAATGTGACATTTGAATTTGAATGTGACATTTGAATTCGAAATAGTATTTCTAGTCTAATACTCTTTTTTATAAATGTAATATTCGAATTTGAATGTCACATTCGAATGTCATATTCGAATTTGAATGTCACATTCGAATTCGAGATAGTATTTCTAGTCTACAACTGTGTTTTCTAAATGTAATATTCGAATGTGACATTCAAATTCAAAAGTAACATTCGAAAACTGTAAATAACATTCGATAATAGAATTTTTAAGAATATTCATTCTTATCAACATTCTATTATGTAAATCGAATTTCTACAATAACATTCGTTCTAACATTCGAATATAAACACATTCGCCCATCCCTACCTATAACATAGCTGTAGGAGTGTCTAAACATAAATAAAAGATACTCACGAATACACACTCGTCCCCTAGCAAACAAGCAGCAGACAGCCAAACCAGTGCTGAAACATATTAGCAGAGGTTATAGAATAGAATTATATTGTAGATCCATAAAAGGAGGCAAAAGACAAGTCCCTGCGACCAATTATGGAGGGTTTATGAAAAAAGAATAACAAACCATATGCCATATACATCCCTCTGACAAGGACTGTACTCTGAGAGGAAACCAGGCCTCAATATAGACTGAAAACCCCTCTCCCTGAAAAATCAAATGCACATCCTCATTCTTCAACCACCTCCAGCGGAGGCAAAGTAAAGGCTGAGTTATGTGTGAGGTGGGGGGGGGCTATAGGGCTCTTGGGGTTTTGGAATCTAAGTCCCAGAAGTAATGGAGTATGGATCATGGACTCCACCTGTATGAAAGAAAATTATCACTACTAGCCCTCAGTTCAAACTAAAATATACTTAAATTGTTTTTATTTACAAAACCTTTTCAAATCAATAATAAGAAAAAGAAATGTGAAAAGAAAAAGAAAAAAAGAGAAAATAAAATTCAAACAATAAACTGCAAAACAAAGCAGGATACATTAACATAACATCCTAGGTCAGATAACGCTCATCCGAAAAAATAACGCATAAGAAAAAAAAACAGCTAAAAAGGAATTTATCGCCCCAAAACCCAACATGCACATAGTCGAGGACGAACGTCCGCTAACCCAACATGCTTAAACTGGCCGACGTGTGAGCGAACAATAGAAAGAACAGAACTAACAGGACGTGTGCAAACACGACAAGCGTTAACCTGACGTGCACAACCATGTAAATTTAAAGGCCAACATGCAAAATACAAACTAAGCACACCAAAAAAAACAGTGTGCGCAAAACAGGAAGGCAATAGTGTAAAGGATCTGTCACAGGGCCATATATATTAGCAAATATATATATAAACTTAAAAAGGGCCCATAACTAGGAATAGGCAAAAGTTTCTAAAAATTCGAAATTTAAAACGAATTTTGATACATTCGTTCGTTTGAATCGAATTTCGAATGTTTATATAACATTCTAACATTCTATTTTTGAATTTTCATTTTCAAATTTTCCAATAAAATTCGAAAAATATTTGTTCGGATAATAGAATTTTTAGCTATGTATTCATTTAATTTTGAAATGTAATATTCGAATTTAAATGTGACATTCGAATTCGAATGCAAAATTCAAATTCAAAACAGTATTTCTAGTCTATAACTGTGTTTAATAAAGGTAATATTCAAATTTGAATGCTACATTCGAATTTGAATGTCCCATTCAAATTCTAAATAGTATATCTAGTCTAATACTGTGTTTTTTAAATGTAATATTCGAATTTGAATGTGATATTCGAATTCGAATGTGACATTCGAATTTGAATGTAACATTCAAATTTGAAATAGTATTTCTAGTCTACAACTGTGTTTAATAAATGTAATATTCGAATTTGAATGCTACATTCGAATTTGAATGTAACATTCAAATTCGAAATAGTATTTCTATTTTACAACTGTGTTTAATAAATGTAATATTAGAATTTGAATGCTTCATTCGAATTTGAATGTAACATTCAAATTCAAAATAGTATTTCTAGTCTAATACTGTGTTTTATAAATGTAATATTCGAATTTGAATGTGACATTTGAATGTGACATTTGAATTCGAAATAGTATTTCTAGTCTAATACTCTTTTTTATAAATGTAATATTCGAATTTGAATGTCACATTCGAATGTCATATTCGAATTTGAATGTCACATTCGAATTCGAGATAGTATTTCTAGTCTACAACTGTGTTTTCTAAATGTAATATTCGAATGTGACATTCGAATTCAAAAGTAACATTCGAAAACTGTAAATAACATTCGATAATAGAATTTTTAAGAATATTCATTCTTATCAACATTCTATTATGTAAATCGAATTTCTACAATAACATTCGTTCTAACATTCGAATATAAACACATTCGCCCATCCCTACCTATAACATTGCTGTAGGAGTGTCTAAACATAAATAAAAGATACTCACGAATACACACTCGTCCCCTAGCAAACAAGCAGCAGACAGCCAAACCAGTGCTGAAACATATTAGCAGAGGTTATAGAATAGAATTATATTGTAGATCCATAAAAGGAGGCAAAAGACAAGTCCCTGCGACCAATTATGGAGGGTTTATGAAAAAAGAATAACAAACCATATGCCATATACATCCCTCTGACAAGGATTGTACTCTGAGAGGAAACCAGGCCTCAATATAGACTGAAAACCCCTCTCCCTGAAAAATCAAATGCACATCCTCATTCTTCAACCACCTTTCAGCGGAGGCAAAGTAAAGGCTGAGTTATGTGTGAGGTGGGGGGGGGGGGGCTATAGGGCTCTTGGGGTTTTGGAATCTAAGTCCCAGAAGTAATGGAGTATGGATCATGGACTCCACCTGTATGAAAGAAAATTATCACTACTAGCCCTCAGTTCAAACTAAAATATACTTAAATTGTTTTTATTTACAAAACCTTTTCAAATCAATAATAAGAAAAAGAAATGTGAAAAGAAAAAGAAAAAAAGAGAAAATAAAATTCAAACAATAAATTTTAATCCTGTCACAGTGACACTCAAAATAAAAGATTAGGATAATATAAACAAACCTAGAGGTGTCATAAAAAGATAACACAAATGAAAAAAATACCTAGACAGTTAAATTAAAAGAATATCTAAATAAAAAAAATATTATAGCACAACTAGGGGAAGGAGAAGACAAAGCAATAACAAACAATATATCCAGTACTGAGTGATTTAAAGAATATATTTTTATTACGTCTCCAATGAATATCACAGGAAGGCTCTCACATGATCCATATAGTGTACTTCATAAAGCTTTGTTTCAAATGCTTTTAGTTATAGGATATTGTATGCAGTATTTTTATATATCTTTATTCTTATACTCAAACACAACATTTTGTGTAGATGTCAGGAAACGAGATAATACAGAAGAACATTACAAGCAATGCAGTATTTAATTTCTGATATATACTAGTTAGAGGCATAATTTCATATTCACCATTAGTTATAAATAAATACCAATATTGCCGCAGTCGTAAAATTATGTCCATGCCTAGTATATACTATGCGTGTGTGTATATATATATATATAAAGACTTTAATGTCCCTTTAAGCATATTGTAAATAAGGTTTTTCTGCGTACTTTTAAGATGTATGTAGTGTTTCTAAAATCCAACATATCGTAGTTATACTAGTTTATTCTCCCACTAGCTGTGTGTAGCTATTTAAATGAGAACCAAACAAAACTCACTAGTCGGTGCTTGTCTAGCTCCAGGCCAACGAGCTCCTTCTGTATCATCGCTCTGTGTTGTTCTTTGAGCCACTCCCTTCGGGCACGCGCCATTGAAAACTCCAGCTCCATTCCCAAACATTTGGACAAACAGTTCTGTCAGAAGTAACCAGAAAAGTTTTACTTTCTGTTTCAGTAAATTCCAATTCCAAATGTTCACATAATTAGAAGTTTCTATTAAAGGGAGACTTTACTGTAATATTGGTTTCCCCTTAATGTTTTCCCAATTACTTGTTATAGTAGCTGCAGAGTACAAGATGTATGGGAAATTGATCCTTTAGGTTTATTTTTGGATATGAAATAGCAGTTTTTTCTGATTGACTTCTCAATCCACAGTTCTCAAGAATATGTCCATATAAATGAGCTGAGCCTGCAGATATAGCAGACATCCTAGTCTTATCTATATCTCTATATTAAGGCCACCTTATCTTATCTGTCTGTCTTTACACAATGGTTAATTATATTGTAATATATGTGAGAGCTTTAAATCATTGGGCCCTTAGTGAGAACAACTGAAAAGTAAAAATGTCAATACCTATCTCTTCCAATCTTCACTGGGAACTTGATTGTTTTCACTTGTTTAAATAGTTTGTCTATAGAGAATACTAAAGTATTTATTGTTTTAGTATAGCTAACAGTTTCAACGACCAAAAGCAACTATTTTAAATGGCAAAATAAAGGTAAAGGATCTATTTGTAAACAATTTAATACACTACAGCATGTAAAACAGATCATTGGGAACATGATAAAGTGGAGGAAAAAAATTACAATTCAATGTCCTTTTAACCATATTAGAGAGAACTATATATGAAATGTTAAGGAAGCAATGCAGAAAAGAGTCCATAATGACTACCTCAGGCGTCTGTCATACCTAGGGCAGCAGGAACTAGGGGGGCACAAGCTTTGAGGGGTAGTTCTATGGCAACGCTCATTTTACATTCCTATGTTTTCCAAATGTTCTATTTATTTATTTTATTACCAAACAATGATCCCTGATTATCAAGTACATTGCATAACTCCTCCATAGGGTTACATCCCATGTTTTCCTGGACAATTATCAGTTACACATGCTGCAGGGAAGAACATGAATAGTGCTGCTTGACAGAGTTATTCATGTTCCTTCCTGCTCTCCTTGCAAGATGTTTAACTCTTAACAGTCCAGGAAAACACCCTGATGATCACCCTACCCCACCATATGTCACTGGCCTCCATTTATGATAAACATATGAGGTATACACATGTACATGTGAATTGTGTAGCACACAAAACTACATATGCACCGGAATCTTACCTTGTTAGGTGCTGATAGTTGGTACCTGGGTTTCTTTTGCTTAGATGTGGAATTGTTTCCATCCTGTGTCAAACACAAGTTTCTCCTTGACTGGCTCAGACTGTTAACCACACTTGCTTCACCTGCTTTGACAAATGTGAAACAATGGTATTGGTCAGCATGTTCATTATGTGCTAGTAGATACCTCAAACATCCTTAATACGCATTTATTAAACTAGTTATAGAACCAACCTCCATTTTGCAGAACAGACAAAAACAAATGAAGCAATTTATTCGCACAGGCCTAGCTAAATTATACAGTGATAATGAGTTTTAAAGAAAATAAATATTATTACAAGATTTATATTAAACAGACATAAACCACAATTTTTTTCTTTCATGATTCAGATAGAACAGACAATTTTAAACAACTTTCCAATTTACTTCTATGATCACATTTTCTTAGTTTTCTTATTATCCTTTGTTGAAAAGCAGTAAAGTAAGCTTATGAGTGTGCAGGTGTCGTCAGCTCTATATGGCAGCAGTTTTGCAACAATGTTATACATTAGCAGAGCACTATATGGCAGCACTATTTCCTGTCATGTAGTGCTTCAGGCATGTGCACACTACCTAC
This sequence comes from Bombina bombina, assembly GCF_027579735.1. Lineage (NCBI taxonomy): Eukaryota > Metazoa > Chordata > Amphibia > Anura > Bombinatoridae > Bombina > Bombina bombina. The sequence goes on from NC_069504.1 coordinate 952,506,484, forward strand.
CTAGGTATCCCTACAACAAAGAATAACATAAGAACAAAGTAAATTTGATAATAGAAGTAAATTGGAAACCTTTTAAAAATTGTATTCTCTATCTGAATAATGAAAGACATTTTTGGGGATTAATGTACCTTTAAGTTAAATCATTAAAATAATGTTACTTGATAAATAAATCCATATGTAGGGCTTGGAAAATCTGTCATTGTAAACAACCGTCAAACTGTGTTACAGAATTCCATCTGGAGTGAAAATCAAAGCAACAAATAAAATTAGCCAGGTGTCACCAAGTTATGTTCTCCAATCAGCAGCCAGCTCCTTATAGTGCATTGCTGCTCCTGAGCCTACCTTGATATTAGAAGTAAATTGAAAAGAGTCTTGACATTGCCTGCTCTATCTAAATCTTTAGTACTTTTAACGTTGTATAGCTATCCCTCTCAATCCATTAATTACTTCTAACAACAATCAAGATAACATGATATCTCATTTATTTTCTAAATGTTTTAACAAGTCTTTCAAACCATAAGTTAGATCACCTGAAGTGTTCACCTGATCCCCAACAAAATCATCATAGTTTGAAGGTAGAAAAAATCCTATTGGCTGATGCAATCAGCCAATAGGATTAAAGTTCAATCCTATTGGCTGATCCAATCAGCCAATAGGATTGAGCTCGCATTCTATTGGCTGTTCCAATCAGCCAATAGAATGCAAGCTCAATCCTATTGGCTGATCCAATCAGCCAATAGGATTGAACTTCAATCCTATTGGCTGATTGCATCAGCCAACAGGATTTTTTCTACCTTAATTCCGATTGGCTGATAGAATTCTATCAGCCAATCCGGATCTAAGGGACGCCATCTTGGATGACGTCACTTAAAGGTACCTTCATTCTGTTTTAGTCGTCTGATGAAGAGGATGCTCCGCGTCGGATGTCTTGAAGATGGACATGCTCCGCGCCGGATGGATGAAGATAGAAGATGCCCGTCTGGAGGACCACTTCTGCCCGGCTTGGATGAAGACTTCTGCCCTTCTGGAGGACCACTTCGCCCGGCTTGGATGAAGACGTCTCCCGGTAAGTCGATCTTCAGGGGGTTAGTGTTAGGTTTTTTTAAGGGTGTATTGGGTGGGTTTTATTTTTTAGATTAGTGTTTAGGCAGCAAAGAGCTAACTGCCCTTTTAAGGGCAATGCCCAACCAAATGCCCTTTTCAGGGCAATGGGGAGCTTAGGTTTTTTAGATAGTATTTTATTTGGGGGGTTGGTTGTGTGGGTGGTGGGTTTTACTGTTGGGGGGGGTTGTTTGTATTTTTTTTTACAGGTAAAAGAGCTGATTACTTTGGGGCAATGCCCCGCAAAAGGCCCTTTTAAGGGCTATTGGTAGTTTAGTTTAGGCTAGGGTTTTTTTTATTTTGGGGGGCTTTTTTATTTTAATAGGGCTATTAGATTAGGTGTAATTAGTTTAAATTTCTGTAATTTGCTTATTATTTTCTGTAATTTAGTGGGTTTTTTTTGTACTTTAGCTAATTTAATTTAGGTAATTGTATTTAATTTAGTTAATTTAGTTAATTATAGTGTAGTGTTAGGTGTTAGTGTAACTTAGGTTAGGTTTTATTTTACAAGTAAACTTGTATTTATTTTAGCTAGGTAGTTCTTAAATAGTTAATAACTATTCTACCTAGTTAAAATAAATACAAACTTGCATGTAAAATAAAAATAAATCCTAAGCTAGCTACAATGTAACTATTAGTTATATTGTAGCTATCTTAGGGTTTATTTTACAGGTAAGTATTTAGTTTTAAATAGGAATAATTTAGTTAATGATAGGAATATTTATTTAGATTTATTTAAATTATATTTAAGTTAGGGGGTGTTAGGTTTAGGGTTAGACTTAGGTTTAGGGGTTAATAACTTTAATATAGTGGCGGCGACGTTGGGGGCGGCAGATTAGGGGTTTATAAATGTAGGTAGGTGGCGGCGATGTTAGGGACGGCAGATTAGGGGTTAATACTATTTAACTAATGTTTGCGAGGCAGGAGTGCGGCGGTTTAGGGGTTAATATGTTTATTATAGTGGCAGCGACGTTGGGGGCGGCAGATTAGGGGTTAATAAATATAATGTAGGTGTCGGCGATGTTGGGGTCAGCAGATTAGGGGCTCATACATATAATGTAGGTGGCGGCGGTGTCCGGAGCGGCAGATTAGGGGTTAAAATTTTTATTTTAGTATTTGCAATGCGGGAGGGCCTCGGTTTAGGGGTTAATAGGTAGTTTATGGGTGTTAGTGTACTTTTTAGCACTTTAGTTATGAGTTTTATGTTACGGCGTTGTACCATAAAACTCTTAACTACTGACTTTTAAATGCGTTAGGACTCGGGACGTTAGGATTTGATGGGGTAGGGTGTACCTCTCACTTTTTGGCTTCCCAGGACAGACTCGTAATATCAGCGCTATGGAAGTCCCATAGAAAAAAGACTTTACAAAGTTTACGTAAGTCGTTTTGCGGTAAGGCCAAAGAAGTGTGCGGTGACCCTAAACCTTAAAGACTCGTAATAGTAGCGGGCGTGAAAAAGTAGCGTTAGGACCTCTTAACGCTGCTTTTTTTACCCTAACGCACAGCTCATAATCTAGCCGTGTGTTTTTTACAGAGAAAAGCTCTCCTAAAGTACACCAGTCTGATCCCGTCTAGTAAGGTCAGTCCAGCTCCAAAATATCAGGCAATCCTCCTCTGAACAAGGAACATGGCAACCCCAGACGATTGTTTCACTCTTCTGTGGGCCTCCTCAGTGAGGTGCAGCCACAACACTCTAAATACATTGGGAAAGGAGTCTATATCTGGTTTCCCCCATCACCCTTAGGAAGACTTCTCCAGGGTCATAATACAAATGCATACAAAGAGAAAAGCGCTCTACCAGGAACGAACAACAGCTCAGTAGCTTGTTCTATAGTGAGTTACCACCTAGGAGCAGCCTCTTTTAGCCCAATTGTGATTTTCACAGAGAACATCAGTCTGATACCTTCTAGTAAGGTCAGTCCAGTCCCGAAATACCAGGCAATCCTCCTCTGAACAAGAAACATGGCAACCCCACATCTTTCTTCAGGAAAATTCTCCTCTATGAAAAGCACAATTGAGCTAAAAGAGGCTGCTCCTAGGTGGTAACTCGCCATAGAAAAAGCTACTGAGCTGTTTGTTCCTAGTAGAGCACTTCTTTTTCTGTATGCATTTATATTTAATTCACTCATATATACACTATTTAAGGGCTCCAAAGTGTGTGTGTGTGTATATATATATATATATATATATATATAGATATATTTATATGTTTTTAAATATGCGTGTATGTTCTACACTTAAAAGAAAATGTTCTTTGCATTTTAAATAGTTATTTCACATAGATACACCTGTATATACAATCTCTCTCTCATATACGAATCCCTGAAGTAAAAGATGTTTTATTTTCAACTACAAGCGCAAAGCCAGTCTCATTAAAATGTAATTTTGAGTGCTAACAGAAAAAATATTTAGAATGCCGCCTGTAATCTGGCGCTGTGCTAGGTGGAGCACAGGGGCTGTTTTACTGTAGAAAAACTGTTGCAAGCTATCGAAAGGGAATGATGATTGCACACATATTAATTGATACCAACAATGTCCTATGATATTTAATAGGGATTGCTGCTTGATAACTTTGAGGCAAGAGGGAGCACAAAATGTACGTAAAAGGCCTGATAAATGCAGTCCAAAGCTTTCAGCCTGTTTTCAAGAATGGAGACCAGATTTGGACATCTTTAAAAAAAAAAAATCATGCCTTACTGTTTATCATACAATTATAGTTTCATCTTCAGTTAAAATACCTTTGTGGTTGTCTTTACCCTGTTGCTCTGTATCGTTAGGGAGTTGCTGTGTTTTTGCCTTGTTTATCAGCTGAATAAGCCATTTCTGAGATGAGGGGTCCACTTCTGACATGGATACGTCCTTCAACTCTTCATTATATAGACAGTACTGGCATTCCTAATTCATTTTAAGGAGTATTAGAAATAGTGCAATACACAATATACCATACTGTAAACATCACAAAGCACTCTCACATCTAAGCTACTTTCCTACCATCTGAATACAAGAGATATTATAGGGAAAAGGTATTTAAACAGAAAACCACTATTTATATAGGGACAGATTTCCCTAAAGGCCAACAAGACCTAGGGAAATTAATTTTCTTTCTCCCTATTATATTTTCAGTCATGTTCCCTTTTGTCTTTCCTATATTTATCTGTCATCGTTCTAATCTTAGAGGACCACTCAAGGTTAGAGTTACATAATTAACAAGTACATAATAAAAAGACAATGGGGCATATCTATCAAGCTCCGAATGGAACTCGATGCCCCGTGTTTCTGGCGAGTCTTGAGACTCGCCAGAAACAGCAGTTATGAAGCAGCGGTCTGAGCAGGCGGACAGACATGGCCCGAAATCAACCCGATCGAGTACGATCGGGTTGATTGACACCTCCCTGCTGGCGGCCGATTGGCCGCGTGTCTGCAGGGGGCGGTGTTGCACCAGCAGCTCTTGTGAGCTGCTGGTGCAATGCTGAATACGGAGAGCGTATTGCTCTCCGTATGCAGCGAGTTCTGGCGGACCTGATCCGCACTGTCGGATCAGGTCCGCCAGACTTTGATAATTAGGGACCAATGCAATAACACTCTGAATTTCTGACAAATTTATTTTTCTCTCATTTTCTGTCCCCCCCCCCCCCGGATATCATGTGACAGACATGAGCCAATCACAGACTAGTTAGTATATGTATACCCTGTGAGCTTGTGCACATGCTCAGAAGGATCTTGCTCCCCGGAAAGTGTGAATGCAAAATTTAATAATGGAAGTAAACTGGAAAGTGTCTTAAAACCACATGCTCTATCTGAATCATAAAAGTTTATTTTGACTTGAGTGTCTCTTGAATCCATTTATTGGGAAAGAAAATAATGTAGAAAAGCAAAATTTGAATCTGAAAATATACTCAAAGAATTGAAAAGCAATACTATCTGAAAAATACAAGTTTGTGATTTCTTTCCTAGAATGTTATTTTGCTGTCTATACATTTTTTTTTTTTACTTTTATTTATTGTCTTCTGCAATTAGTACCAGGTCTTAAACCATAACATTATATATTATACATACAGATGTAGTAGATTATACATCGGGGGTAATATCCTAATCAAATTTCTATAATAAAGCTGCTATGATAAAATGTACAGTAGATTTTTCATAGCGGATTTATTTTAGTTTGTACCAAATTTAAGAAAAGAGCATATGATATGAAAATCATTGCTAAAGAGTGACACAGGTTGCAGCAAAACTTAATTTTGTTACAAAAAAAACAACTATTTTCATGTGCACTCTCTGTGTACACGCATCCTCAAATGTAACCAATCATAGGAGATGCTTGTTTCTCTCCTATGATTCGTTACATTTGATGATGCGTGTGTACACAGATATGTCCTAGGGGATAACATAGATCCTGTTTGTATACCCGTCCAGGCATTATCCTTTTGTGGATCCTGGTTTCGGTTGTGGTGTTGTTAACCTCTACACTTTGAGACATATGCAGTTCTTATTCCTGCTTGCTTTTAATATGTTTATGTTTGCTTTATAACAATATTTTGTTGGATATGTATATTGTGTATTTGGGGATGTGTTACATTCTGCCTCTGAGACATGCATTTTCTACTGTCAATTATGACAATGCTAAATAAACATTGGACTTTAAATTAAAAGACGCGCTAAATTCCCTGTCTGTATCTTAGAGTTCCTTGATAGGCGTTCAAGCTTACCTCATCTGAGGGTGAGCTTTTCTTCTGTATTTGTATATACAGAAGAAATGTATATACTGTACATACACACACAAGAGTGGCCAAATGTTCATGTATACAGATCTCATTTAGAAAATCCTCCTGTTTGTCCTGAGCCCTTAGTGCATACTGCATGCCCAGGTAGCTTTAGCTGCTAAATACAAATGTCCTCTTAAGTTGCTGAGCACTTAGTGCAATTGCACGCTCCAGAATATATATATATATATATATATATATATATATATATATATATATATATATATATAATATATATGAATATATATTTAAAAATACTAAGAACATTTTCTACTATGTGAAGAACATTGAAATGTAAAATATTTACAGTAAAACATAAATTATGCTTACCAGATATTTTAATTTCCTTGTGTATAAGAAGAGTCCACGGCTTCATTCCTTACTGTTGGGAAAATACTGAACCTGGCCACCAGGAGGAGGCAAAGACACCCCAGCCAAAGGCTCAAATACCTCTCCCACTTCCCCCATCCCCCAGTCATTCTGCAGAGGGAACAAGGAACATTAGGAGAAATATCAGGGTATAAAAGGTGCCGGAAGAAAAAATATAATTTAGGGGGCCGCCCATCGGAGAACACGATGGGGGCCGTGGACTCTTCTTATACAGAAGGAAATGAAATTATCTGGTAAGCTTAATTTATGTTTTTCTTCTTAATATAAGGAGAGTCCACGGCTTCATTCCTTACTGTTGGGAAACTTATACCAAAGCTCTAGAGGACACTGAATGATAATGGGAGGGACAAAAAGAGAGGCGGACCCTAATCTGAGGGCACCACATCCTGCAAAACCTTTCTCCCATCAAACTTGTATAATTTAGAAAAAGTATGTATAGAGGACCAGGTAGCTGCCTTACAAAATCAGATCCATAGAGACCTCATTCTTAAAGGTCCAAGAGGAAACCACTGCTCTAGTAGAATGAGCCGTAATTCTTTGAGGAGGTTTATGTCCCGCTGTCTCATAAGCTAAGCGGATAACACTCCTTAACCAAAAGACAAGGAAGTCGCAGAGACCTTCTGCCCCTTACGCTTCCCAGAATAGGCAACAAACAAGGAAGGAGTTTGTCTAAAATCCTTAGTAGCCTGAAGATAGAACTTTAAGGCTTGAACCACGTCCAAATTATGAAGCAAACGTTCCTTCAAAGAAGAAGGATTAGGACACAAGGAAGGAACCACAATCTCTTGATTGATGTTGCGGTCTGACACAACCTTAGGAAGAAACCCTAACTTAGTACGTAAGACAGCCTTATCAGAATGTAACACCAGATAAGGAGGCTCACATTGCAAAGCGGCAATCTCTGAAACCCTGTGCGCAGAAGCAATAGCCAGTAGAAAAAGAACCTTCCAGGACAACAACTTAATGTCAATTTCATGCATAGGCTAGAACGGAGCCTGTTGCAAAACCTTAAGAACTAGATTCAGACTCCAAGGAGGAGGCAAAGATCTGAACACAGGTCTGATCCTAATCAGAGCCTTAACGAAAGAATGAACATCAGGAAGCTCCGAGAGCCTCTTGTGTAGTAAAACAGACAAGACCGAAATCTGTCCCCTCAGGGAACTGGCTGAAAGACCTTTCTCCAGTCCATCCTGGAGAAACAACAGAATCCTGGCAACCTTAATATTATGCCAGGGAAATCCACGCTTTTCACACCAGAATAAGTAGGTTCTCCACACCTTATGATAGATGCGACGAGTAACAAGCTTGAATGAGAGTATCAATAACTCTCTCAGAAAACCCTCTCTTGGCAAGGACTAAGCGTTCAATCTCCATGCAGTCAGTCTCAGAGAATCTAGATTTTGATGAACAAAAGGGTCTTGTTCCAGCAGATCCCTGCAACAAGGTAACCTCCATGGAGGAGAAGATGACATCCTCACTAGATCCGCAAACCACATCCTTCATGGTCACGATGGAGCAATCAGCAACTGATGCCTGCTCCTTCTTGATGCGGGCCACTACCCGAGGAAGAAGTGGTAAAGGTGGAAAAAGGTAGATTAGATTGAACCTCCAAGGCACTGCTAATGCATCTATTAGCTCCACATGAGTATCCCTGGAAATCGACCCATATCTGGGTAGCTTGGTATTGAGATGAGACGCCATGAGATCTATCTCCGGTGTCCCCCACCTGCTGCATTTCTCCGTAAACACTTCAGGATGGAGAGACCATTCCCCCGGATGAAAGGATTGTCTGCTGAAAAAATCCACTTCCCAGTTGTCCACACCCGGAGCATTGTAGATTGTTTGAGGTTCCAGAATGTTGATCGTTCCTCCTGAGACCACAGGCCCTGTGCCTTCTTGGCACCCCAAACAGCTCCCCATCCTGATAGACTCAAATCTGTAGTCACAATCTCTCAGGATGGTCTTAGAAAGGATGTCCCTCGGGACAGATGATCTGGACAGAGCCACCAAGAGAGCGATTCTCTCGACTGGCTGTCCAGGAAAATCTGTTGAGACAGATCCGAATGATCGTCGTTCCACTGCCTCAGCATGCACAGCTGTAAAGGTCTGAGACGGAACCTGGCAAAGGGAATTATGTCCATGCTGGACACCATGAGACCAATTACCTCCATACACTGAGCCACAGATGGCCTTAAGGAGGTCCGGAGGGCAAGACATGCCGAAGCTAGCTGGCAACATCTCTGGTCTGTTATATATATCCTCATGGATATCGAATCTACTATAGAACCCAGGAATTCTACCCTGGTGCTTGGAATAAGAGAACTCTTTTCTAAGTTTATATTCCATCCATGAGATCAAAGAAGAGAGAGAAGAGATAACAAATGGTCTTCCACTAGACAAAAGGATGGTGCTTGAACCAGTATGTCGTCCAAGTAAGGAGCTACTGCTATACCCTGGGTTCTGGCGACAGCCAGGAGAGCCCCTAGAACCTTTGTGAAGATTTGTGGAGCAGTAGCTAGACCAAACGGAAGTGCAATGAACTGGAAGTGCTGATCCAGGAACGCAAACCTTAGGAACTCGAAGTGGTCCCTGTGGATTGGAACGTGAAGGTAGGCATCCTTTAGATCTATAGTAGTCATGGACAGTCCTTCATGAACTATAGGAAGGATGGACCTTATTGTCTCCATCTTGAACAAGGGGACATTTAGAAACTTGTATAAGCACTTTAGGTCCAGAATCGGGCGGGAAAATACCTCTTTCTTTGGGACCACAAACAGGTTTGAATAGTATCTCAAACCTCTTTCTGTGATAGGAACTGGGACAATGACCCCTAAGGAGGCCAGATCCCGCATGCACCCCAGAAAGGCTTTCCTCTTTTCTGGTCTGGAAGAGAGGAGAAATCTGCCCTTGAGTGGATGAGATTTGAAACCTATCTTGTATCACTGAGCTATGACCTCCAGGACCCATGGATCCGGCACGTCCCTGAACCAAGCATCTGAAAACAGTGACAGTCTGCCCCTACATGATCCAGCACCGGATCGGGGGCTGCCCCTTCATGTCGACTTGGTCTCGGCGGGCTTCTTGTTCTGCTTGGATTTATTCCAGGCTTGGGCCGGCTTCCAAGTGCTCTTGATTTGCTTGGGCTTAGAGGAGGACTGACTGCTGACATTGGGACTTTTCAGAATGAAAGGAACGAAAATTAGATCCTTGTCCTTTAGATTTGTTCTTTTTATCCTGCGATAGGAAGGCACCCTTGTCCCCTGTAACCATGGAGATAATGGAGTCCAGGCCTGGACCAAATAAAATATTTCCCTTAAAGGGAAGGGAAAGTAGCCTAGACTTAGAAGTCATGTCCGCAGACCAGGACTTAAGCCAGAGCGCCTGACGGGTCTGTACTGAGAAACCAGAAATCTTAGCATTCAGGTGACTAATCTGCATGTTTGCATCACAGATAAAAGAATTAGCAATTTTCAAGGCTTTAATTCTTTCTTGGATAACGTCGAGGAGACCTTCCACCTCGATCATATCCGCTAAGGCGTCGCACCAGTAGGCTGCAGCTCCAGCAACTGAGGCAAAAGCTGCTGCCGGTTTAAACAGGTATCCCGTATGCTGAAACATTTTTCTGAGAAAAGTTTCCATCTTTTTATCCATCGGCCTTCTGAATGACGAGCTATCCTCAAGTGGCATAGTAGTACACTTGGCTAGCGCGGAGATAGCGCCATCCACCTTAGGGACGGAACCCTACAACTCCAGCTGAGAGTCCGGGACTGGGAATAATTTTTTAAAGGCAGACGAAGCAGAAAAGGAAGATCCAATTCTGCCCTACTCGTTCTTAATATTGTTCGCCATTTTTACAGGTACAGGAAAAGTTAGCGCTGCTACCCTGTCCTCGTACACTCTGTCTAATTTAGGGATCAAAGGTTCATCAGGCAACTTGGCCTCTGGAACCTCTAATGTCGACAGAACCTCCTTTAGAAGAAAATGTAAGTGTTCAATTTTAAATCTAAAGACTGGCTCCTTCGCAGCCGGAGGCCTAGAGGTAGCAGACTCCAATCCAGAAAGTTCACCCTCTGAAGACTCAGAGTGTGACCCATCCTTGGATACTTGAAAAACAGACAAATCTAATATATCACTGGATGACCCCTGGACCGGAGAGCTATGTTTAACCTTTTGCTTGCACTTTGCAGGGCGAGGTAAAGCACTAAGAGCCTCAGACACCACCGCCTTCAACTGCGCGGTAAAGTCTGATGGTAAAAGGCTCCCTCCAAACGGAGGATCAGGTGTGCTGTGGGAAGCTCCATGTGATGAGGGGGATGACTAATGGGTATGCACTTCACGGGACAGCGAGTCCTCAGAGGTGGACAGCTCAGTAGTACTAAAGGGGTTAACCTTCTTAGACATAATGACCTTGCTGATGCATATGGAACATAGTTGAGAGGGCAGGCATACCAAGGCCTCCTCACAATATAGACAGGTATTACTATTAGGGATAGAGGGAGTACCCTCAAGCATATCAGAATCCTCCATAGCTTGCGCTAATAACAGTAGGGCACAGAATAAATTATCTTTTGTTTCTCACAAAACGGCACCTTTATACTCCCAATGACTGGGGCACTCACCACCTCCTAGACCCAGGCAACAGTGAAACAAACATCTTCTCCGACAGCTAGCTTGGTCAGGAAAGGGAACATGAAGGTCTGACCACACCCGGTCACGTGGTGCGCAAGACAGGACCGCCCCTGCTATGAGAAAAAGTGTGCCAAGCTACAAGCTGTGCAGCGTTCAAAGTTAAAGTAAAAACCTGTGTGTTCCGTTACCGCATAACTCACAGTCAGAAATAGGAACAGCACAACAGACAAGAAGATGCAACTCTGTTAAGGGCTCAACACCAGGTCCCAAGAATAATTCAAACAGTCCAAAAGACAGCAGCACTCACCACTTCCAAAATTGCAGAAATGTATTGAAACACCAAGGTGCACCAGACAACAACATTTCGGACCTCAGTCCTTAATCATGGTGAGTTCCGTTACCGCATAACAACAGTCTATGAGCCCAATAAATCTCCACATAAAGCAGCATAAATCAACGTATCACATATGATTAATCCCTACTGTTCAATAACCTCCCTCAGGAGGCATTAACCCAAGATTCTATTAAGATAAAAGGAGCAACACTGTGACCCTGTCTTCTAGCGTTTTCAACATATGTAAAAATTGAAACGATCTTACCAGAATCCATGCTGTGGAACAGAAACACAGCCTCTCAAGTGTGACAGTCTTGTAGCATCGCTCCTGACATGGACTTAAGTGAAGAAAAAGCAGACAGTGAAACTCGTCAACACTGGTTGCTTAAGGAGCTGTTAGCAGGCAGTCTTAGCAGGAACTGACTCTCCCTGTATCTCCAGACACTAACTTTCGTCAATGCTCTCACTGAGAGGCTGACATGACTACTTTAAACTCCATTCCCATATTGAAGGGCATATACCACTCCTGAGGAACAACTCCGAAATCTTCTGACACTTCTCTGTCATCCTCCTGTGAGGAAAAGCAAAGAATAACTGGGGGAAGTGGGAGAGGTATTTGAGCCTTTGGCTGGGGTGTCTTTGCCTCCTCCTGGTGGCCAGGTTCAGTATTCTCCCAACAGTAAGGAATGAAGCCGTGTACTCTCCATATATTAAGAAGGAAATACACAGTAAAACATATTATAAAATATTACAATTTAATAAAAATGTTTTTTTTTCATGTTTTAAGGTATTTGAGTCGAAAGGGCTCCAAACTGTTTGTATATATTTATATATATATATATATATATATATATATATATATATATATATATATATATATATATATATATATGTGTGTGTGTATACCAGTGTATATTTAACTACCTTGTTTTAAACTTTATATAACATTTTTATTAATATTTATCTTAATAATTCATATCAGATAATGTATATATGAGTGTAACATTTTATTTTAATTTATTTCAGTGGTGTTTAGTGCTATTTTTTTTTAACTCTTACTCTTTACGCTAGGCGGACAATTTATCAAGGGCCGAATGGCCCCTGATGCCCCTGTTTCCGTGCGAGCCTTTAGGCTCGCCGGAAACAGCAGTTATGAAGCAGCGGTCTTAAGACATCTGCTCCTTAACTGGTCCACTGCCTCTGAGGCTGCAGACATTAATCCACCCGATCCTATACAATCGGGTTGATTGACACCCCCTGCTAGCGGGATTACACAAGCAGTTCACCAGAACTGCTTGCGCAATGTTAAATGCAGACAGTGATTGCCTGCCTGTCTGTCGGACATGATACGATACAGGGTATCATGTCGGACAGACATTGATAAATCGGCCCCTAGGTCTCCACTTGCGTAAACACAATGCACGTTAAATTTGTTTGCACTTGAGCATATGCATTTACTTTCAAGCTGCCATATGTGTGCAAGATAGTGCGGTCGCGATATTGCTTATTGTGACTCGTGCCACTTGTAATCTGGCCCATAATTTTTTAGTAGGTTCAGTGTTAAAGAGAGCAGTTAGTTAAGTATGTCCCTATAAATGAGCTCTGGTCATATTGGTAAGACACATGTCACAAAACAATTCAGTCAATAACACAAATAACATCTCACTGGGGGATATTCATTTATATCAGGCACTTTGTAATACTATAATGCCGGCTGGAATTGGCAGTAATATTTTCTTACCTCATAGTGGCAGGTGTTCTTTTCTCTAAACCTTTTTGATATTTCTTTCTTTTCTTTCCAACTTTGTCGTTTTACCATCTGTTCACAAAACACAGCAGAAAAAATACAGTTTTATTTGCATTTTATGACCATGTTGTTTGGCCAAAAACAAGTTACAATGATTTTTGTTGGTGAATAACAGGTTATGTGTAGGGAATTGAAGCTCTTCAAATAAAGCAATGGTTATATTCTAAGCCAGACTGTTGTCTAGCAAGTATTAGACCCATACTGTATGTACCATTGCTTTTATAAACAATATAAATATATATTTTTTAATTTCATGTTTAAGAAAGCAGCTAGTTGTCCCTAGAAATAACATGCCAGTCCTACAGAAGAGCTACCTATATTGCTTTCACCTTTTGACTTTATTGGAAATTATTCTATTCTTAAGGTTAGCGACATCCTAAAAATTAGGCACGCGCATTCAGCAGTTTCATTAGCTGCCGAAAGCGGAAGAAGGCAACCGCTCGCAGCATTCGGCTATTTTCGAAACCAGATTTCTTTTTCTGTGCAAATCCAGATCTGTTGAGTGTTGCACTATCACAAGAAGAAATTTGTCTCCAAAAAGAGCCAAATGCGTGAGTGCCCATCTTCTTCCGCATTCATGAAACTGCTGAATGGACATCACTAGTGAAAATATTTTCTATAAATTTGCAAAAGTCAGCTAATACTTTAAGTATCTGAATCCCACTAGAAGTCGTCAATGAATATTTTAGATCCTATGATATCTGATTTTCCTGCACCTGACTCCTTAAAGAAGCAGATAAGTAGCTTATAAGGATGTTTTGTTGCACTCTTTTTAGTAACAAAGAAGCAATAACAAATGAGACAGCATAATATCCTTAATATCCCATGGGAGAAAGAATATATACTAGTTACGTGTGATGTAATCTCCCTTTATACCTGCATACCCCATCAAGAAGGTATAGCAGCTGTAAAATTCTTCCTAAATAAAGACCCCAGTATGCCGCCTACAGAGAAAAACTTTATACTTAAGGGAATCAAATACATTTTGAAGCACAACTACTTCAATTTTAATGGAAATTTCTACAAACAACTCGGTGGGACTGCAATGGGGACCAAGTTCCCACCAAACTATGCAAATTTATATATGGGTAAGTTGGAGTCAATCTTCTGGGACTCTTGCCATGTGGGTGCGGACTTGGTTTTCTACCGCAGATATATTGACGACATCCTTATGATCTGGAGAGGTAATATTGAAGATCTTATATATACTCTAGAGGTCATAAATCAAAATAGTGTAAACCTTAAATTCACTTATGAATATATTTATGAGAGCATTCACTTCCTAGACCTAAAAATTGGCATTATAAATGGGAAAATTAATACATTTACTTATTTTAAACAAGTAGACAGCAACAATTACATCTTCAATACAAGCTTTCACCATAAAAGTTGTATAAAGAATATACCAAAGGGACAGCTAATGAGAGTACAAAAGAACTGCTCCAATGACCAACATTGGTTAGCGCAATCACTCATTCTAAAAAATAGATTTCAAGATAGGGGGTATGACATGGCAGCCATTGATAAAATCATTTTGGAAGTGAATTAAATGGATAGAGCCACTTTGTTGACATATAAAACCAAGAAAGACAAAAAAAAAATACTAACAATATACTAGACATACCCTTTATCACTGAATATAGTCAGAACAAACATAAGATAGAAAAAAAAATTAGGAAACACTGGAAAATCCTAAAGGAGCTTAATATCATTGGGGAAAACCTAAGTCCCACTCCACATTTCATATATAGAAAGACTAGAAACCTGAAAACTATTCTGGCCCTAAGTGAGATGAAAAAAACCAGTGAATACATTCAAAAGCCTACAGGGAAATACACTTAGGGGTTTCTTCCCCTTCAATGTAAGGCCTGCAAAAAATCAATCATGTATTACGTTGTTCTGATAAAGGTATAATCTATCTAATTGAATACGAGTGTGGACTTCCGTATATTAGCCAAACCAGTAGAATTTTGAAAGGCCGCATAAGGGAACACCTTCTGCAAATTGAGTGGGGTAAAGATGACATTCCCATTTATAACATTTTAAAGAGAAGCATAACGGAATTACCTCTGCCCTTAAATATGTGGGTATATGTAAAGTGCAAAAAGACTGGAGAGGTGGAAACTTTGAAAAGAGACTATTATTAATGCAATGTAAATGGATATTCAACCTAGGCTGCATATATCCAAAAGGTCTTCATGCAGATTTTGAAGTAGTCCATCTTCTTTGAATATCCACATCCATTTTATTTAGTGTATCTATATTACTTCTCCACCTAGAAAAATCCCCCCTCGCCCTTTGTCACCTATGTATTGCCAACTTATTGGGCTTAAACTTTCCCCATTTTTTTGGAATATACATATCCCCTCTTACCTATTATTATTATTATTATTATTATTATTAGCTATCCCTATCTGACATTGTGTATATTTAACAGTATATTGACATCTACGAGGAATATGATTCCACTCCATTATGGTTTGTTTTCTAATATCATAAAAGAAGTAAATAGTGGGGACATAGGAGCACCACCCAAAGGGGGCTTAAGTGTGCTGGTGGAAAAGCTGGGCCCAAAGAGATTATCAATATGGGTGTGTAATGACCAAAAAACAACACATAGTACTGTATTACTAAAGAGCGTAGACATAATACTGTATTAATAACACATAATACTGTATTAGTAAGAAGCGTAGAAATAGGGTGAAAAATACAGACAATAAAGATTATATAAAAACATATGTTATATATAAAACGGTTTTATTCCAAGGAATATATGGAACAAGATTGCTAGAACTATGTAGCAATCTAGCAGAGTTAGTCACAATCTAAATTAAAATATTTAAAAAGCAACAGTGAAAAACATATGTCAAACATATGACAAAATAAGGATATATTTAAAAACAAACAAAAAAAAAAAACAGTAAGAAAAATTAATGATATTAATGAATCTGAGCTCAGATAAAGGGACGTCCCATATATAAAGCAACAAGCTGGTCCCAAAGTCTATACAGTCACAGAGAGTAAAAAATCCAGTGGAGGTCCAGTGTGGAAGGATCCAGAGAAGAGAGAGGAAAGTACTATTATGTATTGTATATTATTTATCGATAGTCTTGATAAAGGCCTCTCAGTCGGCCGAAACGCGTTGACCTCCTGTGACATACCAGCCCGAGTTCCTATTTGTATATGGTGAGCACTTTTCCTTTTAGTTTAGCTAGCTTTTTTTCTGTTTTTGTGCATCTGTTTGTTTTTTCTTTCACAGGTACCTTTTAGATGTTCTTACTCTGAACCAGAAGTTTTGGATAAAAGATTTTCCTCCCCGGGATAATAGTACTTTCCTCTCTCTTCTCTGGATCCTTCCACACTGGACCTCCACTGGATTTTTTACTCTCTGTGACTGTATAGACTTTGGGACTAGCTTGTTGCTTTATATATGGGACGTCCCTTTATCTGAGCTCAGATTTATTAATATCATTAATTTTTCTTACTGTATTTTTGTTTGTTTGTTTTTTAAATATATCCTTATTTTGTCATATGTTTGACATATGTTTTTCACTGTTGCTTTTTAAATATTTTAATTTAGATTGTGACTAACTCTGCTAGACTGCTACATAGTTCTAGCAATCTTGTTCCATATATTCCTTGGAATAAAACCATTTTATATGTAACATATGTTTTTATATAATCTTTATTGTCTGTATTTTTCACCCTATTTCTATGCTCCTTACTAATACAGTATTATGTGTTATTAATACAGTATTATTTCTACGCTCTTTAGTAATACAGTACTATGTGTTGTTTTTTGGTCATTACACACCCATATTGATAATCTCTTTGGCTCAGCTTTTCCACCAGCACACTTAAGCCCCCTTTGGGTGGCGCTCCTATGTCCCCACTATTTATTTATTCATCTGTACGACCCTGTTAGGTGGCCGTTTTTTATAGTGAATTTGTGTGCTTTGCTCTCCTGGCGCTGGAATCATTTTCATTTTAATATCATAAAAGACATGACAATTTAAAATAATCACACAGACCCCCACTAATTAGGCTAACAGCACACATTTGGAATAGGCACCCGGTATGTATTTCCATACTAACTGAGATTCTATTCATATGTAACAAAATACTGTATAACAATAAATAGTCTATTGTCTGCTGATAGCCTATGTCCATACAACATAAGCTTAGAATACATTACTTTGTTCATACAACTTATATTGATACATGTTTAAACTGTATTCCTGCATACTTAATATACCTTGTGTACTCAATATATACACCATAAATTATGAATACCTTTGTGACCTATACATCATATATAATTTATATATTTCCCGATATCTGACTGTCTATATGTATACATCGATTATATGTTTTTATTAGGTAATACACCTTTTTTTAATGTTTATTATTTCCCTAACATTTCTTCGTAAATAATCTCTTTTAAATGATCTTCATATGTATTCTTCAGGAATTTTTCATATATATTTTTTTATGTATTTCCTTTACAATTTTGTATATTCTTTATCTATTCCATTTACAATCCTGTATAATTTCATATTTCTCATCTAGGAACATTACCATTCAGGAAACTTGAGCTCCCACTCATTTTTAAATTAATTAATTTTTTTAAATTAATTTATTTTTTAAAATTAAATTTTTAAACATTTCTTATGTTTACAACCTTACTATAACATTAATCTAGAATCCACCTTATTAATAGATTCCGCCTTTAGAACATATATTTTAAATCAGTCCTTAGAATACAAGACTGGTTTTACTTTCGTATCCCCTTCGTTCTATGATAAAATCACTAAGCCATCATAAATGTTAATTAGCCCCTTAGTAAGATGGCGGATAACTGATGCAACTATGCCCTCCTCACGGTCACCGGAAATTATGCAATAACTAAATGCGGCGACCGGAAGTGACAATATCTAGTAACATGCAAACAGGAAGTCGTTAACAAACCGGAAGTCAGTAAATCAGTAACACTAGATGGATTAGTTTGGTGCCAATAAAAAATGTTTGGCGGTAATCTTTGGCGTTTTTTTCCAGCTACACCTCTTCTTTTTCCTAATAGGCATACAGCCCTATTAATATTCTCGAAATCTCTGGAGCTGGTAGTCTTGAAAAAGGCCTTATTCTAGGCCGAAACATGTTGACGATCTATTTTGACATACCAGCCCGAGTTTCCTGCACGATAAGGTAAGCCTATTACCATATAGGCTCTATCTTTCACTCAGATTTTTTGCACCTGTTTTTTCATTTTACCTCCACAGGTCCACCACCCTTACACTTCTTTTTACCCCCATCATTATATCCCATCTATATCTGAACACAGATTTATTTTTTTATAATTTTTTTATACTTCCGGATTTCACTGAATTAACTTTTATAACACTCCCCTGGAACACACTTCTCATTTTTGGACATACTCCAGCACTCCTTTTAAAATGTTCATTTCTAGTTTTAATTGAATTTTTATATATATATTTATATATATATTTTTTGTCTTGTGCTTATCTAGCACCTATCTTTTTTAGTGCACAAACCCAATGTTAAATGCCGATAGCATATGCTGTCGGCATTTAGCGATGCAGGGCGGACATGATTCGCTATAGCGAATCATGTCCGCCCGAGGTATGATAAATCTACCCCATACACTCTTGCACACACACATATATACTTGAAATGATGAATAACCCGTCAAAGTTCCACATGAATATTCGTTCTAGTGGGTACCCACAGGTTTCTACCAATACTCTTTGAGACTTGAAGGCACAATGATATGGTGTACATATAGGGTTAGATGTAGGCTTTTATAATCTCTGTGCATGATACAGATTAATCGATTTATTTTTTAATTGTATATAACTGATGTAAGGATGTTTTGTATAAGCTGACAACCTTGCATCCTCTGCTTTGATAAAAAATTGGGAATAGATACTGAGGTTTTTCGCGATGTAGTCTTGCTTTTTCTGATCATTAAATCCGGTTGTCCATGGTGCTTTGTTTATTTTTCGCCATGACTACCGAGTATGAGCTGATTATGTCATCATAATGAGGTTTTACAGAATTATTGGGTTTGTAAGTATATAAGGCTGTTGAAGGTGGTTTGGGTTATATGTTTTTAGGTTCTGATTATAGAACCGATGTTCTGACATTTGAAAAAGGTGTTAGGTAAACACTGAAACATTATGTCTCTTTTTTATTGATACAATAAACGCTATGTTTTATTATATAAGACCAGCGAGTGCTTTTTTGTGATGGAACTCTGAATTGATTTTTTAAAGCGCACCCTGGCAGCTGTGGAAATTTGTAAGACTGTGCTAAGACCAGAGGCTAAGAAAGTGAGATGATTCAAGCCCCTAAAGAAAGGCTATTAAGTGCCCCAGTTGGACGGAAACTCAAGAATCCTAATGAAGGCACCCAACAGTTGAATCTCATTAGTACCTATACCCCTATGTGTGGGGTTCTAAGGAAGTCGGTACAACAACACTGGCCTCTACTGGAATCCAATCCATTGCTACCATTTGAATGGATGAAGCCACCAAGGATGGTATACCAGAGAGCAGATAATCTGAGAGATTTGTTGGTGAAAACTGACCCCACCCAGTGCTATCAAAATGGCACTTGGCTCAAAAAAGGGATGTTTTACATGCGTAAGTTGCGTGACGTGCAACAGCATGTTGATAGGTCAGCCATTCCGAAATCCACAAAACAACAAGCGGTATACAATTTGCCACAGACTTACATGCACAAGCACGCATGTTATATACATGCTCATTTGCCCATGTTCCTTGGTGTATATTGGAAAGATGGTCACGACCTTTAGGGATAGGATGGCTAACTATCGGTGTTACATTTGTGAGGGCTTAGCAAAGGGTGATTCGGAACAACCTGTGGCACGCCACTAGACACAACCATAGTGTTTCCAGTCTCAGGTCAATGATTATTAATCATGTTCCCTCCTGGTTAGGGGAGGTAATAGAGCCAAAAAGTAGGAGACAAATGGATACACATACTGGATACTCTAACCCTGAGGTGGCTTAATACCTTTCTTGATTTCGGGCCATTCTACACCAAATAATTGATACTGGACTGACATAACTGATGATTCAACTTGAAATGATGAATAACCCATCAAAAGTTCCACATGAATATTCATTCTAGTGGGTACCCACAGGTTTCTACCAATACTCTTTGAGGCTTGAAAGCACAATGATATGGTGTACATATAGGGTTAGATGTAGGCTTTTATAATCTCTGTGCATGATACAGGTTAAACGATTTATATTTTAATTGTATATAACTGATGTAAAGATGTTTTGTATAAGCTGACAACCTTTCAAATAATGAATTGCAAGTGACATGATGAATTGTGTAATAATGAGCTCATTATGTCAGCCATCTGGGTAATGACCCATGGAAGTCCAATGTCATTTGACGCTATTATGCTTGACAATAACAGAGGGATAGATTCTATCTTTGATTAAAAATTGGGTATAGATACTGACGTTTTTCGGGATGTAGTCTTGCTTTTTCTGATCACCAAATCGGGTTGTTCATGGCGCTTTGTTTATTTGTTGCCATGACTACCTGGTATGAGCTGATTGGTGGTTAATGTTGTTGCGTGATGATGTCATCATAATGAGGTTTTACGGAATGATTGGGTTTGTAAGTATATAAGGCCGGTGAAGGTGGTTTGGGTTATATGTTTTTAGGTTCTGATTATAGAACCGATGTTCTGACATTTGACAAAGGTGTTAGGTAAACACCGAAATGTTATGTCTCTTTTTTATTGATACAATAAATGCTATGTTTTATTATGTAAGACCAGCCAGTGCCTTTTATGTGATGGAACTCTGAATTGATTTTTGAAAGTGCACCCTGGCAGCTGTGGAAATTTGTAAGACTGTGCTTATCCTTATCGGGGAACTTGTTTATATATATATATATATATATATATATATACATACAAAACACGGAAATGGACTGCACTCCCAACCTGCACTGGTACACATCCTATGTCACTGCCCAACAAACAGCCACGGGTATTCACCAGCACTCAGAGACAGCTGTACATCTCGGTGACTCAGGAAGTCAACCACAGACAAACCTGGATTCAAAGCTTGTAGGGAAAATGACAAAACAAAAATAGTTACAAATGATGATAGGCACGGGGCCACGTCAAGGTCTCTTCCTTCCTGGGTGACTAACCTACAGCCACACAATACATGTCTTCAGACATACAAACTGAGATAAAAAGAAGGGTGCAAGGGCTCTTTGTAATTTTCCTAGGCACATACAAAACACAGAAATGGACTGCACTCTTAAATTGGACTGGGTACACATCCCATTTCACTGCAAAACTCCCAGCTATGGGTAGTCACCAGAACTCACAGACAGACACACAGTCCTCAGTGACTCAGGCAGTTAACTACACACCAGCCTGGGTATAAAGCCCATAAGGAAAATGTTGTAAGTTTGAAAAAGTTGTTCATTAATACCTTATTAAAGTAGAATAAATATTATTTTGCAGCCTGTTGTTAAAGGGATAGTCTACACCAGAATATTTATTGTTTAAAAAGATAGACAATCCCTTTATTACCTATTCCCCAGTTTTGCATATTCAATATGGTTATATTAATATACTTTTTACCTCTGTGATTACCTTGTATCTAAGCCTCTGCAGACTTATTACAGTTCATTTGACAGACTGGTATTTTAGCCAATCAGTGCCCTCTCATAAGTAACTCCACAGCACTCAAGAGGTCAATTCAGGCACTTTATTCACATACAATAGCTATTTTATGTGATTAAAGTGCCTGAATTGACCTCTTGAGTGCTGGGGACCATTATTGATACACTTTGACTGTTGGGGGACCTGGCAGTGTCCTCAGGTCCTACGTGCCCTCCTCCAGTATTGTGCTGTTCTCTCCTTCTCTGTCTTTGATAAGTAACTCCACGGGTGTGAGCACAATGTTATCTGTATGGCACACATGAACGAATGCCCTCTAGCTGTGAAAAACTGTCAAATGCATTCTGATAGGCGGCCTTCAAGGGCTTAGAAATTAGCATATGAGCCTTAGGTTTAGGTTTCAACTAAGAATACCAAGAGAACAAAGCAAATTTGATGATAAAAGTAAATTGGAAAGTTATTTAAAATTGCATGCCCTATTCTTTTTTACAGCAATGCTCCCCCATTATAATTACTACTGGGCACAAAGTAATATTACAGCTTAGATAAAGCTTGTTTAAGCAGCTTAAAATTTTTTTTATTTTTTTTTTTTCATAAATTAAGACAGACTGTGTTAAGGAGTAAGGGAAGGGGATTGAGGAAAGGGGAAAAAGGGGAAAGAAAATGAAAGTTTCAGTTCTCATAGATTTTTTTCCTTATCTGCTGTAAACAGCAAATGCTGTGTTGTGTTTTCTTCCTTTTTTGAATATTTAACTTAACATAAAGTGTATCACAAATTAGATGTCTTCACAGAAATAAGGCTAAGTTCCTGAGGTGAATTAAGTTTACATAACTCTTAGAAGCCGTTAAAAACTATCATACTTCATTGCATTATTTTTGTAGCCTAACAGTGACCGTTATTCCTTCTTCCCTTTTGTTTTTTGTTTTTTTGTTGTTGTTTTTTCCACTAATTAATGTAATATCTTTATTTCCTCTGGAACACATTCTGGCTAGGTATTTATCTTAGCTGTCATAAAATTATAATTGAGATAACTTTTTCTGAGCAACTACAATTAGAATATTAGTCAAACTAAAATACTACCAACATTAGTAGCAAATCAGCAGGGAAAACTAATGGGTTAAATACCCCCTAGAAATTATCATTGGGCTAATTTAAAGAAAGACAAAACTTCACTCTTTCTGTCCCCTGGTATAAAAATATTTTCTCACCCAACCACACACTCACTTTTTTTTTTTTTTTCATACACTTTCACACTCATCCCCCCCTGACCCTCACGGACTAAATTCTTTTTGAGATATTCACATTCACTCTCACATTTCTCACATATTCACCATAATTCCCTTCTTCACCCCCCTGGCAAATTCCTTGTCACTACCTTCTTCCTCTTAATATCACGAATAGACACACAGCACATGGATACATTTCTTTCCACTTCTTCTAAGACACCATCACCAGGTATGGCAGCTAGGAACAGGGACAGGAAGTCTAAGAATACCCAAGATTCTCTTACTGAATCAACTACCACTCACATGGTACCTATACCTGAGTTTACTAATATTCAGAGTCTGGTTACTAGCATTTCTGAGGCTCTCACACCCAAATTTGACACACTAAGAGCAGAAATTAAACAAGACATCTCTCTGCTAACTCACGAGATTAGACAATTCTCCAACAGATTACAGGAAGTAGAGCAGCGGGTATCTGACCTGGAAGATTTAACAACAACACATAATTCTAAACTTGAGACCTCCAAGGGCAATTTCCAAAAAATCCATGATAGGTTGGAGGATCTCGAAAATCGATCCAGAAGGAACAACATTCGAATAATAGGCCTTCCTGAGGATAAGCAATACGATGACCTATGTCGTTTTATATCAGACACACTTACCAAGGCCCTAAATATCCCTCCAACCTATCATCCGATTTTAGTGGAAAGAGCGCATAGAGTGGGCCCATTTCGTCCAGATAACAAAGACAAAAATCACCCCAGACCTGTCATTGCAAGATTACTCAATTTCCAAGATAAAAATATGTTACTGCAATTTTACCGAAAAAATCAGCCAGTCCTCATAGACAATGCTAGGATCTTGATTTTCCAAGACTTCTCGGCTTACACAGCCTCTAAGAGAAGAGAGCTGGCTCCAATCTGCACGAAGTTCATACAAAATGGATATCGTGCTACTTTAATATATCCCTTTAAACTCAGAGTTGAACTGAACGGTACAACACACTTGTTTGAAAATGCCCAAATGGCTGAGGACCTCTTCAAAACACTGAATCTATAATTCAAATAAATGATGACTATGTGGTATGAAAAGAGGATAGGTCCTATGTTCGGGGAATCCCCGTGGGATGGGGATATGTTGCTGATGATATACTTCTTTTTTTTTTTTTTTTTTTTTATCCCCCTTATTTTTTTTTTTTTTTTGGCTGTTCTCTCCTTCTCTCCCCTCTCTCCCAAGTAGATGGCACATAAGGCAAATAAATTAAAAATAATATCTTGGAATGTAGGGGGTATCTCGACCCCTATTAAGCGTAAGGCAATACTCTCCCATCTACGTAAAGCCCAAGCAGATATCGGTCTTATACAAGAAACCCACCTAAATCTTGAGGAGTCTTTAAAATTAAAAGCTCAATGGGTCAAAGAAGTCTTCGCAGCACCAAGTGTTAAGAAAAAAAGAGGCGTAGCTATATTGATAGGGAAGAAAGCCCAAGTGGAAATTGTGTATTCTGAGGTAGACCCGGAGGGGAGGTATGTCCTGATGAAATTTAAGACAGCTCAAATAACTTATACACTATGTAATATATATGGTCCAAATGTCTCTGATCCAGAGTTTTGGAATGTTATTCAGGCTAAACTTTTATTAATTTCTGAGGGATATCTGATCTTAGGAGGAGACTTTAACATGGCGCCACAATCTCCGTTAGACAGGTTTAGAAGAAACCCTATGCAGGTAAAACAGAAAAAAGATAATCTAGATACTAAAATCCTTAACAAAATTAAACAAAACTTGGCACTCCATGATATTTGGAGAATTCAAAATCCTGATGTTCAGGATTATACATGTCTCTCCAAAGCAAACAAAACTCTCTCTAGGATTGACTTATTTCTAACCGATGAACGCCTAGCGATAACAAAAGTAAAATCTGGAATAACGCCAGTCTTCCTTTCCGATCATGGGCCTATTTTCTTGGAAATCAATCTTGGTCATCCAAAGCCCAAGTTGTCACGATTTTTCTTCCCCTACTATTTAACGACAGACTTTAAATTTAAAGAATGGATCAGAAACAAGTTTAAAGACTATGCTAATCTTAACAGCGATTATGTAGGGCGCCCAGACATATTTTGGGAGAAGGCTAAAGCGGTGTTAAGAGGCAAAATCATTGCTTATGTTGCTACTCTAACTAAGAAGCTGAAGGTCAGAGAAAAGGAAATCAACAACACACTGATTAATTCATATAACCGCTTCCTATTTGAAAAAAACCCTCTAAACTGGGCTAAATATATTCGGGCTAAAAGTGCTAGAGATACCTTTGTAATAACCCAAGAAACGCGTAAAGAACTTAGATTTCAAGCCAAACTATACAGATTTGGTAATAAATCCAGGAAAATGCTAGCTAAGTTAACTAAAAATGAGGGAAAGAAACCAACTATTGAAAAACTTCAAAACAACGGGAAGCAAATATTAAAGCCTGAGGAAATTTCCGATATATTTTTAAAATACTATCAGGATCTATATACTTGTAAAGGATACGATGACGAGAAAGCAGCTGAATTCTGGAGCAAAATTACATTCCCAACACTCTCAATTGATGAAATTGCTAATCTTAACTCTCCTATTTTAAAGGAAGAAATAGAGAAAGAAATCTTTAAACTCTCCCCTAATAAAGCCCCAGGCCCGGACGGGCTGCCTAACGAATTTTACAAAATTCTATCAGCAGAAATATCACCCTTCTTGGGTAATCTTTATAATGGGATATATGTCAGCGGTAATCCTGTTTCACCCTCCTTTTCTTCATCATTTACAACCCTGATTTTAAAAGGGGGAAAGATCCTATGCAAAAAGAATCATACAGACCAATCGCCTTGCTCAACTCCGACTACAAAATTATGTCTTCTATTCTTGCAACTAGATTACAACCCATTTTAGCAAAAATAATACACACAGACCAAGCCGGTTTCTTGAATAAGCGTAACTCGGCGGCTAAAATCAGAGAGCTTCTTGTTACAATTGACTATTCTCAGAATCTCCCTCCTCTCGCTGTGGGAAGAGAGGGCCTCCCTGACCTGGCAGTCTTGTCAATTGATGCAGAGAAAGCCTTCGACTCTGTAATCTTTAATCATATAATAACATCATTAACAAAATTTGGGATCGTGGGCAATTTTCCTAAATTTGTGGGAAATTTACATAACCACTCCCAAACGAGACTGATAATAAATGACATTGTCTCTTCTCCAATCGCAATAGACAGAGGTACGCGTCAGGGCTGCCCTCTCTCCCCGCTTCTTTTTGATATAGCTATCGAACCTTTAGCAATTATGATAAGGGAATCTCTAGATGGCATAAAGATTCGAGACTATCAGATAAAAATCGGATTATACGCTGACGATTTATTAATCTATCTATCTAATACAAAATTAAATATACCAAAACTTCTCCAAATAACTGACCACTTTGGCACCTTCTCGGGGTATAAGGTGAATAAGTTAAAATCCGAAATACTCTGGCTCAGGAGAAATAGTAGCTCCATTTTAAATATCCCATTTAGAGTGGTTACAGACTCTTTTAAGTACCTAGGGATTCAAATACCACTTAATTTAACAGAGCTATACAAACTTAACATATGTCCCATACTAACTACTATTAAGGAGAAACTTAAAACTTGGCAGAATCTTCCTCTATCAATTTCTGGCCGCATAGAACTATTCAAAATGGTTCTTCTCCCTAAGCTTCTTTATATCCTTCAGAATGTGCCAGTAATGTTATTAGAAAAGGATGTCCGCTTTACCAACATGATACTTAGACAATTTATATGGCAAGGGAAAAAACCCAAGATATCTCTTACTAAACTCACGATACCAAGAGACACGTATAGTAGCTGACTGGATATACGCGAAAAATTATGTTTTAAATAATGAATTAGAACTAAATATCTGTAAGCCTTACCTTCCAGTGGCCTTGATCCATTCTCCACCAAAAGAGCTTCCAGCGATTATTAAGAGGCTTAGAACTATATCCATTCCCATTAAGGCATGGGGGAAGCTAACTAAATTTCTTTCAATACCCAGCAACACCTCAAAACATCTTCCTTTGATAGGGAACCCACAATTCCAAGCAGGCATAAATTCTCCTATCTTTAATAGATGGCATAACTTAGGCCTAGACAAATTAATCTATTTAATAGACAAAGACAGAAAATGTATTAAAACCTTTGAGGAATTAAAAAAGGAATTTAACCTTCCCAATAGAGATTTCTTCGCCTACCTGCAAATAAGGCACTTTTCTGCCGAATTAATTAAACACTCAGGCTGGTGTTGGACGCTAGGCAAATTGGAAAACTGGTTAACTTTAACAAAAAATTATCATATGTCTATCGCCCCATGCTATCATATACTTGGCACTAGTATAGGCACCTCTTTATTGGATAATATTGCATCAATGTGGAACATATTAATACCCCAGAGCAATATTGAGCTGAAAACTCTTCAATCATCAATAAATAAAGTAGCTTCTTCTACGTTATCCGCCACTTGGCGAGAGGCCCATCTTAGGCTTCTACACAGGACATACTTTACTCCGGAGAAAGGCCTCAGAATACAGAATCAGCAATTTAACAAATGCCCTAAATGCTCCTACTTGGCGGCAGACCTAATTCACATGTTCTGGTCTTGCCCAAAGATAAGAAGCTTCTGGAATAAACTACAATTCTGGCTTAAAACCACATTAAAAATTAATACACCTCCTTTATCACTGTATCAAATTATATTATGCCTGAAGACGGAAGATAGTCATCAGGATAATGATAAATTAGTAACTCTTGCGATCTTAGCCACTAGATATTTGATTTGTAAGAAATGGAAAACGAGAGCACTCCCGACTATCTCCGAAATCAGGAATTACTTAAAAAAACAATGCATGATAGAACAAAAAGACACAAATATCAATAAGGAACCAGATATAAGGATTTTTTTTTAATAAATGGGCAGCATTAATAAAAACACTTCACAAAAGTGAAATAGATTATTTGATTTTCCCATTTAAAAATTCAGAGATAGTTTTACTTGGCATATGGTAGATTTTGAGAACATAGAGAGGGGGAGAGACTAGCTAACTTGGTCCGTTTCCTTTTTTTTTTTTTTTTTTTTATTTTAGTATATTAACACTGCAATTATATGGAGATAATTTATGATTATTATGATTTATATTGGAACTACTATGTTGATTGTATATATACGCTGAAAGGGAGGAGGGAAGGGGGAATGGAAAAGAAAAGTTGCCTGCTTTACTTTTCATATTTGTTTTTGCTGTTTTTGTTTCTGTTCAGAAAAAACATAGGAAAAAATATTTCAACAGAAAAATTATAAGATTAAGGAATGACAGATTGAAATCTAATAACAAGGTTAATAAGGGTTGAAAAAGTTTACAAAACACTAGAGGGCTTCCTATTTTCTTTTCTCTTATAGGCATTATATTTTGTGAATTGTCTATTGGTGCTTTGTTCTCAACTGTCTGTTTACTTTTTTCTTCTTTTTTTTTTTTTTTTTTTCTTTTTTTCCTTTGAAATTATATGAAAATGTACAAACCTGTTGAAATATAATAAAAATGATTATAAAAAAAACCAAAAATTGCATGCCCTATCTGAATCATAAAAGTTTAATTTTGACTAAAACTGTTCCATCATATTCTAAAGCACTGGTTTTCATACCAAACCTGTCCTCAAGCCTCCCTAAATGGCCAGATGTTCAGGATTACCTTGGGTGAGAGCAGGTAAAATAACAATGCTTACTAATCATCTGATTATTTCACCTGTGCTCTAGTTCAGAGATCCTCAAAATCTGGCCTGTTCATTATTAAGTGTATATTCTACTATATATATATATATATAACACTACACATTTAAAGAAAAGAAAGAATAGAAAAGAAAATAATAGGAGAGGAAGAGAATAATAAAAAAGGGGAAAAAGAAGGGGAAAGGGTGGATTTATAACTTAGTTAAAAGGGTTTATTATATTGTGTCCTTATATAGCCTGTTAATGATGTTGCTCCCACAGGGATATAACCTCTAGAATAAAATCTATTTTGCCTGCAAAGCTATAGTGATTTTTTTCAAGGTCAAGTACATATTGTACTTCTTTAACCCACTGATTATATGTTAGTATTTGTGTTTTCTTCTTCCATAGACGAGGGATAAGGTGTTTGGTGCAGTTTAACATATTTGGAAGTAATATTTTACGGAGTTTACATCTTATGTTCGGATACAGATTAGTGAGAACTAATTTAGGGGGCAAGATAATATTCATATCCAGAGTGGAGTTGATGTCAATTTTTATCTATTCCCAGAAACCCTTAAGTGTGGGGCATGAATACCAGATATGTGTCATAGATCCTGTCTCACCGCAGCCCCTCTAGCATCTGGCCGAGGCTCCGGAGTAGATTTGTCTTAATTTTTGGGGAGTAAGATATCACCTAAACAATATTTTATAATTTAATTCCAAAATATTCGGAGCAATAGAAGATTTGGAAGTTAGTTGAAAGATTTTTTTTCACTGTATATCTGTTAGTTGTTTCTGCAATTCTATTTCTCAGCATTTAGAATATGTCGGTTGTCTATCAGGAAGTATTGTTCATCAAAGGGGTTAAGGGTGAAATAGAATTAGATATATTTGGAAAGTTCTTGACTATATTATCCCATGTGTCTAATGTGTATTTAGTAAATTTATATTGATATAAATAATGTGGTCTACATAGTTTAGGTAGCCAACATACATCTCTCAAATGTTGTTGTTTAGTTAAATGTATTTCTATTTGAACCCATAGTTTTGATGGAGTGTTGTGGTTCCAAGCGATAATACGACTTATGTGCACTGCTCTATAGTAGTTACTGATGTTCGGTACCCCCAAGCCACCATCTTCTTTATCCAGGTATAGCGTGTGTTTTGTAATTCTTGGTTTCTTATATGCCCATATAAAATAATTTATCATTCTTTGTTGACTAGTAAGAAAATTATATGTCAGTGCTAAGGGAAGGCTTTGAAATAAGTATAGATATTTGCGAATGATCATCACTTTAATTGTACTGATACGGCCTAACCAAGAAAGTTGATTTTGTCTGTGCTGTTTCCAACAATTTAAAGTTTTCAATTTGTAATGGCATAGAGTTGTTATTGAAGAGGGTATTTGGGTCTTCGTGTATAAGTCTCAGATATTTAACTCTATCCGTAACTAAAAATTCAGTATTCAATTTGATCTAGTTGGTTTCTTCTTCTGTAATAAGAGCTGATTTTCAATATTATTTGAGAAATTTGATATGTTTTTGTATTGTATTAACAATTGCTTGATTGCTTTTTTTTCTCTTCCTTTCCTATTATTTTCTTTTCTATTATTTATTTTCTTTAAATGTGTACTGTTATATATATAGTAGAATATACACTTAATAATGTGCAACTGAATATGGACTTGTTATTATTATGCATTTGTATAAAAATTAATAAAAAGAGTTTAAATAAAAAAAAAAAAATCTGACCTGTTGTGGAGGCCTGAAGACCGATGATCTAAAGCCATCCAATAAACACTATATGACTTATAATTTATAAATGGTTTATCAGGCTCTGTGTTCCCAGCTAATACGTTAGTTGACAAATTTGGCATTTGGACATCTGTCAGGTAAGGCACTGCAGGACTTTACAATGTGCAGAAAGATCAAAACAATTAAATGGGTAGTCTAGTCAAAAATAAACTTTCATTCAGGTAGGGCATGTAATTTTAAACAACTTTCTAATGTACTTTTATCATCAATTTTGCTTTGCTCTCTTGGTATTGTTTGTTAAAGGCTAAATCTAGGTAGACTCATATGCTAATATCTAAGCCCTTGAAGGCAGCCTCTTATCTGAATGCATTTTGATTTTTTTCACTAGAGGGCGTTAGTTCATTTGTGCCATATAGATAACATTGTGCTTACACACGTAGAGTTACTTAGGAATCAGTACTGATTGGCTAAAATGCAAGTCTGTCAAAAGAACTGACATTAAGTGCCATATAGATAACATTGTGCTTACACACGTAGAGTTACCTAGGAATCAGTACTGATTGGCTAAAATGCAAGTCTGTCAAAAGAACTGAAATAAGGGGGCAGTCTGCAAAGGCTTAGATACAAGGTAATCAAAGAGGTAAAAAGCGTATTAATATAACTGTGCTGGCTACGCAAACTGGGGAATGGATAATAAAGGGATTATCTATCTTTTTAAACAATAAAAAAATCTGGAGGCCAATTTATCAAGCGGCCAACCGCAAATACGCCAGAATTCCGCAGCGTAATTGTGGCGAGCCTGATTTGCCCAATTTATCAAAGCCTACAGACTGGCTAAAGTTGAAATTTGTGACGTAACATACGATCCGCCGGTCTCAATCCGACACAGATCGATGCGTACGTCATTACAGATGTTCTGAATACAAATTTGGCCCTTTCTCCAACATTGGTGTGTCCGGTCCACGGTGTCATCCATTACTTGTGGGATATTCTCCTCCCCCACAGGGAAAGGCAAGGAGAGCACACAGCAAGAGCTGTCCATATAGTCCCTCCCAGGCTCCGCCCCCCCAGTCATTCTCCTTGCCGCTCTGAACAAGTAGCATCTCCTCGGGGATGGTGAGGAGTTTGTGGTGTTTAGTTGTAGTTTTTTATTCTTCTATCAAGTGTTTGTTATTTTAAAATAGTGCTGGTATGTACTATTTACTCTGAAACAGAAAGAGATGAAGATTTCTGTTTGTGAGAGGATTATGATTTTAGCAGCAGTTACTAAAATCGTTTGCTGTTTCCACATAGGACTGTTGAGATGAGATAACTTCAGTTAGGGGGAACAGTTTGCAGACTTTTCTGCTCAAGGTATGACTAGCCATATTTCTAACAAGACTGTGTAATGCTGGAAGGCAGTCATTTTCCCCTCATGGGGACCGGTAAGCCATTTTCTTAGTCAAACAAACAGAATAAAGGGCTTAATATGGGCTATAAACTGGTAGACATTTTTAGGGGCTAAATCGATTGCTTTATTTAAGTATTATATGCAGTTTGAAGTTGTATTTCACACTTTTATAACATTGGGGAACGTTTTTAGCACCAGTCACTTGTTAAGACACCTTCCCAGTCAGGAAGGGCCTTTCTCTGTAGTAGGCAGAGCCTAATTTTCACGCCATTACTGTGCAGTTAATTTTGAGTTCAGTACATGCAGCTGCATGTGTGAGGGTCTGGAATCCACTAAAAACGTTCCTAGAAGGCTTCATTTGGTATCGTATACCCCCCTGGGATTGGTGAAGTTGCAGCAAAGGCTGTGGCTGGGACTGTAAGGGGGTTAAAATTAAAAACGACTCCGGTTTCCACATTTTAAGGGTTAACAGCTTGAAAATTGGGGTGCAATACTTTGAATGTATTAAGACACTGTGGTGAAAATTTGGTAAAGATTGGATAATTCCTTCATAGTTTTTCACATATTCAGTAATAAAGTGTGCCCTGTTTAACATTTAAAGAGACAGTAACGGTTTTGTTTTAAAACGGTTTTTGTGCTTTATTAACCAGTTTAAGCCTGTTTAACATGTCTGTACCTTCAGATAGATCATGTTCTGTATGTATGGTAGCCAATGTGGTTCCCCCTTCAAATATAGTGTGATAATTGTGCCATTGCGTCCAAAAAAAGTAAGGACAGAACTGTCACAAATTGTAAAGTTGCCCAGGATGATTCCTCAGATGAAGGAAGTAGACATAGTTCTACATCATCTCCTTCTGCGTCTATACCAGTTATGCCCGCGCAGGCGACCCCTAGTACTTCTAGCGCGCCAATGCTTGTTACTATGCAGTAATTGACGGCAGTAATGGATAACTCCATAGCTAATATTTTATCCAAAATGCCAGCATTTCAGAGAAAGCGCGATTGCTCTGTTTTAAACACTGTAGAGCAGGAGGGCGCTGATGATAATTTTTCTGTCATACCCTCACACCAATCTGAAGTGGCAGTGAGGGAGGGTTTGTCAGATGGGGAAATTTCTGATACAGGAAGAATTTCTCAGCAGGCAGAACCTGATGTTGTGACATTTAAATTTAAATTAGAGCATCTCCGCGCATTACTTAAGGAGGTGCTATCTACTCTGGATGATTGTGACAATCTGGTCAACCCAGAAAAATTATGCAAGATGGACAGTTCCTTGAGGTCCCGGTGCACCCTGATGCTTTTCCGATACTTAAACGGGTGGCGGACATAGTGAATAAGGAGTGGGAGAAGCCAGGCATACCTTTTGTCCCTCCTCCTATATTTAAGAAATTGTTCCCTATGGTCGACCCCAGGAAGGACACATGGCAAACAGTCCCTAAGGTCGAGGGGGAGTTTTCTACTCTAGCCAAGCGCACAACCATTCCTATTGAGGACAATTGTGCTTTCAAAGATCCTATGGATAAAAAATTGGAGGGTTTGCTTAAAAAGATTTTTGTACAGCAAGGTTACCTCCTTCAACCTATTTCGTGCATTATTCCTGTCACTACAGAGGCGTGGTTCTGGTTCGAGGAACTGGAAAAGTCGCTCAGTAGGGAGACTCCGTATGAGGAAGTCATGGACAGAATTTACGCACTTAAGTTAGCTAATTCCTTTATTTTAGACGCCGCTTTGCAGTTAGCAAGGTTAGCGGCAAAAAATTCAGGGTTTACAATTGTGGCGCGCAGAGCGCTCTGGCTAAAGTCTTGGTCGGCGGATGTATCTTCCAAGACAAAATTGCTTAATACCCCTTTCAAAGGTAAGACCCCTTTTGGGCCAGAATTGAAATAGATTATTTCAGTCATCACTGGGGGAAAGGGCCATGCCCTCCCACAAGATAAACCTTTCAAGGCTAAGAATAAGTCCAATTTTCATTCCTTTCGCAATTTCAGGAACGGACCGGCTTCCAACTCGGCAGCCTCTAGACAAGAGGGTAACGCTTCCCAGACTAAACCAGCTTGGAAATCAATGCAAGGCTGGAACAAGGGTAAACAGGCCAAGAAACCTGCTGCTGCTACCAAGACAGCATGAAGAGGTAGCCCCCGATCCAGAACCGGATCTAGTAGGGGGCAGACTCTCTCTCTTTGCTCAGGCTTGGGCAAGAGATGTTCAGGATCCCTGGGCACTAGAAATAGTCTCTCAGGGTTATCTTCTAGAATTCAAGGAACTACCCCCAAGGGGAAGGGTCCACATGTCTCACTTATCTTCAAACCAAGTAAAGAGACAGGCATTCTTACATTGTGTAGAAGACCTGTTAAAGATGGGAGTGATACTCCCAGTTCCAACTGTGGAACAAGGTCAGGGGTTTTACTCAAATCTGTTTGAAGTTCCCAAAAAAGAGGGAACTTTCAGACCAATTCTGGATTTAAAAATTCTAAACAAATTTCTCAGAGTGCCATCGTTCAAAATGGAAACTATTCGAACGATTTTACCTACAATCCAGGAGGGTCAATTTATGACTACCGTGGATCTAAAGGATGCGTATCTGCATATTCCTATCCACAAAGATCATCATCAGTTCCTAAGGTTCGCCTTTCTGGACAAACATTACCTATTGTGGCTCTCCCATTCGGACTAGCCACTGCTCCAAGGATTTTCACAAAGGTGCTCGGGTCCCTTCTAGCGGTTCTAAGACCCAGGGGCATTGCAGTGGCACCTTACTTGGACGACATCCTAATTCAAGCGTCGTCTCTTTCAAAGACAAAGGCTCACACAGACATTGTTCTAGCCTTTCTCAGATCTCACGGGTGGTAGGTGAACATAGAAAAAAGTTCCCCGTCTCCGTCAACAAGAGTCCCTTTCTTGGGAACAATAATAGATTCTTTAGAAATGAAGATTTTCCTGACAGATGTCAGAGAGTCAAAGCTTCTAAACGCTTGTCAAGTTCTTCACTCTGTTCTACGGCCTTCCATAGCTCAGTGCATGGAAGTAGTAGGGTTGATGGTTGCAGCAATGGACATAGTTCCTTTTGCGCGAATTCATCTAAGACCATTACAACTGTGCATGCTCAAACAGTGGAATGGGGACTATACAGACTTGTCTCCAGTGATTCAAGTAGATCAGAAGACCAGAGACTCACTCCGTTGGTGGCTGACTCAGGATCACCTGTCCCAGGGAATGAGCTTCCGCAGACCAGAGTGGGTCATTGTCACGACCGACGCCAGTCTATTAGGCTGGGGCGCGGTCTGGGATTCCCTGAAAGCTCAGGGTCTATGGTCTCGGGAAGAGTCTCTTCTCCCGATAAACATCCTGGAACTGAGAGCGATATTCAATGCTCTCCGGGCTTGGCCTCAACTAGCAAAGGCCAGATTCATAAGATTCCAATCAGACAACATGACGACTGTTGCTTACTTCAACCATCAGGGGGGAACAAGGAGTTCCCTGGCGATGAGAGAGGTGACCAAGATCATCAAATGGACGGAGGATCACTCCTACCACCTGTCTGCGATCCACATCCCAGGAGTGGAAAACTGGGAGGCAGATTATCTGAGTCGTCAGACCTTTCATCCGGGGGAGTGGGAACTCCACCCGGAGGTGTTTGCCCAGTTGACCCAATTATGGGGCATTCCAGACATGGATCTGATGGCGTCTCATCAGAACTTCAAGGTTCCTTGCTACGGGTCCAGATCCAGGGATCCCAAGGCGACTCTAGTGGATGCATTAGTGGTGCCTTGGACTTTCAACCTAGCTTATGCGTTTCCACCGTTCCTTCTCATTCCCAGGCTGGTAGCCAGGATCAAACAGGAGAAGGCCTCGGTGATTTTCATAGCTCCTGCGTGGCCACGCAGGACTTGGTATGCAGACCTGGTGAATATGTCATCGGCTCCACCATGGAAGCTACCTTTGAGACAGGATCTTCTAGTACAAGGTCCATTCGAACATCCAAATCTAGTTTCTCTCCAGCTGACTGCTTGGAAATTGAACGCTTGATTTTGTCTAAGCGTGGGTTTTCGGATTCTGTGATAGATACTCTGGTACAAGCCAGAAAACCTGTGACTAGAAAGATTACCATAAAATATGGAAAAGATATATCTGTTGGTGTGAATCCAAGGGATTCTCATGGAGTAAGATTAAAATTCCTAGGATCCTTTCCTTTCTCCAAGAAGGTTTGGATAAGGGATTATCAGCGAGTTCTCTAAAAGGACAGATTTCTGCTTTATCTGTCTTGTTACACAAACGACTGGCAGCTGTGCCAGATGTTCAAGCTTTTGTTCAGGCTTTGGTCAGGATCAAGCCTGTTTACAGACCCTTGACTCCTCCCTGGAGTCTAAATTTGGTTCTTTCAGTTCTTCAAGGGGTTCCGTTTGAACCCTTACATTCCATAGATATCAAGTTGTTATCTTGGAAAGTTCTGTTTTTGGTTGCTATTCTTCTGCTAGAAGAGTTTCTGAATTATCTGCTCTGCAGTGTAATCCGCCCTATCTGGTGTTCCATTCAGATAAGGTTGTTTTGCGTACTAAACCTGGTTTCCTTCCAAAGGTTGTTCCAACAAGAATATTAACCAGGAAATAGTTGTGCCTTCTTTGTGTCCGAATCCAGTTTCAAAGAAGGAACGCTTGTTACACAATTTAGATGTAGTCCGTGCTTTAAAGTTCTATTTAGAAGCAACAAAGGATTTCAGACAAACGTCTTCTCTGTTTGTAGTTTATTCTGGCAAGAGGAGAGGTCAAAAAAGCTACTGCTACCTCTCTTTCCTTTTGGCTGAAAATCATCATACGATTGGCTTACGAGACTGCTGGACGGCAGCCTCCTGAGCGAATCACAGCTCACTCTACTAGGGCTGTGGCTTCCACATGGGCCTTCAAGAACGAGGCTTCTGTTGATCAGATATGTAAGGCAGCGACCTGGTCTTCTCTGCACACTTTGTCCAAATTCTACAAATTTGATACTTTTGCTTCTTCGGAGGCTATTTTTGGGAGAAAGGTTTTGCAAGCCGTGGTGCCTTCTGTTTAGGTAACCTGATTTGCTCCCTCCCTTCATCCGTGTCCTAAAGCTTTGGTATTGGTTCCCACAAGTAATGGATGACACCGTGGACCGGACACACCAATGTTGGAGAAAACAGAATTTATGCTTACCTGATAAATTACTTTCTCCAACGGTGTGTCCGGTCCACGGCCCGCCCTGGTTTTTTAATCAGGTTTGAAGAATTTCTTTCTCTATACACTACAGTCACCACGGCACACTATAGTTTCTCCTTTTTTTCTCCTAACCGTCGGTCGAATGACTGGGGGGGCGGAGCCTGGGAGGGACTATATGGACAGCTGTTGCTGTGTGCTCTCCTTGCCTTTCCCTGTGGGGGAGGAGAATATCCCACAAGTAATGGATGACACCGTGGACCGGACACACCGTTGGAGAAAGTAATTTATCAGGTAAGCATAAATTCTGTTATCTGACAGCTTATGCCATTTATCAAACTTCTAACAGGTATGCTCGCCACTATACTGTCCCAGCGTACCTGGTTTTCAATCCGCCACCCTGTTGGCCGCGGATGCCATAGGAATCAATGGGAGTCTGAAAGCAGTGAAAACTTATGTTCCATGCTGCCAGATATCCCATTGATTTCTATGCTAGAATAAAAGTTACGTTTACACCTAACACCCTAACATTAGCCCAGAGTCTAAACACCCCTAATCTGCCACCCCGACAAAGCCGCCACCTACATAATGTTATTAACTCCTATTCCTCCGCTCCCCGACATCGGCGCAACCTAAATAAATGTTATTAACCCCTATCCTGCCGCACCCGGAGCCCACCGCAACTAAATAAAGTTATTAATTCCTATCCTCCCCTTCCCGGAGCCCTCTGCAACTAAATAAATGTATTAACCCCTAAACCCCTGGCCTCCCACATCACTACCACTTACTAAACCTATTAACCCCTAAACTGCCAGCCCCCCACATCGCCATAAACTAAATTAAGCTATTAACCCCTAAACCTAACAACCCGCTAACTTTACATTAAATATTAACTTGTCCCTATCTTATAATAAATTTAAACTTACCTTTAGAATTAAAATAAACTATATTAAACTACTAATTGACCTACCCTATTATACTAAAATTACATTAAATTACATTAAACTATTAATTAGCCTACCCTAACTATTATACTAAAATTACATTAAACTATATTAAACTATTAATTAACCTACCCTAACTATTATACTAAAATTACATTAAATTACATTAAACTATATTAAACTATTTATTAATCTACCCTATCTATTATACTACAATTACATTAAACTAACAATTAAATTAACTATATTACATATTTAAACACCTAACCCTACTCAAATTATTTAAATCTACTATAAAGATTTACTAAGTTACAAAAAATAACAACTAAGTTACAAAAAACAAACAAATACTAAGTCACACAAAATAAAAAACACTAAGTTACACAAAATAAAAAAATAAATGATCAAATATTTAAACTAATTAACCTAATCTAATAGCCCTATGAAAATAAAAAAGCCCCCCCAAAATAAAAAAACCCCTAGCCTAAACTAAACTGCCAATAGCCCTTAAAAGGGACTTTTGCGGGGCATTGCTCCAAGAAATCAGCTCTTTTACCTGTAAAAAAAATACAAACACCCCCCAACCGTAAAACCCACCACCCATACAACCAACCCCCCAAATAAAAACCTATCTAAAAAACCTAAGCTCCCCATTGCCCTGAAAAGGGCATTTGGATGGGCATTGCCCTTAAAAGGGCATTTAGCTCTATTTCCGCCCAAAGTCCCTAACCTAAAAATAAAAACCCACCCAATAAACCGTTAAAAAAACCTAACACTAACCCCTGAAGATCCACTTACAGTTTTTGAAGACCCGACATCCATCCCCAATGAAGCTGCAGAAGTCCTCAGCGAAGCCGACAGAAGTCTTCATCCAAGCGGGCCGAAGTCTTCATCCAGACGGCATCTTCTATCTTCATCCATCCGGCACGGAGCAGCTCCATCAGCCAATCGGAAATTAAGGTGGAAAAAATCCTATTGGCTGTTGCAATCAGCCAATAGGATTGAGCTTTCATCCTATTGGCTGATCCAATCAGCCAATAGAATGTGAGCTCAATCCTATTGGCTGATTGGATCAGCCAATAGGTTGAAAGCTCAATCCTATTGGCTGATTGCAACAGCCAATAGGATTTTTTCCACCTTAATTCCAATTGGCTAATAGAATTCTATCAGCCAATCGGAATGTAAGGGACGCCATCTTGGATGACATCATTTAAAGGGAAACTTCATTCTTCAGAAGATGTCGTAAGAAGAAGATGCTCCGTGCCGGATGTCTTGAAGATGGAGCTCCACGCCGGATGGATGTAGATAGAAGATGCCGTCTGGATGAAGACTTCGGCCCGCTTGGATGAAGACTTCTGCCGGCTTCGCTGAGGACTTTTGCCGCTTCATTGAGGACTTCTGCCGCTTCGTTGAGGATGGATGTTGGGTCTTCAAAAACTGTAAGTGGATCTTCGGGGGTTAGTGTTAGGTTTTTAAGGGTTTATTGGGTGGGTTTTAATTTTAGGTTAGGGACTTTGGGCGGAAAAATAGCTAAATGCCCTTTTAAGGGCAATGCCTATCCAAATGCCCTTTTCAGTGGGTTTTACTGTTGGGGGGTGTTTGTATTTTTTTTTACAGGTAAAAGAGCTGATTTCTTTGGGGAAATGCCCCACAAAAGGCCCTTTTAAGGGCTATTGACAGTTTAGTTTAGGCTAGGGTTTTTTATTTTTGGGGGGCTTTTTTATTTTCATAGGGCTATTAGATTAGGTGTAATTAGTTTAAATATTTGATAATTTATTTTTTATTTTGTGTAACTTAGTGTTTTTTATTTTGTGTAACTTAGTGGGGGGGGGGGTTTGTAACTTAGTTGTTATTTTTTTGTAACTTAGTAATTCTTTATAGTAGATTTAAATAATTTGAGTAGGGTTAGGTGTTTAAATATGTAATATAGTTAATTTAATTGTTAGTTTAATGTAATTTTAGTATAATAGGGTAGATTAATGAATAGTTTAATGTAATTTAATGTATTTTTAGTATAATAGTTAGGGTAGGTTAATTAGTAGTTTAATATAGTTTAATGTAATTTTAGTATAATAGTTAGGGTAGGTTAATTAGTAGTTTAATATACTTTATTTTAATTCTAAAGGTAAGTTTAAATTTATTATAAGATAGGGACGAGTTAATATTTAATGTAAAGTTAGTGGGTTGTTAGGTTAAGGGGTTAATAGCTTAATTTAGTTTATGGCGATGTGGGGGGCTGGCGGTTTAGGGGTTAATAGGTTTAGTAAGTGGTAGTGATGTGGGAGGCCAGGGGTTTAGGGGTTAATACATTTATTTAGAGGGCTCCGGAAGCGGCAGGATAGGAATTAATAACTTTATTTAGTTGCGGTGGGCTCCGGGTGCGGCAGGATAGGGGTTAATAACATTTATTTAGGTTGCGATGATGTCAGGGAGCGGAGGAATAGGGGTTAATAACATTATGTAGGTGGCGGCTTTGTCGGGGTGGCAGATTAGGGGTGTTTAGACTCGGGGCTTATGGTAGGGTGTTAGGTGTAAACGTTACTTTTATTCTAGCATAGAAATCAATGAGATATCTGGCAGCATCGAAAATAAGCTTTCGCTGCTTTCAGACTCCCATTGATTCCTATGGCATCCGCGGCCAACAGGGTGGCAGATTGAAAACCAGGTACACTGGACCAGAATAGTGGCGAGCGTACCTGTTAGAAGTTTGATAAATGTCAAAAGTTGTCAGATAGTGCCGAATTTGTATTCGGAACATCTGTAATGACGTACGCATCGATCTGTTAGATCTGTTAGTTTATGGCGAAGTGGGGGGCTGGCGGTTTGGTGGTTAATCGGTTTAGTTAGTGGTAGCCATGTGGGAGGCCGGGGGTTTAGGGGTTAATACATTTATTTAGTTGTGGAGTGCTCTGGGAGCGGCAGGATAGGGGTTAATATATTTATTTAGTTGCGGTGGGCTCTAGGATCGGCGGGATAGGGGTTAATACATTTAGTTAGTTGCGGTGGTGTCGGGGAGCGGCGGAATAGGGGTTAATAACTTTATTAGAGTTGCGGTGGGCTCCAGGAGCAGCGGGATGGGGGTTAATAACTTTATTAGAGTTGCGGTGGGCTCCGGGAGCGTCGGGATAGGGTTTAATAGCTTTTTTACAGTTGCGGCGGAGTCAGGGAGCTGCGGGATAGGGGTTAGTACATTTATTTAGTTGCGGAGGAGTCCGGGAGCGGAGGGATAGGGGTAAATAACTTTATTAGAGTTGCGATGGGCTCCGGGACCAGCGGGATAGGGGTTATACTTTTTAGTATAGTGGCGGTGTTTAGTGACAGAGTATAAATAAAGTTGGGAAAAAGCCGAATAGCAGCAAAATCGATGACTGTTAGTTAACAACAGTCCGCTTCTCATCGCCCCATACTTGGTGCGCGGCTTTTTGACAGCTTTTTTGATAAATAAGGAGAGCGTATTCAGGTCCGCATCCGCAATGTTAGGCGAGCGTATTGGTGCCGGCGAATGCAGCATAGTTGACGGCTTGATTAATATCCCTCCTGCTGTAGACTGTCCCTTTAAGCAGTTGATTCTTTTGTAACTTTAGTTCATGATATATTTCTTAAATAGCTAGATTA
Source organism: Bombina bombina (assembly GCF_027579735.1). Classification (NCBI taxonomy): domain Eukaryota; kingdom Metazoa; phylum Chordata; class Amphibia; order Anura; family Bombinatoridae; genus Bombina; species Bombina bombina. The sequence goes on from NC_069504.1 coordinate 952,548,078, forward strand.
CAAGTTGTGCGGTACGGCTATACTGCTGAAAAATTGGCCATTGCGCACAGAATATGCAGGTCTCCTGTATTACAAGTCACGGCAGTACAGCTATACTGCTAGAATTTTAGCCTTTACGCAACCTCCATTCCACACTCAAAAAATAGCTTTTGAGTGTGGAAGTTTCATTGCACCCGTATTACAGGTTGTGCTGTCCGGCTATAATGCTAGCGTTATAGCTTATACCTCCACGATCCATTCCGCTATCTGGGACCAGTAGTTATGGATCTTGCGAAACAAAAATGTTTCACAAAATTCATTACAAAAATGTTACAAAGTACACTAACACCCATAAACTACACTATTAACCTCTAATTTCTAAATTTGCCGCCCACCCACATCGCCAACACTAAAATAAAGTATTAACCCCTAAACCGCCACCCCATGCATCACAAATACTATAATAAACTTATTAACCCCTAAACCGCTGGCCCCCACATCGCTACTACTCTAATAAACCTATTAATCCCTAAATCTTCAGCCCCCCACATCGCTACTACTATAATAAACCTATTAACCCCTAAACCTCCGGCCCCCCACATCGCTACTACTATAATAAACCTATTAACCCATAAACCGCCGCCCCCCCCCCCACATCGCTAATACTGTACTAAACTAAAACTATCAACCCCTAAACCGCCGGCCCACCACATTGCAACACACTAAATTAAACTATTAACCCCTGTGACGGATACCCCGGCTACCCTGACTGGGTAGCTCCGCCAAACGGGTCCTGCTTCCTCCCTGCCGACTGCAGCTATGTAGCTGGCAAGTGACCACAGCCTGTAGCAACCCCTCATGCCCGACAGCACCGGTACTCTGTGTCCCACACTGTGGCAGACTCCAGCTACCCCGACTGGGTAGCTCTGCCAGAGGGTCTTTCCTTTGCCTGGAACAGGCTGCTATGTAGTCCAGGAAAGGGATTTTAGCTGGAGCTCACCCAAATAACTAGACAGACTAGCATTCAAGTGAAAAATAGAACTGATTTTATTGTACAACATACACTCCTTTTATACACACAGCTCATCTTGATAAGACAAAGGACAATCCCACTATTTTCCCGCCATTCCCACCCCTCCAGACAGCCCGGCACCTCCATAGGCACTTCCAGTATGTCATTTTAAAGCTCTCGGTCCCTAGATGTCACAGTCCAAAAATAAGCATGATTCGTTACTGGGGACCGGAGTTACAGTCCGTTGAATTTATGGTGTTAGCGGTGTCCAAAACCCCCAGTTCCCAAGGGAGGTCCCCTCTGATAATTGCCACAGCTCTTGTCCTCCCTAGGGGCTACCAATCCCCAAAAGAGCGGAGCTCTGGGGCAAAGGGTTGCTGGAGCGACCAGGGGTAAAGTTAGCGGGTGTCCTGCTGTCCTGTGGTCGACCAGGAGTTCCAGGAGCCCGGCCAGCCTGAGATGAGTTAGGCGGGTGTCCGTTGTGAGGGGGCTGACCGGGAGTTCCAGGAGCCCAGCCAGCCTAGGAGAGTTTTCCTGGTCATACACCAGCTCTTCACAAAAAAAGTAAACAAAAGCTTCCAGAGATTGTAGTTGCTCTGAGGAGCCCAAAACCACTGAGAAACAACAGGGGTGAGGTTGTAGGGGGGGTTGGGGGTAGCCTTAGCTGTCTGGTATCCATGACATCTCCCCCCCTCCAGTTCGGCAGACCCGGCTAGACCCTTAACGGGTTGGCCTGGGGCTGTCCGACGGTGGCCCTCCACTTCTCGGTTGCTGGGAGAGGTTATCCCATCTCTCCTGAGCTTGGGGCATCCTGGGGTTCCTGCTGGCGTTTATACCCTGCACCCTGGGCGCAGGGATAGTCACATAATGCAAAGTCCCAAACAAGTTTACTAAGGCCGGGTCCCAAACAATTGCTGTTCCACAAGTTCCAGTGTCCTTAAGTTTCATGGCCAAACTGTCTTCCTCTGTAACACTCTGTTGAGTACCGGCTGACCCACCCACAAACAAAGCCAATGCCGGTTTCCCGGCTGTATTCCCACCCCAGACCGGAGGGGGAGGTTTCTCCTTGGTGGGGCAGGTATAGCTCAGGTGCCCAAACATGTGGCACCAACTGTATACGCTTTTATCCTCCTTGCCCAATGCAACGCCTGCCCTTGGTGAGAAATACTCCGGGACAAGAAAAGGGTAGAGACCCTGCCAAGCTACTGAGGGGAAAGTCTGTCTGTCTCTTCACCTGAGAAGGAGATCTACCACTGGGGAGGGAGATCTGCTACCTCCGCTCCATGGGAAACTGTGCTGCCGCTGGGGAGGGAGACCGGTGGTCTCTGCTCCCTGTACGGGGTTCTGCTGCTGGGGAGAGGGACCAACTGTCTCCTCTCCCAGAAAGGGATTTGTCCGCTGGGGAGAGATATCGATACCCATCTCTCCCTGCAAGGGCTTCTCTGTAAGGGGAGGGAGGACGACTACCTCTGCTCCCGAAGGATGGATCTGCCGCTGGGGAGAGAGACCAACTGTCTCCTCTCCCAGGAAGGGGTTCTGCTTACGGGGAGGAAGGATGACTACCTCCACTCCCAGGGGATGGCTCTGCTGCTGGGGAGAGAGACCGACTGTCTCCTCTCCCTGTACCTGGCTCTGCTGCTGGGGAGAGAGATCGACTATCTCCTCTCCCGGGAAGGGGTTCTGCTGCTGGGGAGAGTTATCAACATCCATCAGATCTGCTACCTCCGCTCCATGGGAAACTGTGCTGCCGCTGGGGAGGGAGACTGGTGGTCTCTGCTCCCTGTACGGGGTTCTGCTGCTGGGGAGAGGGACCAACTGTCTCCTCTCCCAGAAAGGGATTTGTCCGCTGGGGAGAGATATCGATACCCATCTCTCCCTGCAAGGGCTTCTCTGTAAGGGGAGGGAGGACGACTACCTCTGCTCCCGAAGGATGGATCTGCCGCTGGGGAGAGAGACCGACTGTCTCCTCTCCCAGGAAGGGGTTCTGCTTACGGGAGGGAGGACGACTACCTCCACTCCCAGGGAATAGAGACTGACTGTCTCCTCTCCCTGTACCTGGCTCTGCCGCTGGGGAGAGAGACCGACTGTCTCCTCTCCCGGGGAGGGGTTCTGCTGCTGGGGAGATTTATCGACATCCATCTCTCCCTGCAAGGGGTTCTCTGTAAGGGAGGGAGACCGACTACCTCCACTCCCAGGGGATGGCTCTGCTGCTGGGGAAAGAGACCGATTGTCTCCTCTCCCGGCTCCTGGCTCTGCTGCTGGGGAGAGAGACCGACTGTCTCCTCTCCTAGGAAGGGGTTCTTCTTATGGGGAGGGAGGACGACTACCTCCGCTCCCAGGGGATGGCTCTGCCGCTGGGGAGAGAGACCGACATCAATCTCTCCCGTTCTCTGTAAGGGGAGGGAGAACACCTACCTCCTCTCCCTGGTTTCCTGGAGCTGTTACAGGTGCTGGGCAAAGGCCGGCGGCTCTCTGCCCTGTTGCCAGCGCTTCTGCTGGGGTGGCTCCTTTGTCCAGGTCTATAAGCTCGGGCCCAGGCTGCTGATCTGTATCTAGCAGCTCGTTGTCACTTATGCTTGGTTGCCACTCATCTGAAGCCAACCTCCATGATTCCCAGAGTGCTGCACCACAGCTCCGTGCAGACTCAGTGGCATGCTGCAGAACTCGGTCTAGCAGCCTCTTGTATGCCTTTTCCAGTCCCCATTCCTGGACAATAAGCGATACCATATCAGATACCAGCCAGGGTACCCCCGAGAGATCCAACAGCTGCTCTCGGGAGTGGCCAATGTTCGTTACTCTCAGTTCCACCCCGCTCCCAAATTCTGGGTCTTCTGTGAACTTTTCCAATAGTAACCCAGGGCCGCCGAAGCCAAAGCCCTCTGCGAGGGAGCAATCCTCCAGCCATGGCTGTACTTGCATAGCACGCCATCGGAGGTCCCCATAGCCGTCCTCCACCTACATCTCTGCCCAAACCAGTCAATCTAGTTCTGATAGCCATTCCTCCATTGGCTGCTCTCCCAGTACCCAGTACCTCTCATCATCTGTGGGGAGGACCTTTCCATCACAATCCTTTTCTTGTTGAAGCCTCTTCTTCCATAGTTGCCGGCGGACAATGCTCCTGCAGCTCAGCTGGTCCAGTTCAGAACCAGGACCGTCCAGCTGGGTCAGTGCCTCCTGTATTCTCCTTAGGTACTCGGCTTCCATAGTTACCAGCTACTGTGGCCCTTCTCTGTCAGCAGGAATTGTGTGGAAAAAGCAGATCCCACCACTGCCAGCCAATGTGATGGATACCCCGGCTACCCTGACTGGGTAGCTCAGCCAAACGTGTCATGCTTCCTCCCTGCTGACTGCAGCTATGTAGCTGGCAAGTGACCACAGCCTGTAGCAACCCCTGATGCCCGACAACACCGGTACTCTGTGTCCCACCGTGTGGCAGACTCCAGCTACCCCGACTGGGTAGCTCTGCCAGAGGGTCCTTCCTTTGCCTGGAACAGGCTGCTATGTAGCCCAGGAAAGTGATTTTAGCTGGAGCTCACCCAAATAACTAGACAGACTAGCATTCAGGTGAAAAATAGAACTGATTTTATTGTACAACATACACTCCTTTTATACACACAGCTCATCTTGATAAGACAAAGGACAATCCCACTATTTTCCTGCCATTCCCGCCCCTCCAGACAGCCCGGCACCTCCATAGGAGCCACAGTATAACATAATCCCAATACCTAGGGGTGGCGGTTTTGGGGCACTTCCAGGGTGTCAGCTTGATTCGTTACTGGGGACCGGAGTTACAGTCCGTTGAAGTTATGGGGTTAGGGGTGTCCAAAACCCCCAGTTCCCAAAGGAGGTCCCCTCTGATAATTGCCACAGCTCTTGTCCTCCCTAGGGGCTACCAATCCCCAAAAGAGCGGAGCTCTGGGGCAAAGGGCTGCTGGAGCGACCAGGGGTAAAGTTAGCGGGTGTCCTGCTGTCCTGTGGCCGACCAGGAGTTCCAGGAGCCCGGCCAGCCTGAGAGGAGTTAGGCGGGTGTTCGTTGTGAGGCAGCCGACCAGGAGTTCCAGGAGCCCAGCCGGCCTAGGAGGGTTTTCCTGGTCATACACCAGCTCTTCACAAAACAAGCAAACAAAAGCTTCCAGAGATTGTGTTTGCTCTGAGGAGCCCAAAACCACTGAGAAACAACAGGGGTTGTAGGGGGGGTTGGGGGTAGCCTTAGCTGTCTGGTATCCGTGACAACCCCTAAACCTAACAACGCCCTAACTTTAAATTAAACTTACAATATAACTACCTTCAAATAAATAAAAACTTACCTGTGAAATTAAAAAAATACTAAGATTAAACTATTAATTAACCTAACATTACTATTTAAAAAATAAATAAATAAATAAAAAAATAAAAAAATTACAATATTAGGGGCGGAGCTAACCTCCATAGAGAGAAGACGCATCTTGTGGGAGCTCCGGGGTAGCTGAGAAGAAACTTAGAGAATATGGACGGACCTTCTTACAACCAGCCGCTGGACACATCTCACAGTGACACCTTACCATCAGGTAACCTCCCGGCTGAGGATAAAAAAAAAAAACAGAGGACACCCCTGCCCGCAGCTAGCCGCATCGCAACGCCGGACTTCACGGCCTGACTCTACATTCCCTCAGATGCTGGCTAGATTACCCCAGACAGAAGAGAAGAACTTACCCTGAGGCCACAACCTGATCCGGAGGGTCGGGGCTCCACTCCGGATCAGTGACCTACCTTATTAGAGAATAGTTGGGCAATCTTCCACCACAGTCACACCGGGCTAGGTCACTCAGCTCAGAACCTGCTCTAACAGACTCAGTGACAAACACAGCAGGCATCTTCCCAGCAAGAGATCCCACACGGTGACACAGGAACTCTGGTAGGCCTATTTTAGATAAAATATACTGTACCTTGAGATAGGCCTGGAGTTAGCCCTCAGTGGCGCGAAAACACACAATTTTAATGCCCCACATATAATAAAGTGAGACGCAGAGTGTGTTCGGATTGCAGATCCCACCTGGCCATAACCAGAATTTTGAGCCACATTTACTCTTTTAAACACTGTGTTTACCGTTGCTACAGAGCCTGACCCAACAACTGCACTAGCACGCAGAGTGATAAACAGCACATCACGGCTCACACTAACTATTACAAACTTTCTACTTAGGGACAATTTTACAGAAAAGGGGACAGGGGGGGGGCGTCCTATAAAGAGACAGAGACACTAGTAAAGGTTTGCTGGGTTTGGAGAACCCTGCCAGACCCTATATACCTGACAGCCTGATCCCCTCTCATCTGAACTCTCAACCTTATAAGGTTCCCGCTTCAACCGTAGCCTCCAGCTCCATAAACTTTAGACATAAAGGCTTCACAGGTGATTTGATGCCCCCTTCTCTACCAATGCCCTGAAGAAGAGTATATATACAAGATTTTCAGGTGGCCAACACGCTCCCAGCTTTGACTTCTTATTGTTGGTTGTCCCAGGCCTAGACATGTGGGCCTCTCTAATCATTGCCTCAGGCCCGTTAGTACCAATATATACAACTTTTAAACTATATGCTTACTAAGGGTGTTCAGCCTCTCCACTCCACACATTGGAATGTGTTATTGATTCCTGTCTCAGCTCCACAGTGAGGTATCATAGGGCCTGAGAAACAAGCAGGTATCTACTGGCTGGACAACCATCCCCTTCCTAAATCTCCCAAGCGGACTCATGAGTGAGGTACAGTTCCTTCAACAATAAATATGTCTGTACCTTCATAGGTCCTAATTTAATGTTCTCATGGTGTTATTTAAGCAACGATGCAGGGTGGTTCTGTATATCTATCTAGTTACTATACTGTAGACATTTTGTAAGAGGTACTGGTCAAAACCTGAAGCTGAGCTAAAGCTATATTAGCCAGACAAAATTAAACATAAAATGAAGGGAAATACTCAATCAGTCAAAGACTGTATATCCAAAGCTCAAGCAAAAAAAAAAAGCCATGCTCCAAGACAGAGTGGCCTCGCAAGAGGCAGAATTGACAGATTCCATGCTAGATGCTGGTACAGAGGAACAGGTTCAACCCTCCACTAGCACTCTAGTTCAACAGATTAAAGAAGTATTCCAAATAGAACTAAAAGCTGCAATCAAGGATATAAGAAGAGACATTATAGAAATAAGTCAGAGAACCTCTGCTCTAGAGGGCAAAGTTGAGGAGATTATAAAAGAACTTCCTAGCATTCAAAAGTCTGTACAAGTTCTAAACAACAAGATAGAGCAGCTGGAGTCACAAGTTGAAGATCTGGAAAATAGATCCCGGAGGTCCAATGTCAGGCTCAGAAACCTCCCAGAATCATATGATAAGCTCAATGATGTTCTTCATAAGATCCTATGCCATTTGCTCCCAGAGGTTGAGGAGAGCATTTTTCTCATTGACAGAATACACAGAGCTCTAAATAAGCCAAGAATCCCAAACACACCTAGAGATGTCATACTCAAATTTCATTATTACACCACCAAAGAACAGCTTCTACAGACCACTAGAATGCATCAAAATATAGTATTTGAAGGTGATCAACTACAGTTTTTTGCTGACCTTTCGCCTATTACTCTACGTAAGAGGAGGGAACTTAAACCAGTTACTATGGTCCTAATGAAAGCACAGATGAAATATTGATGGTCATTTCCATTCAGACTTGTCTTTCTTCATAATAAAACTACTTACTCCTCCACCTCTCTGGTGGAAGGCATAGACCTCATTCACCAACTGCGTTTAGCAGGAGAGAACACTCCTCTACCACTGCCACCGAGACCTCCAAAGAAACAGATCCAACAGATGTGGAATAGAGTCTCCAAGGATACAACACCCACCAGAAGAAATAAAGACCATCTTGGAGAAGACCCAGACTTACAAGCCCAAGCTTCAACTCATAGATGAGGAGAACTGCTTTGCCACCTTATTATCCATAATCCACTGACCTAACCCCATGGGGTTTGTTTACAATATTCCCCGGGAGCGGATCAAGAGATTCACTGGAACTCTTTGACTATTGTCCAAAATGTATACTGTGGAGAACGGAGGGTCCACGGATCATTCACAAATTATAGAACCTGTGGGAGACTCTTTATTGTAACATATTGTGGGATAGATGTATAGCTAACACTGATATATGGAGCCTATAGGAACCCCACACCCTAGAAATAACTTAAATTTATTATTGTTACAAAAGGTTTTGAAGTTACCCATGTTGGGGAATGTTTAATTAAGTTTCAAGGCTATTCTGCCCCAGTTATATAGGGCTCTATTTTGACTATTGTCCAAAATATATACTGAGGAGAACAGGGAGTCCGCAGATCATTCACGAATTGTAGAACCTAAGGGGGACTCCTTATTGTAACATATTGAGGGATAGATGTATAGCTAACACTGATATATGGAGTCTATAGGAACCCCACACCCTAGAAATAAATTAAATTTATTATTGTTGCAAAAGGTTTTGAAGTTACCCATGTTGGGGAATGTTGAATTAAGTTTCAAGGCTATTCTGTCCCAGTTATATAGGGCTCTGTCCTATCCTCCCAGGAATGCAGGAGACTGCCTATATATCTTAGGATCAAGTAGGCCCAATAAGTGTAATACGGAAAGCTTAATATCCCTAAGCCTCTATGGTCCTCGCCCCTCCCTAGGTTAATCGCGAAAGCTTCTTATTATATACTAGACACCTGGTACTAGGTACTGGTACCTATAAAATCCAGCTCATATCATTGTGATTTCTCCTGGGATTATGGATTTAGCTATCAGCAGCCTCCATAAAAAAAAAAAGTTTGTAGGTTTTTGATTGGTTACCTCTGCATGTATAGGACCACTATTGTAATCTATGTTCACCAAACCATTTATACACCATGAGACTAACGAGATTTATGTAAGTAAAAAATTGAGTATCTCATACTGATACTACGGTTACTTTTTGTTTGTATGTTTATTAATAATGCTTTTCTCTCCTTTTCAACCTTTCTCTCTTTATCTATGAACACTCGTGGGGTCATGAACGCAAAGTCCTCGTGGTGGACGGTGGGAAAAACTTGCAAATCAGTTCATAAGGTCAGGTTCTCCAGGTACTACTTGGCCTGGAATTACATTATTATTACATTATTACATTATGTATGCACCCATTAGCATGTCTACAATGATTCAAGATGTCATTTAAAATAGTCTCACATAATGTGAGGGGACTACACTCTCACGTTAAACTGAAAAAAGCTATTACAGAGTATAAAACAGGCACACATTATTATGCTACAAGAGACTCACTTTACCTACACACAAAATCCGAAGTACTGGGACTCAGCTTTTCCAATCAAATATCATTTCTCCCAAAAAAAATTCTAAGCGATTTCATACTAGTCCATAATTTGTGGAGAATCCACAATTTGAGAGTTAAAAATTATACATACTATTCTGCGGCTCACAATTCATTCTCCAGGATCGATTATATATTTGTTAGCCAAATTTTAAGCCCAGTGACGACAAAAGCCAATATAGCGCAAACTAGTTGGTCTGACCACTCCATTGTGGAAATATCACTGAGGTTATTTTCCGACCATTCCAGGGACTGGTCCTGGTCTCTAGATCCATCCCTATTAAGAAATGAGATATTATGTCAGAAGCTTACCCAACAAATTAGACACTTTTAGTCAGATAACAAAAATTCGACGCCTAACCCCTTATTTGTGTGGGGAGCGTTCAAGGCATTCCTTAGAGGAATTTTAATCCAAGAAAAAGCAAACATAATTAAACTTAAAAAAACAGCTGATAGAGGAAAAAAAGTTAGAGATTGAGGGACTCAATAGAAAACACATTCGGCTAGATTTAGAGTTCTGCGTTAGCCTTAAAAAGAAGCGTTAAGGGGTCCTAACGCTGCTTTTTAACGCCCGCTGGTATTACGAGTCAGGCAGGAAAGGGTCTACCGCTCACTTTTTTTCCGCGACTCGAGGCTACCGCAAATCCCCTTACGTCAATTGCGTATCCTATCTTTTCTATGGGATTTGCCTTACGCCGATATTACGAGTCTTGGAAGAAGTGAGCGGTAGAGCCTCTACCGCCAAGACTCCAAACGCAAAAAAAAGTCAGTAGTTAAGAGTTTTATGGGCTAACGCCGGAACATATAGCTCTTAACTACAGTGCTATAAAGTACACTAACACCCATAAACTACCTATGAACCCCTAAACCGAGGCCCCCCCACATCGCAAACCCTATAATAAAATTTTTTAACCCCTAATCTTCCGACCTGACATCGCCGCCACCTACATTATCCCTATGAACCTCTAATCTGCTGCCCCTAACATCGCCGACACCTATATTAAATTTATTAACCCCTAATCTATCCCCCCCCCAACGTCGCCACCACCTACCTACACTTATTAACCCCTTATCTGCCGACCGGACATCGCCGCCACTATAATAAATGTATTAACCCCTAAACCGCCGCACTCCCGCCTTGCAAACGCTATAATAAATTTTATTAACCCCTAATCTCCCGCCCCCAACGTCGCCGCTACTATAATAAAGTTATTAACCCCTAAACCTAAGTCTAACCCTAACCCTAACACCCCCCTAACTTAAATATAATTGAAATAAAACGAACTCAAATTACTATCATTAAATAAATTAATCCTATTTAAAACTAAATACTTACCTATAAAATAAACCCTAATATAGCTACAATATAACTAATAGTTACATTGTAGCTATTTTAGGATTTATATTTATTTTACAGGCAACTTTGTATTTATTTTAACTAGGTACAATAGCTATTAAATAGTTAATAGCTACCTAGTTAAAATAAGTACAAAATTACCTGTAAAATAAATCCTAACCTAAGTTACAAATACACCTAACACTACACTATCAATAAATTAATTAAATAAATTACCTAGGCTACAATTATCTAAACTAAAATACAATTCAATAAACTAAACTATAATACTAAAAAAAAACACTAAATTACAAAAATAAAAAAATCTTACAAGAATTTTAATCTAATTACACCTAATCTAAACCCCCTAATAAAATAAAAAAGCCACCCAAAATAATAAAATGCCCTACCCTATACTAAATTACAAAGTAATCAGCTCTTTTTACCACCCCTTAAAAGGGCTTTTTGCGGGGCATTGCCCCAAAGTAATCAGCTCTTTTACCTGTAAAAGAAAATACAAGACCCCCCAACATTACAACCTACTACCCACACACCCCTACTCTAAAACCCACCCGATCCCCCCTTAAAAAAACTTAACACTACCCCCCTGAAGATCACCCTACCTTGAGCCATCTTCAGCCAGCCGGCCATCGATGGGACAGAAGAGGACATCCGGACCGGAAGAAGTCTTCATCCGATCGGGGCAGAAGAGGTCCTCCAAGTGGCAGATGTCTTCATCCAAGCGGCATCTTCTATCTTCAATCAACCGGAGCGGAGCCATCTTTAATCCAGCCAACGCAGAGCCATCCTCTTCTTCCGATGTGCTAAGGCCGAATGAAGGTTCCTTTAAATGACGTCATCCAAGATGGCGCCCCTCGAATTCTGATTGGCTGATAGGATTCTATCAGCCAATCGAAATTAAGGTAGGAAAAATCCAATTGGTTGATGCTATCAGCCAATCGGATTGAAGTTCAATCCGATTGGCTGATTGGATGAGCCAATAGAATGCAAGGTCAATTCTATTGGCTCATCCAATCAACCAATCGTATTGAAGTTCAATCCGATTGGCTGATTAAATCAACCAATCAGATCTTTCCTACCTTAATTCCGATTGGCTGATAGAATCCTATCAGCCAATTGGAATTCGAGGGACGCCATTTTGGATGACGTCATTTAAAGGAACCTTCATTCGGCCTTAGGACTTCGGAAGAAGAGGATGGCTCCGCGTCGGCTGGATTCAAGATGGCTCCGCTCCGGTTGATTGAAGATAGAAGATGCCGCTTGGATGAAGACATCTGCCGCTTGGAGGACCTCTTCTGCCCCGATTGGATGAAGACTTCTTCCGGTCCGGATGTCCTCTTCTGTCCCATCGATGGCCGGCTGGCTGGAGGTGGCTCAAGGTAGGGTGATATTCAGGGGGGTAGTGTTAGGATTTTTAAGGGGGGATCGGGTGGGTTTTAGAGTAGGGGTGTGTGGGTGGTGGGTTGTAATGTTGGGGGGGTCTTGTATTTTCTTTTACAGGTAAAAGAGCTGATTACTTTGGGGCAATGCCCCGCAAAAAGCCCTTTTAAGGGCTGGTAAAAGAGCTGAATACTTTGTAATTTAGTATAGGGTAGGGCATTTTATTATTTTGGGGGGCTTTTTATTTTATTAGGGGGCTTAGATTAGGTGTAATTAGATTAAAATTCTTGTAAGATTTTTTTATTTTTTGTAATTTAGTGTTTGTTGTTTTTTGTATTATAGTTTAGTTTATTGAATTGAATTTTAGTTTAGATAATTGTAGGTAATTTATTTAATTAATTTATTGATAGTGTAGTGTTAGGTGTATTTGTAACTTAGGTTAGGATTTATTTTACAGGTAATTTTGTACTTATTTTAACTAGGTAGCTATTAAATAGTTATTGACTATTTAATAGCTATTGTACCTAGTTAAAATAAATACAAAGTTGCCTGTAAAATAAATATAAATCCTAAAATAGTTACAATGTAACTATTAGTTATATTGTAGCTATATTAGGGTTTATTTTATGGGTAAGTATTTAGTTTTAAATAGGATTAATTTAATTAATTATAGTAATTTTAGTTTGTTTTATTTAAATCATATTTAACTTAGGGGGGTGTTAGGGTTAGGGTTAGATTTAGGTTTAGGGGTTAATAACTTTATTATAGTAGCGGCGACGTTGGTGGCGGGAGATTAGGGGTTAATAATTGTAGGTAGGTGGCGACGATGTTAGGGAGGGCAGATTAGGGGTTAATACAATTTATTATAGTGTTTGCGAGGCGGGAGTGCGGCGGTTTAGGGGTTAATACATTTATTATAGTGGCGGCGATGTCCGGTCGGCAGATTAGGGGTTAATAAGTGTAGGTAGGTGGCGGCGACGTTGGGGGGGGACAGATTAGGGGTTAATAAATATAATATAGGTATTGGCGATGTTAGGGACAGCAGAATAGGGGTTCATAGCTATAATGTAGGTGGCGACGGTGTCCGGAGCGGCAGATTAATGGTTAATAGTATAATGCAGGTGTCAGCGATAGCGGGGGCGGCAGATTAGGGGTTAATAAGTGTAAGATTAGGGGTGTTTAGACTCGGGGTTCATGTTAGGGTGTTAGGTGTAGACTTAGAAAGTGTTTCCCCATAGGAAACAATGGGGCTGCGTTAGGAGCTGAACGTTGCTTTTTTGCAGGTGTTAGTTTTTTTTCAGCAGATTCTGCCCCATTGTTTCCTATGGGGAAATCGTGCACAAGCACGTTTTTCCAGCTTACCGCTACCGTAAGCAACGCTGGTATTGAGGCTTGAAATGGAGCTAAATTTGGCTCAACGCTCACTTTTCTGAGGCTAACGCAGCCATTCAGACAACTCGTAATACCAGCGTTGTCTTAAGGGTGCGCTGGAAAAAAAGGCTCGTTAGCACCACAGGTCTTTACCGACAAAACTCCAAATCTAGGCGATTGTGACTAGAAATGCTAACTTAGCCAACTTGATCAAGACTAAAAAAGCTGAACTTGATAAACTGTTAGATGAAGAGGCTTTAGCTTCACTAAGGATTATTGATGCACAATACTTTGTATATGCTAATAAGCCTGACCGATTGCTGGCTAGGAAAATCAGAAACATCACCAGATCCACCTCTAGCCCCCAAATCCACTTACCGTTGGGTTTGGTTACTAATAATCCCTTACATATAACTAACTCCTTTGCAGACTTCTATCAATCCCTATACAATCTGCCACAGACCCAGTCAAACTCTAGAATAGATCAAATAAAAACCTTTCTAATCAACTGTCATCTTCCTAAACTAGAAAAAGCTGCTTCGGATCAACTTAATTCCCCAATTACAGCCCAAGAAATAGCCATAGCGATAAAACAACTCAAAAGTAATAAGGCCCCAGTCCCCAATGGATATTCGGGAAGCTTTTATAAATTAATTAATTAATTACATAATGAAAGGGGGAAGTATCCCAACAGAATTATTGATAGCTCGAATATGTGTTGTACCAAAGCCGGGCAAGGACAAATTCCACTGTAGAAACTATAGGCCAATCTCACTCATTAATTTGGACCTTAAGCTTCTCACTAAAATTCTAGCCACTAGATTGAATCCACATATCCCTAAATTAATTTCAAATTATCAAGTGGGATTTATAATAGGGAGGGAAGCTCCGGATAATATTCGTAGGGTTATTGACTTGTTGGATTTTGCAATGAACGAAAAAGTGCCTTTTCTGTTCCTATTGCTGGACGCAGAGAAGGGATTCGACAGAATTCATTGGGATTACATGTTTGAAACCTTATCCCAATTTGGAATTTCAGGATCATTTGCGAAAGCCATACAGACCATCTATACAAGCCCATCTGCTTACCTGAGAATAGCAGGCTACCAATCCAAAAGAATTAACATACATAATGGAACTAGGCAGGGGTGCCCATTGTCGCCCTTACTATTTGCCATATGCATTGAGCCTTTAGCTGTTAGCATTAGAAATCATAGAGATATCTCGGGTATAAAGGTAGGCAACAGAAAACACAAATTGTCCCTATTCGCAGACGATGTTATACTAACAATCAGCAAACCACTGCTGTTGCTACCGATCTTATATGACCTCCTACTGAACTTTGGGACCTTGTCGGGCTATAGGGTGAACAATGATAAATGTGAGGCAATTGAGGTACATCTCCCTAGTCAAACAAAAAACTATTAGAAATTAATTTTAATTTCAAATGGGCAACTCAGGCGATCAAATATCTTGGAGTTTTAATCCCATATAATTTAAGAGATTTGTATAGGCTCAACTATTCCCCCCTCTATAAATATCTCCATAAAGAAATGAAAACCTGGGGCACATACAAGATATCATTTTATGGGAAAATGGTGGTTAGCAAAATGGTAATACTCTCAAAAATATTATACCTGTTTAGATCACTTCCTATCAATGTCCCCCCAAAGGATATCAAAGAACTGCAGAAACATGTTCTTGAATTTATATGGTCTAATAAAAAGGCGAGGATCAATAGGAACACTCTTTTACACAACAAGGAAAAGGGAGGATTGGGGGTACCAGATCTCAGGGCTTACTTTAATGCAGCTAGATTAGCCCAAACAGTACAGTTACACAACTCTAAAAGGGATTTGGCATGGGTTCAATTGGAGAGTGACATGCTGAATATAAAGCCAATATATCGGATGTTCTGGACGCCTAAAAAAGACAGACCAGACACCTGGACAAAATACGTCTCGCTAGCACATACCTTGGTTCTATGGGATAGACTCCAAAAAATATATAATTTAATCCCTAGGGGCTCTCCGCTGACACCTCTGGCTGTTTTTCCAAATTGTAGCAGAAACAAGACCAGAGAAATATGGGCTAGCAAAAGCTTATATAGAATAGCTGATACATTACGGAATGCTGATGTCCTCTCCTATGAACAGTACAATGACCTTACACCTACCACACCACACTCCTGGTTCCACTACTTCCAGTTAAAATCCAGAATAGACGAAGTCCGAAGACACAAGGACCCATATAATCCCACACTGTTTGAAAAACTATGTAGCTCCACAACTAGGGTTAGAGGGGCAATCTCTAGTCTCTAGAGGGGCAACCTACCACACCACACTCCTGGTTCCACTACTTCCAGTTAAAATCCAGAATGGACGAAGTCCGAAGACACAAGGACCCATATAATCCCACACTGTTTGAAAAACTATGTAGCTCCACAACTAGGGTTAGAGGGGCAATCTCTAGTCTATAAAAATTTCTAGGTTCAGGACAGCTCCCAGAGAAGTTAAACTTCATCAAAAAATGGGAAGGAGAAGTAAACTGCACTAAAGATATTAAAGAATGGGCAGACATAATCCAAAAAGGGTTAGTTTGCTCCATTAGCGCAAATCTGAAGGAAAACTATATAAAGGTTGTTTATAGATGGTATAATCACCCAAGCAGATTCAGACACTATCAGTCAGACACAAAACGATACAAGTCTACTACAATGCTATCGAGGCTGTCAAGTTGAAGGCACATACACTCACATGTGGTGGGAATGTCCGAAAAGTGCGACAGTATGGGTAGCCACTTCCGAGCTATTGAGCAAAATATTTAATAAGCACATTATACTCAATATGGAGCAAGCGCTCCTACATTTTCCCATTGTGGGCCTCTCGAGATATTCTTTAAAGCTTGTAGGTATCATATGTACTGCATTTAGAGCAAAATACTGGAAGACTTTGATCCCTCACTATGATGTTATATTAAATAAAATTAAATATTATCACCAAATGGCCAGCATTGCATCCTCTCTACTAGACAATAGAAATGAGTAGCTAAAGATCTGGGAGGAATGGATAGTCTGGGAGGATACAACTAGAATGCAGACAAGGAGGGCAGTTGGAGACCAGGCTTGATAAGACATAATTAAAATATAAGCAGACTCCGCGAGTGTTCACTTCAGTTCTTTCTCCTCTCTCTTTTCTTTTCTCTCTTTTCCACTTTTTGCACTCTTTCTATATTCTTTCTTTGACCTTTAATAGAAATGTTAACCCGGAAAAAACAAAATTTATGCTTACCTGATAAATTTATTTCTCTTGTGGTGTATCCAGTCCACGGATTCATCCATTACTTGTGGGATATTCTTCTTCCCAACAGGAAGCTGCAAGAGGATCACCCACAGAAGAGCTGTCTATATAGCTCCTCCCCTAACTGCCACCTCCTAGTCATTCGACCGAAGACAAGCAAGAGAAAGGAGAAACTATAGGGTGCAGTGGTGACTGTAGTTTAAAAAATAAAAAACACCTGCCTTAAAATGACAGGGCGGGACGTGGACTGGATACACCACAAGAGAAATAAATTTATCAGGTAAGCATACATTTTGTTTTCTCTTGTAAGGTGTATCCAGTCCACGGATTCATCCATTACTTGTGGGATACCAATACCAAAGCTATAGGACACGGATGAAGGGAGGAACAAGGCAGGTGCTTAAACAGAAGGCACCACTGCCTGTAAGACCTTTCTTCCAAAAATAGCCTCCGAAGAAGCAAAAGTATCAAATTTGTAGAATTTAGAAAAAGTATGAAGCGAAGACCAAGTCGCCGCCTTACAAATCTGTTCAACAGAAGCCTCATTTTTAAAGGCCCATGTGGAAGCCACCACTCTAGTGGAATGAGCTGTAATTCTTACAGGAGGCTGCTGGCCAGCAGTCTAATAAGCTAAGCGGATTATACTTCTTAACCAAAAAGAAAGAGAAGTTGCTGAAGCCTTTTGGCTTTTCCTCTGTCCAGAGTAGACAACAAACAATGCAGATGTTTGACGAAAATCTTTAGTAGCTTGTAAATAAAACTTTAAAGCATGAACCACGTCAAGATTGTGTAATAGACGTTCCTTCTTTGAAGAAGGATTAGGACACAGTGACAGAACAACAATCTCTTAATTGATATTCTTATTAGATACCACCTTAGGAAGAAACCCAGGTTTGGTACGCAAAACTACCTTATCTGCATGGAAGATCAGATAAGGGGAATCACACTGCAAGGCAGATAACTCTGAAACTCTTCGAGCCGAAGAGATAGCTACCAAGAACAGAACTTTCCAAGATCAAAGCTTGATATCTATGGAATGCAGAGGTTCAAACGGAACCCCTTGAAGAACATTAGAACTAAATTTAAACTCCATGGCGGAGCAACAGGTTTAAACACAGGCTTGATTCTAACTAAAGCCTGACAAAACGCCTGAACGTCTGGAACATCCGCCAGACGCTTGTGCAAAAGAATAGACAGAGCAGAAATCTGTCCCTTTAAGGAACTAGCTGACAATCCCTTTCTCCAATCCTTCTTGGAGAAAAGACAATATCCTGGGAATCCTGACTTTACTCCATGAGTAACCCTTGGATTCACACCAATGAAGATATTTACACCATATCTTATGATAGATTTTCCTGGTGACAGGCTTTCGAGCCTGAATTAAGGTATCAATGACCGACTCGGAAAAAACACGTTTTGACAAATTCAAGCGTTCAATCTCCAAGCAGTCAGATGCAGAGAAATTAGATTTGGATGTTTGAAGGGACCTTGAAGTAGAAGGTCCTGCCTCAGCGGCAGAGTCCAAGGTGGAAAGGATGACATGTCCACCAGATCTGCGTACCAAGTCCAAAATCACAGAAGCTCTCTCCTGCTTGATCTTGGCAATTAGACGAGGGAGCAGAGGAAACGGTGGAAACACATAAGCCAGGTTGAAAGACCAAGGCGCTGCTAGAGCATCTATCAGCGCTGCCTTGGGATCCCTGGACCTGGACCCGTTACAAGGAAGCTTGGCGTTCTGACGAGACGCCATGAGATCCAGTTCTGGTTTGCCCTAAAGTTGAATCAACTGTGCAAACACCTCCGGATGGAGTTCCCACTCCCCCGGATGAAAAGTCTGTCGACTTAGAAAATCTGCCTCCCAGTTCTCTACTCCTGGGATATGGATAGCTGATAGATGGCAAGAGTGAACCTCTGCCCATAGAATTATTTTTGAAACCTCCAATATTGCTAGGGAACTCCTTGTTCCCCCTTGATGGCTGATGTAGGCTACAGTCGTGATGTTGTCCGACTGAAATCTGATGAACCTGACCACAGCTAGCTGAGGCCAAGCCTGAAGAGCATTGAATATCGCTCTTAGATCCAGAATGTTTATCGGAAGGAGTGTCTCCTCCTGAGTCCACAATCCCTGAGCCTTCAGGGAGTTCCAGACTGCACCCCAGCCCAGAAGGCTGGCATCTGTCGTTACTGTTGTCCAATCTGGCCTGCGGAAGGTCATACCCTTGGACAGATGGACCCGAGATAACCACCAGATAAAAGAATCCCTGGTCTCTTGATCCAGATTCAGTAGAGGGGACAAATCTGTGTAATCCCCATTCCACTGACTGAGCATGCAGAGTTGCAGCGGTCTGAGATGTAGGCGGGCAAACGGCACTATGTCCATTGCCGCTACTATTAAGCCTATTACTGCCATACACTGAGTCACTGAAGGGCGAGAAGTAGAATAAAGAACACGCCAAGAATTTAGAAGTTTTGACAACCTGGCCTCTGTCAGGTAAATCTTCATTTCTACAGAATCTATCAGAGTTCCTAGGAAGGAAACTCTTGTGAGAGGGGGATAGAGAACTTTTTTCTTCGTTCACTTTCCACCCATGCAACCTCAGAAATGCCAGAACAATGTCCGTGTGAGACCTGGCAACTTGAAAAATCGACGCCTGTATCAGAATGTCGTCTGAGTAAGGTGCTACTGCTATACCCCGCGGCCTTAGGACCGCTAGAAGGGACCCTAGAACCTTTGTAAAGATTCTTGGTGCCGTGGCCAACCCGAAGGGAAGAGCCACAAACTGGTAGTGCCTGTATTGACCCTCCTGGATCATAGGAAGGATGGTTCGAATAGTCTCCATCTTGAAGGATGGGACTCTGAGAAATTTGTTTAAGATCTTGAGATCTAAGATTGGTCTGAATGTTCCCCCTTTCTTGGGAACAACAAACAGATTTGAATAAAAGCCCTGTCCCTGTTCCTCCTGCGGAACTGGGTGGATCACTCCCATAACTAGGAGGTCTTGAACACAATGTAAGAATGCTTCTCTCTTTATCTGGTTTGCAGATAAAAGTGAGAGATAAAATCTCCCTTTTGGGGGAGAGGTTTTGAATTCCAGAAGATAACCCTTGGACACAATTTCCAATGCCCAGGGATCCTGGACATCTCTTGCCCAAGCCTGGGCGAAGAGAGAGAGTCTGCCCCCTACTAGATCCGTTTCCGGATCGGGGGCTGCTCCTTCATGCTGTCTTGGAGGCAGCAGCAGGCTTCTTGGCCTGTTTCCCCTTGTTCCAAGCCTGGTTAGGTCTCCAGACAGGCTTAGATTGGGCAAAAGTTCCCTCTTGTTTTGTGTTAGAGGAAGTTGAAGCTGCGCCACTCATGAAGTTTCGAAAGGGCCGAAAACTAGACTGTTTGGTCCTTAATTTGTTGGACCTGTCTTGAGGAAGGGCATGACCTTTTCCTCCAGTAATGTCAGAAATTATCTCCTTCAGTCTAGGCCCGAATAGGGTCTGTCCTTTGAAGGGAATGTTGAGAAGTTTAGACTTTGAAGTCACGTCAGCTGACCAGGATTTAAGCCATAGCGCCCTACGCGCCTGAATAGCAAAACCTGAATTTTTAGCCATTAGCTTAGTTAAATAAACAACGGCGTCAGAAACAAATGAATTGGCTAGCTTAAGGGCCCTAAGCTTGTCAATAATATCTTCCAACGGGGTTTCAACCTGTAGAGCCTCCTCTAGGGACTCAAACCAGAAAGCCGCGGCAGCAGTGACTGGGGCAATGCATGCAAGAGGCTGGAGAATAAAACCTTGTTGAATAAAAATTTTCTTAAGGTAACCCTCTAATTTTTTATCCAGTGGATCTAGAAAAACACAACTGTCCTCGACAGGGATAGTGGTACACTTAGCTAGAGTAGAAACTGCTCCCTCCACCTTAGGGACCGTCTGCCATAAGTCCTGTGTAGCGGCGTCTATAGGAAACATCTTTTTAAAAACAGGAGGGGGAGAGAACGGTACACCCGGTCTATCCCATTCCTTAGTAATAATTTCAGAAAACCTTTTAGGGATTGGAAAAACATCAGTGTAAGTAGGTACTGCATAGTATTTATCCAATCTACATCATTTCTCTGGGACTACAATAGTGTCACAGTCGTCCAGAGTTGCTAAAACCTCCCTGAGCAATACGCGGAGGTGTTCAAGCTTAAATTTAAATGTAGACATATCAGAATCAGATTGAAGTATCTTCCCTGAATCAGAAAAATCACCCACAGATTGAAGCTCCCCTGCTTCAGCTTCATTATATTGTGAGGGTGTATCAGAGATAGCTACTAAAGCATCAGAGAGCTCTGTATTTATTCTAGTCCCAGAGCTGTCTCGCTTTCCTTGCAATCCTGGCAGTTTAGATAATACCTCTGTAAGGGTATGATTCATAACTGTCGTCGCCATGTCTTGCAAGGTATACGCAATGGGCGCGCCAGATGTACTTGTCGTCCCCTGAGTGGGATTTATAGGATCTGACACGTGGGGAGAGTTAGACGGCATAACTTCCTCCTTGTCAATTTCTTCTGGTGATAAATTTTTTAAAGCCAGAATATGGTCTTTGTAATCTATAGTAAAATCAGTGCATTTGGTACACATTCTAAGAGGGGGTTCCACAATGGCTTCTAAACATAATGAACAATGAGTTTCCTCTATGTCAGACATGTTTAAACAGACCAGTAATGAGACCAGCAAGCTTGGAAAACACTTTAATAACTGTGAACAAGCAAAAAATAAAAATGGTACTGTGCCTTTAAGAGAAAAAAACAATCACAGAAACTGCAAAACAGTGAAAAAAGCAGTAAATCTTACGAAATTTTTACAGTGTGTATAATAGGCTGAAAGAGCATTGCACCCACTTGCAAATGGATGATTAACCCCTTAGTTTCAAAACCGGATCAAAAAAACGATATAAACGTTTTTAAACAGTCACAACAAACTGCCACAGCTCTACTGTGGCCCTACCTGCCCATACAACGACTTTAGAAGGCACAAAAACCCCTTAGAGAGGACCTATATGTTCAGGGGACTCCTTCAGGGAAGTTGGATGTCTCAAGCTGCAAAAACTAATGCGCAATTTAGGCGCGAAAATAGGCCCCTCCCAACCTGTACTCACAGTGAGAGGGCCTTAAAAAAATATCCCTAGGCAAAATCTAGTCAGCCATGTGGAAAAACTGGGCCCCAGAATAAAGTTTTATCACCAATATGAAATAAACGTTTATACACCTCAAGCAAACGTTATATCTATTCAGTAATGTGAGTAAATAATAAAAATATTACCCTTTACAGCAAGCAGGATACCAGTCGTTATTAAATCACTGTAATCAGGCTTACCTTAAATAAATACGGTATTGTCAGCATTTTCTAGCTTATCATTTCTCTAGAAAAATTTAAAACTGCACATATCTCAGAGCAGGAGACCCTGCACTCTATTCCCCCAGCTGAAGTTACCCATCTCTTCAGTTATGTGTGAGAACAGCAATGGATCTTAGTTACAACCTGCTAAGATCATCAAAGACCACAGGCAGACTCTTCAACTTTCTGCCTGAGGCTAAAATAGTACAACTCCGGTACCATTTGAAAATAACAAACTTTTGATTGAAGATAAACTACATTAATGCACCACATCTCTCTAGCTACTTCCTTGTCGAGAGCTGCAAGAGAATGACTGGGAGGTGGCAGTTAGGGGAGGAGCTATATAGACAGCTCTGCTGTGGGTGATCCTCTTGCAGCTTCCTGTTGGGAAGGAGAATATCCCACAAGTAATGGATGAATCCGTGAACTGGATACACCTTACAAGAGAAATTAGAAGTTTATTATTATCTGTTGTTGGACCAAGTACGACAATTATCATGGACTTCATATGCAGTCAGTCTATAACCATGTTTTATCATATCCAATAGCCCTTAAAAGGGCCTTTTGTAGGGCATTGCCCTAAAGCAATCAGCTCTTTTGCCTAAAAAATACAAAGTCCCCCCTAACAGTAAACTCCCCCACCCAACCAACCCCCCCCAAAATAAGAAAAACCTAAGTCTAAAAAAAACCTAAGCTACCCATTGCCACTAAAGGGGCATTTGTATGGTCAATGCCCTTAAAAGGGCAATCAGCTCTTTTGCACCCATAAAAAAGTGCTAATCTAAAAAAAAACCACCCAAAAAAAAAAAACTAACACTAACCCCAGAAAATATACTCACTGTTCCTAAAGTCCGGAAGTCCAGGCGGAGCAAAGTCTTCATCCAGGTGGCGAAGATCTTCTTCCAGGGCGGCACCATCTTCTATCTGCTTCCCGGAGGTGCGGAGCGATCTTCGGTGATGAACGGATCCGGAGCGCTGGTCCTCATCTGGAGCGCTGGACCTATTCAGCAGCGGTGGTCTTCAGCGGCATGGATCCTCTTCATGCGATCGTCCGCCGCACAATCAAGCTTAATTGCAAGGCACCCCTTTTATATTGGGGTACTGTTGCATTCCTATTGGCTGAAATATTGAAATCAGCCAATAGGTTGAGAGCTGCTTAAATCCTATTGGCTGATTTGAACACTATCTTTTTTGCCTCCGCCTGGGGAACCTCACTTGGGGTGGATGCTAGAGGATCAACGGGGCACCTTCCTTGATATTCCTATATATACTGTATCTGTTTATATATATATACCTATATAATATAGGTATAGATATCTACAGATATATATATAGGAATATATGTTTAAAATAGTTAGAACATATTCCCTTATGTGAAGAACACTGGAATGTGAAATATTTATAGTACATTCCCAGTAAAACACTTTATTAAATATGTATATTGCACAAAAAATTATTTTACATGTTTTCATCTACTTGACTGCAAATGGCTCCAATGCCCTTATATATATATATATATATATATATATATATATATATATATATATATATATATATATATATATATATATATATATATATATGTCTGTATATGTATACATATGTATTTATGAGTTTATATATATTTATACATTTGTAAATACATATATACACAAATAAATACATATGTACACACACACAAATATACATATATATATACATAAATATATACATATATATATATATATATATATATATATATATATATATAGATATTTTGTACCTCTATGATAAAGCCATTTGCAGTCCATATCTTTGAGCCCTTATAATAAGCTAATAAGCTTTATTAACAGCACATTTTATTGATCACCATACTGTATGCATATTTTCTATGTATACAGAAGTGTAGAGTATGTCCCATACGTCCTGATGATCAAAAATTCTTTAGGGGCTTTTTTGAGCAATAAATTGTCATGTATGTGTCTACTTCACATTCAGACAGCTCTCAAGCTCAAGTTTTCCTCTTTAAAATTGTTTCAGGGACCTTGCAGTACAGACAAGACTTATTAGATAATCTTGCCAGAACGGAGAGCTTTAGATCATCACGCAATAGTGAAAAACACAGATATCAATGTATAAGTATAAGGATTTTATAACACTGGTGGCCCTTTTTAGATACTCTTGCCTGAGAGGAGAGATTTAATGAACTGGGTCCATAGACATTAACACTGTTATCAATACTATGACGTGATTATTTATTATGTTGCTTTTAAAAAAGTTTATAAATGGCATTCTCTATAATGAATGAGTGGATAAGGATCAATTTTTTAGCATGTAAAAAAATGACATAAGAAGAGTTTGTCAAGGGAAATGATTCATGTATTAGACAACAAAGCACTTCAGTTCTTAGCGCAGATAAATGTAGGCAGTGTTCTACCTTTAAGCATTACACACATTTTGTAAATCTAGATTTTGTCAGGGAGTGTAATTAGCTTTGTAGCTTTACCTCAGCCATCAATAAAGAACAGGCTGACATTTAAGTGATGCACAGTATATGGTTACTTAGTCTTAGGGTCACACTTACTTTGTCCTCACAGCTTCACTATAATTTCTGAATATACATCTAGAGTCCATACAAACAGCATGATTTTAATAATGTGTTTGTGTAGTTTCCCAGAACCAACAGCAGATTCATTGTTTTGCTTGTGAGAAATAAAATATAATTTGTGTTGTTTTTTACTGGAAGTATTTTAATATGCAATGTATTCTTCTACAATAAAAATGTTTTCTGCAAAGGATGCAAACAAAAAGGTCACTATCACCAGGGTTGAATTGTAGTTGCTATAAATGATAACAATCCTACTGTGATTTTCCAAGCACCCTTGATGGAAAAAATCTAGATTTTTCAACTTGTGAGGAATCATAAAAGGATTATTCACAGAAGAAAACATAACCACACATCTATCTAATGAAACATTTCTGAATCTAGTAAAAACAGGGAATAATGTATATGTATATTATACTAAAGCATAAGTCTCAGAGGTTGATGAATATTGCCTGTGTACCCCCCCCACCAATGTAACCATATGTATACCTGTCTATATAAATACATTTTTCTTTCATGTAATTGGCAAGAGTCCATGAGCTAGTGACATATGGGATATACAATCCTACCAGGAGGGGCAAAGTTTCCCAAACCTCAAAATGCCTATAAATACACCCCTCACCACACCCACAATTCAGTTTTACAAACTTTGGCCTAGATTTAGAGTTGGGCGGTAGCCGTCAAAACCAGCGTTAGAGGCTCCTAACGCTGGTTTTTACCGCCCTCTGGTATTTGGAGCCAGTCATTAAAGGGTCTAACGCTCACTTTCCAGCCGCGACTTTTCCATACCGCAGATCCCCTTACATCAATTGCATATCCTATCTTTTCAATGGGATCTTTCTAACGCCGGTATTTAGAGTTGTGGCTGAAGTGAGCGTTAGAACTCTAACGACAAAACTACAGCCGCAGAAAAAAGTCAGTAGTTAAGAGCTTTCTGGGCTAACGCCGGTTTATAAAGCTCTTAACTACTGTGCTCTAAAGTACACTAACACCCATAAACTACCTATTTACCCCTAAACCGAGGTCCCCCCACATCGCCGCCACTCTATTAAATTTTTTTAACCCTTAATCTGCCGACCGCACGCCACTGCCACCTACGTTATCCCTATGAACCCCTAATCTGCTGCCCCTAACACCGCCGACCCCTATATTATATTTATTAACCCCTAATCTGCCCCCCTCACCATCGCCTCCACCTGCCTACACTTATTAACCCCTAATCTGCAGAGCGGACCGCACCGCTACTATAATAAAGTTATTAACCCCTAATCCGCCTCACTCCCGCCTCAATAACCCTATAATAAATAGTATTAACCCCTAATCTGCCCTCCCTAACATCGCCGACACCTAACTTCAAGTATTAACCCCTAATCTGCCGATCGGAGCTCACAGCTACTCTAATAAAAATTTTAACCCCTAAAGCTAATTCTAACCCTAACACCCCCCTAAATTAAATATAATTTTATTCTAATGAAATAAATTAACTCTTATTAAATAAATTATTCCTATTTAAAACGAAATACTTACCTGTAAAATAAACCCTAATATAGCTACAATATAAATTATAATTATATTGTAGCTATTTTAGGATTAATATTTATTTTACAAGCAACTTTGTATTTATTTTAACCAGGTACAATAGCTATTAAATAGTTAATAACTATTTAATAGCTAAAATAGTTAAAATAATTACAAAATTACCTGTAAAATAAATCCTAACCTAAGTTACAATTAAACCTAACACTACACTATCAATAAATTAATTAAATACAATACCTACAATTATCTACAATTAAACCTAACACTACACTATCAATAAATTAATTAAATACAATACCTACAAATAAATACAATTAAATAAACTAACTAAAGTATAAAAAAGAACTAAGTTACAAAAAATAAAAAAATATTTACAAACATTAGAAAAATATTACAACAATTTTAAACTAATTACACCTACTCTAAGCCCCCTAATAAAATAACAAAGCCCCTCAAAATAAAAAAATGCCCTACCCTATTCTAAATTAAAAAAGTTCAAAGCTCTTTTACCTTACCAGCCCTGAAAAGGGCCCTTTGCGGGGCATGCCCCAAATAATTCAGCTCTTTTGCCTGTAAAAAAAACACATACAATACCCCTCCCCCAACATTACAACCCACCACCCACATACCCCTAATCTAACCCAAACTCCCCTTAAATAAACCTAACACTAAGCCCCTGAAGATCTCCCTACCTTGTCTTCACCTCACCGGGTTCACCGATCGGTCCAGAAGAGGGTCCGAAGTCTTGATCCAAGCGGCGGCTGAAGAACTCCATCATCGGGCTGAAGTCGGAAGTCCATCATCGGGATGAAGTCTTCTATCAAGCCGCAATTTCAATCTTCTTTCTTCCGGAGCGGAGCGGAGCCATCTTTTTCCAAGCCGACACGGAACATCCTCTTCAACCGACGCCTACTCGCCGAATGACGGTTCCTTTAAATTATGTCATCCAAGATGGCGTCCCTCGAATTCCCGATTGGCTGATAGGATTCTATCAGCCAATCGGAATTAAGGTAGGAATATTCTGATTGGCTGATGGAATCAGCCAATCAGATTCAAGTTCAATCCGATTGGCTGATTGGATCAGCCAATCAGATTGAGCTCGCATTCTATTGGCTGTTCCGATCAGCCAATAGAATGCAAGCTCAATCTGATTGGCTGATTGGCTCAGCCAATCGGATTGAACTTGAATCTGATTGGCTGATTCCATCAGCCAATCAGAATATTCCTACCTTAATTCCGATTGGCTGATAGAATCCTATCAGCCAATCGGAATTCGAGGGACGCCATCTTGGATGACGTCATTTAAAGGAACCGTCATTTGGCGAGTAGGCGTCGTTAGAAGAGGATGGATCCGCTCTGCTCCGGAAGAAAGAAGATTGAAGATGCTGCTTGATAGAAGACTTCATCCCGATGATGGACTTCCGACTTCAGCCCGATGATGGATTTCTTCAGCCGCCGCTTGGATCCAGACTTCAGCCCAAGGATGGACGTCACTCTTCAGCCCCCCGCTTGGGCTTGGATCAAGACTTCGGACCCTCTTCTGGACAGATCGGGACCCGGTGAGGTGAAGACAAGGTAGGAAGATCTTCAGGGGCTTAGTGTTAGGTTTATTTAAGGTGGGTTTGGGTTAGATTAGGGGTATGTGGGTGGTGGGTTGTAATGTTGTGGGGGGGGTATTGTATGTGGGTTTTTTCCAGGCAAAAGAGCTGAATTCTTTGGGGCATGCCCCACAAAGGGCCCTTTTCAGAGCTGGTAAGGTAAAAGAGCTTTGAACTTTTTTATTTTAGAATAGGGTAGGGCATTTTTTTATTTGGGGGGCTTTGTTATTTTATTAGGGGGCTTAGAGTAGGTGTAATTAGTTTAAAATTGTTGTAATATTTTTCTAATGTTTGTAAATATTTTTTTATTTTTTGTAACTTAGTTCTTTTTTATTTTTTGTACTTTAGTTAGTTTATTTAATTGTATTTATTTGTAGGTATTTTATTTAATTAATTTATTGATAGTGTAGTGTTAGGTTTAATTGTAGATAATTGTAGGTATTTTATTTAATTAATTTATTGATAGTGTAGTGTTAGGTTTAATTGTAACTTAGGTTAGGATTTATTTTACAGGTAATTTTGTAATTATTTTAACTATTTTAGCTATTAACCCCTTAATGACCGGACCATTTTTCAATTTTCTTACCCTTAATGACAATGGCTATTTTTACATTTCTGCAGTGTTTGCATTTAGCTGTAAGTTTCCTCTTACTCATTTACTGTACCCACACATATTGCATACCGTTTTTCTCATCATTAAATGGACTTTCTAAAGATACCATTATTTTCATCATATCTTATAATTTACTAAAAAAAAATGATAAAATATGAGGAAAAAATGGAAAAAAACACACTTTTTCTAACTTTGACCCCCAAAATCTGTTACACATCTACAATCACCAAAAAACACTGATGCTAAATAGTTTATAAATTTTGTCCTGAGTTTAGAAATACCCAATGTTTGCACGTTCTTTGCTTTTTTTGCAATTTATGGGGCAATAAATACAAGTAGCACTTTACTATTTCCAAACCACTTTTTTTCAAAATTAGCGCTAGTTACTTTGGAACCCAGATATCTGTCAGGAATACCTGAATATCCCTTGACATGTATATATTTTGTTTTAGAAGACATCCCAAAGTATATATCTAGGCCCATTTTGGTATATTTCATGCCACCATTTCACCGCCAAATGCGATAAAAAAAAAAAAAGTTCACTTTTTCACAAATTTTGTCACAAACTTTAGGTTTCCCACTGAAATTATTTACAAACAGCTTCTGCAATTATGGCACAAATGGTTGTAAATGCTTCTCTGGGATCCCCTTTTTCAGAAATAACAGACTTATATGGCTTTGTTGTTGCGTTTTGGTAATTAGAAGGCCGCTAAATTCCGCTGCGCACCACACGTGTTTTATGCCCAGGAGTGAAGGGGTTAATTAGGGAGCTTGTAGGGAGCTTGTAGTGTTAATTTTAGCTTTAGTGTAGTGTAGTAGACAACCCCAAGTATTGATCTAGGCCCATTTTGGTATATTTTATGCCACCATTTTACCGCCAAATGCGAGCAAATAAAAAAAACTTTACATTTTTCACAATTTTAGGTTTCTCACTGAAATTATTTACAAACAGCTTGTGCTATTATGGCAGAAATTGTTGGAAAAGCTTCTCTGGGATCCCCTTTGTTCAAAAATAGCAGACTTATATGGCTTTGGCGTTGCTTTTTGGTAATTAGAAGGCCGCTAAATGCTGCTGCGCACCACACGTGAATTATGCCCAGCAGTGAAGGGGTTAAATTAGGTAGCTTGTAAGGAGCTTGCAGGGTTAATTTTAGAGATCAGCCTCCCACCTGACACATCCAACCCCCTGATCCCTCCCAAACATCTCTCTTCCCTCCCCCACCCCACAATTGTTCCCGCCATCTTAAGTACTGGCAGAAAGTCTGCCAGTACTAAATAAAAGAGTTTTTTTTTTTTTTAAATAAAAATAATAACATAGTTTAGTTGTGATGAACCCCTGCCTTAGCACCAACCTCCCTGATCCCCCCTCCAGCTCTCTAACCCTCTCCCCTACCTAATTACCGCCATCTTGGGTACTGGCAGCTGTCTGCCAGTACCCAGTTTGGCCCCACAAACCAAAGTATTTTAATTTTATTTTTAACTTTTATTTTTATTTTTAATTATTTCTGTAGTGTAGCAGCCCCCCCCCCCCCACAATACCCCCATCCCCTCCCAGATCCTTTTATATGTAAAAAAAAATGTTTCAACTTTTTTTCCCCCTTCCTTCCTTCATTGGTGTCAGTGTGGCTAATGCGCGCACGTGCACGTGCGTTCACGTGCATGCGCCCCCACGTGCACTCGCGCCCCCATGCACGTGCGCTGACATCGTGCACGCGCGTGCGCATCGTGCACGCGCGCACACGCTCCCTCCTCCCACCCGGACAACGGCACCATCGGCACCATCGCTACCAGTGCAGAGAGGGCCACAGAGTGGCTCTCTCTGCTTCGGAGGCTTGTAAAGGGGTATTGCAGGATGCCTCCATATCGAGGCATCACTGCAATATCCTCAGAGCTGCTGGAAGTGGTTGTGATCACTTCCAGCACTCTGTTAGACAACTGACGTACCAGGTACGTCCATTGTCATTAACGGTAAGTTTTTGCATGACGTACCTGGTACGTCAGTTGTCATTAAGGGGTTAAATAGTTATTAACTATTTAATAGCTATTGTACCTGGTTAAAATAATTACAAAGTTACCTGTTAAATAAATATTAATCCTAAAATAGCTATAATATAATTATAATTTATATTGTAGCTATATTAAGGTTTATTTTACAGGTAAGTATTTAGCTTTAAATAGGAATAATTTATTTAATAAGAGTTAATTTATTTTGTTAGATAAAAATTATATTTAACTTAGGGGGGTGTTAGTGTTAGGGTTAGACTTAGCTTTAGGGGTTAATCCATTTATTACAGTAGCGGCGAGATTCGGTCGGCAGATTAGGGGTTAATAATTGAAGTTAGGTGTCGGCGATGTTAGGGATTGCAGATTAGGGGTTAATACTATTTATTATAGGGTTATTGAGGCGAGAGTGAGGCGGATTAGGGGTTAATAACTTTATTATAGTAGCGGTGCGGTCCGCTCGGCAGATTAGGGGTTAATAAGTGTAGGCAGGTGGAGGCGACATTGTGGGGGGAAGATTAGGGGTTAATAAATATAATATAGGGGTCGGCGGTGTTAGGGGCAGCAGATTAGGGGTACACAGGGATAATGTAGGTAGCGGCGGTTTACGGAGCGGCAGATTAGGGGTTAAAAAAAATATGCAGGTGTCAGCGATAGCGGGGGCGGCAGATTAGGGGTTAATAAGTGTAAGGTTAGGGGTGTTTAGACTCGGGGTTCATGTTAGGGTGTTAGGTGCAGACTTAGGAAGTGTTTCCCCATAGAAAACAATGGGGCTGCATTAGGAGCTGAACGCTGCTTTTTTGCAGGTGTTAGGTTTTTTTTCAGCTCAAATGGCCCCATTGTTTTCTATGAGGATATCGTGCACGAGCACGTTTTTGAAGCTGGCCGCGTCCGTAAGCACCGCTGGTATCTAGAGTTGCAGTGGCGTTAAATTATGCTCTACGCTCCCTTTTTGGAGCCTAACGCACTGAAAACCCAGCCATTCTGTGAACTCTAAATACCAGCGGTATTTAAAAGGTGCGGGGGGAAAAAAGCATGCGTAGCTAACGCACCCCTTTGGCCACCAAACTCTAAATCTAGCCATTTGCCTCCTATGGAGGTGGTGAAGTAAGTTTGTGCTAAGATTTCTACGTTGATATGCGCTTCTCAGCATTGTTGAAGCCCGATTCCTCTCAGAGTACAGCGAATGTCAGAGGGACGTGAAGGGAGTATCACCTATTGAATACGATGATTTCTCTAACGGGGGTCTTTTTCATGGGTTCTCTGTTATCGGTCGTAGAGATTCATCTCCTACCTCCCTTTTCAGATCGACGATATACTCTCAAATTTACCATTACCTCTACTAAGAACTGTTTTAGTACTGGTTTGGCTATCTGCTATATATGGATGGGTGTCTTTTGGTAAGTATGTTTTCATTTACTTAAGACACTCTCAGCTATGGTTTGGCACTTTATGCAATTATAAAGTTCTAAATATATGTATTGTACTTATATTTGCCATGAGTCAGGTTCATGTATTTCCTTCTGCAGATTGTCAGTTTCATATTTGGGAATATAAACACTTTAAGAAATTTATTTCTTACCTGGGGTTTAGTCTTTTTCAATTTGACTACTTTTTGCATTTGCGGGTATTAGGCCCGTGGGTGCGTCAAATGTTAGACTTTATTGCATCATTTTTGGCGCGAACTTTTTTACGTTTTTGACGCAACTTCGTCATTTCTGGCGTCATACGTGATGCCGAGACCTTTCACGCGGCGGCGTCAAGTGTGTCATTTCTGGTCATTTTTGGCGCCAAAAAAGTTTACGTTACATTGTGTGTCATACTTGGCACCAATTTTTCTTCATTATTTCAATACCCCATTGTTGTTTGCCTCCTGCTTTCTTTTCTATCAAGAGGCCTATGCTTTTGCATTTTTCCCATTCCTGAAACTGTCATTTAAGGAAATAGATAATTTTGCTTTATATGTTGTTTTTTCTCTTACATTGAGCAAGATGTCCCAATCTGATCCTGCCTCTGAAGTTTCTGCTGGAACATTGCTGCCTGACATCGGCTCTACCAAAGCTAAGTGCATTTGTTGTAAAATTGTAGAAATTATTCCACCGATTGTCATTTGTAATAGTTGTCATGATAAACTTTTACATGCAGATAGTGTTTCTATCAATAATAGTACATTGCCAGTTACAGTTCCTTCAACTTCTAATGTGCATGATATACCTGTAAATTTCAAAGAATTTGTTTCTGATTCTACTATGAAGGCTTTGTCTGCATTTCCACCTTCTAATAAACGTAAAAGGTCTTTTAAAACTTCTCATTTAGCTGATGAAATTTCAAATGACCAACAACATAATAATTCATCCTCTTCTGATGAGGAACTATCTGAAACAGAAGATCCTTCCTCAGATATTGACACTGACAAATCTACTTATTTATTTAAAATAGAGTATATGCGTTCTTTATTAAAAGAAGTGTTAATTACTTTGGATATTGAGGTAACCAGTCCTCTTGACGTTCAGTCTAATAAACGCTTAAAGGCTGTTTTTAAACCTCCTGTGGTTTCCCCAGGTGTTTTCCCCATTCCTGAGGCTATTTCTGATATGATTTCTAGGGAATGGAATAAGCCAGGTACTTCCTTTATTCCTTCTTCAAGGTTTAAGAGATTGTATCCTTTACCAGCAAAATCTATAGAGTTTTGGGAAAAGGTCCCCAAAGTTGATGGGGCTATTTCTACTCTTGCTAAACGTACCACTATTCCTATGGAAGATAGCACTTCCTTTAGGGATCCTTTAGATAGGAAACTTGAATCTTATCTAAGGAAGGCCTATTTATATTCAGGTCATCTTCTCAGACCTGCTATTTCTTTGGGTGATGTTGCGGCTGCATCAACTTTCTGGTTGGAAAATTTAGCGCAACATGAATTGGATTCTGACATATCTAGCATTGTTCGCTTACTGCAACATGCTAATCATTTTATTTGTGATGCAATTTTTGATATTATTAAAATTGATGTTAGATCCATGTCTTTAGCTGTATTAGCTAGAAGAGCTTTGTGGCTTAAATCTTGGAATGCTGATATGACATCTAAATCTAGATTACTATCTCTTTCTTTCCAAGGTAATAATTTATTTGGTTCTCAGTTGGATTCTATTATTTCAACTATCACTGGAGGAAAAGGAGTTTTTTTGCCTCAGGATAAAAAACCTAAGGGCAAA
This sequence comes from Bombina bombina, assembly GCF_027579735.1. Lineage (NCBI taxonomy): Eukaryota > Metazoa > Chordata > Amphibia > Anura > Bombinatoridae > Bombina > Bombina bombina. The sequence continues at coordinate 952,581,745 of NC_069504.1, forward strand.
TCTAAGGCTTCTCACCGTTTTCGTTCCTTTCGTCAGAATAAGGAACAAAAACTCAATCCTCCTCCCAAGGAATCTGCTTCCAGTTGGAAGCCTTCCTCAAATTGGAATAAATCCAAGCCATTTAGGAAACCAAAGTCAGCCCCTAAGTCCGCATGAAGGTGCGGCCCTTATTCCAGCTCAGCTGGTAGGGGGCAGATTAAGGTTTTTCAAGGATTGTTGGATAAAATCTGTCCAAAATCATTAGATTCAGAGCATTGTCTCTCAAGGGTATCGAATAGGATTCAATGTAAGACCTCCTGTGAGAAGATTTTTTCTCTCACGCATCCCTGTAAATCCAGTAAAAGCTCAGGCTTTTCTGAAGTGTGTTTCAGACCTGGAGTCTTCAGGGGTAATAATGCCAGTTCCTCTTCAGGAACAAGGTTTGGGGTTTTATTCAAACCTATTCATTGTACCAAAGAAAGAAAATTTGTTCAGACCAGTTCTGGATCTGAAAATTTTGAATCGTTATGTAAGAGTACCAACTTTCAAGATGGTGACTATAAGGACTATTCTGCCTTTTGTTCAGCAAGGACATTATATGTCCACAATAGACTTGCAGGATGCATACCTTCATATTCCGATTCATCCAGAACACTTTCAGTTTCTGAGATTCTCTTTTCTAGACAAGCACTACCAATTTGTTGCTCTTCCATTTGGCCTAGCAACAGCTCCAAGAATCTTTTCAAAGGTTCTGGGTGCCCTACTATCTGTAATCAGAGAACAGGGTATTGCGGTGTTTCCTTATTTGGACGATATCTTGGTACTAGCTCAGTCTTTACATACTGCAGAATCTCACACGAATCAACTAGTGTTGTTTCTTCGGAAACATGGTTGGAGGATCAATTTACCAAAAAGTTTCTTGATTCCTCAGACAAGGGTCACCTTTTTAGGCTTCCAGATAGATTCAGTGTCCATTACTCTGTCTCTAACAGACAAGAGACGTTTAAAATTGGTTGTAGCCTGCCGGCACCTTCAGTCTCAGTCATTCCCTTCAGTGGCTATGTGCATAGAAGTTTTAGGTCTCATGACTGCAGCATCGGACGCAATCCCCTTTGCTCGTTTTCACATGAGACCTCTACAGCTTTGTATGCTGAATCAATGGTGCAGGGATTATACAAATATATCAAAATTAATATCCTTGAATCCCAATGTACGACACTCTCTGACATGGTGGATAGATCACCATCGTTTGGTTCAAGGGGCTTCTTTTGTTCGCCCAATCTGGACTGTGATCACAACAGATGCGAGGCTTTCAGGTTGGGGAGCTGTTTGGGGATCTCTGACAGCACAAGGGGTTTGGAAATCTCAAGAGGCGAGATAACCAATAAATATTTTAGAACTCCGTGCAATTCTCAGGGCTCTTCAGTTCTGGCCTCTACTAAAGAGAGAACCGTTCATTTGTTTTCAGACAGACAATATCACAACTGTGGCTTATGTCAATCATCAAGGTGGGACTCACAGTCCCCAAGCTATGAAAGAAGTATCTCGGATACTTGCCTGGGCGGAATCCAGCTCCTGTCTAATCTCTGCGGTGCATATCCCAGGCGTAGACAATTGGGAGGCGGATTATCTCAGCCGCCAGACTTTACATCCAGGGGAGTGGTCTCTCCATCCAGATGTGTTTTCTCAGATTGTTCAGATGTGGGGCTTCCAGAGATAGATCTCATGGCCTCTCATCTAAACAAGAAACTTCCCAGATACCTGTCCAGGTTCAGTGATGTTCAGGCGGAAGCAGTGGATGCGCTGACACTTCCTTGGTGTTATCAACCTGCTTACATCTTTCCGCCTCTAGTTCTCCTTCCAAGAGTGATCTCCAAAATCATCATGGAACAGTCTTTTGTGTTGCTGGTGGCTCCAGCATGGCCACACAGGTTTTGGTATGCGGATCTGGTTCGGATGTCCAGTTGCCCACCTTGGCCACTTCCGTTACGGCCGGACCTACTATCTTAAGGTCCGTTTTTCCATCAGGATCTCAAATCATTAAATTTGAAGGTATGGAAATTGAACGCTTAGTTCTATGTCATAGAGGTTTCTCTGACTCTGTGATTAATACTATGTTACAAGCTCGTAAATCTGTTTCTAGCAAGATTTATTATAGAGTTTGGAAGACTTACATTTCATGGTGTTCTTCTCATAAATTCTCCTGGCATTCTTTTAGAATTCCTAGAATTTTACAGTTTCTTCAGGATGGTTTGGATAAGGGTTTGTCTGCAAGTTCCTTGAAAGGACAAATCTCCGCTCTTTCTGTTTTATTTCACAGAAAGATTGCTATTCTTCCTGATATTCACTGTTTTGTACAGGCTTTAGTTCGTATTAAGCCTGTCATTAAATCAATTTCTCCTCCTTGGAGTCTTAATTTGGTTTTGAAGGCTTTACAGGCTCCTCCATTTGAGCCTATGCATTCTTTGGAGATTAAACTACTTTCCTGGAAAGTGTTGTTCCTTTTGGCTATTTCTTCTGCTAGAAGAGTTTCTGAGCTATCTGCTCTTTCTTGTGAGTCTCCTTTTCTGATTTTTCATCAGGATAAGGCAGTTTTGCGGACTTCTTTTCAATTTTTACCTAAGGTTGTGAATTCTAACAACATTAATAGAGAAATTGTTGTTCCTTCCTTGTGTCCTAATCCTAAGAATTCTTTGGAGAGATCCTTACATTCTTTGGATGTGGTAAGAGCTTTGAAATATTATGTGGAAGCTACTAAAAATTTCAGGAAGTCTTCCAGTTTATTTGTTTTATTTTCTGGTCCTAGGAAAGGTCAGAAAGCTTCTACTATTTCCTTGGCTTCTTGGTTGAAACTTTTGATTTATCAAGCTTATTTGGAGTCGGGTCAAACCCCGCCTCAGAGAATTACAGCTCATTCTACTAGATCAGTCTCCACTTCGTGGGCTTTTAAGAATGAAGCTTCAGTTGATCAGATTTGCAAAGCAGCAACTTGGTCCTCTTTGCATACATTTACTAAATTCTACCATTTTTATGTATTTGCCTTTTCTGAAGCAGTTTTTGGTAGAAAAGTTCTTCAGGCAGCTGTTTCAGTTTGATTCTTCTGCTTTTTGATTTAAGTTTTTTTCTTTCAAAAGTGAAAATAACTTATTATTTGGGTTGTGGATTATTTTTTCAGTGGAATATGGCTGTTTTTATTTTATTCCCTCCCTCTCTAGTGACTCTTGAGTGGAAGACTCCACATCTTGGGTATTGATATCCCATATGTCGCTAGCTCATGGACTCTTGCCAATTACATGAAAGAAAACATAATTTATGTAAGAACTTACCTGATAAATTCATTTCTTTCATATTGGCAAGAGTCCATGAGGCGCACCCTTTTTATGGTGGTTATGATTTTTTGTATAAAGCACAATTATTTCCAAATTTCCTTTGTTGATGCTTTCTACTCCTTTCTTTATCACCCCACTGCTTGGCTATTCATTAAACTGAATTGTGGGTGTGGTGAGGGGTGTATTTATAGGCATTTTGAGGTTTGGGAAACTTTGCCCCTCCTGGTAGGATTGTATATCCCATATGCCTAGTGTACTGCGTGCGCAAAATAAAGGCAACTAAATCGTCTCCCAAGGTTAAAATCACCAGGTCCTTCAAAAAATTTAATCTTCAATCATTTCTAAATGACATTAAGAACCTCCCCTGGCACAGATTAAACCTAATCCCAGATCTAGATTCTGCAGTAGAATTCTTCCAGTCTGAACTCCTACAAGTTTGGAATTTGCATGCCCCACTGCGTAAGGTGAGAGTAAAAGGAGCACACTTAAATTGGATCACAGCTGACCTCATTCAAATGTACCAGTTTCGGGATTCATTGTGGTCAAAGTTCAAGCATACAGGCTCTATGAATGATCACTCTGTATATAGAAAATGGCGAAATATATGCACTAAACAAACAAAATTGGCCAAGGCCCAATATTTCTGTGAAAATCTGATCAATAACATATCAAACCCTAGAAAGTTTTGGAAACTCATAAACAACTTACAAAATCCACCAATCCACTCCCAACCCCCCACTATCAATGTGGACAACCAAACCCTGCAACTCCCCTTAGAAGTAGCAAATGCCTTTAATAGTTATTTTGTTGGATGCTCCACCACCCTGATTGACAAACTAATAAATGACACGCATCCTGAAACTACAAATGTGGATCAGGCGCCACTAAATCAGCAAAGACCCAATATACAGAAGTTCAATTTTAGACCTGTACCCATCAAGGTCGTTAAGAAACACCTTGATAATCTAAAAATGAAAAACCAGTCTGGACCTGATCAAATCCCAGCAATGCTGTTGAAGCTCAGTGCTCCGGCAATTGCTAAACCCGTCACAACCCTAATTAACGAATCCTTGGTGTCTGGATACATACCCAATCCTTGGAAAACTGCAAGAGTAGTGCCTATCCATAAAAGTGGGGAGTTAACCTTGGTTTCTAATTATCGTCCCATATCTTTGCTCCCAGTATTGTCAAAAATCTTAGAAAAATGCGTCCATACGCAACTATGTGAGTATTACTAGCAATCTAACTATCTGACCCCTGATCAATCAGGTTTTCGCCCAAATCACTCCACTACAACTGCCCTCCTAAAAGTTTGCAATGACATCCAAACTGGCATGGAACAAGGAGACCTAACTGGAGCTATTTTCCTTGACTTTGCAAAGGCCTTTGACACAGTAGACCATGACATACTACTGCTCAAACTAAAAAACTCAGGTATTGGTGATCATCCTCTAACCTGGTTTCGATCATATGTATCGGATAGATCACAATATGTCTCCATTTCTGACAGTGACTCCCTCCCTCTCCCGGTCACGTGTGGTGTTCCCCAAGGATCCATTCTCGGCCCCCTACTATTCACATTATTTATAAATGATCTGCCTAATGTCTGCAAATCCTCAACTGTACACATGTACGCAGACGACACAGTAATCTATGCAAACAATTCCGATCTGCCGCAGCTTGAAGCAGTGCTCCAAGACCAATTCACAGAGGTAGAAAAATGGATCTCAAAAAACAAACTCTTCCTAAACACTGACAAAACTGTCACAATGATCTTTGGAACAGGACCTAAATTACAAAATTCCCATCTACGCATCAAAACAAAATCCAACTGCACGCTGACCGCAGTCCACTCTCTCAAATACTTGGGTATGTTGTTAGACCCCAATGTATCTTTTGGCCTCCACATAGAAAAACTTGCATTTAACTTTACCCAAAACTAGGTGCCCTGTACAGAAACAAATCCTGCCTCAGCCCTAGAGTAAAGGAAAAGATTGTACAGCAAATGCTGATGCCTATCATGGATTACGGGGACGTAGTATACGCACCTGCACCGCAAACTCACCTTAATAAACTTAATACATTGTATAACTCGTTCTGCCGCTTTGTGCTACAATGTAACTACAGGACCCACCATTGTGACATGCTAAAAGAACTAAACTGGCTGTCACTCGAATCCAGACGAACCCTCCATCTTTCCTGCCTTGTGTTTAAGAGCCTTTCTGGGAAGCTCCCACCCTACCTGAGCAGAATGCTCTCCCCGGCTATTCCCTCCTCCTATAACCTCCGATCCAATACCAGCACATTATTTAGTTTGCCTCAATACAAAAAGAAAGCAGCTCGATCCTCCTTTTCCTACAGAGCACCACAATTATGGAACGACCTCCCGCACACTTTCAAACCTTCCCCAAGCCTAATATCCTTTAAGAGATCCCTCTCTACATCTCTCAAAACAGAATGCACCTGTCATGGTTGATTAATTACCTGTTCTATGTTAAATTTTGTATATATTGTGTATTAATATTGTTTTTGTATTTTATTGTACCCTATTGTATCAATGCAATGTCTTGTGGACCCAGGACATACTTGAAAACGAGAGAAATCTCAATGTATCCTTCCTGGTAAAATATTTTATAAATAAATAAATAAATGTCACTAGCTCATGGACTCTTGCCGATATGAAAGAAATGAATTTATCAGGTAAGTTCTTACATAAATTATGTTATTTCATGTAATTGGAAAGAGTCCATGAGCTAGTGACGTATGGGATATACATTCCTACCAGGAGGGGGCAAAGTTTCCCAAACCTCAAAATGCCTATAAATACGCCTCTCACCTCACTCATACCTTAGTTTTACAAACTTTGCCTCTCATGGAGGTGGTGAAGCAAGTTGTGCTTGATTTTTCTTCTGTGATAGGCGCTTCTAAGCATATTGAAGCCCAGTTCCTCTCAAAGTACAGTGTTTGTCTGAGGGATGTGAAGGGAGTATTGCCTGATGATACCATGTTTTCACTTATGGGAAATCTATTCTAAGTCGCAGGGATTCATCTGCTGCCTCCCTTTACAGATTGACATTATACTCCTCTAACATTACCTCTGCTGATATGTTTCATTACTGGTTTGGCTGTCTGCTATATGTGGATGGGTGTCTTACACGGTATCTACTTTTATTATATAAGACACTCTCAGCTATGGATTCGGCACTTTTTAATTAAAGTTGTTATATATTGTTTGTATACATGCCTTGAGTCAGTAATTCAGTGCTCTTTTTTAGCGACTTTATTTGTGGCTAATTATTTGTCAAGGTTGGTAGAGTCTGTGAAACATACAGGTTTTTTTTTTTTGGAGCTAGTAATTTATTTATAAATTAGGATGCTAAGTATTATGTTAGCCTCATGGACTGTTGATAATCACATTTTATGCAGCTATAATAGAAGTATCCATTAGGCTTTATTTTGGTTCATTTTGTTTTTTTGTATATACAATCAAAATTCGTACCTGCTTTTTAGAGTGATAAGTGTATTAGAAATAATCCTCTTCAGCTTTGCATGTCGCGCATTCCCGCCAAAATTGCTGTTATAAGCTCTGCCCCAAGCTCATTCAGTGTTCTCAGTAAACACACCTAGATTTAGAGTTTGGCGTTAGCCGTCAAAAGCAGCGTTAAGGGGTCCTAACACTGCTTTTTACCGCCCGCTGGTATTTAGAGTCAGGCAGGAAAGGGTCTAACGCTCACTTCCTCACCGCGACTCCAGGCTACCATAGATCCCCTTACGCCAATTGTGTATCCTATCTTTTCAATGGGATCTGCCTAACGCCGGTATTTGGAGTCTTGGGAGAAATGAGCGGTAAACCCTCTACCGACAAGACTCCTACTGACAAAAAAAGTCAGTAGTTAAGAGCTTTATGGGCTAACACGTGAATATAAAGCTCTTAACTACTGTGCTACAAAGTACACTAACACCCATAAACTACCTATGTACCCCTAAACCGAGCCCCCCCCCCCCCATCGCCACCACTATAACAAATTTTTTTAACCCCTAATCTGCCGACCGGACACCGCCGCCACCTACATTATACCTATGAACCCCTAATCTGCTGCCCCTAACATCGCCGACCCCTATATTATATTTATTAACCCCTAATCTGCCCCCCCCAATGTCGCCGCTACCTAACTACACTTATTAACCCCTAATCTGCCGACCGGACCTCGCCGCCACTATAATAAATGTATTAACCCCTAAACCCGCCGCACTCCTGCCTCTGTGTAATTGTGTGTGTGAATGTAAGTGTCTTTATGTCTGTGTAACTGTGTGTGTGAATGTAAGTGTCTTTATGTCTGTGTAACTGTGTGTGTGAATGTAAGTGTCTTTATGTCTGTGTAACTGTGTGTGTGAATGTAAGTGTCTTTATGTCTGTGTAACTGTGTGTGTTAATGTAAGTGTCTTTATGTCTGTGTAACTGTGTGTGTGTGAATGTAAGTGTCTTTATGTCTGTGTAACTGTGTGTGTGAATGTAAGTGTCTATGTCTGTGTAACTGTGTGTGAATGTAAGTGTCTATGTCTGTGTTACTGTGTGTGAATGTCAGTGTCTTTATGTCTGTGTGTGTGTGTGTGTTAGAGTGTTTTATGTCTGTGTGTGTAACTTTGTGTGTGAATGTGTCTTTATGTCTGTGTGTCTTAGTGTGTGTGAGTGTAAAAGTGTATTTTACTGGGAACAACAGTTAATAAAGCTGCTGATTAAATCCACCAATGGAAATCAGTGTTATCTCCTCTCCCTGCTCTCCCTCATCTGTCTACCCTCCCAGCTCCTTCATTCTCTTCCTTGCTCTCCCTCCTCTATTCTGATTTAGTTTAAAAATAGCATGAAAAATAAAAAAGGCATGTTGCACCCTGACCAAAAAGTATTATGGCTAAAAAAAGCCTAAAACCTGTGGGGGTGGGGTGGGGGGGCAGCAGAATTTTTAGTGCCTAGGGCAGCACAAAACCTAAATACGCCACTGTATTATATCTGATATATACTGTGTAGGCTTTTCTCTCACTACTTACTCACCATAAGATATTTGGATGCCTCTCTTTTTCAGACATTTTGTAGAACTTCATGCCTCAAAACCATAAATATAACGCCTGCCTAACCCACCTACTCACTGTCTGACCAGATACAAATCTGACATCTGCTTCATCCCCTCTCATGCTATTTTCTAATCCATAACACAGTAGGACCCTGCACACCTTGAGTCACTGTCCTCTTACATTGTTGGTTTTCTTCATTCTTTTGATATCCTTTGTTAAAAATCATATCTAAATATGCTCAGTAGCTACTGAGCATATTTAGATATGATTTTCAACAAAGGATATCAAAAGAATGAAGAAAATCAGATATCCTTTGTTGAAAATCATATCTAAATATGCTCAGAAGCAACTGAGCATATTTAGATATGATTTTCAACAAAGGATATCAAAAGAATGAAGAAAATCAGATATCCTTTGTTGAAAATCATATCTAAATATGCTCAGTAGCATCTGAGCATATTTAGATATGATTTTCAACAAAGGATATCAAAAGAATGAAGAAAAGCAGATACCCTTTGTTGAAAATCATATCTAAATATGCTCTGTAGCTACTGAGCATATTTAGATATGATTTTCAACAAAGCATATCAAAAGAATGAAGAAAATCAGATATCCTTTGTTGAAAATCATATCTAGATATGCTCAGTAGATACTGATTGGTGGCTGCATATAAATACCTCATGCGATTGGCTCGCCCATGTACATAGCTATTTGTTCAACAAAGGGTATCTAAAGAATGAAGGCGTATCCGATTCCTAGCCACTGCCTCACCAGCCTCTGAAGTCACCGCACATCACTGGACGTATCCTCTACTGATGGGGTCTCCTCTGATTCAGAGGATGCCACGTCAGAGACTGATATAGACAAATCTTCTTTTTTATTTAAGTTAGAATATATTCGTTCTCTCTTAAAGGAAGTTTTGTTTACTTTGGGTATTGAGGAGTCTAAATCTCCTGATGATAAAGCTAGTAATTGTCTAAATTCTGTATTTAAGAATACTGTTATTACTCCTGAACTATTTCCTATTCCTGACGCTATCTCTAATGTGATTGCTAAAGAATGGTCTAAGCCTGATACCTCTTTTAACACTTCTTCTATGTTTAAGAAATTGTATCCTTTACCTGTAGCCAAGGATCCTTTAGATAGGAAGCTTGAATCTTATCCAAGAAGGGCATATTTAAATTCTGGCTATATTCTTAGACCTGTTATATCTATGGCTGATGTTGCTGCTGCTTCTACTTTTTGGTTGGACAGTTTATCCCAGCAGTTGTCTTCAGATTCTGAATTATCTAACATTATTGTTTTACTTCAACATGAAAATCATTTTATTTGTGATGCTATATTTGATGTTAGGAAGATCAATGTCAAATCCATGTATTTAGCCATTCTAACTAGAAGAGCTTTATGGCTTAAATCTTGGAATGCTGACATGGTGTATATAACTAGATTATTATCTCTCTCTTTTCAAGGTAAAAATCTTTTTGGTTCACAATTGGATTCTATTATCTCCACTGTTACTGGGGGTAAGGGAGTTTTTCTGCCGCAAGACAAGAAATCTAAGAGTAAATTTAAAGCTCCCAATCGTTTTCGTTCCTTTCGTCAGAATAGAGAACAGAAAATCACTCCTTTCCCTAAGGCCTCTGGCTCCAATTGGAGACCATCTCGGAAATTCAAATCTATTCATTGTACCTATGAAGGAAAATTCTTTCAGACCTATTTTGGATTTGAAAACTTTAAATGGTTTTGTAAGAGTCCCAACTTTCAAGATGGTGACTATAAGGACTATTCTGTCTTTTGTTCATCAAGGTCTCTTTATGTCCACAATAGACTTACAGGATGCTTACCTTCACAATCCGATTCATTGAGAACACTATCGTTTCTGAGATTCTCTTTTTTAAGCAAGCATTACCAATTTGTCGCTCTTCCATTTGGCCTTGCAACAGCACCAGGAATATTCTTAATAGTTTTAGGTGCCCTTCTATCTGTAATCAGAGAGCAGGGTATTGCAGTGTTTCCTTATTTGGACAATATCTTTGTACTAGCTCAATAGATTTCTAGATAGATTCAGTGTCCATGACTCTATGCCTAACAGAAAAGAGACGTTTGAGATTGGTGTCAGCTTGTCTAAACCTTTAGTCTCTTATCATTTGCTTCAGTGGATTGCAGTATCGGACGCGATCCTTTTTGCTTGTTTTCATATGAGACCTCTACCGTTTTGCATGTGGCACCAATGGTGCAGGGATTATACTCACTTATCACAACTGATATACTTAAATCCCAACTCTCCACTCTCTCTGACTTGCTGATTATACCTTATTGTTAAAGGGGCCTCCTTCGTTTGTCCTAACTGGACTGTGATCATAACAGATACACGTCTCTTAGGTTGGGGAGCTGTTTGGGGGTCTCTGACAGCATAAGGAGTTTGGAATCCTCAAGAGGCAAGGTTACCAATCTATATCTTAGAACTCTGTGCTATTTTCAGAGCTCTTTAGGCTTGAAAAAAATGTATAACAGGAGCACCAGGTAAAGTGATAAAAATTATAAATTTTATTGAAATACAAAGGGTATATTAACCCCGGGTAAGAACACACAAAAAGAAAAAGGTTTGAACCAACAAACAGATGAACAATGGCTGACCGGTTTCGGCTGTTGCCTTACTCCTAGCCTGCTTAAAACTGTTTAACAGTTACTGCTTTAAAAACCCTCATCTGAGTTGCCATTGTTTCAGGGGCTCACACCCCATGATCTACAGCTTCATTCAATTATATACTCATTAAATGACACCAGAATTCCTACGGTACATTGTTGTGAAGAAAGCAAGTGAATGTACAAACTAAACAATAACCTTTTAATTCTTTAAGTTTTTAATAAATAAACTCTTGTTCTAATGGTGTATCCTTTTATATTAAGATGTGCATAGCTTATGTGTATGCTGAAAACCACTCTAGCATATGCTAGTGTAATAACAAAGGTTGCCGTGTACTCCGGCTGTACAAAGAAACACGTTATCTTTTATGTTTTATAGGGACACTTATAGTCAATTATATTGTGCACTAATAAAGTGTTACTTTCAATAGGTTTTACCTTTTAGCTTTAAACTTTTAGCTCTGCTTGATATCGTCTGCATAACGCTGTGGGGCCTGTGAATGACTGCCCAGGTTTCCGTTCTAAAGTGTTCTCATTGGATGGTTATCGTATATTTAGACCAATCATTGTGCAAGTCTCACAGCGTGTGCTTCAGACGTATGAAACACCCTGTCTTATTGGTCCCCTGCAGCTGCTGTGTCGTCCTATTCATTACGTGTGTGTGTTGTTAGCAACCGTTACTGGGGGATATCTGTAACCTGCAGTTCTGTTGTTGTATGAAGAAAATGGGTTAATTAGGTAAACATACAGACTTTAATGATTCAGAAATTTGGAAGGCTACTATTTACATATCGCAACCGTGGGATCCTATGCCTCCGTATTAAATCTTGCTAACTCTGAGTAAATCGCTTACAGAAAAAAGGACCTTGTTGTTAACTGAACATATACTAGGATCATAAATCTACAAAGGTCCTAGTCAGGGATTAGTGCTGCTAGTTAGGAGTGAAATGTTATCTATACAATAAATCTTGCTTGTTCTGGGTAAAAAGCATAAAGTGAAATGTTCCTTGTCCTTAGCTAGTTATGTGCTGAGATTGTAAATATGTAGGCCTAGATTTGGAGTTTGGCGTTAGCCGTGAAAACCAGCGTTAGAGGCTCCTAACGCAGGTTTTAGGCTACCGCCGGTATTTGGAGTCACTCAAAATAGGGTCTAACGCTCACTTTTCAGCCGCGACTTTTCCATACCACAGATCCCCTTACGTCAATTGCGTATCCTATCTTTTCAATGGGATCTTTCTAACGCTGGTATTTAGAGTCTTGGCTGAAGTGAGCATTAGACATCTAACGACAAAACTCCAGCCGCAGGAAAAAAGTCAGTAGTTAAGAGCTTTCTGGGCTAACGCCGGTTTATAAAGCTCTTAACTACTGTGCTCTAAAGTACACTAACACCCATAAACTACCTATGTACCCCTAAACCGAGGTCCCCCCACATCGCCGCAACTCGATTAAATTTTTTTAACCCCTAATCTGCCGACCGCCACCTACGTTATACTTATGTACCCCTAATCTGCTGCCCCTAACACCGCCGACCCCTGTATTATATTTATTAACCCCTAACCTGCCCCCCACAACGTCGCCTCCACCTACCTACACTTATTAACCCCTAATCTGCCGACCGCAAAGCGCCGCCACCTACGTTATCCTTATGTACCCCTAATCTGCTGCCCCTAACACCGCCGACCCCTATATTATATTTATTAACCCCTAATCTGCCCCTCACAACGTCGCCTCCACCTGCCTACACTTATTAACCCCTAATCTGCCGACCGGAGCTCACCGCTATTCTAATAAATGTATTAACCCCTAAAGCTAAGTCTAACCCTAACACTAACACCCCCCTAAATTAAATATAATTTTCATCTAACGAAATTAATTAACTCTTATTAAATAAATTATTCCTATTTAAAGATAAATACTTACCTGTAAAATAAATCCTAATATAGCTACAATATAAATAATAATTATATTTATCATGCCAATCAGCCAATCAGATTGAGCTCGCATTCTATTGGCTGTTCCGATCAGCCAATAGAATGCGAGCTCAATCTGATTGGCTGATTGGATCAGCCAATCGGATTGAACTTGATTCTGATTGGCTGATTCCATCAGCCAATCAGAATATTCCTACCTTAATTCCGATTGGCTGATAGAATCCTATCAGCCAATCGGAATTCGAGGGACGCCATCTTGGATGACGTCCCTTAAAGGAACCGTCATTCGGCTAGTAGGCGTCGGGAGAAGAGGATGTTCCGCGTCGGAGGTCTGCAAGATGGATCCGGAAGAAAGAAGATTGAAGATGCCGTTGATAGAAGACTTTATCCGGATCATGGACCTCTTCAGCTCCCGCTTGGATGAAGACTTCATCCGGATCATGGACCTCTTCAGCTCCCGCTTGGATGAAGACTTCAGCCGGATCATGGACGTCTTCAGCCCCCCGCTTGGGCTTGGATCAGGACATCGGAGGAGCTCTTCAGGACGGATCGGTGAACCTGGCAGGGTGAAGATAAGGTAGGAAGATCTTCAGGGGCTTAGTGTTAGGTTTATTTAAGGGGGTTTTGGGTTAGATTAGGGGTATGTGGGTGGTGGGTTGTAATGTTGGGGGGGGTATTGTATGTTTTTTTTTACAGGCAAAAGAGCTGAATTCTTTGGGGCATGCCCCGCAAAGGGCCCTGTTCAGGGCTGGTAAGGTAAAAGAGCTTTGAACTTTAGTAATATAGAATAGGGTAGGGCATTTTTCTATTTTGGGGGGCTTTGTTATTTTATTAGGGGGCTTAGAGTAGGTGTAATTAGTTTAAAATTGTTGTAATATTTTTATTATGTTTGTAAATATTTTTTTATTTTTTGTAACTTAGTTCTTTTTTATTTTTTGTACTTTAGCTAGTTTATTTCATTGTATTTATTTGTAGGAATTGTATTTAATTAATTAATTTATTGATAGTGTAGTGTTAGGTTAATTGTAGGTAATTGTAGGCAGTTTATTTAATTAATTTATTGATAGTGTAGTGTTAGGTTTAATTGTAACTTAGGTTAGGATTTATTTTACAGGTAATTTTGTAATTATTTTAACTATTTTAGCTATTAAATAGTTCTTAACTATTTAATAGCTATTGTACCTGGTTAAAATAAATACAAAGTTACCTGTAAAATAAATATAAATCCTAAAATAGCTATAATATAATTATTATTTATATTGTAGCTATATTAGGATTTATTTTACAGGTAAGTATTTATCTTTAAATAGGAATAATTTATTTAATAAGAGTTAATTAATTTCGTTAGATGTAAATTATATTTAATTTAGGGGGGTGTTAGTGTTAGGGTTAGACTTAGCTTTAGGGGTTAATACATTTATTAGAATAGCGGTGAGCTCCAGTCGGCAGATTAGGGGTTAATAATTGAATTTAGGTGTTGGCGATGTTAGGAAGGGCAGATTAGGGGTTAATACTATTTATTATAGGGTTAGTGAGGCGGATTAGGGGTTAATAACTTTATTATAGTAGCGCTCAGGTCCGGTCGGCAGATTAGGGGTTAATAAGTGTAGGCAGGTGGAGGCGACATTGTGGGGGGCAGATTAGGGGTTAATAAATATAATATAGGGGTCGGCGATGTTAGGGCAGCAGATTAGGGGTACATAGGGATAATGTAAGTAGCGGCGGTTTACGGAGCGGCAGATTAGGGGTTAATAATAATATGCAGGGGTCAGCGATAGCGGGGGCGGCAGATTAGGGGTTAATAAGTGTAAGGTTAGGGGTGTTTAGACTCGGGGTACATGTTAGAGTGTTAGGTGCAGACGTAGGAAGTGTTTCCGCATAGCAAACAATGGACCTGCGTTAAGAGCTGAACGCGGCTTTTTTGCAGGTGTTAGGTTTTTTTTCAGCTCAAACAGCCCCATTGTTTCCTATGGCAGAATCGTGCACGAGCACGTTTTTGAGGCTGGCCGCTTGCGTAAGCAACTCTGGTATCAAGAGTTGAAGCTGCGTTAAAAATGCTCTACGCTCCTTTTTTGGAGCCTAACGCAGCCTTTATGTGGACTCTCAATACCAGAGTTATTTTTATGGTGCGGCCAGAAAAAAGCCGGCGTTAGTTTTTCGGGTCGTTACCGACAAAACTCCAAATCTAGCAGGTAGAAATCCTAGTGGGGGATTAGTCACTACCGGTTAGGGGGAATAATATCTCCTGATCTGTATGTCCGCTTTCCATTGACAGGTTATTCCTAAACTCTATTTGTATACTTAGTTTCATGTGTGAAGAAGTTAAATATATACAGTGGTTTGATAAGGGGGGTGTTTAGAAGGGAACAATGTTGTTGGAAAATCTATAGATGCCTTGCATGGCAATATATATAGATTACTCAGAGTAGTGTAGATTACTTAGATTACCAAAAGTTGATTAAATCGAATTCTGAGTTGAGGCCATCTGGAACTCTCGTTTTTAAACGAAATATCCAGAAAGCCTCTCTTTCCCCCAATTTTCGTGTCCTATCCCCACCTTTGGTCTGGATGGTCCAAGAAAAGAATCTTTTATCCTTGTTGTGAATAATTGAAAAGTGATTGATTAGTGGAGTAGTGAGAACACCCGCTTTTATATCCGATAGGTGTTCTTTGATCCTGACTCTGGCTTCCCTTGTTGTGAGTCCTACATATTGGAGGGCACAATGTGTACATGAGATCAGATACACCACAAAAGTTGATCTGCAATTCAGGCATAGCTTCTTTTGAAAATTCTCTCCTGTGACTAGGGAACTGAAAGTATCCCCTATAGTGACTCTTTCACAGGCCTTGCAGGAAAGATGATTGCACCTAAAGGTTCCATTGAGTCTTAACCAGGAAGACCCGTCTGTATATTCTTGCTTTAATCTAGTAGGTGCAACCATGTTGCCTATTGTCTTATTCCTTTTGTAAGTGCATCTGATGCCCTCTGACACTATTTCCTTAAGAGCATCATCAGCTAACAATAGCTGATAATTGTTCCTAATGATCTGGCATATCTGGGTATACTGCTGAGAGTATTCTGTCGAGAATGTGATTTTCTTCTCGATTTTCCCTTCGGTCCCTTTTCTATTCTGTTTAAGAAGGTCAGCTCTACTGATCCTTGTGACAGAATTCCTCTCTTTCGAAATGATGGACCTAGGATATCCTCTCTCCAACAGTCTATCTGACAGTTCATCCGCTTGTTGCTCATATGTACTGTAGCTAGTACAGTTTCTTTTCAAGCGGATGAACTGCCCTCTCGCTACACCCCTGAACACTCTCTTGGGGTGACAACTTGAGGCATGCAATAAAGAGTTGCCTGTGATTGGTTTTCGATAGGTCTCTGTGATTATCTTGTGACCTGCTATTCCTTTAAGCGTGATATCTAGGAAGTTTACTTTGTGTTGTTTAGTCTCAGAGGTAAAACTGATTCCCACAGTGTTGTTATTTAAACCCTCCACAAATTTCTCCAGATCATGTGGGGAACCCTCCCAGATGAAAAGGAGATCATCAATAAAACGCCTGTACCACACTATCCCCTGCCTGTAGGGATTCCTCTCTCCAAAGACGTGGGAGAGCTCCCACCACCCCATAAAGAGGTTGGCATAGGAGGGGGCAAACTTGGCCCCCATCGCCGTCCCACGCCTCTGGAGAAAGAATTTCCCCTCAAACAGGAAATAGTTGTGGGTCAGGAGGAATTTGGTTACTCTCAGTATGTAGTCTTTAGGCTTGGCCTCTATTAAGAGAGAATTGTATATTCGGTTTCAAACAGACAATGTCACAACAGTGGCATATGTCAATCATCAAGGGGGGACTCACAGTCCCCTGGATATTAAATAACTTTCTTGGAAAGTGTTATTTCTTTTGGCTATCTCTTCTGCTAGAAGAGTTTCTGAATTGTCTGCTCTCTCTTGTGAGTCTCCTTATCTGATTTTCCATCAAGATAAAGCTATTTTGCGGACTTCATTTAAATTTTTGCCTAAAGTTGTGAATTCTAACAACATTAATACTAAAATGTTTTGTTCCTTCCTTGTGTCCTAATCCTAAGAATACTCTATTATGTTGAGGCTACTAAAGATTTCAGAAAGACTTCTAGTCTATTTGTTATTATTTCTGGCTCCAGGAAAGGTCAGAAAGCCTCTGCCATTTCACTGGCATCTTGGTTGAAACTTTTGATTCACAAAGCTTATTTGGAGGTGGGGTAGTCTCCGCCTCAGGGAATTACAGCTCATTTTACTAGATCAGTTGCCACTTCTTGGGCTTTCAAGAATGAAATATCTGGGTATAAATGGTGCCAGAAGATGATTAAATTTAGGTCCGCCCATCAGAGATATGGGCGGGGGCCGTGGACTCTCCTCCCCTCGATGGAAAGGAAATTATCAGGTAAGCATAATTTATGTTTTCGATCTAAAGGGGAGGAGAGTCCACGGCTTCATTAATTACTGTTGGGAATAGTATACCCAAGCGGACCCTAATCTGAGGGCACCACAGCCTGCAAAACCTTTCTCCCAAAAACAGCTTCCGCAGAAGCAAAAACGTCAAATTTGTAAAACTTTGCAAAAGTGTGTAAGGAGGACCAGGTAGCTGCCTTACAAATTTGCTACATAGAGGCCTCATTCTTGAAGGCCCAAGACCAAGCCACAGCTCTAGATGAATAAGCCGTGATCCTCTTAGGAGGCTTATGTCCTGCTGTCTCATAGGTCAAGCGAATCAAGCTCCTCAATCAAAAGACAAAGAAGTAGATGCGGCTTTCTGCCCCTTGCACTTCCCTGAATACACCACAAAAAGAAATGTAGACTGTCTGAAATCCTTTGAAGCCTGATGATAGAACTTCAGGGCATGAACCACATCCAGATTATGAAGTAACCTCTCTTTGGAAGAAGAAGGATAAGGGCACAAAGAAGGAACCACTATTTCCTGATTGATGTTATGGTTAGACACCACCTTGGAAAGAAACCCCAAACCAGTGCGCAGTACCGCCTTATCCATATGAAAAAACAGATAAGGAGGCTCACATTGCATGGCAGCCAGTTTAGATACTCTGCGTGCCGATGCAATGGCCAACAGGAAGAGAACCTTCCAAGACAGAATCTTAATGTCAATGGAATGCATAGGCTCAAACGGAACCCTCTGCAATACCTTAAGGACCAAGTTTAAGCTCCATGGGGGAGCAGATTGTCTAAAGACAGGCCTGATTCTAGACAGAGCCTGAACAAAAGATGTCAGGGAGCTCAGCGAGTCTCCTATGCAACAAGACTGAAACCGTCTTGGAGAAAGGACAGAATCCTGGATACCTTCACCTTATGCCAAGGATATCCATTCTTCTTACACCAGGACAAGTAAGTCCTCCACACCTTATGGTAGATGCAACGAGTGACTGGCTTCCTTGCCTGAACTAGAGTGTTGATCACACCTTCAGAAAAGCCTCTCTTGGCCAAGACTAGGCGTTAAATCTCCACGCAGTCAGCCTCAGAGAATCTAGATTTTGATGTTGAAAAGGGCCCTGTTCCAGCAGATCCCTGTGACACGGTAACCTCCACAGTGGAAAGGATAACCTCCCCACCAGATCCGCAAACCACGTCCTTCGTGGGCACGATGGAGCAATCACAATGGCTGAAGCTCGCTCCTGTTTGATGCGTGCCACTACACGAGGTAGAAGTGGTAACGGTAGAAAAATTTAAGTTAGGCTGAATCCCCAAGGCTCCGCCAAGGCATCTATCAGCTCTGCCTGAGGATCCCTGGGCCTCGACCCATAATGGGGTAGCTTGCAATTGAGTCTGGATGCCATGAGATCTATCTCTGGCGTCCCCCACCTGAGACAAATCTCTACAAACACTTTGGGGTGAAGAGACCATTCCCCCGGATGGAAGGATTGCCTACTGAGAAAGTCCGCTTCCCAGTTGACCACACCTGGGATGTGAATCGCTGAAAGCGAGCAGCTGTGGGACTCCGCCCACTCCAAGATCCAAGACACCTCCCTCATGGCTAGGGAGCTCCTCATACCCCCCTGATGGTTGATGTAAGCCACCAAGGTTATGTTGTCGGTCTGGAATCTGATAAAGCTGAACGCCCCCAGAGGAGGCCATGCTTTCAGAGCATTGTAGATTGCTCGAAGTTCCAGAATATTTATCGGGAGGAGAGACTCCTCCCGGGACCATTTTCCTTGTGCCAGCTCCCCATCCTGCCAGACTCGTGTCTGTGTTCACAATCTCCCAGGACGGTCTCAAGAAGGATGTCCCCATGGACAGCTGCTCCGGACAGATCTGAATGATCTCCGTTCCACTGTCTCAACATGCACAATTGAAGAGGTCTGAGATGGAACCTTGCGAATGGAATGACGTCTATGCTGGAAACCATGAGTCACCTCCATACACTGAGCCACCAAGGGGCTTGAGGAGAACTGAAGGGCAAAAGAAGATGACGCAATTTTCCGGCATCAATGATCTGTAAGAAATATCTTCATGGACATAGAGTCTATTATCGTGCCCAGGAACGCCACCCTGTTGCTGGGAAACAGGGAACTCTTTCCTAAGTTGATCTTCCAACCATAAGATTGGAGCAAAAGAAGAAGCGCCCTCGAATGATCCTCTGCAAGACTGAGTGACAGCGCCTGGACTAGGATGTCAACCAGGTTGTCATGAACCTTCATGAAGACTCTCGGGGGCCATCACTAGACCAAAGGGAAGGGCCACAATCTGGAAGTGGTCCCTGTGAATTGGCACATGAAGGTAAGCGTCCTTCAAGTCTATAGTTGTCATGAACTGTCCTTCTTGAACTAGGGCAGAATAGATCTGATTGTTTCCATTTTGAACGATGGAACACTCACTTTAGGTCCAGAATCGGGCGGAAAGTGACCTCCTTCTTTGGAACCACAAAAAGATTTGAATAGTACCCTAAACCCTTCTCTGCTTGGGGTACTGGTACAATAACACCTAGAGAGGAGAGATCTCTCACACATTCTAGAAAGGCTTCTCTCTTTTCCGGTCTTAAAGACAGGTTTGGCAGGAGGAATCTACCCCTGGGCGGATGGGATCTGAGCCCTATCCTGTAACCCTGGGCGACAACGTGCAGAACCCAAGGATCCTGAAAGTCCTGCAACCAGGCTTCTGAGAAGAGAGCTAATCTGCCCCCTACTTGGCCTGGAGACTGGTCGGGGGCTGCCCCTTCATGCCAATTTTGTCTCGGCGGGCTTCTTGCTCTGCTTAGACTTTTCCAAGAATGAGCTGGTTTCCAAGTTCCCTTGGACTAGTCCACTTTCGCTGGGGGCTGCTGGCACTGTGCCTTGTCTGCACGAAAGGGACGAAAAGTAGATCCTTTAGGATTAGCCTTCTTATCCTGCGGTAGGAAAGTGCCCTTGCCTCCAGTAACTGTGTATATGATCGAATCCAATCCTGGACCGAACAGAATCTTTCCTTGAAAAGGCAGGGACAACAGCCTTGACTTAGAGGTCATGTCCGCAGACTAAGACTTTAGCCACAGAGCCCTGCGAACTTTAGCGTTCAGGCGAATAATTTGCATATTGGCATCACATATGAAAGAATTGGTGATCTTCAGCACCTTAATCTTATCCTGTATCTTGTCGATGGAAGTCTCCCCCTCAACCATTTCACACAGGTATTCACACCAATATGTTGCAGCTCCAGCAACTGCAGCTACGACCGCTACCGGCTGAAAAACAAACCCTGTGTGTTGAAACATCTTCCTTAACATGTTTTCCAACTTTTCATCCATGGGCTCTTAAAACGACGAACTTTCCTTGAGGGGAATAGTTGTCCACTTCGCTAGCATGGAGATAGCACCATCCACCTTAGGGACAGTACCCCACAACTCAAGCTGAGAGTCCAGAACGGGGAACAGTTTCTTAAAGGAAGAAGAAGGGGAAAAGGAAGAACCTAATTGCTCCCATTCATTCTTAATAATATTTGCCATCTTAACAGGAACCGGGAAGGCCTGAGGCACCACCCTTTCCTCATATACCTTATCAAGTTTAGGAATCGCAGGTTCCTCTGGGAGTTTCGGTTATGGAACTTCCAGGGTAGCAAGCACTTGTTTCAGCAAAAAGCGCACATTTTCCATCCTAAACCTAAAGTCAGGCTCCTCCAAAGCCGGAGGTTTAGATGACATGGACTCCGACCCAGAAGGGACCTCCTCCGAAGTATTGGAGTGGGCCTCGTCATCGTATAACGCCTCAGATATTTCAACAAGCGTAGACACCGCCAACATATGCCCTACGCTTGAGTTTAGCAGAACATGGATCACTTTTGATACCGCCGTTTGCAGTTGATCTGCAAAATCTGACGGCCAACAAATTTCTCTCACAGGAGTAATGGTTGGACTCTGGGGCACTGCGTGTGCAATTGGAGATGGATGCAGGGAACACACCTCATGGGACGAGGAACCCTCAGAGGTGGACAGCTCAGTAGTACTAGACATCCATTAAGGCATGTGGAACATAGTTGAGCAGGCTGATCTTCCAGAACCTCCTCACAATAAACACAGGAATGAGACCTTGTTAAAGAGGGAGAACCCTCTAAAGCGTCAGAGTCCTCCATAGCTTGCGCTGTTATTACAGACTAGATTAACTTAATAAACAAGCACCTTTATAACCTCCAATGGCTGGGGCACTCACCACCTCCTATGACCCGGACTACAGAAACCGTTTTGTCGCCTGCGCCGCTGATCAACAGAGGAAGAGAGATAGCCACACCCGGTCACATGGAATGCCTGACAGGACCGCCCCTGCCTAAGGAGAAAACACGACAGAAAAGGCCATGCCATACTCCTGTAAGTAAAAAAAATGGATATTAAAATAGAAAGAGGGAGCGCCAGCTATAGGCTAAAGTATCAGAATAACAGAATAATATTAAAATGTTACAACGTTATATTGTTATATGTACATAGGGTACCCTAGTTTATGTGAATGTAATAAATGTTATTCTGTTATTCTGATACTTTAGCCTATAGCTTGCGCTCCCTCTTTCTATATTAATATCAATTTTTTTTAGTTTTTAGAGGTCTCACTTTGGGAGCTTGTATCTGTTTGGATGTTGGTGCTGTATATGCACTTTTAAACACTATACTCCTGTAAGTCACCTGAAAGTTCCACACATTGCCAGAGCCTCATCTCACACATAATGCAGCAATGACACAATAAACAATATCATGTATAAACCCCCCTGTTCAATAATCCCCTTTCCAGGAATATTAACCCTTGATTCTTAAAAGATAAAAGGCATCACACTGTGACCCTGTCTTCCAGGTTATCATTATGTAATAAAATATGAAACAATCTTACCAGAATCTACACCGTGGAACAGGAACATGGCCCTTCAAGTGTGACAGGTTAGTAGCCTAGCTCCTGACATGGATTCGAGTGTAGAAAGCAAGCAGCGAAACTCGTTAATGCTGATTGCTTGTGGAGCTGTTAATATGAGTCGGGATGGTTTCGCAGAAAGACTCTCCCTGCATCTCTGGACTCTAACTTTTGCCCAGGCTCTCACTGAGAGGCTGACAGGACTACTTAAAACTCCATTCCCAATGCGAAGAGTACTACGCTCCATAAGAGACTACTCCGATCTTCAGCACTTCTCTGCCATCCTCCTGTGACGAAAGGCAAAGAATGACTGGGGGATGAGGGAAGTGGGGGAGGTATTTAAGTCTTTGGCTGGGGTGTCTTTGCCTCATCCTGGTGGCCAGGTTCTTAATTCCCAACAGTAATGAATGAAGCCGTGGACTCTCCTCCCCTTTAGATGGAAACATTGTTTCAGGAAATTTTCTAATGAAATCTTGTTTGTAACTATGGGCTATCAGCATCCTGATCCATTTTGGATTGTAATCACTCAAAAAACAGCCTATGTAAGCCAAAACTTAAACCCGAGTTATTAGGAGCCAGTATCGGAAGGATTGGAAGCAACCCCCAAGTAGATGGAGGAAATTGTTTTTTATCAAAAATAAGAAGTTTGCAGTACAGGGGTTACATAGTATGATATAAATTGTATCATATACATTTTATCATATAAATATAAAATCAACATTCTGGAGAAGAGTGGAGATGTAACTTTAAGTATAATGTTTAATATACTGTATATATTCTGGAGTTATTAAACAATTATCAAGATCAAGGTCTATAACTACAGAGACTGTTGTGAAATAGATAATGCAGAATTGATTGGTAAGCTTTTGCCAAGAGTTGCTAAATGTTGAGTTAAGAGGCCAATAGCAGAAAAATTAAATATTTGCCAATCAATGAGACAGTGGAAACTGTTTGCAGTTGAGAACAGAAGTAAATACATTCTACAGAGTAGAGGCATCAAAACTCCATGTAGTAGCACTGAGCTTAGGAAGACCAGATAGCTTATTAGCTTTCACCAGGAACAAAGATACCTACAAATGGTCACTACTTGCCCAAGAGTCACAGATATTGTCCCACCTCTATAATATCATTTTATTATTTATGTGTTCAGTTATACCTGCATCTCTGCTTATGAGTAGGGCATATGGTAACCTTGTCAAGTTCTGAAAAAGAAAAAGAGAGATAGGAAGACAAATAAGAAAGGTGGCTTGGTATTTGGAGCCGAGATGGATACAATACTTCATAATGAATTGGTTAATGGCATAGGAGACCATATACTCCTGAATAATTGTATATACATAGTGACTTATAGATGAACTCTCCAACTGAAAAACAAGGTGTTAGGAAAAGGCTGTGAGGGACTTTTGCGTTTGTGAGTTATTTGTGATTATGGCACCTGATTTAATATTAATGTCTGTTTTGGAATGGGATGTCCAATAAGCTCATATAGGTGTGGAGGTCAGGTGAGGTGTCCACATACTTTTGGCCATATGTGAGCTATGAATACCCGTGCATTTTCACCAAGATCTGATAAAACTATGAATTGTGAGAAATAAAAAGTTATACATAGCTGAAAACACTGCTGCCATAGAGTGGTTTTACACAAAGGATAACAAAAGAAAGAAGTAAATTTGATAACAGAAATAAATGGGAAAGTGTTTTTTTTATCTCAGATTAAATTTTAAGATAATTTTACTGCTTCATACATTAAAGTATCTTTTTGGTCATGTTAAGCAGTTCTTAACATGGCCACAAATATTGTATGTTTGCAATAATAATTTCACATGAAATTAATGTACATTGAAAAATATTTGAGTCAACATCAAAAATTTCTGGAAAAAAAAAACAGGAAGGGAAGGTAGTCAGAGTATTGACCTAATTTGTATGTCTGGGTTGATTGGTGCGCGTATATATAAGATATATATTGTTATATAAGATAACAAAAGATAGTCTGCTTGCAAGGAAAAAAGTGTGTTGTGATAAAATTAGATCCCGTTTCTCACTCCTTTTACTGCTCTCCTGAAATAGGTTACCATGGCAATTTAGCTAGCTGGCCTTTGTCAAGAAATAATGCTTCCCTAAGGACATCATCTGACCAAGGTAAATGTTTAAATGGATAATATAAAAATCAGTCCTCTGTATACCAAAACTAATCATTATTATAGCAATATAAAAGTAAGATTGGAGGAAGTAAAATTAATTTGTAATTGTTGTCTAAGGGAACATTTTAAATATGGTGGTATATTCAAAAGTCTTTTAGAGCCACAAGCCCTTTGATTTATCAAATGGTTCAGTGTGAGGGACTGTGCACCCGTATTCAAGCTCTAAGTGCTGGTGATGGTGTGTATTGTGTCTGTGAAGACCTAATTTGTGTCATACAAGCCCTACCCTCTAAGAAGGTGTGGTGTTTGAATACTGGTGCATAAGCCCTCCCCTCACAGCATATGCAAGTATGTCACTGAAAAACATTAGTAACTTTTGCTAGAAGCATTTTTTTAATGGAATTATTTTGCAAAAGTTATTCTATTTAAAATTGCAATCCATGCATGTTTATTTCAGTTCTGACCTTTCTATACCTTTAATTGTAGGGTACATCCCTTTAAGAGACCCACTGTTCTCAAGAAATAGCTGCCTTTACAGAATTTCACCAGGAGCTTCATTGTACTGGTGAGAATTCTTATAGAATCTCACAAGCCCAGACGTCTTTAGACAATCAGAGGGAGAGAGACAGCAAAAGAGAGGGGGGAGAGAGACAGCAAAAGAGAGGGGGGAGAGAGCACAAAAGAGAGGGGGGAGAGAGACAGCAAAAGAGAGGGGGGAGAGAGACAGCAAAAGAGAGGGGGGAGAGAAACAGCAAAAGAGAGGGGGAGAGAGACAACAAAAGAGAGGGGGAGAGAGACAGCAAAAGAGAGGGGGGAGAGAGACAGCAAAAGAGAGGGGGGAGAGAGACAGCAAAAAAGAGGGGGAGAGAGACAGCAAAAGAGAGGGGGGAAGAGAGCAAAAAAGAGAGGGGGAGAGTGCACAAAAGAAAGGGGGAGAGTGCATAAAAGAGAGGGGGAGAGAGCACAAAAGAGAGGGGGAGAGTGCACAAACGAGAGTGGGGAGAGTGCACAAAAGAGAGGGGGGAGAATGCACAAAAGAGAGGGGGGAGAGTGCACAAAAGAGAGAGGGGGGAGAGTGCACAAAAGAGAGGGGGAGAGAGCACAAAAGAGAGGGGGGAGAGAGTACAAAAGAGAGGTGGGAGAGCACAAAAGAGAGGGGAGGGAGCACAAAAGATAGGGGGGAGAGAGCACAAAAGAGAGGGGGGAGAGAGCACAAAAGAGCGGGGGGAGAGAGCACAAAAGAGAGGGGGGAGAGAGCACAAAAGAGAAGAGCACAACAGAGAGGGGGGGAGAGAGCACAAAAGAGAGGGGGAGAGAGCACAAAAGAGAGGGGAGAGAGTGCACAAAAGAGAGTGGGGAGAGTGCACAAAAGAGAGGGGGGAGAATGCACAAAAGAGAGGGGGGAGAGTGCACAAAAGAGAGAGGGGGGAGAGTGCACAAAAGAGAGGGGGAGAGAGCACAAAAGAGAGGGGGGAGAGAGTACAAAAGAGAGGTGGGAGAGCACAAAAGAGAGGGGAGGGAGCACAAAAGATAGGGGGGAGAGAGCACAAAAGAGAGGGGGGAGAGAGCACAAAAGAGCGGGGGGAGAGAGCACAAAAGAGAGGGGGGAGAGAGCACAAAAGAGAAGAGCACAACAGAGAGGGGGGGAGAGAGCACAAAAGAGAGGGGGAGAGAGCACAAAAGAGAGGGGAGAGAGAGCACAAAAGAGAGGGGGGAGAGAGCACAAATGAGAGTGGGGAGAGAGCACAAAAGAGAGTGGGGAGAGAGCACAAATGAGAGAGGGGAGAGAGCACAAAATAGAGGGGGGAGAGAGTACTTAAGAGAGGGGGCAGAGAGCACAAAAGAGAGGGGGGGAGAGAGCACAAAATAGAGGGGGGAGAGAGCACAAAAGAGAGGAGGGAGAGAGCACAAAAGAGGGGGGAGAGAGTACAAAAGAGAGGGGGGAGAGAGCACAAAAGAAAGGGGGGAGAGAGCACAAAAGAAAGGGGGGGGAGAGCACAAAAGAGAGGGGGAGAGAGCGCAAAAGAGAGGGGGAGAGAGTGCAAAAGAGAGGGGGAGAGAGAGCAAAAGAGAGGGAGAGAGAGCAAATGAGAGGGAGAGATAGAACAAATGAGAGGAGAGAGAGCAAACGAGAGGGGGGAAGAGAGACAGCAAAAGAGAGGGAGAGAGACAGCAAAAGAGAGGGAGAGAGACAGCAAAAGAGAGGTAGAGAGACAGCAAAAGAGAGGGGAGAGAGAGTAAAAGAAAGGGAGAGAGATAGCAAAATAGGGGGAGAGAGAGCAAAAGAGAGGGGAGAGAGAGAGCGCAAAAGAGAGGGGGAGAGAGAAAGCAAAAGAGAGGGGGAGAGAGAGCAAAAGAGAGGGGGGAGAGAGAGAGCAAAAGAGAGGGGGGAGAGAGAGAGCAAAAGAGAGGGGGGAGAGAGAGAGCAAAAGAGAGGGGGAAGAGAGAGAGCAAAAGAGAGGGGGAAGAGAGAGAGCAAAAGAGAGGGGAGAGAGAGAGAGCAAAAGAGAGGGGGGAGAGAGAGAGCAAAAGAGAGGGGGGAGAGAGAGAGCAAAAGAGAGGGTGGAGAGAGAGAGTAAAAGAGAGGGGGGAGAGAGAGAGCAAAAGAGAGGGGAGAAAGAGAGAAAAAGAGAGGGGAGAAAGAGAAAGCAAAAGAGAGGGAGGATAGAGAGAGAAAAAGAGAGGGGAGAAAGAGAAAGCAAAAGAGAGGGAGGATAGAGAGAGAGCAAGGGGTGGGACCACTGTACTGCAAAAAATGACCCATGTACACGGGAGAGAGACAGCAAAAGAGAGGGGGGAGAGAGACAGCAAAAGAGAGGGGGGAGAGAGCACAAAAGAGAGGGGGGAGAGAGACAGCAAAAGAGAGGGGGGAGAGAGACAGCAAAAGAGAGGGGGGAGAGAAACAGCAAAAGAGAGGGGGAGAGAGACAACAAAAGAGAGGGGGAGAGAGACAGCAAAAGAGAGGGAGGAGAGAGACAGCAAAAGAGAGGGGGGAGAGAGACAGCAAAAAAGAGGGGGAGAGAGACAGCAAAAGAGAGGGGGGAAGAGAGCAAAAAAGAGAGGGGGAGAGTGCACAAAAGAAAGGGGGAGAGTGCATAAAAGAGAGGGGGAGAGAGCACAAAAGAGAGGGGGAGAGTGCACAAAAGAGAGTGGGGAGAGTGCACAAAAGAGAGGGGGGAGAATGCACAAAAGAGAGGGGGGAGAGTGCACAAAAGAGAGAGGGGGGAGAGTGCACAAAAGAGAGGGGGAGAGAGCACAAAAGAGAGGGGGGAGAGAGTACAAAAGAGAGGTGGGAGAGCACAAAAGAGAGGGGAGGGAGCACAAAAGATAGGGGGGAGAGAGCACAAAAGAGAGGGGGGAGAGAGCACAAAAGAGCGGGGGGAGAGAGCACAAAAGAGAGGGGGGAGAGAGCACAAAAGAGAAGAGCACAACAGAGAGGGGGGGAGAGAGAGCACAAAAGAGAGGGGGAGAGAGCACAAAAGAGAGGGGAGAGAGAGCACAAAAGAGAGGGGGGAGAGAGCACAAATGAGAGTGGGGAGAGAGCACAAAAGAGAGTGGGGAGAGAGCACAAATGAGAGAGGGGAGAGAGCACAAAATAGAGGGGGGAGAGAGTACTTAAGAGAGGGGGCAGAGAGCACAAAAGAGAGGGGGGGAGAGAGCACAAAATAGAGGGGGGAGATAGCACAAAAGAGAGGAGGGAGAGAGCACAAAAGAGGGGGGAGAGAGTACAAAAGAGAGGGGGGAGAGAGCACAAAAGAAAGGGGGGAGAGAGCACAAAAGAAAGGGGGGGGAGAGCACAAAAGAGAGGGGGAGAGAGCGCAAAAGAGAGGGGGAGAGAGTGCAAAAGAGAGGGGGAGAGAGAGCAAAAGAGAGGGAGAGAGAGCAAATGAGAGGGAGAGATAGAACAAATGAGAGGAGAGAGAGCAAACGAGAGGGGGGAAGAGAGACAGCAAAAGAGAGGGAGAGAGACAGCAAAAGAGAGGGAGAGAGACAGCAAAAGAGAGGTAGAGAGACAGCAAAAGAGAGGGGAGAGAGAGTAAAAGAAAGGGAGAGAGATAGCAAAATAGGGGGAGAGAGAGCAAAAGAGAGGGGAGAGAGAGAGCGCAAAAGAGAGGGGGAGAGAGAAAGCAAAAGAGAGGGGGAGAGAGAGCAAAAGAGAGGGGGGAGAGAGAGAGCAAAAGAGAGGGGGGAGAGAGAGAGCAAAAGAGAGGGGGGAGAGAGAGAGCAAAAGAGAGGGGGAAGAGAGAGAGCAAAAGAGAGGGGGAAGAGAGAGAGCAAAAGAGAGGGGAGAGAGAGAGAGCAAAAGAGAGGGGGGAGAGAGAGAGCAAAAGAGAGGGGGGAGAGAGAGAGCAAAAGAGAGGGTGGAGAGAGAGAGTAAAAGAGAGGGGGGAGAGAGAGAGCTAAAGAGAGGGGAGAAAGAGAGAAAAAGAGAGGGGAGAAAGAGAAAGCAAAAGAGAGGGAGGATAGAGAGAGAAAAAGAGAGGGGAGAAAGAGAAAGCAAAAGAGAGGGAGGATAGAGAGAGAGCAAGGGGTGGGACCACTGTACGGCAAAAAATGACCCATGTACACGTGCTTTAGGACTAGTATATATATATATATATATATTTTTTTTTATATATATATATATATATATATATATATATATATGTGCACTGGAGCTCTTTGCAATCAAGTAGATGAAAACATGAAAATCATATTTAGGCAATATTCATATTTAGTAAAGGTTTTGTGTATGTACTGTAAATATTTCACATTCCAATGTTCTTCACATAGGGGAGTATGTTTTAAGTATTTTTAAATAGATATTCCTATATATATCCGTATATATCTATACTTATATATAATTTTATATATATATATATATATATATATATATGTATAAATATATTTTACCAAAAAATCATTATATATATATATATATATATATATATATATATATATATATATATATATATATATATATATATATACAGTGTAAAAGGACTGTAGTGTTAGGACCAGTCGAATTGGGGCACCTTGTAAGTGGTGACTGGCTAAGCAAAATATGGCCATATTGTGTGACTAAGTTCCCAATATTATTTAAAAAAAAAATAGTTGTCTCTTGATGTATTTGCAGGCAATTTTTTGCAGCAGTTCAATAAATATGTTGTGCTTTTGAAAATGGATGTGCGCTGATACCTTTTTGTTTGTGGAATTACTAGGTCATATTGGCAGCACACCCAGATGATGATTTAAACTTTTTGTAAGGTGTGCTAAAAAAAACAAATTTTGTATTTGTATTTAACATAACCAGGGAGACTGACCATCTCCCATTGGTTTAAGCACCCCACCCAAGTTCAGGTGTGCTCATAACAGTGTAATAGAGTTGTGAATAAAAAGCCAGGGAGTCTCATTCTATTATGAAGAGTAAAAGCAGGAAGGATTCAGCCCTCTGTGGCAAAATGACTGTAGTGTTAGGACCAGTCGAATTGGGGCACCTTGTAAGTGGTGACTGGCTAAGCAAAATATGGCCATATTGTGTGACTAAGTTCCCAATATTATTTAAAAAAAAAAAAAAATAGTTGTCTCTTGATGTATTTGCAGGCAATTTTTTGCAGCAGTTCAAAAACTATGTTGTGCTTTTGAAAATGGATGTGCGTTGATACCTTTTTGTTTGTATATATATATATATATATATATATATATATACACACATAAAGATAGTATCATAGTAGCTGAGGTTGAAAAAAGACCGTTGAGTTCAACCTATACAAATCTACATACTTACAAAAAGGCTCCAGTTGACCTTAAATGAATCCCACTAAAAGGTGACCAATTTAATACAAGCATTCATATCCATGAATTTTATTTTTAGCCAGAAATTTATCCAAACATTTTTTAAATACATCTAGGGTATTGGCATTCACTACCTCCTTTGGTAATGAGTTCCACAATTTTATTGCTCTTACGGTGAAAAAACATTTCCGTTGCAGGAGATTAAATCTCCTTTCCTCCAACCTTAAATTGTGACCTCTTGTCACAAACAATTTTCTTGGAATAAACAAAGCTTCTGCCATCTCTGTATATGGGCCTTGAATATATTTATATAAAGTAATCATGTCACCTCTCAAGTGTCTTTTTTCTAGAGACAACAGACCCAGTTTGGCTTGCCTCTCCTCATAGCTTAAATTCTCCATACCCCTTATATATAAATATTTATTTAAGAATAAATAGAACATATTCTTCTATGTGAAGAACATAGGAATGTGAAAAACTCATATTTCATGTCGGGTTTAGTGCTCTTGAATAAATACGGTCTTGTTAGCATGCCAGTATGGGTGTTAGATTTTTTTGCAGTTTACACGCTCCATTGAAGTTATGGGGGAATACGTTAACAAGGTCTCAATATTTGAAGTTCAATGATTTACTTTCAACTTGTAATACAAGCGTAACTTGACGCATGTAATAAGCCTCTGCCTACCGACGTTAATGCACGAGCAGGAACACTAAATAGTGCTCCCCTCATAATCTAGCCCTTAATTGTATTTTCATCATAAAATCTGAGGATATAAATGCACAATGCAAACAAATCAAATTCTAGCCTTAAGAGTGAACATGATACTCATGACATCAGGGATGTTCATCACATTTGATTTAAGGGTCCATCCTCTGATGTAAGCATCTTAAGTGTACATCATTGGTTAAACTAAAGGATTGATACCAACCAAGCAGCTAGTATGATTAAACTGATGCCATAGACTTTATATCTAGTAATCTAAACTAATATAGATAATGAGTACTAGATTGTATGGATTAGATTAATGAGGCAACACTGATTCCTAATATCAATCCAACTCTTCAAGCCGTAAGCCTAGTAATGAGTGTGAATCCACTGTATTCCAATGTCTTTTTCAAACCCATCTGTCCCTTTATGTGAAACAAAACTTGCAGCTCATTTAGCAGGTGGTTGCTGCCATAGAAATGATACACATGTGTAGTTTAAAGACTAAGACATTGCATGGCAAAGTTTAACAATATGGGCTTTCAATATAGTTTTAGCTAGCCTCAGAATTCAAATAACCCCAGCCTACCTTTCAAGTTTAGAAAGTGGCACTGATAGCATGAATGGCTACCTGCATCTGTATATCTCTTGGGAACAGCTAATAATATTAAAAAGACCCCAAACTTTTTACTACCACATTATAGCAATTTCTTCATTAAGTAGCAACTTTACAGACTAGATGATAGGTCCAGGCTATGGGAAAGTACCTTATCCTTCTGGAGTAGGACTTCAATCCAACACTGTAAACAGTAAAATAAAGTTTGCAAACCCACAGAGTTTTGTGAGGAGCTTCATTATGTTCAACCAAGGGTGCACATCCCACCAGCACTCTGCAAACTTCCATCCACATCCTATATAATTCCTATATAATTCTGGTAAGACTCAACTAAAGGGAACTTATCTTTCCAACAGACTGAACATATCACAACATATTATCCAAACCCCTGTAGCAAGGGTCTGCTTTATCATTGTACTGTCATGTTCACTATGTCATGCACCAGCTGACGAGAAATCAGATACCCACTGAATTATTTCTGGCATCTCATAATGAGACAGACACTTGTTTCTTGATATGTTCAGACAATCCAATTAACATATTTTATCAATTAGATTCCCTTTAACAATTTTGCATTTCCTCCTTCTGTCCAACCGATGCACTCCTTGGAATCAACTGAACATCACAAGAAAGCTTCTCTTAGATCAGACTACATGCCAGGGATGAATTCCAAAGTTGGAAATCAGGTAAATTGTAGAAAACAGTAGTATCCTAGATGATAATACACTATAGATAATGCCTTTTAGTATAGTCCTAGTAAGTTCAGTGCTAAATACCTAAACACATACACAAAAGAAAAAAAAAGAAAAAAGAAGCATCCCCTAAGCACACTAGAAGAGTTATATATGTCCATATGGTTCTCTTCTATAGAACTCTTCTAGTGTGCTTAGGAGGTGCTTATTTTTCTTTCTTTTATAAATCATGTAAATTACAAAGCTAATGGTCATAAGCTCACCCCTGTAAATTATTAGTAGTCTTTGTACTCATAAATAACACAGCAGTCTGCTATATTTTTAATAAATATGCCACAGTGATTGTATGACACCAGTGCCTATGAGATTATTAGTGTGGTTAAGCTTTCTGGTTGACTTGCCACATAAATGTCATATCCTTTTAAGTTAATGTACTGGGTCCTTGGAGAAATGGCAATTTAATGGATAAAAAAATGATGATAAAACATAATTTATGTAAGAACTTACCTGATAAATACATTTCTTTCCTACCAGGAGGGGGCAAAGTTTCCCAAACCTCAAAATGCCTATAAATACACCTCCCACCTCACTCATACCTCAGTTTAATGTATAGCCAAGCAGTAAGGTGTAAATAAAGGAGTAAAAAGCATACAAAAAGAGGAACTGGAAAAATAATATGCTTTTTTCATAACCACAAAAAAATAGGGTGGGTCTCATGGACTCTTGCCACTATGAAAGAAATTAATTTATCAGGTAAGTTCTTACATAAATTATGTTTTCTTTCATGTAAGTGGCAAGAGTCCATGAGCTAGTGACGTATGGGATATAATACCCAAGATGTGAAAGTCCACGAGCCACTAGAGAGGGAGGGATAAAATTAAAAAACAGCTATATCTGCTGAGAAATGAAATCCAAAAAAAATTAAAAAAAACTCAAAGCAAAGGCAGCAAAGGCACTAGAATCAAACTGAGACCGCTGCCTTAAGAACCTTTCTACCAAAGGCTGCTTCCAAAGAAGCAAACAGATCAAAATGGTAAAATTTAGTAAATGTATGCAAAGAAGACCAAGTTGCTGCTTTGTAAATTTGATCAACTGAAGCTTCATTCTTGAAAGCCCAAGAAGTGGCAACTGTTCTAGTAGAATGAGTTGTAATTCACTGAGGCGGAGACTGCCCCGCCTCCAAATAAGCTTTGTGAATCAAAAGTTTCAACCAAAATGCCAGAGAAATGGCAGAGGCTTTTCTGACCTTTCCTGGAACCAGAAAAAATAACTAATAGACTAGAAGTCTTTCTGAAATGTTTAGTAGCCTCAACATAATATTTCAAAGCTCTTACCACATCCAAAGAATGTAAAGACCTTTCAAGAGTATTCTTAGGATTAGGACACAAGGAATGAACAACAATTTCCCTATTAATGTTGTTAGAATTCACAACTTTAGGCAAAAATTTAAACAAAGTCCGCAAAACAGCTTTATCTTGATGGAAAATCAGATAAGGAGACTCACAAGAGAGAGCAGACAATTCAGAATTTGTTTTAGCAGAAGAGATAGCCAAAAGAAATAACACTTTCCAAGAAAGTAATTTAATATCCAGAGATGCATAGGCTGAAAAGGAGAAGCCTGTAAAATCTTCAATACCAAATTGAGACTCCAAGGAGGAGAAATAGATTTAATAGCAGGTTTGATACGAGTCAAAGCATGAACAAAACAGTGAATATCAGGAAGCTTAGCAATCTTTCTATTAAATAAGACAGAAAGAGCAGAAATATGTCCTTTCAAAGTATTTGCAGACAACCCTTTATCCAAACAATCCTGAACAAACTGTAAAATCCTAGGAATTCTGAAAGAATGCCAAGAATAATTATGAGTGGAACACTATGAAATATAGGTTTTCCAAACCCGATGATACATCTTCCTTGAAACAGACTTACAAGCTTGTATCATAGTGCTAATCACTGAGTCAGAGAAACCTCTATGACTAAGCACTAAGCGTTCAATTTCCATGCCTTCAAATTTAGAGATTTGAGATCCTGATGGAAAAACGGCCCTTGAGACAGAAGCTCTGGCCTTAAAGGAAGTGGCCAAGGCTGGTAACTGGACATCCGGACAAGATCTGCATACCAAAATATGTGAGGCCATGCTGGTGCTATCAGAAACACATAAGATTGTTCCATTATGATCTTGGAGATCACCCTTGGAAGAAGAACAAGAGGCGGAAAAATGTAAGCAGGTTGGTAACACCAAGGAACTGCTAAAGCATCCACCATCTCCACCTGAGGATCCTTGGATCTGGAAAGGTATCTGGGAAGCTTCTTGTTTAGACGAGAGGCCATCAGATCTATTTCTGGAAGATCCCACATCTGTACAAGATGAAAAAACACATCTGGATGGAGAGACTACTCCCCTGGATGTAAAGTCTGATGGCTGAGATAATCTGCTTCCCAATTGTCTACACCTTAGATATGAATCACAGAAATTTGACAAGAGATGGATTCCGCCCACGAAAGTATCCAAGATACTACTTTCATTGCTAAAGGACTGGGAGTCGTCCCTCCTTGATAATTGACGTATGCCACTGTTGTGATATTGTCTGTCTGAAAATGAATGTAAAGTTCTCTCTAGAATAGAGGCCATGCCTGAAGAGCTTTGAAAATAGCATGGAATTCTAAAATATTGATTGGTAACCTCGCCTCTTGAGGATTCCAAACCCCTTGGGCTTTCAGAGACCCCCAGACAGCTCCCCAACCTGTAAGACTTGCATCTGTTGAGATCACAGTCCAGGAAGGATGAACAAAAGAGGCCCATTGAACAATAAGGTGATGGTCTAACTACCAAGTCAGAAAGAGTAGAGTGT
Organism: Bombina bombina; assembly: GCF_027579735.1. Lineage (NCBI taxonomy): Eukaryota > Metazoa > Chordata > Amphibia > Anura > Bombinatoridae > Bombina > Bombina bombina. The sequence goes on from NC_069504.1 coordinate 952,616,834, forward strand.
TAGGATTTATGTATATCAGTTGTGATATCTGAGTATAATCCCTACACCATTGGTGCAACATGCAAAGCCTCATATGAAAATGAGCAAAGGGGATTGCGTCCAATGCTGCAGTCATGAGACCTAAAACTTTCATGCACATAGCCACTGAAGGGAATGATAGAGACTGAAGGTTTAGACAAGCTAAACCCAACTTCATTTGTCTCTTGTCTGTCAGAGAAAGAGTCATGGACACTGAATCTATCTGGAAACCTAAAAAGGTGACCCTTGTCTGAGAAATCAAGAAACTCTTTTGTAAATTGATCCTCCAACTATGTCTTTGAAGAAACCACACAAGTTGTTTTGTGTGAGATTCTGCTAAATGAAAAGTTTGAGCTAGTACCAAGATATTGCCAAATAAGGAAACACCGCAATACCCTGCTCTCTGATTACAAATAGAAGGGCACCAAGAATCTTCGAGAAGATTCTTGGAGCTGTTGCTAGGCCAAACGGAAGAGCGACAAATTGGTAATGCTTGTCTAGAAAAGAGAATCTCAGAAAACGATAGTGGTCTGGATGGATCGGAATGTGAAGATAAGCGTCCTGTAAGTCTATTTTTGGACATGAAATGACCTTGCTGAACAATAGGCAGAATAGTCCTTATAGTCACCATCTTGAAAGTTGGGACTCTTACAAAACGATTTAAAATTTTCAGATCCAAAATTGGTCTGAAGGAATCTTCTTTCTTTGGGACTCAAAACTCAAACCCTGTTCCTGCTGAGGAACTGGAACAATCACCCCTGAAAGCTCTAGGTCTGAAACACACTTCCGAAAAGCCTGAGCCTTCACAGGGTTTGTTGGAACATGAGAAAGAAAGAATCTTCCCATGGGAGGTCTTATTCTGAAACCTATTTGATACCCTTGAGAAACAATATCCCGAATCCACTGATTTTGAACAGAATCTGTCCAAATGTCTTGAAATTATTTCAATCTGCCCCCCACCAGTTGAACTGGTTTGAGGGCCGCACCTTCATTCAGTCTTAGGGGCTGGATTTGGTTTCTTATAAGGCTTGGATTTATTCCAATTCGGAGATGGTCTCCAATTAGAGCCAGAGGCCTTAGGGGAAGAAGAGCTCTTTTGTTCTCTATTCTGACGAAAGGAACAAAAATGATTGGGAGCTTTAAACTTACCCTTAGATTTCTTATCTTGGGGCAGAAAAACTCCCTTTCCCCCAATGATAGTGGAGATAATAGAATCCAATTGAGAATCAAATAAATTATTACCCTGAAAGGATAGATAGTAATCTAGATTTAGACACCATGGGGGTCTATTTATATAGGTGCGGACAGACAAGATCCACTATAGAGAATCATGTCCGCCGCACATCGATAAATGTTGACAGCATACGGCCGCTAGCAGGGGGTGTCAATCAACCTGATCATATTCGATCGAGCTGATTGCTGTCCGCCACCTCAGAGGTGGCAGACGAGTTAAGGAGCAGTGGTCTTAGGACCGCTGCTTCTTAACTTCCGCTTCAGTCGGAACTGAAGTGGAGAGGGTCAAAAGCAGCATCAGCTGCTTCATAAATAGACCCCCATGTGTCAGCATTCAAAGATTTAAGCCATAAAGCTCTTCTAGTAAGAATAGCTAAAGATTTAATATCAATCTTAATGACATTAAATATAGCATCACAAATAAAATTATTAGCATGTTGAAGTAAAATAACAATTCAGTATCTGATAACTGCTGTGCTAAACTGTCCAACCAAAAAGTTGAAGCAGCAGCAACATCAGCCATAGAAATAGCAGGTCTAAGAATATAGCCAGTATGTAAATATGCTCTTCTAAGATAAGATTCAATCTTCCTATCTAAAGGATCCTTAAATGAAGTACTATCTTCCATAGGAATAGTAGTACGTTTGTCAAGAGTGGAAATAGCCCCATCAACCTTAGGGATTTTTTCCCAAAATTCTAAATTGGTCACAGGTAAAGGGTATAGCTTCTTAAACCTAGAAGAAGGGTTAAAAGAAGCACCAGGCTTAGGCCATTCTTTAGTAATCATATTAGAGATAGAATTTTGAATAGGAAAAACTTCAGGAGTAACCTCAGAAGTTTTAAAAACAGAATTCAAACGTTTGCTAGCTTTGTTATCAAGAGGATTAGACTACTCAATACCCAAAGTAAGCAATACTTCCTTTAATAAAGAACGAATATATTCAATCTTAAAAAGAAAAGTAGATTTGTCAATTTCAGTCTCTGAAGCAGGATCCTCTGAGCCAGAGAAATCCTCATCAGCAGAAGATACTTCAGTATGCTGTTGATCAATACAAATTTCATCAGATTTATGAGAAGTTTGGAAAGACCTTTTGCGTTTATTTGAAGGCGGAATAGTAGTCATAGCCTTCTCTATGGCTGCAGTAATATAATTTTTCATATCTGCAGGGATATCATGTACATTAGACTGTGAAGGAATAACAGTAAAGTATTTGTACTTATAGAAACATTATCAGCAGGTAATAATTTATCATAACAAGTGCCACATATTTGAGCTGAAGAGGTAAGATCAGCTAATTTACAACAAACACACTTAGCTTTGATAGAATTGTGTTCAGGCAGCTTAGTTCCTACAGTAACATCAGAGGCAGGATCAGTTTGAGACATCTTGCAAAATTTAACAAAAAAGATCAAATTTATATAGGTGCGGACAGACAAGATCCGCGATAGAGAATCATGTCCGCCGCACATCGATAAATGTTGATAGCATACGGCCGCTAGCTGGGGGTGTCAATCAACCTGATCATATTCGATCGAGATGATTGCTGTCCGCCACCTCAGAGGTGGCAGATGAGTTAAGGAGCAGCGGTCTTAGGACCGCTGCTTCTTAACTTCCGCTTCAGTCGGAACTGAAGCGGAGAGGGTCGAAAGCAGCATCAGCTGCTTCATAAATAGACCCCCATGTGTCAGCATTCAAAGATTTAAGCCATAAAGCTCTTCTAGTAAGAATAGCTAAAGATTTAATATCAATCTTAATGACATTAAAAATAGCATCACAAATAAAATTATTAGCATGTTGAAGTAAAATAACAATTAAGTATCTGATAACTGCTGTGCTAAACTGTCCAACCAAAAAGTTGAAGCAGCAGCAACATCAGCCATAGAAATAGCAGGTCTAAGAATATAGCCAGTATGTAAATATGCTCTTCTAAGATAAGATTCAATCTTCCTATCTAAAGGATCCTTAAAGGAAGTACTATCTTCCATAGGAATAGTAGTACGTTTGTCAAGAGTGGAAATAGCCCCATCAACCTTAGGGACTTTTTCCCAAAATTCTAAATTGGTCACAGGTAAAGGGTATAGCTTCTTAAACCTAGAAGAAGGGTTAAAAGAAGCACCAGGCTTAGGCCATTCTTTAGTAATCATATTAGAGATAGAATCTTGAATAGGAAAAACTTTAGGAGTAACCTCAGAAGTTTTAAAAACAGAATTCAAACGTTTGCTAGCTTTGTTATCAAGAGGACTAGACTCCTCAATACCCAAAGTAAGCAATACTTCCTTTAATAAAGAACGAATATATTCAATCTTAAAAAGAAAAGTAGATTTGTCAATTTCAGTCTCTGAAGCAGGATCCTCTGAGCCAGAGAAATCCTCATCAGCAGAAGCTACTTCAGTATGCTGTCGATCAATACAAATTTCATCAGATTTATGAGAAGTTTGGAAAGACCTTTTGCGTTTATTTGAAGGCGGAATAGCAGTCATAGCCTTCTCTGTGGCTGCAGTAATATAATTTTTCATATCTGCAGGGATATCATGTACATTAGACTGTGAAGGAATAACAGTAAAGTATTTGTATTTATAGAAATATTATCAGCATGTAATAATTTATCATAACAAGTGCCACATATTTGAGCTGTAAGATCAGCTAATTTACAACAAACACACTTAGCTTTGGTAGAATTGTGTTCATGCAGCTTAGTTCCTACAGTAACATCAGAGGCAGGATCAGTTTGAGACATCTTGCAAAATGTAACAAAAAAGATAAAATAACATTTAAACAAAATATCCAATTTCCTCAAAATAGCAGTTTCAGGAATGGGAAAAATGCTTATGATAAAATTCTTATACAAAAGTAAAATCAAACGCAAATATCATAGCCCTCTATAAACAAATAAGAGCAGTGAACAAAAGAGGGACAGACTTAATATATCAAATTTTGTCGCGAAGAATGACGCAAACAAAGGACGAAATGCAAAGGAACTTTGCGCCAAAAAATTTGCGCCAATAAAGACGCAAGAAATGACGCAACTTTGCACCAAAAAATTTTGCGACAAAAATTACTCAATAAAAAGTAGTGTTGCGTCATCGCGAGCCTAGTTAGCCCACAAAAATTTTGAAAAACAGACTCCAAGTTACAACTAACTGGAACCCCAAGTTAGTAGAAAATACCTAAAATCTCCCAAAAGCATAATTTCCATGCTTAAACTGTTAGACTGCAAAGGAAAATACACAGACCTGACTCATGGCAAATATATGCAATATGCATTAAAAACTTTATAATATAAAGTGCCAAACATAGCTGAGAGTGTCTTAAAAAATGATATATACTTACCAGAAGACACCCATCCACATATAGCAGACAGCCAAACCAGTACTGAAACATATCAGCAGAGGTAATGGTAGAGGAGTGTAATGTCAATCTGTAAAGGGAGGCAGCAGATGAATCCCTGTGACGATATACAGAGAGCCTTAGAATAGATTTCCCATAGGTAAAAACATTGTGTCATCAGGCAATACTCCCTTCACATCCCTCAGACAAACACTGTACTTTGAGAGGAATTTTGGCTTCAAAATGCTTAGAAACGCCTATCACAGAAGAAAATCAAGCACATCTTGCTTCACCACCTCCACAGGAGGCAAAGTTTGTAAAACGGAGGTATGAGTGAGGTGGGATGTGTATTTATAGGCATTTTGAGGTTTGGGAAACTTTGCCCCCTCCTGGTAGGAATGTATATCCCATACATCACTTGCTCATGGACTCTTGCCACTTACATGAAAGAAATATACATTTGCGCTCCACTTGTAATCCACGCCTCTATTAGCTCAAATAATTTATAATTCATGCTGGTATGTACTGAGCACTGCATATTGTTAAATTAACATTTTGCAATTTATGTTGCTTTCCCAACCTGCAGTTCTTTCACTGCCTCCCCCAGTTGTCTAACAGAGATTTCTTCTAAAGAATTATCAGAGAGGAGTTTGGATCTCAGAATTCGAATCTGACCCCTCAGTTTGCGAGCAGCATCTGCAGCATCCCAGTGAGTTGTTGAGACTTTTTTTGTTATTCCTCTGACACGATCAGAAATGGAGAGAGCAGAAAGGATCTCGTTCCCAGAGAGTTCTAAAAAACAAGATATTATTTTGTTGATTACAGGGGTATGTGGGGCTAAATGTATAAGCCACTAAGTCAACCATTGTATTATTGTGAGTTTTAGCTTATTTAACATTTTTATTTTCCATTTCTGTTGTAAACTGTGTAAACCAGTGGTAATAAGTATTTCTATTACAGTCTATGGAGATGGTTTGTTAGCACCAGTTTACAACATAAAAAGAAGAGTATTGTATGAGTTTAAGTACAGGTTCAGAAAAACTGAAAATTTCCTTCAAAGAAAGGGAATACTGGTTTCTTCCCAAACATAATGGGCCAGATTACGAGTGAAGCATTATATCGGATTTTTGCGTTTGTGTGCAAGTTAAATTGCACTTGTATTACAAGTTGAAAGTAAATGTGAATACGTGAGTGCAATCGCGATTCAGACTAGAATGATTTCTTCAACCTTAGATCTGTGGTTAACTGTTTGGCACAGAACACATATAAAATACATTACAAAGTACACTTAGACTCTAATAAAAATTATAAAAAAAAATATTGCACACAAAAGTTATAAGGGCTCAAAGATATGAGATCTCAGGTGTTAGAAAAAAAAAGCCACCAAAGGACTTTAACATAGAGATACATGCATATACATGTCTAAAGATGTCTCTCTCTCTCTCTCTCTCTCTCTATATATATATATATATATATATATATATATATATATATATATATATATATATATATATATATATGTGTGTGTGTACATATGTATTTATGTATATATACATGTAAATATGAGTGTCATCTGACAGTGTTCTGTATGCTAACATGGCAATTAGTTTAGAAGTGGAAATATCACCTCATTGCGCTGTGTGGTGGGCTGCTAGAGGCTTTAGAGCTAGCGTGGCCTAGACAGGGTGAGTTTAGCACCCTTTTTTTAATAAATGATCACTTAAACTCAACATTATTTTTAGTGATGGTAAATCCAAGCGTTTGTTAATTAAACGCCCACACAGGGGCGTTCCCTAGCTTTAAAGTGTGACCTCTTGTCACAAACAATTGCCCTGGCATAAACAGTGTTTCTGTAAACTCTGTATCTGTGCCTTAAATACATTTGTATAAAGTAATCATATAACCTATTGAGCACCTCTTTGCTAGAGACAAAGACCCAGTTTGGCTAACCTCTCCTCATTTTTAAATCCTCCATTCCCCTTATTATTTTTTGGCTCTTCTCTGAACATTTTTTGAAATTGGTCCCCAGAACTGCACTCTATACTCAAGGTAAGGTCTTACAAGGGATTTATATAGAGACAAAATTATGCTTTCTTCCTTGCACCAATGCCTCTTTTAATACATGCTAGTATCTTATTAGCCTTAGAAGTCACTGCCTTGCATTGCACACTCATGTTTAGCTTGTTATCTATAACTACACCTAAGTCTGTTTCCTTTTCTGTTTAGCTCATTCTAGTTCAATTTAAAAAATAGGTAGCCTGTACATTTTTACTTCCAAAATGTAGACCCTTAGATTTACCAGTATTAAATCTCATTTGCCATTTACCAGCCCATTCTTTCAATTTTTGTAAATCCCCTTAAAAAAGCAAATGCATCTTGCACTGACCTAATCATCTCACACATTATTGTATCATCTGCAAAGTAGAGATGCTGCTATTTAATCCTTCCTATAAGTCATTTATAAAAATAGTAAAACGAAGAGGGTCCAGTAAAGATCCTTGAAGAACCCCACTAATTAGTTATGTGAATATGATCTATTTACTATAACACGTTGCTCCCTGTCTTTTATCCATTTATTTATCCAATAGCTAATTGTATCAACTAACCTCAGTCCCTTAATTTTGTGCAATAATCTGTCATGTAGCACTGTATCAAAAGCCTTTGCAAACCTCAAGTAAACAACATCAACTGATTTACCTTTATTTATATACTTCCTTTTTTTCCTTAAATGTAAGATATGTTTAATTGCAGCCGGGGTTCATTTAGGGGAAACCTATGCATTATGTGGATGTTATTGCTGTGTGTGGTCTTTAGCTAATTGCAATTGGGAGAATCATACAAGAAGCCTGGGTCAACCATTAGCCTTTGTGCAGCAAGACCAAATCCCAGGAATACGATTTGTAGGGCAGGGTCAGCCATATGCTTTACTGTAGAGTGTTGGGTCATAATTTAATTTATTCGCTGTGGGAGAATGTTACAGGCTTATTTGCATTGGATAGGACATGGTTAGGGTTAATTGCAATAGGAAGGTTGTTGTTAGGACCATATGTATATACTTTCAAATTTTGTACATGCTCAGTAGTAGCTGGTGTATATATAAATATTTGTTTGATAACTGAAGAAAATTGGAAAGTCTCGTAAAATAGCATGCTCTATCTGAATCATGAAAGTTGTATTTTTGTGTGGAAGACAGAACAACTATTTGCATGAGAAGAGGGTCTGATTGCTTGAGTCTTAAGGGTTATATTATTTAGCATTATGAGAGACAACAAACATAAACTGCACCTTTGACATTTAGACAGGTTAGCAACAGTGAGAAGCAGTTCCCCTCTAAGGCTTCTTTCAAAAGAAGAGGCAGAAGTGTCCTGTTCCTCTCTGAGTCTCCCTTCTCTAAAACATGTTGCAGAGGCCACATACTGTTGAGAGAACAGACATAGAAATTGCAGTCTGTAGGAGCAGATGCTGAACTGTGCAATGGGGTCAATTTGCATTTAAATTATATAAAGTTATACATGCATAATTTATTTTATATTTGCATTTTTGGTTTACTTTACAAATACTGGCTATAAATTAAAGGTAATGCATCACATTCCTGTATGGATCTTTTTTCAAAATGTATTGTAGTGTTGTCCATCTATAGCTCTCAAGGGCTGTAAGCAGATTATTTTAAACTAGCCAGTAAAAGAAAATAACAAAGCCACTAAATAAAGCATAGTGATCCAGATTACAAGTTACACGTTATTAAGCATTTTCGCTCACGTCCAAACACCTTCAGAAGTAAACTTTGAAAATAAGATGTTTGCGTACGAGCGAAAGCTGACACATGCTAACTTCAGGACTTTCGATATTGCGCCCGATTTAACTTCTCTCCATAGAGCACAAACTGGAAAAAACCTAACATATATCACTCTTGCGCCAGCTCAACAGGAGTTAAACCTCCAGCACTAACCCATAAGGTAGTTATGAATGGTTTACATTCCAATTCTCTAAAATATATATATTTACCTATATATATATATATATATATATATATATATATATATATATATATATATATATATATATATATACATTTCTTTCATGTAATTGGCAAGAGTCCATGAGCTAGTGACGTATGGGATATACAATCCTACCAGGAGGGGCAAAGTTTCCCAAACCTCAAAATGCCTATAAATACACCCCTCACCACACCCACAATTCAGTTTTACAAACTTTGCCTCCCTATGTAGGTGGTGAAGTAAGTTTGTGCTTGATTTTTCTTCTATAATAAGCGCTTCTCAGCATTTTGAAGCCCAATTTCTCTCAGAGTACAGTGTTTGTCAGAGGGATGTGAAGAAAGTATCACCTATTGATTCTATGGTTTTCCTCACAGGAAATCTTTTCAAAGGTTCTCTGTTATCGGTCGTAGAGATTCATCTCCTACCTCCCTTTTCAGATCGACGATATACTCTCATATTCCATTACTTCTACTGATACTGTTTCAGTACTGGTTTGGCTATCTGCTATATGTGGATGGGTGTCTTTCAGTAAGTATGTTTCTTTCATGTAATTAACAAGAGTCCATGAGCTAGTGACGTATGGGATATACATTCCTACCAGGAGGGGCAAAGTTTCCCAAACCTTAAAATGCCTATAAATACACCCCTCACCACACCCACAAATCAGTTTTACAAACTTTGCCTCCAAGGGAGGTGGTGAAGTAAGTTTGTGCTAGATTCTACGTTGATATGCGCTCCGCAGCAAGTTGGAGCCCGGTTTTCCTCTCAGCGTGCAGTGAATGTCAGAGGGATGTGAAGAGAGTATTGCCTATTGAATGCAGTGATCTCCTTCTACGGGGTCTATTTCATAAGGTTCTCTGTTATCGGTCGTAGAGATTCATCTCTTACCTCCCTTTTCAGATCGACGATATACTCTTATATTTACCATTACCTCTACTGATTCTCGTTTCAGTACTGGTTTGGCTTTCTACAAACATGTAGATGAGTGTCCTGGGGTAAGTAAGTCTTATTTTCTGTGACACTCTAAGCTATGGTTGGGCACTTTATTTATAAAGTTCTAAATATATGTATTCAAACATTTATTTGCCTTGACTCAGAATGTTCAACTTTCCTTATTTTCAGACAGTCAGTTTCATATTTGGGATTATGCATTGAATTATCATATTTTTCTTACCTCAAAAATTTGACTTTTTTCCCTGTGGGCTGTTAGGCTCGCGGGGGCTGAAAATGCTTCATTTTATTGCGTCATTCTTGGCGCGGACTTTTTTGGCGCAAAAATTCTTTTCCGTTTCCGGCGTCATACGTGTCGCCGGAAGTTACGTCATTTTTTGACGTTATTTTGCGCCAAAGATGTCGGCGTTCCGGATGTGGCGTCATTTTTGGCGCCAAAAGCATTTAGGCGCCAAATAATGTGGGCGTCTTATTTGGCGCTAAAAAATATGGGCGTCGCTTTTGTCTCCACATTATTTCAGTCTCATTTTTCATTTGCTTCTGGTTGCTAGAAGCTTGATATTTGGCATTCTTTCCCATTCCTGAAACTGTCTTATAAGGAATTTGATCTATTTTGCTTTATATGTTGTTTTTTTCTCTTACATATTGCAAGATGTCTCACGTTGCATCTGAGCCAGAAGATACTACAGGAAAATCACTGCCTGCTGGATCTACCAAAGCTAAGTGTATCTGCTGTAAATTTTTGGTAGCTATTCCTCCAGCTGTTGTTTGTAATAATTGTCATGACAAACTTGTTAAAGCAGATAATATTTCCTTTAGTAATGTACCATTGCCTGTTGCAGTTCCCTCAACATCTAAGGTGCAGAATGTTCCTGATAACATAAGAGATTTTGTTTCTGAATCCATAAAGAAGGCTTTGTCTGTTATTTCTCCTTCTAGTAAACGTAAAATGTCTTTTAAATCTTCTCTCTCTACAGATGAATTTTTAAATGAACACCATCATTCTGATTCTTTGGACTCTTCTGGTTCAGAGGATTCTATCTCAGAGATTGATGCTGATAAATCTTCATATTTATTTAAGATGGAATTTATTCGCTCTTTACTTAAAGAAGTACTAATTGCTTTAGAAATAGAGGATTCTAGTCCTCTTGATACTAATTCTATACGTTTGGATAAGGTTTTTAAAGCTCCTGCGGTTATTCCAGAAGTTTTTCCTGTTCCTAATGCTATTTCTGCAGTGATTTCCAAAGAATGGGATAAATTGGGTAATTCATTTACTCCTTCTAAACGTTTTAAGCAATTATATCCTGTTCCGCCTGACAGGTTAGAATTTTGGGACAAAATCCCTAAAGTTGATGGGGCTATTTCTACCCTTGCTAAACGTACTACCATTCCTACGTCAGATGGTACCTCGTTTAAGGATCCTTTAGATAGAAAAATTGAATCCTTTCTAAGAAAAGCTTATCTGTGTTCAGGTAATCTTCTTAGACCTGCTATATCATTGGCTGATGTTGCTGCAGCTTCAACTTTTTGGTTGGAAACCCTAGCGCAACAAGTAGCAAATCGTGATTCTCATGATATTATTATTCTTCTTCAGCATGCTAATAATTTTATCTGTGATGCCATTTTTGATATTATTAGAGTTGATGTTAGGTTTATGTCTCTAGCTATCTTAGCCAGAAGAGCTTTATGGCTTAAAACTTGGAATGCTGATATGGCTTCTAAATCAACTCTACTTTCCATTTCTTTCCAGGGAAACAAATTATTTGGTTCTCAGTTGGATTCTATTATTTCAACTGTTACTGGTGGGAAAGGAACTTTTTTACCACAGGATAAAAAATCTAAAGGTAAAAACAGGGCTAACAATCGTTTTCGTTCCTTTCGTTTCAACAAAGAACAAAAGCCTGATCCTTCGTCCTCAGGAGCAGTTTCAGTTTGGAAACCATCTCCAGTCTGGAATAAATCCAAGCCTGCTAGAAAGGCAAAGCCTGCTTCTAAGTTCACATGAAGGTACGGCCCTCATTCCAGTTCAGCTGGTAGGGGGCAGGTTACGTTTTTTCAAAGAAATTTGGATCAATTCTGTTCACAATCTTTGGATTCAGAGCATTGTTTCAGAAGGGTACAGAATTGGTTTCAAGATGAGACCTCCTGCAAAGAGATTTTTTCTTTCCCGTGTCCCAGTAAATCCAGTGAAAGCTCAAGCATTTCTGAATTGTGTTTCAGATCTAGAGTTGGCTGGAGTAATTATGCCAGTTCCAGTTCCGGAACAGGGGATGGGGTTTTATTCAAATCTCTTCATTGTACCAAAGAAGGAGAATTCCTTCAGACCAGTTCTGGATCTAAAATTATTGAATCGTTATGTAAGGATACCAACGTTCAAGATGGTAACTGTAAGGACTATATTGCCTTTTGTTCAGCAAGGGAATTATATGTCCACAATAGATTTACAGGATGCATATCTGCATATTCCGATTCATCCAGATCATTTTCAGTTCCTGAGATTCTCTTTTCTAGACAAGCATTACCAATTTGTGGCTCTACCGTTTGGCCTTGCTACAGCTCCAAGAATTTTCACAAAGATTCTCGGTGCCCTTCTGTCTGTAATCAGAGAACAGGGTATTGTGGTATTTCCTTATTTGGACGATATCTTGGTACTTGCTCAGTCTTTACATTTAGCAGAGTCTCATACGAATCGACTTGTGTTGTTTCTTCAAGATCATGGTTGGAGGATCAATTTACCAAAAAGTTCTTTGATTCCTCAAACAAGGGTAACCTTTCTGGGTTTCCAGATAGATTCAGTGTCCATGACTCTGTCTTTAACAGACAAGAGACGTCTAAAATTGATTACAGCTTGTCGAAACCTTCAGTCACAATCATTCCCTTCGGTAGCCTTATGCATGGAAATTCTAGGTCTTATGACTGCTGCATCGGACGCGATCCCCTTTGCTCGTTTTCACATGCGACCTCTTCAGCTCTGTATGCTGAACCAATGGTGCAGGGATTACACGAAGATATCTCAATTAATATCTTTAAAACCGATTGTTCGACACTCTCTAACGTGGTGGACAGATCACCATCGTTTAATTCAGGGGGCTTCTTTTGTTCTTCCGACCTGGACTGTAATTTCAACAGATGCAAGTCTCACAGGTTGGGGAGCTGTGTGGGGATCTCTGACGGCACAGGGAGTTTGGGAATCTCAGGAGGTGAGATTACCGATCAATATTTTGGAACTCCGTGCAATTTTCAGAGCTCTTCAGTTTTGGCCTCTTCTGAAGAGAGAATCGTTCATTTGTTTTCAGACAGACAATGTCACAACTGTGGCATACATCAATCATCAAGGAGGGACTCACAGTCCTCTGGCTATGAAAGAAGTATCTCGAATTTTGGTTTGGGCGGAATCCAGCTCCTGTCTAATCTCTGCGGTTCATATCCCAGGTGTAGACAATTGGGAAGCGGATTATCTCAGTCGCCAAACGTTGCATCCGGGCGAATGGTCTCTTCACCCAGAGGTATTTCTTCAGATTGTTCAAATGTGGGGGCTTCCAGAGATAGATCTGATGGCCTCTCATCTAAACAAGAAACTTCCCAGGTATCTGTCCAGATCCCGGGATCCTCAGGCGGAGGCAGTGGATGCATTATCACTTCCTTGGAAGTATCATCCTGCCTATATCTTTCCGCCTCTAGTTCTTCTTCCAAGAGTAATCTCCAAGATTCTGAGGGAATGCTCGTTTGTTCTGCTAATAGCTCCGGCATGGCCTCACAGGTTTTGGTATGCGGATCTTGTCCGGATGGCATCTTGCCAACCATGGACTCTTCCGTTAAGACCAGACCTTCTGTCGCAAGGTCCTTTTTTCCATCCGGATCTGAAATCCTTAAATTTAAAGGTATGGAGATTGAACGCTTGATTCTTAGTCAAAGAGGTTTCTCTGACTCTGTGATTGATACTATGTTACAGGCTCGTAAATCTGTATCTAGAGAGATATATTATAGAGTCTGGAAGACTTATATTTCTTGGTGTCTTACTCATCATTTTTCTTGGTATTCTTTTAGAATTCCGAGAATATTACAATTTCTTCAGGATGGTTTAGATAAGGGTTTGTCCGCAAGTTCCTTGAAAGGACAAATCTCTGCTCTTTCTGTTCTTTTTCACAGAAAGATTGCTATTCTTCCTGATATTCATTGTTTTGTACAAGCTTTGGTTCGTATAAAACCTGTCATTAAGTCAATTTCTCCTCCATGGAGTTTGAATTTGGTTCGGGGAGCTCTTCAAGCTCCTCCGTTTGAACCTATGCATTCATTGGACATTAAATTGCTTTCTTGGAAAGTTTTGTTCCTTTTGGCCATCTCTTCTGCCAGAAGAGTTTCTGAATTATCTGCTCTTTCTTGTGAGTCTCCTTTTCTGATTTTTCATCAGGATAAGGCGGTGTTGCGAACTTCTTTTCAATTTTTACCTAAGGTTGTGAATTCCAACAACATTAGTAGAGAAATCGTGGTTCCTTCATTATGTCCTAATCCTAAGAATTCTAAGGAGAAATCGTTACATTCTTTGGATGTTGTTAGAGCTTTGAAATATTATGTTGAAGCTACTAAATCTTTCCGAAAGACTTCTAGTCTATTTGTCATCTTTTCTGGTTCTAGAAAAGGCCAGAAAGCTTCTGCCATTTCTTTGGCATCCTGGTTGAAATCTTTAATTCATCTTGCCTATGTTAAATCGGGTAAGACTCCGCCTCAGAGGATTACAGCTCATTCTACTAGGTCAGTTTCTACTTCCTGGGCGTTTAGGAATGAAGCTTCAGTTGATCAGATTTGCAAAGCAGCGACTTGGTCCTCTTTGCATACTTTTACTAAATTCTACCATTTTGATGTATTCTCTTCTTCTGAAGCAGTTTTTGGTAGAAAGGTACTTCAGGCAGTGGTTTCGGTTTGAATCTTCTGCTTATGTTTTTCATTAAACTTTATTTTGGGTGTGGATTATTTTCAGCAGGAATTGGCTGTCTTTATTTTATCCCTCCCTCTCTAGTGACTCTTGTGTGGAAAGATCCACATCTTGGGTATTCATTATCCCATACGTCACTAGCTCATGGACTCTTGTTAATTACATGAAAGAAAACATAATTTATGTAAGAACTTACCTGATAAATTCATTTCTTTCATATTAACAAGAGTCCATGAGGCCCACCCTTTTTTGTGGTGGTTATGATTTTTTTGTATAAAGCACAATTATTCCAATTCCTTATTTTATATGCTTCGCACTTTTTTCTTATCACCCCACTTCTTGGCTATTCGTTAAACTGATTTGTGGGTGTGGTGAGGGGTGTATTTATAGGCATTTTAAGGTTTGGGAAACTTTGCCCCTCCTGGTAGGAATGTATATCCCATACGTCACTAGCTCATGGACTCTTGTTAATATGAAAGAAATGAATTTATCAGGTAAGTTCTTACATAAATTATGTTTTTCATTACGTAAGACACTCTCAGCTATGGTTTGGCACTTAATGTATTAATATAAAGTTTTAAATATATGTATTGTATTTATATTTGCCATGAGTCAGGTTTATGTATATTTCCTTTTGCAGACTAGCAGATTCAAAATTGGGAAACATATTTAGGAAGTTATTTTTTCTTACCTTTTCTGGAGTCTTAATTTGGTTTTGAAGGCTTTACAGGCTCCTCCTTTTGAGCCTATGCATTCTTTAGATATTAAACCATTTTCTTGGAAAGTGTTGTTCCTTTTGGCTATCTCTTCTGCTAGAAGAGTTTCAAAATTATCTGCTTTTTCTTGTGAGTCTCCTTTTCTGATTTTCCATCAGGATAAGGCAGTTTTGCGGACTTCATTTGAATTTCTTCCTAAGGTTGTGAATTCTAATAACATTAATAGGGAAATCGTTGTTCCCTCTTTGTGTTCTAATCCTAAGAATTATTTGGAGAGATCCTTACATTCTTTGGATGTTGTTAGAGCTTTGAAATATTATGTTGAAGCTACTAAAGATTTTAGGAAGACTTCCAGTCTATTCGTTGTCGTTTCTGGTTCTAGAAAAGGTCAGAAAGCTTCTGCCATTTCCTTGACATCTTGGTTAAAGCTTTTGATTCATCAGGCTTATTTGGAGTCGGGTCAGGCCCCGCCTCAGAGAATCACAGCTCATTCTACTAGATCAATCTCCACTTTGTGGGCCTTTAAGAATGAAGCTTCAGTTGATCAGATTTGAAAAGCAGCAACTTGGTCTTCTTTGCATACATTTACTAAATTCTACCGTTTAGATGTGTTTGCCTCTTCGGAAGCAGTTTTTGGTAGAAAAGTTCTTCAGGCAGCTGTTTCAGTTTGATTCCTCTGCTTATGTTATAAGTTTTTTCTTTTCAATTATGGAAAAAACTTATTTTTTGGATGTGGATTTAATTTTTTCAGCGGAAAATGGCTGTTTTTATTTTTATCCCTCCCTCTCTAGTGACTCTTCTGTGGAGTACCACATCTTGGGTATTAATATCCCATACGTCACTAGCTCATAGACTCTTGCCAATTACATGAAATAAAACATAATTTATGTAAGAACTTACCTGATAAATTCATTTCTTTCATATTGGCAAGAGTCCATGAGACCCACCCTGTTAATGGTAGTTATGGTTTTTATATAAAGCAGAATTATATTTCCAGTTCCTTTTTTGATGCTTTTTCTATCACCCCACTACTAGGCTATTCGTTAAACTTAATTGTTGGTGTGGTGAGGGGTGTATTTATAGGCATTTTGAGTTTTGGGAAACTTTGCCCCTCCTGGTAGGATTGTATATCCCATATGTTACTAGCTCATGGACTCTTGCCAATATGAAAGAAATTAATTTATCAGGTAAGTTCTTACATAAATGATGTTTTTCCCCTATGTGAAGAGCATTGGAATGTAAAATACTTACAGTACATACACAGTAAAACACATTATTTTTTATTTTTTTTAAATATTTTTTATTGAGGTTGGAGACAGGTTACGACATACATGCCACATTACAAGAAGTATACCAATACAGGAAAAGAACAGAGAGCAAAATCATATCTGATATACTTTTAGGGATATAGTCATAGCCATTGTATCACAGAAAGATTTAACCATACAGAATAAATACCTCACATTTTGAAATTTAGTTTTGCTTTAAAATATTCTGCAGATATGCATGACTAATTTTATAACATAAAGAATTAAGAGGTCCCCTTACATCTTGAAACTTTCTATAAACATATATAACTTGTGATACAACATAATTGAATTTAAGGAATACTACATTACTTGTAAAACTTAGAGGAAACAATCTGTAGCCATGCATAACTAGCTTTGTACTAGAATTTTTTTTAAGAGATTCCCTTAGATTCACAGGAAAATTTAAGTATAAATAGAAGGAATCTCACATCTTCAAACTGTGTTATACTTTGAAACATTCTATAGACAGATATAACTAGTGTTACAGCTTAGAAAATAGAGGGATATCACATTAATGCTTTCAATATTTAAGGTACATGTAAGATAAACCGCTTAAGTAGCCCTTCCAAACAGGAAGGTACATTATATGGAAATGGGGGAGAGGGGGGAGGTGGTCATTTAGGCGTGGTAGATATTATAGACTAAAAGCTATGGCAATGAAATAATTGGTGTTGGTAAATATTAATAAGGATAGAGCTCCTCATATAAGGAGACTTAAAAAACATATAGTCATTTGATACCAGCTAGAATGGTCTATAATATGAGTATGTACATCATGTTAGGATGGGGGAAACCAATTATAAAAAATAAATTTTGCAGTTAAAACGTGACGGGGCAAACCGGACTTAGGTTTATGAGAATATATGAAAATGGGAACTGATTAAGAGGTAGCACTTTGGATATGGAGTGGGTTGGTAAGGGAGACATATGTACTTGCCGTAAATGCTTAACGGCCATAATACATTGACAACACACCTAGAACCCTATTGTAAGATAGAAACATCGCTTATATAGGATAATTTTTATTGCAGTGTAAAGCTAGGTCCAAAACTCTTCCATAGAGCCATACACTAATATTATACAGGCGTCACGCTGCCCCGGCCGCAGGCAGCAGTGCGCCCCAATTAGAAGCCATATCCAATCTCCAGGGATAAGTGTAATGCACAAAAATCTTCTTTAAACCAGAGACTTAGCTAGGGAGGTGGTAGTCGAACCTTACTTAAGACAGCACGGAGGCATATTTAGATAGTGTTAAATTTAAAGTGAAGGTAAAGTTTGCCGGTTTTCTCACCTTTACTATATTACTGACATGCTATATAGTGTGATCGCTATTTTTTTAAAAATTATTTTAATATGTATTATTGTATTTATAACTAATGTTTTTTACCTACTTTGCTGGTCTTCGCTCCTCCCTCCATGAATTTCCGGATTTTACAGTCTATTACGTACAGAGCGGTCCCACCTGCTCTATACGTACTTCAAAAGCGCGTTCTCGCTTGCCCGACAAAGTGCGCATGCGCACACCTCGGCTTATCTTCTATTTGCGCCTGCGTGAGTGAAATTCAATATTTTGTGGTCTCTATCGTAATTGCGCATGCGCTAAACTGGAGCGAGCACGGGTAGGAAGTTATAGGTAATAAAGCAAACGCATGCGCAGAACGTCCAAATATGTTGTGACGTCAAATGACGGCCACCTGACGGCTAGGCTTACTATTGGGTGATTCAAGAACGTGACCGGACCCAAAAAAAACCCTAAAAAACGGGCTGATTTTGAAACGATAAGAAAATGCAAAATAAAGGCTTTTAAATCGGTAAATATATCAAACTAATTAAATTGATGAATTAAAGTACCTCTAATTTTAAACGTATTTACATTGCCACTAATCGAATCCTGC